>NC_072423.2:42443928-43075714 GCF_028878055.3 Symphalangus syndactylus
AAATAAAACTACAGGCCGGGCGCGGTGGCTCACGCTTGTAATCCCAGCACTTTGGGAGGCCGAGGCGGGTGGATCACGAGGTCAGGAGATCGAGACCACGGTGAAACCCCGTCTCTACTAAAAATAGAAAAAAATTAGCCGGGCGTGATGGCGGGCGCCTGTAGTCCCAGCTACTCGGAGAGGCTGAGGCAGGAGAATGTCGTGAACCCGGGAGGCGGAACTTGCAGTGAGCCGAGATTGCGCCACTGCACTCCAGCCTGGGCGACAGAGCGAGACTCCGTCTCAAAAAAAAAAAAAAAAGAAAAGAAAACTACCATAAGAGATGGTCGTTTTTTGAATATTAAACAATAAAAAGAAGGCATTAATGGAGAATTAATTAGTAAATCATCAAAGTCTCAGAGAAGAGTAGAGTTGGTGATTTATAGTGAAGACACTATAAATCAGTGGGTAGGTTTAAGCAAAGAGTGATTGGTGTTGAGACCCGTGGCTGATTGATTGTGTCAATGACCCTGATTCTTCTTCCTTTCTAGTATTCATGTCATTTGCCACATGAATTTGTTCCTCTTCATAAAGAAGGGATAGTTGTTTGCTCACTCCTAGAATTTGCACTGGGCTTCTGACTTGCACTGGCAAGTAGAATGAGGCAGAAGTGATAGAGGGCCAGGTGTGAACCAAGGTCTTAAGAAACATAGAAGTTTCCACATGTTCTCTTGCTCCTCTGCCTTCAATATGACAACATGTCCTGCTGGAAATTGCAGCATGTAGAGCAGAGCTGAGTTACTCCCAGTAATTCCACCCAAGATCATCCTAGATTAGCCAACTCAGAGTTGCCCACCAGATATATATAAGTGAGGCCAGAGAAACTACTTAACTGAATCCAGCCTAAATCACTGAACTGCAGACTATGAGCTAAATAAATGTGTGTTTGTGTATTTTATGGCACTGACATTTTATGATTGATTTTGTTTATAATGCAGCATCAAATTGCCTATAATTGATATAAGACAGGAATTGGTGGCCTAGAAGATCAAGAGGTAAAAATGCAGGAAGAAATACAAAAAGATGGGAAGCATTAAAAACAAGGCATATATGAAGGGAAGACATTCAGAAGCCCTAAAATGCCAATAAGTAGAAGTTTCTATTACTGGAAAAAAAGGAAAATAAAAAAAAAAAGAACAGCAGGTAATATGTACCTAAATAATAGAAAATCATTTTCCTAGACAATAAGAATTTGAGCATGAGTTTGTAAAATCATTTAATTTCAGTGCAGCAGTAAAGAAAAAGACACATAGTTTGGCATACCTTATTAGTATTCTAAATAAAGTAATGAAGAGAAACATTTCTGCAAAAAGTTTTTAAAGATTAAATTACTCGCAAAAGTACTAACACAGGGGTTGCAAACGTTGGCCCATGGGCTAAATCCAACCTGCTGCGCCTTTTTGTAAATAAATGTATTTGTTTGCATATTGTTATGACTAATTTTGTGCTACAATTGTGGGGTTGATTACTACAGATAAAGACTAGTCTGCAGTGCCCATACTCTTTATTATCTGGGTCTTTACATAAAACGTTTGGTGATAGCTAAAAGGTAATAGAATAATCATCTTTATCTTTGGTCTGTTAAGTTAAAAGGACTCTGAACTTGAAACCCTACTGCCAGCCAAGATATCATTCACCAATAGGGTCAAAAAAAGTTCTGAATATGCAGAGAATCGGAGAATATATATTAATCAAGCACTCAGAAGAAGAAACGACCTGAGGAAGAATGTTAAACGCCAAATGAGTTGAAACAGAAATCTCAATGCGGGGAAGAATTAGATGAGTGGGAAATTGTAGATAAAGAATTTTGCAATAAATATAATTAAATCTATGTTGATTATAAGAGGATTATTATATAATATAGTTACTAAATATGAATTTGTGAAATGAAAAAGACACACTGAAAAAAAAACTGAAACATAGATATTTCAACAAAACCCAGGAGTTATAAAATGTCATGGAGAAGAGGAAAATAAAAGTATTCTAAACTTTCATATAGGAGATGAAGACTCTGATAGAAAAAAAGAAAAATAATTTATTACAAATTCTATAGAAAAACTTGCGTATATACATGTGCAGGGAAAACAATTACAAGAATGGAAAGTCAATAAATCAGTCAAAAGCCTGATTTAACAAGGAAAGAGTAGAACAAATAGTAAATCAAATAAGCTAAAATGAGTAACACTGAAATGAGGACATAGCAAAGTACATTAAATGGTAAACATTAAACACTGTGGTATAAGACTCTATACTATCTGCAAGTAGGCAGAAGTCTCAGACTAAACAAAATATAAACATTTGGCTATATCTTGTTGCAAGAACACTTGAAGTAAAAAAAAGTTTGAAGAAAGAGATGAAAAAAGATACTAAGCAAATGGAAACAAAACAAAGCTGGAATATTAGACTTAATATCAGGGAAAGTGGGATTTAAGGTTAAAAGTACTCAAGAGGATACTGAAGGGCATTACACAATGGTAAAGGAACAATTTATGAAGATATAAAAGTCATAAAGTTGCATGCACCAGGAAGATAGCAGCTAAATATATAAAGCAAAATATTAGAAATGCACATTGACCTTGATAAAAATGCAATCATGGAAAAAGATTTTATTGCACTACAGTCAAGAATTGCACTGATATAATAGACAAGAAATAAGTGAGGGCACAGAGGCATAGAATAATGTGGTCAATAAACTAGACTTTATGTGTAGGTATACACAGATATATAATATGTATATCATTACATCTGAAAGAAAATATATTTTTATTCATATTCAGGAAATACTATAATCATTAAATTTTGTCTTTAAATAAACTTAAAACATTTTGAAAAGAAAAAGTTTTATAGTCCACAATTGCTCATCATAATCCAATGTAAATTTCAATATAAAATTATCTTTCAACTATTAACATCTTAGGAATTAAGGATTATCTATCTAATTAATCTTTGAGGGCCAAAATGAAGCCAAAACTGAAATTATAAGCAGCATAGAAAATAAAAAAAAAGGCAAATAAACCATTCTGTGTTAGTTCAGATTATTTGGGTAAAATTGTCATAGAAGCCAGATTCAAATTGCTTTAGTAATAATCTCCCATAACACGGAATCCTGAGATGAATGCTTCCAGGGTTACTTCCACTGCTCCAATACATCATCAGGGCCCTGTTTTTCTTCCACTTATATGCCATGCCATCCTTGGTTTGTTAGATTTGTTCTTAGTCCCCTTTTATCTACATTTTCAAGAAGGGTGCTTCATTTCCAGATATTATATTCAAATATGCCAGCATCCATTGGATAAAGAGAACATATATTTTAGTATGTCTTTTTATAATAACATACAAATCTTTCCCCAACATTCCCCAGTAGATGTCTATTCACATCTCATTGCCCAGAATTTGGTTACATATCTAAGTGCAAATCAATCTCAGGCGAAGTAAATTTGATCCATAATTTATTTACATTAATTGGGATTGCTTGTGTTAAATGGATATAAAGGAGAAATGTGTGTTTCATAGAGACCCAACAATTTCTGCTAAATTTTTTTACAGCAACAAATGGAAAACATGTAAAACTACTTAAAGAATTTATAATTTTAAAGGCCTTTAACACATTCATCCTAAAATTTTTTAAAGAATATAGTATTATAAATCAAGAGACAAGAAAAATAAAAATAATAGAAGATGAAAGTTAATGAAACATAAAACCAAAAACAAAATGAAAAGGTTAATTCTACCTAAAAGTTATTCTAGGACCAATGTCTCACAGTTGTTTTAACTATATAATCATTGAAAAACAGATAATTCCAATGTAATGTAAATTATCCCCCACAATGAGTGGGATACCAGACCTTCATAAAAGTAATATGTAAAAAGGAAACATATAGATAATGTTGCTTAGGAATATGCATGTAAAATTCTCATTAAAAGGGCAAGTAGAATTCACACAGGTGTCAAAGAATAATATACTTGAAAAAGATCAAATTTACTCCAGGAATACAGCAATGAGTCTGTGTCTAGAAGCCTATCAATATAATTGATTAATGAAAGGACTATAATCATCTTAAGAGTTGTTATCAAGAGTCACCTGATAATACTTGAGATACTGGTGTACAGAAGAAGTGAGAGTGAAAACTAATTTTTAAAGAACAGTGTTGTATAACACTGAGGGTGGTAAAATACTAAAACAGTTTCTATTAAAATTAGAAAGAAGACAAAGATGCCTGCTGTTATTATTGTGATTGATATTTCTTTTAAGGGATTTAGAAAATGAAGAAAGATGAGAAAACTAAGTTATCAACCCCCAAATGGGGAGGAGATAAATTACAAATTCCTCTTTTAAATGTTATTTAAAAGTATTAAGAAATTTGGTAAGATACATTGAAAAAAATTAAACATTAATAGTTTCTTAAATAAATTTGTGGCATCTAGTAGCCATTAAAAAATATTTACTATAAAATTAGTATAGAAGAAAAGAGGCCAAGGAAAGGAAATAGGTGCATAACTTACAGACACATATCTGGTGCCTGAAATTGGGAAGGGATCACAAATGACTTACAAAAGAAAACAGAAAACTACGAAAACAAAGAACAATAAATGATCTGACAGAACGAAGATTTTACGTGTCCATTACATCAATAAATATTAATGGACTTAACTCATTAAATGAAAATATATTTTCAAATTAGACCACAAAACAAAACCCAACTCCATGATATATTTGTAAGACATAGCTAACACAAAGTGATTATAAAAATATAAAAATAAAATAGTGGGAAAACTTATACAAGGCAATACTATTATAAATAAATAGGATTTTAAAAGACAATAGTTAAAACTCACACACAAAAGGCATTAAATAAGCAAAAAGGACACTAATAATTAAGAGTATCACTGCACCAAATAGCAGCAGCAATACACACAATGCAAAAACTAAATGAAATACAGGGATAAATAAAGAGAATTGCACTGAAACTGTATTACACAATTCTTTCTTCATAATTGAGCATGTATAAAAAAGAAACAAAGATAAAAAAATTAAGGAAAATTTTATTATTACATAAATAATTTGGTATAAATTGTATTATAAAGATGTAATGTATATGTTTATTATATATAATATTAATACAGATATTTATGTACATTATTATATATAACAAATTCTGTATTCTGAACATAGAGGGTGAACAGCTTTGTTTTTGCTTTCAAATTTCATGATCATCATAAAAATTGAATTTTTATATATTAGGCCACAAAGAAAATTTCAGTAAATTTTCAAAATTAGAAATATTTAAAATTGTTTTTTAGGCAAACAAAATAAAAAATTGAAATTGACAGAATCAAAAAGCAAGCATGACCCTCAACTAGAAATCAATAAATTATATAAAATAATTTTAATATCCAATCTTGTGTCAAAATGGAAGTAGAAACTGGCTTTTTGAAATTCTTAGAAAATCATTATACTAAAAGATTTAAATACTACTGCGTATGGAATGTAACTTTGAAGGCAATCAGAAAAAAAATACTAGTTAAAAAATAGAAAATAATAGAAATACAAAAATCAACATAAAAGTATAAGACCAGTAGGTAACCAGTTCTAGAAACAAAGGGAAACATTTTCAAGTGCAGAAATAAGAAGAGGAAAATACAATTAGAAATTGAGATGATTTATAACTACCATTAAAAAACTATGCCCAACTGTAAGCAAGAAAATCAAAAAACGTGGATGAAATAAATAAATTCTAGGAAAATATAATTTACCATATGAAGTGCCACCTTCCCAAAGATCGCTAGGATAACCCGTGACTTAAGCAAAGTTAAGTTCATTAAACAATTGCAGTAAGAGAGAACACAAACTTTACTGAGTTTAAGAGTGCCTCAGAATGGGGAGGTCGAGGCAGATATGCATAAGGGTTTTGGAGCCTGGGATCAATGGATTACGATGAGACTATCCAGATAGGTCACTGGATGGTATCAAAGTTTGTGACATAATAAATGAAGATTCTTGGGCACAATCCGATGAGGGTATTGAAAGGAGGCTCAATAAATAGACTGCTATTTATTAAGCAGCTGCTTGCCCATGTAAATAGCCCATTGTGTATCAGAAGATCTATTTGCCAAGGTGAGCAAACGGGATAAGTTGGTTTTCAGTAATTTCCTGAAGGGAATAATAAAATTATTTATTGATTTATAGCCATATCTTCCCAGACAAGAATTTCCTTGAAACACTAGTAAAATCACGTTGACACAAGTGGGATGAGACCACAAATGATTTATTGTCTTTGTTCTCAGTCCTGTTTATTAAATTATGTGAAATTGGGTGGCTTTAGCTCTCAACCAAAATGATCCTGGAAGAGGGAAATTCTTATAAGAGCACTTTCCAAATATGAACAAGAAAATTGGGGAAGAAAAGCAATATCTTCTATTGTTTTTATATTTAAAGGATGGATAAACTAATGTTACATAAAATGTTCCAGAACATAGGGTAAAAAGGTATATCTATCGATTTCTTGGCATGAAACAAATTTAAAATTAATAGTAAACCCCTACAACTGCAAAATTTCCACACACACCAACCTTACTTGTGTATTTATGCAAAAATCTTAAGTACAACATTGAAAAACAGAACTTACTAAAAAAACAAAAAATCACAATAAAGAAGGGTTTATTCTAAGAATGTAAGGATGGATAAGTATTGAGAAGCCTATTTACGTAATTTATTTCACTACTAATCTAAGGAGAAAATCTATATGAACATCACCACAGATGTTGAAAAAGCATTCAACACCAAAGATTTCTCATAAAAATCTTTAACCTAGCAAATGATACATACTATTTAATATATTCATCTTATCCTCAAAGCCTGCATCATGCTAATAGACACACCTGGAATTTATTAAAATGTTAAACATATAACTATCATATAATGCAGCCATTCTATGCCTATACATTTAGTCAAGTGAAATATAAGTGAATGGTTTTACAAAAACTTGTACAATGTCGTATGTGAGCTTTGTTCCTAATAGCCAAAAATTGGAAACGATCTGATAGTCCACCAAAAGGTGACTAGATAAATGGATTGTATTACATCCATACAATGATATACAATTTAGCAATGGTAAGGAATGAGCTATTGAGAAGTAAAAGTGTGGATGAACCTCAAATGATTACGCTTATTGAAAGAAGCTGGACAGCCCCTCATCCCACCAAGAATGCATACTATATGATTCCATTCATGTTGAACTGTAGAAAAAACAAACGAATCTGAAAGGACAGAAAGCAGGTAAGTGCTTATCTGGAGCAAGGAGTTGAAAGAATGCCTTACAAAGGACATGAGGATACTTGTTTGAGAACCAGGTATGTTTACTTTCTTGATGTTTGTGATAACTTCACAGGTGTGCACATATGTCAAAGTTATCAGGTTGTACATTTTAATTATGTACAGGCTGCATCGATTATACCTTAATAAACGTCTTAAAATTTTAAGGGTAGCCACAAATGGCTAACGGCTACTGTAGGTGACAGCATAGCTCCAGATTGTTCTATTAGCAAAATAAGTGTTAACTAGGAGACTTAGGCAGCAGATCAGGATAAAATCAAATTAACTATATTTTGCTTTTATGGAATCTTTTTACTTTCCCTCCTGCACAACTCTGTTTGTATATCTTTAAAGATTTTAAAGGAGTAGAATGGGTTTGTTTTCTACTACCTGCCTGCAAGAAGCACACAATCTAATCATAAAGATATGAAACTATAAAATACCAACTTAAAGAATATAAAGACAAATGACCAGCAGAGGAGATCATACTATTTTTCATTTCATAGAAAGTGCTAATCAAGTTTAGAGGGCCCTGAAGTAGAGTTGGAAATGATCTGAGACACTTTTACAAATGTAATGGAACCTTGCTAGATCTGGAACAAGAAATGTAGCAATCAAAGGTGGGTGGGATGGCTTGGAGACTATTTGAAGACAAAGCTGGTCATTAACTTTGGTCTGATAACTGCCCCTAAACCTTCTGTTCTCTCTTCTCATGCTTCTTTCTTCTCCTATCTTCTGTCAAATAACCATGGCTTCTTTGTATACTATTATAAGAAAAGCACTGCGTTAGGAGTTAGAATAGTTTTGTTCTAGTCTATTTTCCATCACATATTAGCTGTGTCTTTGGGAAAGTTGTAATCTCTTTACACCTCAGTTTCTAAGGTGGAAAATATATGTGGATAGTAACACCTGCCCTACTTATTTTATAGGTCTGCTGTGAATATGAAGTGAGATCATGAATATAAAAGTGCTTTGAAAATTGCCAAGTGCTTTACAAGAGAAAGGGATTATTCTTTGCCTTTAGAGGAGTAAAGATTTTATTTCGAAAAGCACTTAGAACAATTTGGCTATTTACATAATAGCTAAGAAAGTGCACTTGTGGCAGTGAGAAACAGGCAAAACTTAGATTTCCACTTCTAAATGTCTTTCTGGGATCTACAGCAGCTATTTCATTGTCCTGCACAAAGTGAGAACTAAGTAGTTTTTGATTACATAGTTCTGATCCCAAGTTTGATTACTGAATTTCTGAATGCCCTACTTATGAAACACTTTCCCTAAATTATTGAACAGTGTTAAGAATCTCTTCATGTGAATAAGTTAACTTGAATTTGGTAGGAAACTCTTGAAAACAGGAACCGGGCTGTATATAATTTTTTTAAAAATCCTCAGATTCCATCACAATTTCTATCAATTATCAAATTCTTAATAAGTGAATCCTGCAGGTTTAATAAATGAGTTTTCTAACACATGAGACTAATGGAAGATTTTCAGTTTTCTCAGCTTTCTGGAAGTCTTTATATTTGAATTCAAATACTTTATTCAAAATAGGCTAATTGCATTTGCAGAGTTATTAAAAAGAACAATATTAATGGTCCTCTGAAGGATGAATTTGTACATTTCTCCCATAATTTTTCACAGACAGAAACAACAGCTACCAAGAGTGACTTCCCATTCGCTTAACAAACAAGCTTTACAAATGTATAATTTGCCGTTTGAAGACACACATTTAGAAAACTCTTATTCACGAGTAGATAAAATTTTGAAAGCTAGAAACAAAGCATTTTATACTTCCTGATGAATTGAGTGATTCAGCTTTTCTTTTTTCTCTTCACAACTAGGAAGCTAAGTTATGTTTGCCCAGGTGTAGGTAGAGTTTGATAAGACATGGTAGTAAGAGTTTATGTTGCAGGACTCAATGCAAGATGTCACTGAGCAGAAGCTTGAATTCATGCCTTCTCAATCTCAAATGTGAATCAAAGATAGTGTTTGAAATGGAATTAGTGCATTTGACTTTGAGTTCTCAGCATTAATCATTTCATGACCCTTATTCCTCACACTACTCAAAATGAGACATTTAATTAAGTGTGCTCACATTTTAATACTCCATTTGATTGGCTATAAACCCAGAAATGCGTGCAGATCGTATTGTACTCTTCTCCGTTATCTTTTGCACCATACATTACTTTTCATGTGAAGCCATAACTATATCCATTATGAGCTCTTCTGCTGGGAATTTAGCATTCTCATTCCACATCCACAGCAGGATGCTTTCTGCAATCAGACCAGCAGACTAGACTTCTGACATTCCTGTTAACATTACTCATGAAACTTTCTAATACTACAACTCCCTGACGATACTGAAAACGAATTTCAGAGATGTGTTTCCCTACCTGAATCTTATTACTTTGTGAAACACACTTTCAATCTTCTTAAATTTACTTTCTAAATACACCATTCATCTGGAGTTAGAATAACTTTCATTCTTTGAGAAGGACCACTATTGCCCTGCTGTATCTTACTACACAGGCCAGTTTGATCATCTATACTCCAAGGAGGAGGGATAGTAAGTCAGTACATACAAGAGATAGTCATCTTTATTGTAGTGGTAGGGATCCTCTCCTTTCAATATATGCATTGATTTGATTTGACATAAACATGAATGACTGTGTTTATGTTTGTAAATGCCAACTCTGCCTACCTGTGTATACAAATGGTTAAGATTAATTTATTTCATAATAAAGACTACGGCAAGCCTTCTCAATCAAACTAGGCTAGTTGCATTTGCAGAGTTATTAAAAAGAGCAATGGCTTTGGCATCGAAGACTTGTCTACTTGAATCCCAGCTCTGGTATTTGCTACCTATATGATCTCAAATAATTGTGTTATGCTTTCTAGGATTCAGATTCATCATCTATAAACAAGGAATAATAGTACCTACATTAAAGGGCATTCATAAGAATTATATATAAATTGTTTATGTATATTATATGTGTATATATTGTTCTTACACCATTATGCCTTTTTATCACCCCAATTTACAATAATTACTCCAATATTCTGTAATACTGGTATCATTCCACTGAGCTCAGTATTGTAGTTTAACCATAGTTAATGCTGTTGTTTGGGTATCAAAGCCCATTAAAAGCTCTTAAAGGCAGATGACACATGGTCCTCAACATAATAAACACTCATGATTGATCTGTGGTCTGAAAAGAAAGCTTAGTACAAGGTGCAATAATTTCTAGAAAATAGGAAAAATATTGAAAATTGGAAAATATTAAAAATATTTTTCCTTCTGTACCATCCTTTGCAACTTACTAAGTTACTGCATAAATAGTCTATTTGCCTCTCGTAGACATAGACATAGATTACTTTAAGAAAACAAAATTGTGGAATCCTCTAAAAGGAGTAGGTTGCTACATCCTGGTTTCAGAGGCACAGTAGTAGTAGGCAATATTTGACATGAATGAGGGCTGGATGTCACGATGGGGAAAATCTAGAGAAAAGTCCTTAGTTTTATATTTTAAATATTTATATTTAAAGTTTGAGTGCCTGCTCTTGAGTTACTATGAAGCAGAAGCAGAGAGTACCAGCACCTCTTAGTGCCAGCCAGGATGAGGGGTGTCATATTGGTGGAGATATAGCCTCAGTTTGAGACTGCAAGCAGACAACATGTGCAAGAAGACCCACCTCTGAACATGCTTACCTCGATTCATATACCCCAAGCAACGGATAATTTTAAAGAGGAAGCAACTCTTGGAAAATCTTAGTGCTTGGGGAGGAGGGTAACACAAGTTACATGGGTTCTCTGAAGGGCAGAATTACCTCTTGGGGAACACATACAAATGAAATTTAGTTGAGCTCAGATTGTAACACCAGAGAATCTTACATTTCCCTTCACACTTGCCTTTTCTAAATCAACTAAGGGATCCAAGGTAGACCCTGGTGCTTCATACTTTCTCCTACGCATCATGGCAAAGTCCAAGATATTCCAGAGGAATATGAGCTAACAGAAAATCTGCCAATAAACCAAACAAATACACAAGGAGCACCGCTATTATAAAAAGAAAAAAAAGTCAACAAATGGAACACCTAATACAAAATAAAGAATTAAGGACCATTTTATTTTTTTTCCAGATTATTTTGTGGTAAAAATACCATATGTAATACATATAACATACAAAATATGTTAATTGAATATTTATGTTATTGTTAAAGCTCCTAGTCAACAGCAGGCTATTAGTAGTTCAGTTCTGGGGGAGCCAAAAGGTTTTTTTTTTTTTTTTTTTAACTTCTATGTTATGTTCAGAGTTAAATGTGCAGGTTTGTTATATAGGTAAAATCATATCACAGCATTTGTTATACGGGTTGTTTCATCACCCGGGTACTAAGCCGAGTACCCAATGGTTGTTTTCTTCTGATCCTCTCCCTCCTCCCTCCCTCCCTCCATCCTCCAGTAGGCCCCAGTGTTTGTTATTCCTTTTATTGTGTCCATGATTAACAACCATTTTACATTAGCCTGACATACATCCTTAATGAGTAAAGGCAATATTTGACATGAAAATTCTGAGGAAAAATAAAGACAAACAGTTGAAGAGCAGTATGTACAAAGCTTAAGAATACATTAATAAATTTAAATATCAGATCCAGGAACATGTCAAAATATGAAGAATGCATAAAAACAAAACTATATGAAAGAAAAAAATGAAGAGATACAGAAGATAGAAATAAAAATGTCAATACATGTCAGTATGTTTTACAGAAGGAAAGGGGGAAATTTACTTGATAAAGAGAAATAAATAGAAGAAAAAAAGACCAATACGTTTAAATAAACAAAGATTTTTTTTTTAAGTCTCAGATCAACAGTGTTTAACCTTATCAAACAGGAAAAATAAAAAGAAAACCATTAATCTTGAAAATGCTTGATTGAAAGCAGGTTTCTGGAATAAATGAGGTGATAATCTACAAGGAATAAGTATTGATTAAAAACTTGTAACTAGTAAGTAAGGTAACAATGAAGCATAAGATCTAGTGATGTGTTCAAAATTCTGAGAGAGAAACAGAAATTGCAGTGCAGCATCTTATATGTGGCTAAACTATTACTCAAATATAAAGATAAAATAGAGATACTTTAAGCTCTACAAAGCCTTATAGAAGACCTCATGTGTGTCAAACCACAGGTTTTGCAGACCTCAGAGAAATTGAGTTCTCATGAAAACACTTGTGAAGAAGTATTCCAGCAGAAAAAGAACTATATCACAGAGAACGTACTAAGCTATATATAAAAAGTGAATAAATAATCAGAACAACCAGAAACCTGTCATAAACTTTAGTAAATAACCTAATTGAGAGAATATGATTTTCAAAATAAAAAATATCAATCCCATCTGTCATGAGACTCTCCTGATAAATAGGAACAAAGTTGACTTAAAAAAAGTTCCAGCTGGGTGAATTTTATTTTTGTATAGTATGGCATTGAACTACAGAACTCAAGCTGACTTTAAACAAGTGAATGTAATTTCATATCCTCAATAAAGTGTACCTTTCATAATAGTGAATTTTGGAGATGTACATTTATGCCTATGATACGTCTTCAGAACCAGTTCAAAGGCAATAAACAATAACAATAACAACAATAATATGAGATAATCTGATTTATTTTCTCCATCTTATGTTTTGGATGCAGAATTACATTACCTAATATAGCCCTTCATTTTATTCTGGATTATTATTTTTTATTATTTGCCAAAACAAATTTACCTTTTGTAGACAGAAAACTTCAGCAAGGATATAAAAAAGGTTTATACAGTAACCTTGAGAAAATCGTGAAGGTGCCAGTGTACACAAAAGCTGTCTCCAAATCATATTCATTTATGGCTTTAAGCGACTCTTCTCTAAGCCTTCATATTATTTCTCCTCCTATGCCCAGCTTGTTTACTCTGGCATTCCTCTCCAATGTCTAGTCTCCTGTTTCTGCCATATAGCAAATCTCTGATTCACTTCAAGTTGTGAATGGCAGCCACTGACAATGGTACATACCTTTTGTAGGACAAGAATCCTTAATACTAAGGAATTTGAGTCTGATTATGGAAGTCACAGTAGTATACTTCTGTAGCCTGGGAGTGGAAGCTGGTAGATATTTAAATAGGGAGATAGAAAGCTTCCTGTAGTCTGTGATCTTTTTCTTACACATTTGAATGAAAGACTGGCTCAGGATTCATTTGTTTCTCCTTTCACAAACAAAATCATTATGGCTTGTGACAAGCTGGTATTTTTGTCCATCTGTGATCAATCTCAATAGCTTGAGGGGTTGAGAATCCAACACATGGTTACACAATCATTTGACATGACACATAAGCAAGACAGTCAGACACTCATTTACCAAAATGGATTCAGCAGAAAATACTAGCACATTTAATGGAAATGAAGGGGTATGTTTCCAGGAATCTAGGTTACTTTAAGCAATGGAGAGTAATGGGTTCTTAAGTTCTTCAATAGCACGGATCCCCAAAATAGGAACTTAAGTAATCTATTGAATACCAGCCTCCCAAATATTACCAGAACTTGTTGCTATGAGAAAGCTAAACTTGTGGCTTATTAATATAAGGGTCACTACCACCTCAAACAGGAAAAAGGGCAGCATCACTATTTTGATTGAGACTTTAAAGTCTGGTTTAAAAGTGCAGAGAATTATTAAGATTAGGTGAAGGTTATTATATATATAATCATATGATGCCAAACGATTTGATCAATGACAGACGAAATATTCAGCAGTGATCCCCTAGGATTATAACGGAGCTGAAAAATTCCTATGGACCAGTGATGTTGTAGTCATTGTGATATCATCATGCAAGGCGTTACTCACATGTGTGTAGTGATGCTGATGTAAACAGACCTACTGCATTACCAATTTTATTAAAAAGTAGCACATACAATTATGTTTAGTAAACGAAACTTGATAATGGTAATAAATGGTGTTACTGGTTTACTATACTACACTTTTAATTATAATTTTAGAGTGGACTCCTGTTTATTAAAAAAACAAATTTAACTGTAAAACAGCCTCAGGCAGTTGCTTCAGGAGGTACTTCAGAAGTAGGTATTCTTGTCATAGGAGACAATAGCTCCATGCCTGTTATTGCCCCGAAGACCTCCCACTGGGGCAATATGTAGAGGTGGAAGACAGTGATATTGATGATTCTGACTCTGTGTAGGCCTAGACTAATGTCCATGTTTATGTCTTAGTTTTTAACAAAAAAGTTTAAAAAATTAAAAAAAGTAAAAACAAAGAGTTAAAAAGAAAAAACCTCTTATACAATAAAGATATAAAGAAAATATTTTTGCACAGCTGTACGAAGTGTTTGTGATTTAAGCTAAATATTAATATAGCAGAGTCAAAAAAGTAAAAAAAAAAAAGCTTTAAAGTTTAAAGTGAAAAAAATGACAACAAGCTAAGGTTAATTTATTTTTAATGTAGCCTAAGTGTACAGTGTGTATAAAGTCTACAGTAGGGTATAGCAATGTCCTAGCCTTCACATTCACTCATCACTCACTTGCTGACTCACCCAAAGCAACTTCTAGTTGTGCAAGCTCCATTCATGGTAAATGCCCTATGCAAGTGTACTATTTGTATGTATATTTTCACTGTACCTTGTCTTTCCCTGTTTCTATGTTTAGGTCCACAGATATCATTGTGTTACAATTGCCGACAGTAACATGCCATACAAACTTGTAGCCTAGGAGCAATAGGCTGTACCATATAGCTTAGGTATGTGGTAGGCTATACCACCTAGGATTGTATAAATACAGTCTATGATGTTCATACAACAACAAAATTGCCTGAAGATGCATTTCCCAGAACATATCCCCATCGTTAAGTGATTTATGGCTGTAATAGTTTAGGATTGGTGACCATTTGAAGCAAGGAGTTAAAAAAATACTGAGTTGTAAACTGTCAGTTAATGCTTTCTATTGAAGAGTTGACATGTCTTTTGGAAGATTCAGAAATAAACAATAAAGTTGCTTGGAACTTTCATTATTTTGGCAAGTGTCTTCTGGAATAGTAAAGTCATGCTGATGAAAACAAAGTTATGGCTGAATCATGTTTATGCAGACAATAAACTGTGGCACACAGTTTTGATTCTCAAATTTTCCAGATTCTCAGTAATCATCAAATGCCTACAATACTAGAACATGAATTTTCAAATCCCCTAAATCTTATAATATTGCTCATGTATTAAAATAGTCAATAACAGATGAATAATTAATTTAATTAATACTGAGGTATAGATAATATAAAAGAACTTTTTCAAAATGTTTTGCCACAAAAAAACAGAAGACTTATAATTCGTGAAGAATGAGAGGAAGAACCACAAAGAATAAGAGGAACAAGAAATGAGAAAAGAAAACAAAATATTTCAATTTCTCACCTTCGCCAATTTTCCAAGACATTTCTACCTATAATAAAACTACCATTGCATTGTAAAGGCCACTAGAAATCTGCAATAGAAATAGAACTTTGGATAGATCTTAGGAAGTAGTGCTGCTATGTTTCTGGGTTTAGGATTTCATTCTAAGAATAGAGGATGAGAAGCCCTTTTTTTTTTTTTTTTTTTTTTTTTTTTTGAGACGGAGTCTCGCTCTGTCACCCAGGTTGGAGTGCAGTGGCGCGATCTCGGCTCACTGCAAGCTCCACCTCCTGGGTTCACGCCATTCTCCTGCCTCAGCCTCCCGAGTAGCTGGGACTATAGGCACCCGCTACCACGCCCAGCTAAATTTTTTTTGTATTTTTAGTAAAGACGGAGTTTCACCGTGTTAGCCAGGATGGACTCGATCTCCTGACCTCGTGATCCGCCTGCCTCAGCTTCCCAAAGTGCTGGGATTACAGGCTCGAGCCACCGTGCCTGGCTGGTGAGAAGCCCTTTTATGTTATCTGTGGACCTGTCAGGGGGGAAACTTCAGCCTAGGAGTTTGGATTTTCTCATTGTTCTCTTGTTCTCCATTTTTCCTCTAAGAAGACATGGATACTTTTGAAAATATTTGGAAGTATTATATATTTGACTTTGAACTTTTACAAATAATCAGTGAATTTAGATTATCCAACCTGAAGCCTAAAGGAAATCAAGACATATGACCTACTGCAATCCAAATAGTGGGTCCAGAACGTAGAAGCCTCTACATGTACATTTTAAACAAATGTTTCTTGAATAAATGAGTTTGGAAATAAAGGCATCTTCCACTTTAAGCTTTTTGTTTTGAAAGTTTTATGGAAAGAAGGGTGAGACTAAGAGTGGAAAAGAGTTTGTGGATGCTTAAAATAGATGTGTTTTATATTTAAGCAAACATGATTAGGGCTAGAATTGGGAGAACCCTGAGAATGTAAGCCAAGTCAAGGATAGAGAAGATTCTTCTGGTTCCAGTCCAGCAAAAGCGATGCAGAATGTTCAGCCATATATTTAGGTAACTCAGATAGTTACAGATTATTAGAAAGTATCTTTCCCTAAACTGTCATCTATTTGGTAGATTGTTTTGATGAAGTTCAAAAGAAGAAGATATCATTTTCTTATATGTTGAAGGTAAGAAAACCTATACCATAACTAGAGCTGTAGGAAAAGCCTGCCCAACTTTATAATATGTGGGGGTTCAGGCCTTTTCACATAAGAAAAAAAATCACTTTATCTAGCTGAAATTTTTAAGTGAAATGTCAGTGTAGACATCCACTCTTAGACCTAAGAAATCTGGGATTTTTCCTGGACTCCATGCTTTAGAAAGCCTGCCCTGGCCTTTCGCCAGCTGTGTCATAAAGTAAGTAGTCCTCGGGTTCATGAGGAATGTATTATATCAGGAGCTCATAGGCATCACTTATTAGACAACTCCTCAGATCCTGGAACCCTGGAATGTCCTGTCCATAGGGTCCTAGACTTGCTTCAGACCCTGTGTCCCACTCTTCCCTGGCTCCATTCTTCTGACACTATGCCTTAGTACTAGTGAGTGTACTCTTAGGCTCAAGACAACCAAGAGGCCACCTCTTATAAGAGGACAGACAGGGGTTAGTCATACAGGCTGAGTATCCACAAATATGGACACAGCTTCTCTGACACTTCAAGACTGGGCCAGGAGTAGTGGTCCAGGTAAATGAGAAGATGAAAGAAGGAACAGCTGTGTGTCAGGGACCAGGGGGCTCTGTCTCCATTTATTACTCTCCTGTGAAGCTTCAAGAAATTGAAAAACTCTCAGATCAAACTTGGTCTTCTTGGTCATTATGAAAATACATTTTTCAAGGTAGTAAAGATAAAACATGGTTACTTATTATTTTATCAGTTTGACTTACAACATTTAAATATTTAGACATAAAGTGTGTGAGCCTCTAATTCTACTCTTAAGCCCTGAACATGCTAGAGGTTGGCATGCAACCCAAATTGGCAGAAGTATATACCATAAAAATTTTACTTTCTTTCCAATTTTTTAAGGTCTTTTTATTCTCACTGTTAGAAAACAAATAGGGGAAACTGAAGTAAACCAAGTGTGAGAAAGTATTAGTCTAAAAGACTAATAGATAATGGCAAGGATGGTGGTTAAGTATTAAAATTAGGTCCCAGAGAAATAGCTAAGTCCTTGTCAAAAGAAGTAGATTCTTATCAGACATAGTTCACTTCTGGCCTTTGCTACGGAAAGGGGTTAGATTCCTAAAACAGCTTTCAGAATTCTTACAGCCGAAGGCAACTCTAACTGAACTATCTCTACTGAAAACATAATCCATCCATCCTTGATTTAGAAAAGCATGCTTTATATATTTTCTCTTTTATATAGAATCTTATACATCTACTTTTATATCTAGGAAAAAATTTCAATTTTTCTAAGAAAGTTGTTACCCTAAGCTGTTCTGAGTCCTGACATGGAAGGGAAATTTATAACTAGTGTCTGATGTTGTTAACTGATAGCCAACAGTGTAGGTGGAAGCTGATGACAAAGGATGAATGGGTCGGTGTTTTGCAGTATGCATAAATCCAGCAGAAGCAAGAGACCATAACTCCCAGGTGGAATAGTCTGAACGCTCAATAGTAAACATACTAAGTGACCCAGAATCACGCTAATTCTGACTTGCCATGTTTCGTGTCCACTCCAAATTCTGTATATTCTAGGTGTATGATAAGACCAGTATCTAGCAGTTTTGCGTATACTGTATCTAAAGCAACCTTGTCCCAAATAGAAAACACAAGCAAGGAAAGCAAAACAAACAGTAAAACAGAGCTCTTTTCTTCTCCAAAGTATGCACAGGTAAAAAGCAACAAACAAACAAACAAAAAGCCCATGAGGAGTTTTAAAAATCGTATTTTCTTAAAAATGTAAGAAGCTATAAAGAATTCCAAGAAACAATGGGGCAATTTGGACCCACTTGCTAAGATAATTACCCATGCAGATGCAGTGGTTGAGATACATATCTGTAGTTGCCTAAGATGGCTCAGTTCACAGTGTAAACCTTGTGGTGGAATTATTTTTCCCTTTAGATCTAAACGTTTGGTTTCTTTATAGGTTGAAAGTTCTAGATATACAATCATGTCATCTGAAAACAGGGACAATTTGACTTCCTCTTTTCCTAATTGAATACCCTTTATTTCCTTCTCCTGACTGATTGCCCTGGCCAGAACTTCCAGCACTATGTTGAATGGGAGTGGTGAGAGAGGGCATCCCTGTCTTGTGCCAGTTTTCAAAGGGAATGCTTCCAGTTTTTGCCCATTCAGTATGATATTGGCTGTGGGTTTGTGGTAGATAGCTCTTACTATTTTGAGATACGTCCCATCAATACCTAATTTATTGAGAGTTTTTAGCACGAAGGGTTGTTGAATTTTATCAAAGGCCTTTTCTGCATCTATTGAGATAATCATGTGGTTTTTGTCTTTGGTTCTGTTTATATGCTGGATTACATTTATTGATTTGCGTATGTTGAACCAGCCGTGCATCCCAGGGATGAAGCCCACTTGATCATGGTGTATAAGCTTTTTGATGTGCTGCTGGATTCGGTTTGCCAGTATTTTATTGAGGATTTTTGCATCAATGTTCATCAAGGATATTGGTCTGAAATTTTCTTTTTTGGTTATGTCTCTGCCAGGCTTTGGTATCAGGACGATGCTGGCTTCATAAAATGTGTTAGGGAGGATTCCCTCTTTTTCTATCGATTGGAATAGTGTCAGAAGGAATCATACTAGTTCCTCCTTGTACCTCTGGTAGAATTGTTCCTGTTTGCAGATGACATGATTGTATATCTAGAAAACCCCATCATCTCAGCCCAAAATCTCCTTAAGCTGATTAGCAACTTCAGCAAAGTCTCAGGATACAAAATCAATGTACAAAAATCACAAGCATTCTTGTACACCAATCACAGACAAACAGAGAGCCAAATCATGAGTCAACTCCCATTCACAATTGCTTCAAAGAGAATAAAATACCTAGGAATCCAACTTACAAGGGATGTGAAGGACCTCTTCAAGGAGAACTACAAACCACTGCTCAATGAAATAAAAGAGGATACAAACAAATGGAAGAACATTCCATGCTTATGGGTTGGAAGAATCAATATCGTGAAAATGGCCATACTGCCCAAGGTAATTTATAGATTCAATGCCATCCCCATCAAGCTACCAATGACTTTCTTCACAGAATTGGAGAAAACTACTTTAAAGTTCACATGGAACCAAAAAAGAGCCTGCATCACCAAGTCAATCCTAAGCCAAAAGAACAAAGCTGGAGGCATCACGCTACCTGACTTCAAACTATACTACAAGGCTACAGTAACTAAAACAGCATGGTACTGGTACCACAACAGAGACATAGATCAATGGAACAGAAAAGAGTCCTCAGAAATGATGCCACATATCTACAACTGTCTGATCTTTGACAAACCTGACAAAAACAAGCAATGGGGAAAGGATTCCCTATTTAATAAATGGTGCTGGGAAAACTGGCTAGCCATATGTAGAAAGCTGAAACTGGATCCCTTCCTTACACCTTATACAAAAATTAATTCAAGATGGATTAAAGACTTAAATGTTAGACCTAAAACCATTAAAATCCTACAAGAAAACCTAGGCAATACCATTCAGGACATAGGCGTGGGCAAGGACTTCATGTCTAAAACACCAAAAGCAATGGCAACAAAAGCCAAAATTGACAAATGGGATCTCATTAAACTAAAGAGCTTCTGCACAGCAAAAGAAACTACCATCAGAGCGAACAGGCAACCTACAGAGTGGGAGAAAATTTTTGCAACCTACTCATCTGACAAAGGGCTAATATCCAGAATCTACATTGAACTCAAACAAATTTACAAGAAAAAAATAAACAACCCCATCAAAAAGTGGGTGAAGGATGTGAACAGACACTCTTCAAAAGAAGACATTTATGCAGCCAAAAAACACATGAAAAAATGTTCATCATCACTGGCCATCAGAGAAATGCAAATAAAAACCACAGTGAGATACCATCTCACTCCAGTTAGAATGGTGATCATTAAAAAGTCAGGAAACAACAGGTGCTGGAGAGGATGTGGAGAAATAGGAACACTTTTACACTGTTGGTGGGACTGTAAACTAGTTCAACCATTGTGGAAGTCAGTGTGGTGATTCCTCAGGGATCTAGAACTAGAAATACCA
The DNA here is from genome assembly GCF_028878055.3 of Symphalangus syndactylus. NCBI lineage: Eukaryota > Metazoa > Chordata > Mammalia > Primates > Hylobatidae > Symphalangus > Symphalangus syndactylus. The sequence continues at coordinate 42,464,929 of NC_072423.2, forward strand.
TTTGACCCAGCCATCCCATTACTGGGTATATACCCAAAGGACTATAAATCATGCTGCTATAAAGACACATGCACACGTATGTTTATTGCGGCACTATTCACAATAGCAAAGAATTGGAACCAACCCAAATGTCCAACAAGGATAGACTGGATTAAGAAAATGTGGCACATATACACCATGGAATACTATGCAGCCATAAAAAATGACGAATTCATATCCTTTGTAGGGACATGGATGAAACTGGAAAACATCATTCTTAGTAAACTATCGCAAGGACAAAAAACCAAACACCGCATGTTCTCACTCATAGGTGGGAATTGAACAATGAGAACTCATAGACACAGGAAGGTGAACATCAAACACTGGGGACTGTTGTGGGGTGGGGGGAGGGGGAGGGACAGCATTAGGAGATATACCTAATGCTAAATGACGAGTTAATGGGTGCAGCAAAACAACATGGCACATGGATACATATGTAACAAACCTGCACATTGTGCACATGTACCCTAAAACCTAAAGTATAATAATAAAAAATAAAAATTAAAAAAAAAAAGAAAGTTCTTATCTTAAAAAAAAAAAGTCTCATCAAATTTTGGGGCAAATTAGCTAAATAGTCTGATTAAGTTGCCCTCTACTGACCCTGTGTTTCAATAGTTTCTCTTTAGCTCCATCTAAACATTACCCTTTTCTACTCTTTAAGAAATAATATTCAGGGAAGGCTTCAGTATTCGTCATTAACCCTTCTCTCTCTCTCCACCCAGTTCCTACAGACGCCTATGTCCCTCACTTTCTCTCCTCACTTCTTTCTATCTGAACTCAGATATTTCATTAATACTAGGAATGTGTAAGTAAGATGCTTTTAAAACAGCCACTCAAAAACTATAGGTTTTAAATTGTACAATAGATAAACTTTAAAACCAAAGAACTGGCTCCTGTCTACCTTCCATTCCTGCTCTCTGGCTATTTTCACCCGTAGGAAAATATGTTATTTCCAAATTATCAATTCATTTAGGTATTTATGCATATATCGAGTGTTTCTATCAATTCACTAACCCAACCATGACAGTCATGCTGACTCATGCTGGGCACCCAGAGTGTGGGTGGTAGACAGCGAAGATTAAAGGAGCTCCTAGGATGCAAAGAAGCCACATTCTGAGGTCAGCAGAAACTGATCTGGTGTCACAGCTGAGAAAGTAATAGTAATTAGGATTTGAGCCGGTAAGAACATTTTGAGTCTGTAGGTTGAGTAGAGCAAAGAGTCGAGTTGAAAGAAAAGAAATACTGACTCTAGAGGGAAACATTAAAAATGTTAGCTGGCATTTTTCCACTCCTCCTCCAGGGTGCCATGACTGTTAAAGTGGAATTGAAACGCATCCCTCCCAGTCTGAGGGCCATTTTGGTCTGACGAAGAAGAGCTACCCACTGTGCTAAATGTGCTGCCATTATTTGCCTGCCCTCATTCTTAGTTACAACTGCTTTCCAATTAATATCTTGGGTGCATTATAAGTTTGCTCTTGATGCTGTTCCTTTAATGAAAAAACAAGCTTAAATTGAACTCAGCAGTGAACAATTTTTTTTATAACTTTATAAATTTTTTTAAGTCAGCCAAGATTTACCCTGTTTCATAGATTCCCCTGCCCCCAAAACCTCAAATCACAGAGCACAATTCTATTTTTTACTTATTTCATGTGATAGGTTTTCTTGAAACCTTCTGTTTGCTCCTCCAGGTCCACTCTCCATCATTTTCCACCTGCTCCGTCTTCTGGGAAGCTGATTTACATGAATCCCACAAATAGAATCCATCACTCTTGGATATGACCAGTGAAAAGCAGTGGCAGATCAGAGTTTGTTCTCCTACTTTCTTCCCTGTTGGGTCACCTCAGTCCGGCCTTACCACTCAACTGCACATCACCCCTCCAGACAATGGGTGTGAGGAAAGGGTAGGAAGAAAGTGGATTGGTGGTGGGTGAGGAGCTCTCCATAGAGCGTCTTTGTCTCTAGGTTCCAGTGACTGTTTCCAACCTTTGAACTCTCATTTTTGTGACAGGAGTAGCTAACCTCAAGGTACTACATTACCCCTGTAGAATTTTTTTTCATACCTATTACTTAAGGGTTTTTGTAAACTGTCCACTTACTAAAGTCTTCTCAAATTAATCCAATTGGAATATGCCTTTATTCTTACTTCAGTAGTGATACAATGGGGAAACTCAGTTAAGGGATTGTTAACCAGACATGTTCTAGAGGTGACAGAATAGAGGCAATTGCATTCCCATTAAAATAGAATGGCAGATGGTAGAAACCTGACTCTGACGCTTGCTCACTGTGTGACCTTGGCCCAGTTACTAAATCAGTCTGTGCCTGAGTTTCCTCTATCTGTAAAGTAAGTATAAGCTACTATTCAGGTTCCTTGTAAATATATAATTGATGACAAGTGCTAAGCACAGTGCCCTGGGCAGAAAAAAAAGTTTCTAATCATTATAGATAGTAATCAGTTCAGTCATTCAAGTGTTAATGAAGCCAATAATACTGTTTCTATCATTGCAGAAATGGGCTCTGCTCAATCACTTGGCCACTGCATGCCATTTTGCACTCTTAACCCTGAATATATATGAATTCATTGATTCAACTAATATTTATTGATTGCCTATTATCTAAACGACATGATGTTAAGAGCCGTGGAGAATTAAAATAAGACATAAGTCTAATTCTCAAGAAACTTGTATTCTGTTAGGAAGAGAGAGAGACAAAGGAAATTATCTTCAAATGGAATTCTGTGAGTCTGTAGCCACTGTCTCAGAGTTTCAAATATTCTTACCCAGGAAGCTAAATGTCAGAGAAAGATAACAATACACGAGAAGTCAAAGGAGTAGATGTGCCAACAAGCTAGAATGCAAAATATTTAGAAAAAGAAGTGATTCCTTTGAGTCTGAAAGTGATTATCTTGTAAACACAACCAAAGATGATTGTGAAACTTACATCCAGAACATCCACTTGAGGAAAGCAGGTGTAATGTCTTACACATAACAGACAGTCCATCCATTCACAGATTCTTATCTTTATTCTAGTGTTCAGTATTTTTTACACAAGCTTTTTTTTTTTGAGATGGAGTCTCTCTCTGCCACCCAGGCTGGAGTGCAGTAGTGCAGTCTCGGCTCACTGCAGCCTCCACCTCCTGAGTTCAAGTGATTCTCCTCCATCAGCCTCCCGAGTAGCTAGCATTACAGGTGCCCTCCACCAGGCCTGGCTAACTTTTGTATTTTCAGTATTTTTAGTTTTTTTTTTTGAGATGGAGTATCTCTCTGTCATCCAGGCTGGAGTACAGTAGTGCAGTCTTGGCTCACTGCAGCCTCCACCTCCTGGGTTCAAGTGATTCTCCTGCCTCAGCCTCCCAAGTAGCTGGCATTACAGGTGCCCTCCACCAGGCCCAGCTAATTTTTGTATTTTTAGTAGAGACGAGGTTTCACCATGTTGGCCAAGCTGGTCTCAAACTCCCGATCTCAAATCATCCACCTGCCTCATCTTCTCAAAGTGCTGGGATTACAGGCATGAGCCACTGCGCTTGGCCATTTTCATGCAAACTTTAATGTGACTATTCAAATAATGATTTCAAAAAGCAAATATATTTTAATTAATTTGTTATGCAAATGATATAAGAAGGGGGACCCAATGTTTAATTCTACTGAAATTAAAGGTTCTCTTATCCCTTCAAATGATTTAAAATACCTACTCCATTATCATTATACTGGTCTGACACACATAAGTAACTTTTTTTAAATAAAGATTTCACAGTTATAAGCCTCCATGCTGCGCTCCTTCAAGGGAGCATTTGATTGATTTACCTAGCATCTGAATTTTTCCCTGAGCAAAATGAGCAAATGTTGATTTCTTCACAAACAATTCCCATTTCCATACAATTTCAATAATAATTCATTAAGGATACATTAATATCCTTAAGGTGAATATTGCTCACCTATTCATCGAGGCGAGAAAGATGAGAAATTGAAATTCTTCAAGAGGATAATCACTTCTAATATTGTGCCAAATAAGTGAGCACTATTTCAACCTATGCATGAGCTATTTTACTATAATATTCATAATTGCTCATTTTAGAATTTTTTAAGCCCTCAGTATCTTTTGAACTTTATAGGAATGCATTTGTAATAAGGAAGCCAAAGTAAAGAGCCTTTGGACTAGTCAGTTGGTGTTGAAGGAATCTAGTCATACAAACTAGAATGGGAACAATCATTTTTACATGGCCTATGGCTTTCTCTAGGGGTTGTAGTGGAGTTCATGGGCCCAGCTTACCACCATTTCAAACCCTTGTGAGTATGCTTGGGTGTATGAGTTTGAACATTAAAGGTACATTAAACCATTCATAAGTAATTTGGCTATTCAGTGAATTGTAGACTTTCCTAGCAATACAGATAATTTTCCATATATTGAATAGCCACATTAAGGACAAGCTATATGATTCCTAAATCTACCAAAGATAATCTATTTGGGAAAGAAAACAGGCACAATAGACAGAGATAGACACAGATTTACAAATGTACACACACAGAGACATCCACGGACATAGACACACAAAGAGAAATACATGCTATCTTTTCATTTCTCAAAATGTCTGTAAGCTGCCATGCTTTGATTGATGTAAAATCATATGGCAGGTTGATGCAAGACCTCAGAGATGAATGGTCAGTTGGTTGTGAGATTTTACCATATGAATTAGGGCTGTCAAAAAGTTTAATAGAGGCAGGACTTGTAAATTAGCTTTCTAGCCAGTTGAAGTTGAGAGAATTTACTGTTACTTCAGCCCCTTCCTTGTTCCATTTCCCCAGTAAATTTGCATGGACACATATCCCCAAATATTTCTAACTGCCAACTGCAAATGCCCAAATGTGAACACAGCCCATATTTAAGAGCTAGTCATATTTAAACAAATGTTTTGAAAGCCTGTCTTTATTCACTACTGTAAGGGCTGGGTGTCCCGTGATTACATGTCCTCACCCGTGTGTGTGCTACCAAGGAGAGCACTAGTAATTTGCAGACATAAAGTTTTGGAACTTTATAAGGGAAAAGGAACTTAGATAGCATATAGATAAGCATTCTTCTTTTAAAAGTGATGCAACTGAAGCCCTAACAGGTGAAGTGACTCTCCAGGGTCATGCAGCATCATCACTGTAGCTTCTTTTCTTTCAGACCTAAAAAGTTATTCTCCCACCTTAAGACATATTCAAAGGTGTTGAGCACCCTGCTTGTGATGGTCACAATATACTATATAACTTACTTAATTATCGCAGCAATTTCACGAGGTGAGCATAATCCTGTTTTATAGCTTAGAAGCTACCTGGCTGGTAAATGGACTGGTGTGAACTGGATCCTAGGTCTCCGAACTACCTTGCCAGTGATGGGCCCATGCCCAGTTGGCCTTCTTGGAGTCTTTGATTAAAATGCAAATACACCTGAGAATTATAGTCTTAGAAGCTAATATCCCAGTTACTAATCCTGCTTTAGGGGGGGATTAGTTGACAACTCAGTAAGAGTAAGAACTGAACTCAGAATTTGTGCTTAAGGGCTGGTTTTGATGGCAAAATGGCAGAGCATAAACTACCTATTTCATAGCTTTGCCTTAAGCTGTTCTACTTCAGTCACCCATCAGCTGCCTGGCAGTTGAGTAGAGAAGCAGATGGAAAATTCATTGCCAGATAAGAGATAGGGCTGTCATTACTGAAAATTGAAAAAAAAAATGAGTTCATCTCTAATCCATCCCCTCCCATGAGAACCCCATTAAGAAATAGGTTTGCCCTGAAACCCTCACAGAATGCCCATTTTCTGGTGAACACGCAAAGGCTCCACTGAGCAATCTCATCACTTTGTGGCCTCTATGATGATAATATATTTGTGCCTAATCTATAATTAACTGAGAAAAGCATAATATTAATTATTTTGCTCAATTGTTAATCAGTGGGGTGTTTCCCTCCCACATCCCTCTCCTTGAACACTAACCTGTCAGACTCTAGTAATTGTTGCATGAACAGGTTTGGGTAAAAGTCTCCAAGGAGGACCAATTCTCTTGTTCCATTAGCGAGAACACATATAGATCATTTTCAGCACTAATCTAGGGCTAAAATCAATTATGTCTCTTGTATTTAAAAATTAAATTGACTCACCATGGGAGTAGGATGAAGGAAAAATACATTCCTCCTATTATGTGTAATTACAATTGTAAAACATTTTCCTTCGAAATGTAATTGCTGCCTGCAGAGGCTGGAGCAGGCAAGCTTGAAGTGTTTAGTGAAAAGGCTGGATTTTCTTTCAGATTTTTCTTTGGGCTTTTGTTTTCCACCCCACCCCAGACCTCTTTCTTCTTCTTCATTTTAATACAATTTTAACATCATGAGGGCCTTTAGGGCTTCTCAATTTTCAAAGAATCTCAAATACAGTTTAGAGCATAGGGAGTAAAAACCAGAGTAGGAAAAAAGAGAGCTAATGATGCCTGTAAACTATATGATGAAAATTTCAATCTTACTAGTATTTATTTAGTGTTCATTGTGTGATCAAGGTTGAATTACGTGTTGTGGGACACACACACACGCACACAAATGACATGATCTTCATTCTCAAGGTCTTCGATTTTGATGAATGACCCAAGTACAGTTATATGAACAACAGCATATTTTTAAAAACTGGCCATGGCAGACATTCCAATGCTTTGATTGGTCAGTAAATTAGGAAATCACAGAATTGATTAGGGGTTTCTTTCAAGATTCAGTTATCAGATTTGTCTTATTTCTTTTCTCAGAAATGCCACCATTTCTCATAACTGCAACAATTCAATTTTAGTAGTATTTTGGTTACACACACACACACACAAAAGGAAACTAACCAACTCTAGATGACTCAACTCTAAATAGAGTTGCTAGATAAATACAGGCCGCCCAGTAAAATGTGAAGTTTAGATAAACAACTAATAGTTCTAAACATAAATATATCCAAACATTGCACGGGACATACTTATACTAAGAAAGTCTTCATTTAACTGATATTCAAATTTAACTGAGAGTTCTCTAGTTTTATTTGCCAAATCTGACAAACCTTTTGCATAAAGAGAACCATTTCTTATTAGGATATTATAAGGTGTCTCCAGGGCCTCCAAGGCAGAGTTACAGCTTATCCTCAGACATAGACTAAAAGAGTGATTCATGGCACAGAACATTCTTTTTCTGCCTCCAATCTCTACTTATTTTTATATATCTGGTTTATTATTTGCTTTTGCTCCAAGCAATCTTTCTTTGTTTACCAGTGGACATCCTGGAAAACAGACATCACTATTTTATTCTCCTCTTCTATTCTCCTCTTTGAGTGAGATAAGCCTTGCTGTACTGAAGCTGTTTGGTCTCAATTCCAAATGTATGGGGAAAAATATTTACTGGCTCACCTTTTGTCAGTTGCTTACTCATGAACTAAATAAGTATAGTCTGAGATTAATGTCATATTTTACCAATATGGTGATTTCTGTGAAACTATGTATATGAATGGTAGAATCAGTGCTGATAAAAGTGGTAATGGTACAAGAGAGAAATACTCAGAAAATAACTTGGTGGCCACTACAACCTTTTAAATTAGTGAATCTCAAATATGTATCATCTTTACATCTCATTTTGGATTATCACTTGCTAGAATGATTTACCTTAAAGTCTTTCGTCATTTTAAAATCAGTTCAGTTAAAGTGCATATCTTCAGTAGTCTATTTAAACTAGCATTGCCGGCCGGGTGCAGTGGCTCACGTCTGTAATCCCAGCACTTTGGGAGGCCGAGGAGGATGGATCACCTGAGGTCAGGAGTTCGAGACCAGCCTGCCTAGCCAAGATGGAGAAACCCCACCTCTACTAAAAATACAAAAATTAGCTGGGTGAGGTGGTGGGCACCTGTAATCCCAGCTACTAGGGGGGCTGAGGCAGGAGAATTGCTTGAACCCGGGAGGTGGAGGTTGCAGTGAGCCAAGATTGCACCACTGCACTCCAGCCTGAGCAACAGAGTGAGACTCCATCTCAAAAAAAGAAAAAAAAAAAAACAAAGAAAAGAAAAAGAAAAAAAATTGGCATTGCCATTCAATTTCTTTTGTTCTATGTGTGACAGTATCACACTCCCCCATTGCCTTCAAGTCACTATTGATTCTTTCCTTCTACTCTTTCACATCTAATCAGTCATCCTAATCTATTATTATTTTCATCATAATATCTTTAATAATATCTTTAAAATTTCTTTCTTTTACACATTATATAATTCTACTTGAACCTTTGCCACTTGTTATAAACTACTTAGGTAGTACAACAGGTCTTATAAATTATTTAGATAGTATATCAAGTCATACAGCAAGTCTTCTATATTCAGACACTTCATTTCAAAGCATTCTATGTACTAGTTTTAGATTAGTGTTTTTAAAAAAACAAATTGCATATATCATCTTTTTCTCCAATTCAATAATATGTCACTATCTTCCATAGACTGTAATGGTAAATGAAATAAGCCCTGGTTTGAAGATGTAGCTACTTGCTCTATCATGAACCTCTGTGTTCATTTTCCCTACTTCACAGGGTTGTTGTAAAGATTAAGTATTTCCAAATGTATTGCTTATGGATCTGGGCACCTTATTTGTGCTTTTAAATATCTATTAATATTAATGTTCAAGGTTTTAACCTAATGCACCACATTTCTCACCAGTCTTTTTACCTGTTGTTATGTATGCAAACTCTCTTCTTGACAAAACTAACCTATGCAAAGTCTTCTAAACACAACTTGGACATTGCTAACTCTGTGTTTTTACTTATAATAAACTCTCTACCTGAACTATTCTTTATGTTTCTCTTTCCTTATTATAGTATTTTCTATTCGATGAGAACTATTTTTTTTTTTTTTAAATTTTACTTTAAATTCTGGGATACATGTGCAGAATGTGCAGATTTGTTACATGGGTATACATGTAATGTCATGATGGTTTGTTCCTCCAACAACCCATCATCTAGGTTTTAAGCCCTGTATGCATTAGGTATTTGCCCTAATGCTCTCTCTCCCCTTGCCCCCCATCCTCTGACAAGCCCCAGCATGTGATGTTCCCCTCCCTGTGTCCATGTGCTCTCATTGTTCAGAAATTGTGTAACTTTCACAAAAGCTATTTTGACAGTCCTAGCCCTCAGTAATATCTTCTTTCTTCAAGAAGTTTTGATATTAGTGGTCTTATTTCATGCTCATGAATAAGCCTCTAATTTTATATTATTAGTGACTTTTAAAGCTGATATCCTATTATTACTAACTGTATTTCAGGCTTCAACAGAGAAGAGGCTGTGTTTCCTAATCTGTGTATGCTTAATCAATACAATAATGTAATTAATTAGTGTAATTAAATTTAATGCAGTTGATTCTATTAAAAACCACAAGGCAATATGAAATTTCAAAATCATTTCATATGCCCTCTCTAAAAGTAAAATAGAAGTGGGAACATCATGGCAATGGTCATTTCATAATCCTTGTACATAAGTTTATAGATCCATAGAATGTCATTGTAGGAAGGGCTCATCATAGAGTTTTGAGTACCCTAAAACCGTAAGTTTGTTGGAATCATCCTTCAAAAATTGCATGTTATTGACACTTTCATTTTATTAAGATATTCGTTTAATAAAAACAAATTTGATTGCTGTAGGTTCCACAAATTACAGTATGTATTTCTCTAGTGTGTTCATTTTGACTCTGTTTATCAAATCAATTTCAATGAGTTTTCAAGACAAATTGATTGGCCATCAGTCAACGAGGAGAAGAAGAAAGGTTACTTTTCAAATAATTACTTTAACTCTCATAGAAAGACACCATAGTGTGCCCCAGTGATCAAGAAAAATGGAGAAAAAACAAAACTGTTTTGAGTTTTAAAAAACAATACTCTAACACATACTGATCATGAGACCTTATTTGGCAATAAAATCAGATCAACTGAACATTAATTGTGCTTGACCAAACAGTAAAAATTCTCTTCATCTGTAATTACTCTTTAATTTCTAGAAGGATATCATAACCATGGTAGAAATAATAACAGTAGTGTAGTACAAGTAGCAATAATAATATTTGTATAGTTAGTATTAATGAAATAAATAAAACAGTCTGTTCGTGCCAATTGGTATGTGATTATAAGTGGGAGAAGCATTTCATCTACCCTCATTGTAATTTAGGTGGGATTAACCACACCTGTAGAGGCCAGTTCTGGTTGACCTAAGGCAGTCTATGCAGTCTCATCTCTCCTGTGCCAGTGATGGTGAAGACCTATGCCAATTAGTGTGTGACATTCCTCTGGACACAGAGATGGTCAGTGAGCTTCAATAGGAGACAATCAGTATGACACTCAGAAACATATTTGATAATTAGGGTATTTGACCTCCTCCCTCCACACCTTCTGGACATCACTGAAAAAGCAGATGGGTCAATTTACTTCTGGCAACCACTTTGTGACCATGAGGGTACAAGGTTGAGGATGAAGCTAGTGTTCAGATAATGGCATAGGGAGTACCAGAATTTTAGAGAATTTGAGCCAAAATCCAGATAGAATTGAGCCTGAAGCTATAAATCCTGGACTTGCTATCAACATGAGCAAACAGCTGCCTCTATTGTTTAAGTTAGACATGAGTTTATTATTACCTGCAATGAAAAACATCCTAATTAATGTATATAAGATTGTATTATAATTTACAAACTACTTTCATAATCTTCATTCATCTTGATCCCCATAGTGATCTGTGGGCTAAATGTATAGATATTATTGTTTATTCTGTACAATCTGGAAAAGTTGGAGGCTCAAGTTAATAGGAATATTTTACTAGAATAAGTATAGCTGGAGTTTTAGCCCAGGATTTTGGAATTCCATCCCAAAGTTCTTTCTACATAACACCAGAGAGGGTATCAGTAATGTCATAAGCACAGGGAAATATATATATATATATGTTTTGGGTTTGGGCTCTTTTTGATGAGTGTACTGGGCCAGTGAGTTGGTTAGGTACTTTTGAACAAAAGTGAGAACTTCTATAACTAAAATACAATGAAAAGAAGGAAAGTGATAGATCCCATTCAACTTTCTGTGAGATTGTCAGGTCTCTAAAGAATATCTTGTAGAGTTTTGTCTCTAATCTGTACCTTTCACCGCTACTTTTAGTAACACATGTATGTCTTACACATCCCCAAAATGATCAAACGGCCTTCCAGTTAGTACTGTGCCTTTCTGTCAGAAGACAGTCTTAGATAAACTCATTAACTCTAAAGTATTAGGGGATTAATTAAAATGCAAATCATACCAGGAAAATTTGCATTTCAATGTGGAAGAATGAAGAGGATGATACTCACCTTAAAGGAATAAAGCAGTACTTGACATATTTCAAGTATCAAGAAGAAGACGGTTTAGGGGCAAGAATGTATTACCATAACTTTGCAAACCACACTATTAGGTAACTGACTTCTTAATTTTTTGTAAAGTCTACCCAAATAGGAGAGTATTAGATTACCACCAGTTGTTGAAGACAATAGTGCCCTCAATGCAAAGGCATATGGTTAGAGACCTAAATATAGATATGGATATAGGGAAAGTTTAAAGGAATCAGCCATACATTATTTTAAGTTATCAGACAGTGGCAAGAATTTAAGTGGGTTTAGCAGATTGGAAGTGGCCTACTATTTCAATTGTGTTTTAGTAATATCTTAGATTAGTATAAATAAAACTCATAATAATATATACATATTTACACACATATATAAAAAAATATTTCAAATAGACTGAAAGTTATAGTGAGTATTAAAATGAAACAACTATGTATCTCAAACTTGTTTTTTTTTTTAATCTTTTGACTGAAGAATCAGGCCCAATATGTATGTCTTCATCATCTCATTTACCTCTCTCTTCTCACAAATAACCACTACAAGATTTTTTACTTATCTTTTGCTTAAATATTTTTATAGTTTTACTACATGCTTACTACATAGAAATATGTAGTAGCATATTTTTAGATTTTTAAATACTCAGAAATGACCTTCTATCAATCAGGCATCATTTACCTACTTTTTTTTTAACATTTATTTTTATTTTACTGTATGAACATAAGTGACATAATTTATGCACATATTTTCTTGGATTTGGATATTTAAATTGTTTCCAATGTTTTAAAATAGTGAAAGATACTATGATACATATTCTTATGCTCCTAAGCTTGTGCCATTATTCTGAGGTTTCCCAAACACATAGATAGGTAGTGGTACCAATTATACTTCTTTCTGCAATTGTGAATTTCTTCGTATTCTTATATTTTCATCTATCTATCTATCCTACTTTTCTCATCTAATGGTTGTGAAACAGTTTCAATTTGCACTCTGTGATTATTAGTGAAGTTAATCATTTTATATATGTTCTTGTTTTCTCTTGTGAATGGCCTGCTTATAAGTTTGATTTTTCTCTTGTTACCTCTTCTATCATTTCACTTTTATTTCATGAGAGCTATTTTATATATTTAATTACATGGCTTGTCTTTTACTTTATTCAAGATGCTTTTGTATGAGAACAGATTGTAAGACATGAGGGAGAAAAAAGATGATTATGTAGTACAAAATTTTTAAATTTCAGTGTCATCGAATGTATCACTTTTACTTCAAAGTTTGTGCTTCTTCTAATTAAGAAATGCTCCCCTATCCCAAAGTAATTAATATAGTCTCACACATTAAATAAATATTTGTTGAGCTACTGCTATATGTCTGTCATTGACCTTGGAGACAAATACAATCTATAAAGCAAACAGAAAACTCTCTGCCTCCAGGAAGTTTACATTTCAGTAGGGGCAAAGACAAGAAACAAAGAAACCACGGTATTATGTAAAATAACACTCAGGTTTTAAAGAAAAATAAAATAGAACCAGTTTTACATACTGACAGCCTTATTTTAGGAAGGGTAGTCAAGCAAGCTGTCTGAGGAGGTGCTGATGGATGCATATCTATTTGTAGGAGGTGAGAAAGTGAATTAAGTGAATAGAGACAAAGAAGGCCACTATGTAGTGGTAAAGGGATCGACTCAACAAGAAGAGCTAACTATCCTAAATATATATGCACCCAATATAGGAGCACCCAGATTTATAAAGCAAGTCCTTAGTGACCTACAAAGAGACTTAGACTCCCACACGATAAAAATGGGAGACTTTAACACCTCACTGTCAGTATTACACAAATCAACGAGACAGAAGGTTAACAAGGATATCCGGGACTTGAACTCAGTTCTGGACCAAGAGGAACTAATAGACATCTACAGAACTCTACACCCCAAATCAAGAGAATACACATTCTTCTTAGCACCACATCACACTTATTCTAAAATTGACCACGTAATTCGTAGTAAAACACTCCTCAGCAAATGTAAAAGAAGAGAAATCACAGCAAACTGACTCTCAGACCACAGTGCAATCAAATTAGAACTCAGGATAAAGAAACTCATCCAAAACTGCACAAATACATGGAAACTGAAAAACCTGCTCCTGAACGACTACTGGGTACATAACGAAATGAAGGCAGAAATAAAGATATTCTTTGAAACCAATGAGAAAAAGATACAACGTACTAGAATCTCTGGGACACATTTAAAGCAGTGTGTAGAGGGAAATTTATAGCACTAAATGCCCTCAAGAGAAAGCAGGAAAGATCTACAATCGACACCCTAACATCACAATTAAAAGAACCAGAGAAGTAAGACCAAATTCAAAAGCTAGCAGAAGGCAAGAAATAACTAAGATCAGAGCAGAACTGAAGGAGATAGAGACACAAAAAAAATCTTCAAAAAATCAATGAATCCAGGGGCTGGTTTTTTGAAAAGATCAACAAAATAGACCGCTAGCAAGAAAAGAGAGAAGAATCAAATAGACACAATAAAAAATGATAGAGAGGATATCACCACAGATCCCACAGAAATACAAACTACCATCAGAGAATACTATAAACACTTCTACAGAAATGAACTAGAAAATCTAGAAGAAATGGATAAATTCCTGGACACATACACCCTCCCAAGACTAAACCAGGAAGAAGTTGAATCTCTGAATAGACCAATAACAGCTTCTGAAATTGAGGCAATAATTAATAGCCTACCTACCAAAAAGAGTCCAGGACCAGACGGATTCACAGCCTATTTCTACCAGAGGTACAAAGAGGAGTTGGTACCATTCCTTCTGAAACTATTTCAATAAATAGAAATAGAGGGAATCCTCCCTAAATCGTTTTATGAGTCTAGCATCATCCTGATACTAAAGCCTGGTAGAGACACAACAAAAAAAGAGAATTTTAGGCCAATATCCCTGATGAACATCAATGCAAAAATCCTCAATAAAATACTGGCAAACTGAATCCAGCAGCATATCAAAAAGCTTATCCACCACGATCAAGTTGGCTTCATCTCTGGGATGCAAGGCTGGTTCAACATATGCAAATCAATAAACATAATCCATCACGTGGCCGGGCACGGTGGCTCACGCTTGTAATCCCAGCACTTTGGGAGGCCGAGGCGGGCGGATCATGAGGTCAGGAGATCGAGACCACGGTGAAACCCCGTCTCTACTAAACAATACAAAAAATTAGCCGGGCGTGGTGGCAGGCGCCTGTAGTCCCAGCTACTCAGAGAGGCTTAGGCAGGAGAATGGCATGAACCCGGGAGGCGGAGCTTGCAGTGAGCCAAGATTGCACCACTGCACTCCAGCCTGGGCAACAGAGTGAGACTCCATCTCAATAAAAAAAAAAAAAAAATCTATCACGTGAACAGAACCAATGAATAAAAAAACACATTATTATCTCAATAGATGCAGAAAAGGCCTTTGACAAAATTCAACAGCCCTTCATGCAGAAAACTCTCAATAAACTAGGTATTGATGGAATGTATCTCAAAATAATAAGAACTATTCATGACAAACCCACAGCCAATATCATACAGAATGGGCAAAACTGGAAGCATTCCCTTTGAAAACCAGCACAAGACAAGGACGCCCTCTCTCACTACTCCTATTCAACATAGTGTTGGAAGTTCTGGCTAGGGAAGTCAGGCAAGACAAAGAAATAAAGGGTATTCAATTAGGAAAAAAGGAAGTCAAATTGTCTCTCTTTGCAGATGACGTGATTGTATATTTAGAAAATCCGTAATCTCAGCCCAAAACCTCCTTAAGCTGATAAGCAACTTCAGCGAAGTCTCAGGATACAAAATCAATGTGCAAAAATCACAAGCATTCCTATACACCAATAATAGAGTGCCAAATCATGAGTGAACTCCCATTCACAATTACTACAAAGAAAATAAAATACCTAGGAATCCAACTTACAAGGGATGTGAAGGACCTCTTCAAGGAGAACTACAAACCACTGCTCAACAAAATAAAAGAAGACACAAACAAATGGAATAAAATTCCATGCTCATGGATAGGAAGAATCAATATCATGAAAATGGCCATATTGCCCCAGGTAATTTATAGATTCAATGTTATCCCCATCAAGCTACCACTGACTTTCTTCATAGATTTGGAAAAAACTACTTTAAAGTTCATATGGAACCAAAGAAGAGCCCACATAGCCAAGACAATTCTAAGCAAAAAGAACAAAGCTGGAGGCATCACTGACTTCAAACTATACTATGAGGCTACAGTAACCAAAACAGCATGGTACTGGTACCAAAACATATATATAAACCAATGGAACAGAACAGAGGCCTCAGAAATAACACCACCCATCTACAACCATCTGATCTTTGACACACCTGACAAAAACAAGAAATGGGGAAAGGATTCCCTATGTAATAATTAGTGGTGGGAAAATTAGCTAGCCATATGTAGAAAGCTGAAACTTGATCTGTCTCTTATACCTTCTACAAAAATTAACTCAAGATGGATTAAAGACTTAAATGTAAGTCCTAACACCATAAAAACCCTAGAAGAAAATGTAGGCAATACCATTCAGGACATAGGCACAGGCAAAGACTTAATGACTAAAACACCAAAAGCAATGGCAACAAAAGCCAAAATTGGCAAATGGGATCTAATTAAACTAAAGAGCTTCTGCACAGCAAAAGAAACAATCATCAGAGTGAACAGGCAACCTACAGAATGGGAGAAAATCTTTGCATTCTACCCACTGGACAAACAGCTAATGTCCAGAATCTATAAAGAACTTACAGTTCCAAGAAAAAACAAACAACCCCTTTAAAAAGTGGGCAAAGGATATGAACAGACACTTCTCAAAAGAAGACATTTATGCAGCCAACAGACATACGAAAACATGCTCATCATTACTTGTCATCAGAGAAATACGAATCGAAACCACAATAAGATACCATCTCACGCCAGTTTGAATGACGATCATTAAAAAGTTAGGAAACAACAGATGTTGGAGAGGATGTGGAGAAATAGGAACGCTTTCACACTGTTGGTGGGAGTGTAAATTAGTTCAACCACTGTGGAAGACAGTGTGGTGATTCCTCAAGGATCTAGAACCAGAGAAACCTTCTGACCCAGCGATCCCATTACTGGGTATATACCAAAAGGATTATAAATCATGCTAGTATAAAGACACATGCACACATATGTTTACTGTGGCACTATTCACAATAGCAAAGACTTGGAACCAACCCAAATGTACATCAATGATAGACCAGATTAAGAAAATGTGGCACATATACACCATGAAATACTATGCTGCCATAAAAAAAGGATGAGTTCATGTCCTTTGCAGGGACATGGATGAAGCTGGAAACCATCATTCTAAGCAAACTATCACAAGGACAGAAAACCAAACACCACATGTTCTCACTCATAGGTGGGAGTTGAACAATGAGGACACATGGACACAGGGCAGGGAACATCACACACTGGTGCCTGCCAAGGGGTGGGGTCCGGGAGGAGGGATAGCAGGAGAAATACCTAAGGTAAATGACGAGTTGATAGGTGCAGCAAACCAATAAGGCACATGTATATCTATGTAACAAACCAGCACGTTGTGCATATGTACCCTAGAACTTAAAGAATAAACATAAAATAAAATAAAAGAAAATAAAGAACCAAGTATTGATTTGTTTTGCCATATTTAACTACATTAAAAGCTTATCACTGTTAAAAAAAAAAAAAAGAAAGTGAATTAAGTGAATGTAAAGAGCTAAAGGGTTTTAGGCAGAGAGAACAGAAAGGGAAAAGGTCTAGAGACAGGAGCATGCCTGGCATGATCCACAGATAGCAACCTATTTTTCTAGCCTTAATCAATATCATTCTTATGCATATACTCAGAATTTCAACCTAATCAAACAACTTAGCTTTGTGAAAAAAAATCATATAGCACAATTTTCTATCTTTGCGTTTTCATAAGTATAAATCCTTTTATATGTGATTCTCTTCACCTTCATTTCACTTGTCAAAATTAAGTTCATTTATTCAATCAAAAGTGTCTACTATTTGCCAATTAACTCATCAAAGAAATTGATTTTCTTAATATTCCAACTTGGTAATGATGCCTGCTCTAGATCTACAGAGACATTAGAGAATCTCTAATAGAATTTATATCTTAGTCCATATTCCTTTTTGAAATCTTTCCTTTCATATTAGGTTTAAAATATCATAAGAATGGCACTGAGAGTTACTCGTATTCCTATTACCTATGCCTAGTATACTACCTTACTGAAGGCTGGTGCTTGATATAGAATTAAATTTATTAAATATACAGTGAGGAGCAGAAATTAGTACTGAGGCAGTATTCTAATCTCCCCATTTACTGAGGTTTGGAAGTCAAAGTTGCTCCGTATTGGTCATTTCTGTGGCTCTCCAGCCTGCATTTTCATCTCTTTTAAGCATTGATTGTCAGTGTTAATGTAAACATTGTGTACATGTATGGTGTATGTACCTTTACTTTAGGTAATGTATAGAACCTTTCTAATTACAGGGGGTAGTTATCCCACCTATTGTTGCTATTCTTGGGAGAAAGAACCAAGCATAAGATATCAAATGAATGTCACAATTTGTGAAGTATTGAGGAGAAAATAAGAAGCCGATTCCATGATCAATGTCTTTAGATTGAGAATGAGGGTTAAGTGACTGCTTGTTTGCCCCATTTTTCTTGATCATAATCCTTCCATCCCCTGACACTCCATGGGGATTATTTTGGGAACATAATGAGGTCAAAACTAATGTGTGGTTGTAGAGGAAAAGATGCCCATTTTTCTCTTTCACTTTTCCCACATTTCAATCAGAATGCCTGTTTTGAAGTACCTATGGTCCAGTTCTAATGATGTCTACTTAAAAATTACAGTGTTACTAAAATGATATCAAGATTCTATAAGCTAGTATGGTTTTTGTCTAGTAAGGTGTCCTGGCTCTTATAACCATTAATAAGACTTGATACTGTTATGAGACTTAAGAGAAACCAGTTTGAAGTGACCCTCAATGCTTATAGCACAGTGGTATGGCACCTAGATCCATGGATGAAAAATTAACTATTTTAAAAGGAATTGGAGAAAAATGACAAACTTTGTCAACTATCCAATCTTGTCTAGAAACTAACCTAAGTAGGTTGAAACAATAGCAAATGCACATACAGTGGTTCTTTTGTGCTGGGTACTAAGAATTTAATATCGATAACCTTTCAATCCTTACAAGTCTCTATGAGAACATGTATTCATTGGAATGGCCTATGTTACTCGATAATAGCAAAAAACCCCTGAAATTTAGAATGCACATCTGTCATTGGTACCTGGCAAGTCTGAAATCCTCTGCTAAGGTAGAGATTCTACTTCCTAGGAGGAGCTCCCTTGTATATTTTTCATGTAGCTCCAGCTTCTCAGACATTTTGTCCTCCATCATTCTTTGTGGCCATATTTATTTACATTGTGCCTCAAAGTAATGCTTCCTTAGAACTGAGTAATTTTCTTAGTTCATTTGATGCCTGTGGATTTTGGCCTAAGATTGTTTTAAATCTCAAAACTTCAGTGTCTTTAGTCCCAGCTGTTGCTTTGTTTGTTTAAATTATATCATGATCCCAAGACACCACATTAAAGACCTTCCTTAAATCAGACTTTGATATGAAAAAACAATGCCCTTCTGCTATGCAGAAGCTACGAATAACTGTATTGAGTTAGCGTTTCTCCTTACTACGGTAAGTAACAAGCTCAGCTTTGTTTTAGTCACAAAATTAAAAAAAAAATTAGAGTATTTAGGATTTGACAGAACTTTGCCCCAAACATGGTTCCTTCCAATTATTATAAAATGATAGAGAATGTTTGATTTTTCCATCTATTTTCACCTGAGATTAAAGAAGTAACTATGTCAGGATGTCGGGGGGGGCGGGGGGGGGAAATGTAAGCATGGCTATTGTCTTACCACAATGAATGGAATCAAGCGGATAAGAAGCCAACAATTTTTTTAAGAGTTTGGCATTAACAAACAAAGCAACAGCTGGAACTAAAGAAGCTTAAGGTTTGAGATTTAAAACAATCTTTGTCTCACGCCTGTAATCCCAGCACTTTGGGAGGCCGAGGAGGGCGGATCACCTGAGGTCAGGAGTTTGAGATCAGCCTGGCCAACGTGGTGAAACCCTGTCTCTACTAAAAATACGAAAATCACTCAGGCGTGGTGGTGGGCGCCTGTAATCCAGCTACTCGGGAGGCTGAGACAGGAGAATCACTTGAACCGGGGAGGCGGAGGTTGCAGTGAGCCAAGGTCGCACCACTGCACTCCAGCCTGGGCACCAAAGAGCGAAATTCCGTCTCAGAAAACAAACAAACAAACAAACAAACAAAACTCCAAAACAATTTTAGGCCAAAATGCACAAGCATCAAATGAACTAAGAAAATCACTCAGTTCTAAGGGAGCATTACTCTGAGGCACAATATAAATAAATATGGCCACAAAGAATGATGGAAGGATACAATCGCCAAGAAGCTGGAGCCAGGAGTTACATGAGGTGAAGATTTTGAGGAAAGGAATTCAAAGAGTCTTAAAGGTATAACTGCTGTTTTATTATTTATATTAAAAAGTTGATGGATCTTTCCAAAATTTTCTAGAATGGATGATAACAAAGATTGTAAATTTTTCTTTTCTGTGTAAGAGTTTCCTAAAGAATAGTAAAGCTGTATTTATGTAGACAGTAAGCTTTGGTGAATGAATATCAATTCTCAAGTCATGTGGCATAATATAAAGAATATATACTTTGGTTTTAATTAGGCCAGTGCTGATTTTTCAATGATTTTTTATTATATGAATAATTTATGTTGACTTTAATAATTAAATAAAACACAATAAAAATATAATTACCTGTAATCTCACTTTCTGTCAATTTGGTAGTACATACAAAGTCTCTTTTTTTTTTCTTCTAGGCAAAACAAAAAATATTGTGTAAAAAATAAATACTTTCTCTTTTCACTTCAAGGCATTTTTTCCGTGTCATTTAATTTCTGTAATTACATTTGACCCTAGTACTTAAAACCTGTTTGATTTTGGAAAAATTGTTAATTTCTATGTTATTTTCTTTTTTTTTTTTTTTAATTATACTTTAGGGTTTTAGGGTACATGTGCACATTGTGCAGGTTTGTTACATATGTATCCATGTGCCATGTTGATTTCCTGCACCCATTAACTCGTCATTTAGCATTAGGTGTATCTCCTAATGCTGTCCCTCCCCCCTCCCCCCATCCCACAACAGTCCCCGGAGTGTGATGTTCCCCTTCCTGTGTCCATGAGTTCTCATTGTTCAATTCCCACCTATGAGTGAGAACATGCGGTGTTTGGTTTTTTGTCCTTGCGATAGTTTACTGAGAATGATGTTTTCCAGTTTCATCCATGTCCCTACAAAGGACACGAACTCATCATTTTTTATGGCTGCATAGTATTCCATGGTGTATATGTGCCACATTTTCTTAATCCAGTCTATCGTTGTTGGACATTTGGGTTGGTTCCAACTCTTTGCTATTGTGAATAGTGCCGCAATAAACATACGTGTGCATGTGTCTTTATAGCAGCATGATTTATAGTCCTTTGGGTATATACCCAGTAATGGGATGGCTGGGTCAAATAGTATTTCTAGTTCGAGATCCCTGAGGAATCGCCACACTGACTTCCACAATGGTTGAACTAGTTTACAGTCCCACCAACAGTGTAAAAGTGTTCCTATTTCTCCACATCCTCTCCAGAACCTGTTGTTTCCTGATTTTTTAATGATGGCCATTCTAACTGGTGTGAGATGGTATCTCACTGTGGTTTTGATTTGCATTTCTCTGATGGCCAGTGATGATGAGCATTTCTTCATGTGTTTTTTGGCTGCATAAATGTCTTCTTTTGAGAAGTGTCTGTTCATGTCCTCTGCCCACTTTTTGATGGGGTTGTTTGTTTTTTTCTTGTAAATTTGTTTGAGTTCATTGTAGATTCTGGATATTAGCCCTTTGTCAGATGAGTAGGTTGCAAAAATTTTCTCCCATTCTGTAGGTTGTCTGTTCACTCTGATGATAGTTTCTTTTGCTGTGCAGAAGCTCTTTAGTTTAATGAGATCCCATTTGTCGATTTTGGCTTTTGTTGCCATTGCTTTTGGTGTTTCAGACATGAAGTCCTTGCCCATGCCTATGTCCTGAATGGTATTGCCTAGGTTTTCTTGTAGGATTTTAATGGTTTTAGGTCTAACATATAAGTCTTTAATCCATCTTGAATTAATTTTTGTATAAGGTGTAAGGAAGGGATCCAGTTGCAGCTTTCTACATATGGCTAGCCAGTTTTCCCAGCACCATTTATTAAATAGGGAATCCTTTCCCCATTTCTTGTTTTTGTCAGGTTTGTCAAAGATCAGATAGTTGTAGCTATGCGGCATCATTTCTGAGGGCTCTGTTCTGTTCCATTGATCTATGTCTCTGTTGTGGTACCAGTACCATGCTGTTTTGGCTACTGTAGCCTTGTAGTATAGTTTAAAGTCAGGTAGCGTGATGCCTCCAGCTTTGTTCTTTCGGCTTAGGATTGACTTGGCGATGTGGGCTCTTTTTTGGTTCCATATGAACTTTAAAGTAGTTTTTTCCAATTCTGTGAAGAAAGTCACTGGTAGCTTGATGGGGATGGCATTGAATCTATAAATTACCTTGGGCAGTATGGCCATTTTCACGATATTGATTCTTCCAACCCATGAGCATGGAATGTTCTTCCATTTGTTTGTATCCTCTTTTATTTCATTGAGCAGTGGTTTGTAGTTCTTGTTGAAGGCGTCCTTCACATCCCTTGTAAGTTGGATTCCTAGGTATTTTATTCTCTTTGAAGCAATTGTGAATGGGAGTTCACTCATGATTTGGCTCTCTGTTTGTCTGTTATTGGTGTACAAGAATGCTTGTGATTTTTGTACATTAATTTTGTATCCTGAGACTTTGCTGAAGTTGCTAATCAGCTTAAGGAGATTTTGGGCTGAGACAATGGGGTTTTCTAGATATACAATCATATCATCTGCAAACAGGGACAATTTGACTTCCTCTTTTCCTAATTGAATACCCTTTGTTTCCTTCTCCTGCCTGATTGCTCTGGCCAGAACTTCCAGCACTATGTTGAATAGGAGCGGTGAGAGAGGGCATCCCTGCCTTGTGCCAGTTTTCAGAGGGAATGCTTCCAGTTTTTGCCCATTCAGTATGATATTGGCTGTGGGTTTGTGGTAGATAGCTCTTATTATTTTGAGATACGTCCCATCAATACCTAATTTATTGAGAGTTTTTAGCATGAAGGGTTGTTGAATTTTGTCAAAGGCCTTTTCTGCATCTATTGAGATAATCATGTGGTTTTTGTCTTTGGTTCTGTTTATATGCTGGATTACATTTATTGATTTGCGTATGTTGAACCAGCCTTGCATCCCAGGGATGAAGCCCACTTGATCATGGTGTATAAGCTTTTTGATGTGCTGCTGGATTCGTTTTGCCAGTATTTTATTGAGGATTTTTGCATCAATGTTCATCAAGGATATTGGTCTGAAATTCTCTTTTTTGGTTATGTCTCTGCCAGGTTTTGGTATCAGGACGATGCTGGCTTCATAAAATGTGTTAGGGAGGATTCCCTCTTTTTCTATCGATTGGAATAGTTTCAGAAGGAATGGTACCAGTTCCTCCTTGTACCTCTGGTAGAATTCAGCTGTGAATCCATCAGGTCCTGGACTCTTTTTGGTTGGTAAGCTATTGATTATT
The DNA here is from genome assembly GCF_028878055.3 of Symphalangus syndactylus. NCBI lineage: Eukaryota > Metazoa > Chordata > Mammalia > Primates > Hylobatidae > Symphalangus > Symphalangus syndactylus. Next base: position 42,488,150 of record NC_072423.2, read on the forward strand.
GCCACAATTTCAGAACCTGTTATTGGTCTATTCAGAGATTCAACTTCTTCCTGGTTTAGTCTTGGGAGGGTGTATTTGTCGAGGAATTTATCCATTTCTTCTAGATTTTCTAGTTTATTTGCATAGAGGTGTTTGTAGTATTCTCTGATGGTAGATTGTATTTCTGTGGGATTGGTGGTGATATCCCCTTTTTCGTTTTTTATTGCATCTATTTGTTTCTTCTCTCTTTTCTTCTTTATTAGTCTTGCTAGCAGTCCATCAATTTTGTTGATCTTTTCAAAAAACCAGCTCCTGGATTCATTAATTTTTTGAAGGGTTTTTTGTGTCTCTATTTCCTTCAGTTCTGCTCTGATTTTAGTTATTTCTAGCCTTCTGCTAGCTTTTGAATGTGTTTGCTCTTGCTTTTCTAGTTCTTTTAATTGTGATGTTAGGGTGTCCATTTTGGATCTTTCCTGCTTTCTCTTGTGGGCATTTAGTGCTATAAATTTCCCTCTACACACTGCTTTGAACGTGTCCCAGAGATTCTGGTATGTTGTGTCTTTGTTCTCATTGGTTTCAAAGAACATCTTTATTTCTGCCTTCATTTCATTATGTACCCAATAGTCATTCAGGAGCAGGTTGTTCAGTTTCCATGTAGTTGAGTGGTTTTGAGTGAGTTTCTTAATCCTGAGTTCTAGTTTGATTGCACTGTGGTCTGAGAGACAGTTTGTTATAATTTCTGTTCTTTTACATTTGCTGAGGAGAGCTTTACTTCCAACTATGTGGTCAATTTTGGAATAGGTGTGGTGTGGTGCTGAAAAAAATGTATATTCTGTTGACTTGGGGTGGAGAGTTCTGTAGATGTCTATTAGGTCCACTTTATGTAGAGCTGAGTTCAATTCCTGGATATCCTTGTTAACTTTCTGTCTCGTTGATCTGTCTAATGCTGACAGTGGGGTGTTAAAATCTCCCATTATTATTCTATGGGAGTTTAAGTCCCTTTGTAGGTCACTGAGGACTTGCTTTATGAATCTGGGTCCTCCTGTGTTGGGTGCATATATATTTAGGATAGTTAGCTCTTCTTGTTGAATTGATCCCTTTACCATTATGTAATGGCCTTCTTTGTCTCTTTTGATCTTTGTTGGTTTAAAGTCTATTTTATCAGAGACTAGGATTGCAACCCCTGCCTTTTTTTGTTTTCCAGTTGCTTGATAGATCTTCCTCCATCCCTTTATTTTGAGTCTATGTGTGTCTCTGCACGTGAGATGGGTTTCCTGAATACAGCACACTGATGGGTCCTGACTCCTTATCCAGTTTGCCAGTCTGTGTCTTTTGATTGGAGCATTTAGCCCATTTACATTTAACGTTAATATTGTTATGTGTGAATCTGATCCTGTCATTATTATGTTAGTTGGTTATTTTGCTCATTAGATGCTATAGTTTCTCCCTAGCCTCGATGGTCTTTACAGTTTGGCATGTTTTTGCAGTGGCTGGTACCGGTTGTTCCTTTCCATGTTTAGTGCTTCCTTCAGGAGCTCTTTTAGGGCAGGCCTGGTGGTGACAAAATCACTCAGCGTTTGCTTGTCTGTAAAGTATTTTATTTCTCCTTCACTTATGAAGCTTAGTTTGGCGGGATAGGAAATTCTGGGTTGAAAATTCTTTTCTTTAAGAATGTTGAATATCGGCCCCCACTCTCTTCTGGCTTGTAGAGTTTCTGCTGAGAGATCAGCTGTTAGTCTGATGGGCTTCCCTTTGTGGGTAACCCGACCTTTCTCTCTGGCTGCTCTTAACATTTTTTCCTTCATTTCAACTTTGGTGAATCTGACAATTATGTGTCTTGGAGTTGCCCTTCTCGAGGAGTATCTTTGTGGCGTTCTCTGTATTTCCTGAATCTGAATGCTGGCCTGCCTTGCTAGATTGGGGAAGTTCTCCTGGATAATATCTTGCAGAGTGTTTTCCAACTTGGTTCCATTCTCCCCATCATTTTCAGGTACACCAATCAGACGTAGGTTTGGTCTTTTCACATAGTCCCAAATTTCTTGGAGGCTTTGTTCATTTCTTTTTATTCTTTTTTCTCTAAACTTTCCTTCTCTCTTCATTTCATTCATTTCATCTTCCATCAGCGATACCCTTTCTTCCATTTGATCGCATCTGCTACTGAGGCTTCTGCAATCTTCGCATAGTTCTCGAAACTTGGCTTTCAGCTCCATCAGCTCCTTTAAGCCCTTCTCTCCATTGGTTATTCTAGTTATCCAGTCTTCTAAGTTTTTTTCAAAGTTTTTAACTTTTTTGCTATTGTTTTGAATTTCCTCTCATAGCTCAGAGTAGTTTGATCGTCTGAAGCCTTCTTCTCTCAACTCATCAAAGTCATCCTCCATCCAGCTTTGTTCCGTTGCTGGTGAGGAACTGCGTTCCTTTGGAGGAGGAGAGGTGCTCTGCTTTTTAGAGTTTCCAGTTTTTTTGGTCTGTTTTTTCCCCATCTTTGTGGTTTTATCTACTTTTTGTTTTTGATGATGGTGATGTACAGATGGATTTTTGATGTGGATGTCCTTTCTGTTTGTTAGTTTTCCTTCTACCAGATAGGACCCTCAGCTGCAGGTCTGTTGGAGTTTACTAGAGGTCCACTCCAGACCCTGTTTGGCTGGGTGTCAGCAGCGGTGGCTGCAGAACAGCGGATTTTCGTGAGACCACAAATTCAGCTGTCTGATAGTTCCTCTGAAAGTTTTGTCTCAGAGGACTACCCAGTTGAATGAGGTGTCAGTCTGTCCCTACTGGGGGGATGCCTCCCAGTTAGGCTGCTCAGGGGTGAGGGACCCACTTTAGGAGGCAGTCTGTCCGTTCTCAGATCTCCAGCTGCGTGCTGGGAGAACCACTACTCTCTTCAAAGCTGTCAGTCAGACAGGGACATTTAAGTCTGTGGAGGTTCTTGCTGGGTTTTTGTTTGTCTGTGTCCTGCCCCCAGAGGTGGAGCCTACAGAGTCAGGCAGGCCTCCTTGAGCTGTGGTGGGCTCCACCCAGTTCGAGCTTCCTGGCTGCTTTGTTTACCTAAGCAAGCCTGGGCAATGGCGGGCGCCCCTCCCCCAGCCTCGCTGCCACCTTGCAGCTGGATCTTAGACTGCTGTGCTAGTAATCAGCGAGACTCCCTGGGCTTAGGACCCTCCGAGCCAGGTGCGGGACACAATCTCCTAGTGTGCCATTTTCCAGGCCCGTTGGAAAAGCGCAGTATTAGGATGGCACTGACCCGATATTCCAGGTGCCGTCTGTTTCCCCTTTCTTTGACTAGGAAAGGGAACTCCCTGACCCCTTGCGCTTCCCGAGTGAGGCAATGCCTCGCCCTGCTTCGGCTCGCGCACAGTGCGCTTCACCGACTGTCCTGCACCCACTGTTAGGCACTCCCTAGTGAGATGAAACCGGTACCTCAAGCAGAAATGCAGAAATCACCAGTCTTCTGTGTCGCTGGGGCTGGGAGCTGGAGACCGGAGCTGTTCCTATTCCGCCATCTTGGCTCCACCCTTCTTCTATGTTATTTTCATGTGTAATATGGAAAGAACTTTGCAGAGGTCCTCTCCGTGGATTAAATAGTATGATACCAGTGAAGTACTCAGAAATGTCTGACACCAATGAGCTTAACTAAGTGTTGATACTCTTCCATTTCTATATGCTTTCTGAGGAAATCTGTTCATATCCACACAGGGCCAGCCAAAATTTATGTAAACATGAAAAGAAAAAAAAAAGGACAAGCTAAAATGTTCTCATGAATAGCTATGACTGCAGTCTATTATTAGGTGTCGTAGAGACACCAATCTTGCATGTTTTACTCTGGCCAGACTGACATAATGTTCAGGTGCTGAGGACAATACGAGACTCAGTCACCTGATTTTACCTGGAATTAATTATACTGGGCTTGCAGCCTCCTTTCCTGCTTTGTATTTGTGTTCTAGTGGGAGCTGGGGCGCCATGTTATTAATCATATTCCACTTGGCTGAGGAACTTCCACATTGCAGTATCTTTCTATTTTACCTGGGGAAAGATCTTTACATCAGTGATCTATATTCTCTGGTAGACTGTGGGGAACTACTCAAAAAATATTCACCAAGGAGAGCTCTATATCTCTCCACTAAGCCTTGAGTATTACTTTTTAAAATATACTTTATTTTATTTAATTAATTAATTAATTTTCCGAGACAAAGTTTTGCTCTCATCTCCCAGGCTGGAGTACAGTGGCATGACCTCTGCTCACTGCAAACTCCGCCTCCTGGGTTCAAGTGATTCTCCTGCCTGTTGCCAAAAAGACACCCAATATAAGGGTCAGTCCCTTCTAACTGTTATATGTTATATAGCATCTTCTTCTGTTTTACAATAGCCTGTGATATTATGATATTTAAGCTCTGGCATGTCTTATAAATAACAGCCTTGGAGTTTGACTTATGGTACAATGGACATATTGTTTCAGGAGTTTCTCAGTTTGGCTGCCTTTCTTGGCTTTCCTAAGCTATGGAATAAAACCTTGAAAACCTAAATTTATTACAAGTGGCAGCAGATGACTTGGCTGTTTTCTCCATTCCAGTAAGTCGTCAGAAGAGATTTGAAATTTGCCTTAGTAAGAGACAGCTATTAAAGTAGCTTGGTTCTCTTACTAGTTTTGCTGAATCTCTAAAGAGTTCTTTGAATTTGGACTGGATTGATGTTATTCAATTTCTCATAAAATATCAGGTAAATGCCAATTACATGGTTAAGGTAAGTAATTAGATTTCTTTAGTGGTAAAATAAGAAAAGAGAAGTATCCTTAGAGGCTGTATTAGTCTGTTTTCACACTGCTATACAGACATACCCAAGACTGGGTAATTTATAAAGAAAAGAGGTTTAATTGGCTCACAGTTCTGCAGGACTAGGGAGGCCTCAGGAAACTTAGAATCATGGTGGAAGGCAAAGGAGAAGCAAGGACCTTCACATGGTGACAGGAGAGAGGAATGAAGAGTGAAGGGGGAAGAGCCCCTTATAAAACTATCAAATCTCATGAGAACTCACCCACTATCATGAGGTCAGCATGGGGGAAACAGCCCCCATGATCAAATTACCTCCACCTGTTCTCTCCCTTAACATGTGGGGATTATGGAGATGATAATTCAAAATGAGATTTGGGTGAGGACACAAAGCTTAACCATATCATATGCAAAGGGAACACAATGGAAAGAGTGAACTATAGTAAAGTCCAAAGAGGGAAATCAAGTCATTTGCTGGTGAGAGCACAATTAACAAATCTTGCAAGGGCAGAGGATGGAATCTTGGTCTACATGGAGGATATAAAACTTCTTTAGTCTTCATGGGGAGAGAATTAATAACAGTAGGTTGAAAAAAGCTGGAGAGGGAGAGAATGAGATAATGATGGGAGAAGAGATGAGTTTGAGAGTCATTGTTTTGCCTGACTGGGTCCAAATGCCAGGGACAAACTGAACACATCTAAGCAATTGTCCACAGATGAGCCAACTTAAAACTGAGTAGATTTTTACTAATGACATAGAAGTATACATGTTCAGATGGGGGATGCTCATTTAGTGGAGAGTAAGAAAGCCTACATTACATTTTCTGCCATCAAAGACTGCAGGATAAGAGTTATCGACCTTGTTTGTCTATTAGAATCACATGCAGACTTTTTAAAACACTGATTGTGGGGTCCCACCTCAAGAGATTCTGATTTAATTGGTCTGGTGTGTGGACTGAAAATCCTCACCTGTTAATAGGCTCCCAGGTGATTCCAATATGCAGCCAAGGCTCGCAGCTCTAATCTAGGAGGAAGGTTGACTCAGATTAACTCTATGAGCACAAACCTCTGCAGAGAGAAATTATACTCTGTCTTCTGTGGAGATATAAATTTTACAGATATAAATTTTATCAGATTTTTCACATCGCCAAATAGACTTCAGGCTCTCAATCAGTTTTAATGTAATAGATATATTTCAGGCAATATTAAGTAGACCAATAGTCTATCTTGATTCAACTAGCTGGATAATTATTCAGTTGTGCAATTCACTAGGCAGAATCTTAAACCATATAGAAGAATAGCTATATTTTTAAAAGATTAGTACTGCCCAATAATAAAAAAGAAATTGCTAGGGCCTATTGTTTTAATTGATTAATAGGATGAAATGATATAACCTAGGCTTTTAAGAAATACTTAACAGCTTGTTCTCATATCCTGAAAATATACTGACCTAGAAAAATTTATGGGTTTGAATTGTTCAATAATGAAAGACAATGAAGTGAAGACAACATCATATAGCTCATTTACCTCCTCATTATGTCTTAGAAAACTGAAATAATCTTAAATGAAGATTCCACAGCCTTTCCTGGTTATGACACATGAATCTCACTTTCACTGAGTTTCTACTTGAAGAGCCAGTGATGGTGTTCAGGATCTTATCTCTCTCTCTCTCTCTCTTTCTCTCTCTCTCACACACACACACACACACACACAAGATGAGTCCTATGTGGATGCATTTTTCAGTCCATTAAAACTTTATTAATTTGAGAGATAGCGTGGTAGAACTGGACTGGAACCTGGAGAACTAAATTTTGGTACCAGCTTGTATCATTGAAGTGGCTTTGACTGGGCCTCTTAATCAATTAAAGTCTACCTTTCTTACTTATAAAACTGGGATAAATAAGACTTGTCCTGCCTGTCTAGCAAGTTTCTGTGAGGAACAAAACCACAGCTCAATAGTTACTAAAGACTTTTTTCTACAGTTCAGGTTGGTTTTATTTACTCCTGACCTTCTTTGTGCTAGGCATTATACTCTTATCTGGGAATTTATGGAAGAATAAGATGCAACACAATTTTTGTAAAACTTTACAGTCATCTTCATAGAAGAATAAGACATAGTTCATATTTTGGAAAAGTTTATCATCAATATCTGCAGTGTGAGATACATCTGCTCACTGTACCACCTAACTATGAGAGACAATTTATTAGTAGCTCCATTCCCACTAGGAAGTAATGCCTATAATTAATCTTAGTGGCCCTTGGTTCTCTACCTTGTCAATCCTGAGTGGGTCCCTTTGTGTCTTTGGTCCATTACATATATTCTACTCTCAAACTTCAATTGTGTAAGCTGAATTTATAAAATTAATGATCGTTTGTCTCTTGTGTTGCACACTAGCTTTCTACTGGGATGAAATTACTGTCCAAAGCTCCTGCCTATAATGTGGGGCCTTGACAATTACACTAGCATTTACTAGTTTACTTTTTCCAAGAATTAGGAGGTAAATAGTTTCCAGGGCTTAGTGAAAATTAAAAATGTGGAACTAGTTCAAATATTATTAAGGGATTGAAGATGGCCACAGCTGAGCACTAAACCAAATGCTGAGCATTTCTGAGGCACAAAGCCCTGTGCAACTCTCGTGAACCCAGAGATGCTATATAATCCAGTTACTGTCTTGGGTCCTTTTCAAAATATATCCAGAGTTTTTTGTAGGTTTGAAAAGAGATGATATCACCCACCTAATTATATAAATTCTCATACTCAAAGCTCCTTGGGGCTAACTACTGGACTGGATCTTTTGTTTCCAAAATCCTCCTGGATATTGCCTAATTCCCTCAGAGTAGCTGAGATGTTGGTATTTTTCTTAAAAACATGACCTCACACAGAATTAGTTCACCTCTCCCTGGCCCAGCCCCACACATTCCCACTGCTGTAGGAGTGTACCCTGTGCTCTGTTGTCAACTCAGGGTTTTCTAAGGGGCTCACTCCCACCCAAGGAAGGACATGGCACTCCTCCCATATGCTACCCAGTGTAGTGTACTACCCCATGTAGAGTACTACCTGAAGGCTTACAAGTATCTGAGTGTGCAGCATGCAGCAGGTCAGCTTTCTGTTTGGATAGCTAAGCAGTTTAGCTCAAGAATTGCAGTGTTTCCACTCAAATAAAGACCACACCTCCAGTAAGTGAGATCTTAAAGTAGGATCAGAGTTAAGTCCCAATGCACTGAATGGCAGGCAATTGGGCCAGAAGACTTTGGACCAGAAGTGTGGGATTTTCTCTGATCCAAGAATGATTTGGGCATTGGGATAGCGCTCCTCACAGAGATCCTTGCTACAGTGTCCGGGTCCTGAAACTTCCAGGCCGAAGATGAATCATAAGGAAACTTTCAGGGATGGGGCCTAGACATTCAAAGCCATGAACTTGGTGTCTTTGTATCCCTATTTTCTCTCAGAATTCTGTCCTTTACTGCCAAGTCTTTTTTCTCCTTTTATACACATTATGAGCTTCAAATACACTAAAAGTCACATCAGTCCACCATCCTTCCAAAAATAAATATTAAATAAAATAAAACTCATTTGCTCTTCCTTGCAGATAGTTATTAGAAACTTGATGGTCAATATTTTATTTCCAAAAGGAAGACAAATACTTTTATTTCCTCCAGGTTTCTATTCTTCACATATAATGAAGTTCAGATTGAAATTTCCAATTCAAATTCAGGAGTAAGGAGTTTTCACTTAACTTCTTCTAGGTTACATTCCTTTTCTTCCATACAGAGAATATGTGTTCTCAAGGACAATGGGAATAATAGAATATCCCATCATTATTCATTTACTTTGTCTCACTTTTTACATACAACAGACTCTGAATAACAATTCTAAAATTATCACAATTAATGATGAGTATAGTAACAGTTAAAATTTTATTTTGGCTTTTGTTATATCTTTGCTCATGCTTTTCCCTTTGTCTTCCAAGTTTTGTATTTAGTTTCAGTATATCTTGCTGCATGCCTTTATGGATTATACAAATGCTATTATTTCCACCTTCCCCATTATCTTCCTGTTTTTCTAATGGTCATCTGGGTTGATATCGTCAAGTACACTGTATGCTGTTTCAATAAATGGCTTCAATTTTATTTGTGTATGGGGGAAATTTTTCTTATTTTTTTATTTTTATTTTTGCTTTAGTTTGGTTTGCTTATTCAACTCCTATTACTTGTATGCCAAATCTTCTTTGCTGACATGGTTTGAATGTGTCTCCCCTCCAAATCGCATGTTAAAATGTGATCTCAATGTTGAAGGTGGGCCTAGTAGGAGGTGTTTGAGTCATGAGAGGAAATTCCTCATGAATGGCTTGATGCCCTCCCCTCAGTAATAAGTCAGTTCTCAATCTGTTAGTTCACGTGAGAGCTGGTTGTTTAAAAGAGCCTGGCACCTCCTCCTCTCTTGCTCCCTCTCTTGCCATGTGACACACCTGCTCCCCCTTCGCCTTCCACCATGAGCAAGAGCTTCCTAAGCCCTCACCAGAAGCCAAGCAGATGCAAGGGCCATGCTTGTACAGTCTGCAGAATTGTGAGCCAAATAAATCTCTTTTCTTTATAAATTAGCCAATCTCAGATATTCCTTTATACCAATGCAAAATGCACTAATACAGTTGCCCATCTTCAATTTTTGTCACCTTCTCTCAAATATTTTCATCTCTTTATTTCTTTTTTATGTTACAAATATTCCTTTTTTAAACCTTGTATTATAATTAATGTTGTCAACAATATTATGAGTAATATGAGGGCTATTCTATTACCAAGTTTTGTAATAAGTGTTCATTTTGTTGTTGTTTTGCTATTTCATTGCTATTTCTATTTTTATATGGGATTTGGAAAAACAAGTCTGCTACTGCTTAAACCATTTTTCTAGAACCCTTTCAGCAACAAATATTTTTGCTTATTTAACAAAATAAACCTGATCTGGCCATTACTAGGTCACAATCAATTATTTCTTTTATTAAAATAGACATTTATTAAAAAGACATTTATTGAGTTTCTGCTACTATAATAGATTTTATAGTCCTTTCAAGTTATTTTGCATATGTAATGAAAGTTATATACATGCGTGCATATATAACTTTCATAACTTACATGCATGCATGTGTATACTGAAGGTTATATATGTAAATAATTATATATATATATATATATATATATGCATGTCTTTAACATTATTTTAGACAATTGGATCCCATAAATTTTAGATGACACACAACTCCACCACTTGGTTTCTAGGTGATGTTTGACTATGTAATATTTATGTTTAAGAAGGTTGATATAACATATTCTTGCCCTGGCTTTAAAATTGTCCAGATTCCCACTGACAGTAACAGGATTTGAAAGTTATTGAATTTGAGGAAATATTCCAAAGAAATATGGTTTATAGTAATGATTCTTAATTTTTTTATGCCATTGATTTATCTAGGAAACTTCTAAAAAATATAAACTCTCAGTCCCTATCATAAACCTAATATGAATGATTTTTTGGGAATATGTAGTTTGGAAGACTTTATTTATTAATGTAATGTACAAAATAGTTGAATAGCAAATTCTAGAGGCAGGAGACTACACAAACGATCAATTAGCTATGTGTATTAAAACTCACAGGAAAGGTCATTAGTACTGGGGCTGAGGGAGACAAGCGAAGCAGAAATAACTCACCAGCAGGCATTGAGAAAGTTGAGGAAGGCACTTGTATAATATTATGGTTTTGTCTTGTAGAGTTTGTCAAAATTCTGAATAGGTGTGGCATATACGTGGCATGAGTGTCCAGAGCTCTAGAGCTCATGTAAGACTTGGCAAATTAGTTATGAAGCTCTTTTATGGTGAATCTGAATATCACTTCATAATTCTCATTAAAAAACAGTAACAGCAACAGCAGTGACTGCAGAAAACCACAACTCTGTGCAATTATTGTCAACAAGTTGGACTTGGCCTGTCCATCAAGATGTATTTGTCATTCTTGTTTAGTATCTGAGCACTTAATACATATAAAAATAGAAGTCCTGGACTGAATCTCAGAGGTGACAAGTGGTCACAGCTTGAGTTGCTTAAGATACAACTAAGGATACTATCTGAACAAAGACTCAGGGTGCATGAGTATCATTGTCTAGAAAGCCTGAGTTGTTCTGTAGGCTGTGCAGTCTGTTGCTTTTATTTTTTAAAATAGAGGCATATATATGATACTTTGGTGGCATGAGTCACTCAGGATCAGTGGGAGGTGAACTGGGTTCTGGAGATTCCCATGGTACTAAGTTCATTCCATTGAAAGTTGTTGAGTCATTAGTTGCACAAGACAACTTGTTAGAAAAATTACCATTACCTGTATGAGCATGTATGAATCACTTAACTTTTGATTTTATAAAAGAAAGGTTGGACTAAATATGTGTTTTCAAATTGTGCTCCAAGAGTCGCTAGAACTATCATGGGCCCACAGGAGAATTCCAGGCAAATAGCCTTGAAGCTAACTATCTCCTCGCCAGCACCCCGTCTCCCTCCTAAAGAAAATTCAGAAGCATCTCTGTGCTTGTACTTTTTGTTGAAAGATTTCTTTAATAAAATTGATTCATCCCTAGGTCCCCATTCAGTTCTTACATATTGTGCTTCAGTTACTCAAACCACTAAAATAAGCAGTAAGAGTTTGGAAGCAGTTACGCAAGAGGATAAAAAGTCATCAGAGAGAGAAACAGTGGGAAAGTTGAAGAATGCCACCGGAACAGGACACAGGCCACGTTGATCTTTTGTCCTTTAAGGTTTTTAGAAACAAACAATTGTGTACATTATCATTAAAGCTATTTATATAAAATGTTTTTATAGTGATAAAATGACATGCATTTAAATTTATACACATGATTTTACAAATAGTAATCCAGAACTCTTTCTCAATCATGGCCTGAAAAAAAGGACTGCATTTTAATTTATCTGCAAATATCTATAGAATCTAGCAGCAGACCCTTCTCTTCCCCTGGGACTGAGACAATACAGAGAGAATAATTAGATAAAGTTCATCTGGAAGACTATGGTAGCTTTCATGAAGACATTTGAATATCAGCTGCTAAAACTTAAGCCAAAGTTTCTACATTTGTACAACAAGTTCATTTAGGGTATTCAAAAAGGTCCTCTCCAATGTGTGGACATTTAAGCACAGAACTGTGAAAGAAGTAGAGAAATAAGAGATTTAGGAGTATAGGACTGGAACATGCTGGATGGTAGGTACAGCTGAGGCAATTTTCATTTCTAGGGTTATGTATTGGGTTGATGATCTGCTATGTGACTATTTTGGTAACTTTCCTTTTAGGATATAAATGTTAAATATTTAACAGTTTATCACCTTTTGCTAATTGGCAATATAATCCATGTTCACTGGAATATTTAAAAAGAAAATGTTAGGAAATTCAGAAAAAAAATGTAAATAATAAAAGGAACAGTTGTGCTGTAATCTTTTAAGAATAATTCTTACTATGAATTTAGTGCTCCATATTTCAGGATTCTTTTCTAGGCCTAACTAAATATATAGACCCATCTCCACTAACACAATCTTTTCAACATAAATAATTTATTTTTATATCTATATGTATCTATATCTATACCTCTATGTTTACTTATATCTATACACATGTCTGTATCTCTATCCATATCAATATTTATATCACTCTCTCTATATATATCCACTGGTAAAATTTTATCTATCTACTTTTCTTTCTTTCTTCTACTTTTTTCCCACAAAATTTCAATTATATGTGTTGGTAGGTACTTTGGTTGACAATCCAAAGTCATTCTCAAACACCTTCTTTCTTGATCATTCCAAAATAAGAGGGATTAGAAACATCCAAATAATCATTATCATTTGTTCAGCCCTTACCCCCGGCTTGAACCCAGACAAGACCAAGTGCCATGCTTTCCAGAAAATAATGAAAAAATAAAGTTTATATTATTCTTAATTTATGTACTCTATATAGTAATTGATATACTTAATTTCTATTTGATTAACATATCATTACTACCTCTTCACAGACATAAATGTGAACCTAAAATTGCTTGTTTAAATATAACAGTCATTTTTAATAAACTGCACACATTTAAAGCATGTGATTTTGTAAGATTTGTCATGTTGTCTTACATCTCTTTATACTGTCTCACACTGCATCTCCTGATCTGTGCTGATTGGATTTCTATACATTAGTTTGCACTTGTATCCTCTATTATACATTCTAGAATTTTGTTTAAATGAAATGATTAGTATAGTCCTTTTTTTCCCCTCCGATCTAATTCTCTCACCAAATTTGTTTTGTAATCCATGTATTTTATTGTGTGGCTATGTGGGAACTTGTTTATTCATTTACTTGCTGATAGCCATTTGGTTGTAGACAGGGTCTTTTTGTGTTGCCCAGACTGAAATGCAGTGATGTGATCACAGCTCACTGCAGCCTCAACTACCTGGGCTCAAGTGATCCTCCCACCTCAGCCTTCTGAGTACCTGGGACTACAGGCACACAGTACCCCTCCTGGTTAATTTTTGTATTTTTGAACTAAAGTGATCCACCCTCCTCGACTTCTCAAAGTGCTGGTATTGCAGACATTAGCCACCATACCCAGCCTTGTTTTCATTTTTAAAATGTGTTTTAACATGTAGATGTGTTTCTTTTCTTAATTTAAAAATATCTTGCTTTTAGGCGAGATGTTTAAATCACTTATGTTTAGGGTGACTGTTGATACAGTTAAGTTTAAATCTATCATTCTATTTGTTTTCTATTTGTCTCGTCTATTACTTTTCCATTTTCTTTTTTTCCTTCCTTTTTCTTCATCTACCTTTTTTGGGGTTAATTCACTGTTTTTTAAAATAATTATATTTTATTTTCTTTGTTGGCTTATGTGTTATAACTTATGGTATTTGATTTTATTATCACAACCTACCTTATATTAATATTATACTACTTTATGCATAGCATAGGAATTTTACAGTTTATTTTTATTTCTTCCCTCCCGGGTTTTATGTACTTATTATTGTACATTTTACTTCCTCATATGTCACAGCCTCACACCACATTGTTATTTAGTTTGTTTAAATAGTTAATAATCATTTGAATACATTTAAAGAAAAATTTTTACGTATTTGTACATGTAACTTACATATGGTGTTTTCCTTATGTAGATACATTTCTATCTATCTGGTATTATTTTTCCTTTTTACAGTGCAGATCTACTATTGAATTCTATAAGTATTCATGTTTCCATAAAAAAATTGTTTTTATTTTTGCATGATGTTTTACTTGGGTGTAGAATTGTCGATTGAGCACTTTTTCTTCCACTACTTTAAAGCTGTTGCTCCATTTTCATCTCTCTTGAATTATTTTTTATGAATAATCTTCAATCCTTTTCTTTGTATGCATTGTTTTTTAAAAAAATTTAATATTTCCTTTCCCTCTTCTTCTCCCTCTTTTACTAATTTGATTATGATGTGTCTTGGTGTAATTTTCTTTGTATTTCTTGGACTTGAGCTTCTTGAATCTAAATTTTGTATTTTCCAACAAATTTGGGAAAAATTGCCATTATTTCTTCAAATATGTTTGTTACTCTTCATCTTCCTCTCCTTCAAGAATACCAATAATATGTATATTGGGTGACACGAAGTTGTGCTTCTGCTCACTAATACTCTGTTTCTTCCCCCTCTCCCCTGTGGTTTAATTTTTAATAGTTTCTTATGTTATTTTTCAATTCACTTATCACTTTTTTAGCAATGCCTAGTCTGCCATTAATCCCTTCTAGTATTTTTTTTATCTCAGAGATTGTAGTTTACATCTCTTGAGATCTGAATTTTTTATATCTTACATGTCTCCATTTTACAGGTTTAATCTCTCCTCTAGCTTATTGAACATATGGAATATAATAATAATACTATTTCAGTAACTGTCTACTATGTCTTTCATCTAGGTCAGTTTGGTTGACATTTCTCCTCATTATGGGTAGTATTTTCTGGTTTCTTTGCATGCCTGATAATTTTTTTGAGTATATGTTAGACATTAAGAATTATACTTTGCTAGGTGCTGGGTTTGTTGTCATTGTTTGTTTTTGTATTCCCATAAATATTCTTGAACTTTGCTCTGCAATGCAGTTAAGTTACATGGAAACTTTGAATTTTTCAAGTCTAACTTTTAAGCTTTATCAGGCAGGTCTAGGGTAGCATGCAGTGTACGACTAATTAACCTACACTACAGAGGCAAGTCCCTTATGAGTTCTCGGCCCGTTGCCTCTTGAACTATGAGTTGTTCTTGGATGGCTTGGGAACAAAACCTATTTCTGGCCCTGTATGCACTATGGGTACTGTTCCTTCTAATGTTTTAGTTTTACAGTGTTCTCCCTTATTCACTTCCCCAAATTCAGGTGCATGTGCTGATCCTTACTGCATGTGCTAATGACCACTCTGCTCAATACTCAGAAATACTTTCTGATATCTGTTGAGCTTCCTATGTAGCTGTGACATGGTTTAGATATTTGTTCCCTCCGAATCTCTTATCAAAATGTGATTCCCAGTTTTGGAGGTGGGTCCTGGTGAGAGATGTTTAGTTCATAGAGGCAGATTGCTCATGGTTGGCTTGGTGGCCCCTCCATGGTAATGGTGAGTTCATGCAAGATCTGGTTGTTTAAAACAGTGTGACACTCCCTCCCTCTCAGCTTGTCCCTGCTCTGGCCATGTGATTTACTGGCTACCCTACTGCCTTTTACCATGACTGTAAGTTTCCTGAGGCCCTCACCAGAAGCAGGTGCAAGCACCATGTTTTCCATAGAGTCTGCAGAACCATGAGCCAAAATAAACTCTTTTCCTTATAAATTACACAGTCTCAGTTATTTCTTTATAGCAACGCAAAAAATGAACACAGCTGTGTCCTGTGAACTCTAACTTCCTTGATCTCTTTCAGTTCTTTTTCTTCAACTTGAGAAGTTCGCTAGGCTATTCCTGATTTTCCCTTCCCTGCTGCTCGGCTGAAGACTAATTAATGTGGTAAGCTGGGGCAGCTATTGGACTCACCTTGTTGATTTATCAACCCTCAGGATTCATTTTCTTTATTACCTATTCTCAATATCGAGAGCTGTTGTTTCAAACTGTTTTGTTTTTTAGTGTAGTTGTTTCATGCAGGCGTGCATATCTGATTTACCTTACTTCTCCTAAGTCAGAAGTGGCATACCTTACATAGTTTTGTTTTGTTTTTTATTTTTTTTGTTTTTTTGAGATGAAGTCTTGCTCTGTCACCCAGGCTGGAGTCCAGTGGTGCCATCTCAGCTCACTGCAACCTCCACCTCTCGTGTTGAAGCGATTATCCTGCCTCAGCCTCCCAAGTAACTGGGATTACAGGCGCATGCCACCACACCTGGCTAATATTTGTATTTTTAGTAGAGATGAGGTTTCACCATGTTGGCCAGGTTGGTCTCGAACTCCTGACCTCAAGGGATCTGCCTGCATCAGCCTCCCAAAGTGCTGAGATTACAGGTCTTATGTAGTATTTTAAAGAACAAAAATATCTCACTTTAATGAATCTTATATTGAGCAATATTTAGATTTTTTTCTCTCTTTTCTTATACAAATAGCATCAGGATTATAATTTTCTACATACACTTTTGTATTTAAGATACTTTCAGACTTGTTCTTTTCTCATTTAAACTGTGATCTTTATTATAATGTGTTGTGGTAAAAGTATAGAATTTTGAGAAGGTTTTTATGAGGGTTTCCCCTGTTATGCACTTCATATAAAAGGTAAAATTGTAAAAGTTCCAAGCTTCTAGGGAATTACCAAGATAATTATTCCCTGTATTAATGTTAGAAGAAAGCCCTAGTTTGCAACTAGAAAATAATTGAACAACAGAAATATATTACTCTTTAAGTGAATGAGAGAATTATTTTTATTAGAAAATGTCCTCAATATTCTCAAATAAATTATGTGAAATATCCCTTTTCTAAGAGATTGTTCATACAATGTAAATACATCTTAGAGATATACATTCTAATTTTATTTTACACATGTAACAATAATACTCAGATAATACAAGTCACAGTTATGTGTCTTAAGATTTCGTTTTCCTTTTCTTCTTTAGCATGAGTTTGAATTTTTAAAGAAGTTAAAAGGAACAAACTATCTTCTTGATTTAGAGACTAAGAATAAAAGTTATGACCGATACTTTTATTATATTCAACAGTCTGTGAATGGTGAACAAGACATGTGAGGCTGTTGTGGAAAGAATCTTCTAGCAATCATGGACAATTTAATAGAAAAGCTTTTGAGATCAACTTAACTATAATATCAAGAAACTTGTTCCAGTAACTAGGAGCTATAAGATACACATTCTGAGTGAATAAAAATAATAACGTTTAGATATCTTTGAAATTTGGCTAGAGTAATTTTTAAAGCCAGAATTTGTCTCTTTTTAAGTTTTATGAGAAATTTAGCATTATGGTAAAGAATGTGGGCTCTGGATTTTGAACTGTCTGGATTCAAATCTTGAATCTTCAAATTACTTATCTGTGCTTCATTGTCTCATCTATAAAATTGAGGATTATAATAATGCTTATCTTACATGGATGTTATGAGGATTAAATGCATTACTAGACATAAAACATTCAGAAGAGTGACTGGTAGATTGAGGAGTTAGATAAATGTTAGCTATTAGCCATTAGCCCTGAGTTTTCCATTAACTATCTGTCTTGATAAGTAACTTGAGAATGTTCTTTAAATTCTTTCAGTCTCTGACTTCTCATTTGTACAGTAATGTGGTTTTATGTTTGCAAGTAGATTTTATCTTAAGTGCCAGCTCTGATTGATTAGCATTAGGTACCTGGATCACAGTATGTGGAAAAATTGTGTTTGGCTGGGTAGAAAAAAAAAATATATAACATCAATTAGCTCTTTATGCAATGGGTTCAGTAGACAGAGTAGTAGCATGCACACATACATACATACAAACATAAAACATGTATTGCATATTTGCACAAATATTATATATATGTGTGTATGTATGTGCTATATCTTGTCCCTTTCAGCTTCAAAATAATAAAGCTCTTTTTAAAAAGTAATTTAGCTCTTTAAAAGGGTTAAATTCTTAATAAAACTACTGTTGCAATGGCATTTGCAATATTATTGCACTCCAAACACCCAACTCTATTACTACATTTGGGACATTTTTCTCTTGAGTGGCTAGGCCTACATTCCTTTGTAGAGACTGAATTTGTTCCATACTCATGATTCTATCTTTCCTCTCGATTTTCCTTGCAATTCCTCTGCAGCTGGTATATGGATATGTACCCTAACTTCTACTAATGTGGTGTTCCTGCCTGAGATTTAAATGCTGCACATTAAAAGGAAGAAAATGGACTGGATCCATGTTGGTGAAGGTGGAACTAAAGTAAAGTTTGTGCATTCAATGTCTTCATCTCCAGACTAACCCTGTGGAATGACTATATTTATTTGCGACAGGGTGGATGTCATGTATAATTGTCCAATCTCCTAAATATTCTGTCAGCTGTCTTCTACCATGTGACTTAGTCTCTTCTATTCCTAAGTTAGCTTTTACTGGTTTTGACTGCTTACCCCAAGAAGCACAAATGTTATCTAGAATTACACAGTCTCTTTCTGTTAACACTTGTCATGTACCTACTCCCTGTTAGGCACTGTATGATTTCAGCAGACTGAACTTTCATTGAATATTTGTATTTAAATAACATGACACAAATGAGATATAAACAGCTGTTTGTACAAAGCCAAATATCATAAGAAAAACATATCTAATAAGCAAAAGGAATAGGGATATAACTTTTTCTTTATGTGTGAATAGCGAGAAATCATACCTTACTTGTTTTAATCCCTTTGGGCAACTATCACAGAATATCTTAAATTTGGTGGGTTATAAACATGAAATATTGATTCTCACAGTTCTGGAGGCTGAGATGTCCAAGATAAAGACACTGGCAGATCCTATGTCTGGCAAGAACCCATTTCATAAATGGGGCTCTTTTGATGTATCTTCACATGGTGGAAGGGGCAAGATCTCTCTAAGGATTGTTTTATAAGGGCACTAATTTCATTCATGATGGTTTTAACCCCATGATCTAAACACATCCCAAAGGATCTACTTCCTAATACTATTGTCTTAGGGGTTAGAATTTTAACGTATGAATTTATGCATTTTAGGATGGCAGATACATTCAGACCACAGCACGTGTCCTTTACAATCCAGTAAATACCCCCACTTTAAAATTTTTTTTGGATTCTCCATTCTTTCCTTTCTTTGATATGCACTTTAGTATATTGATTATATCACTCACTGAATGATTACCATTGATTTCCTATACAAAGTGTCATCTATTTATTTACTTGTCTTGAATACTAAACTAAATAATAAAACTTGCAATGTTGGAGACCATTTTTTAAACAACTTTTTTATAAAAAACTTCATAAAACAAAGACATGCTAAGAGTGATGAAGGATTGTGTTGGTGATTATTGGAAGCATTAGCTTTACTGATGGATTTTTCAAAACAATTAATTGCCATGAATATTCAAAATATTAAAGATGTATATATTTAGTGATACAGCAATACTATGGAGTTACGTCATAGTGTATATCACACATGTATCAAAAGTATCTGTATTGGCCAGGGGCAGTGGCTCACACCTGTAATCCCAGCATTTGGGGAAGCCAAATTGGGCAGATCACCTGAGGTCAGGAGTTCCAGACCAACCTGGCCAACAGGGTGAAACCCCAGCTCTACTAAAAATACAAAAAATTAGCCAGGTGTAGTGCCACATGCCTGTAATCCCAGCTACTTGGGAGGCTGAGGCAGGAGAATAGCTTGAACCTAGGAGGCAGAGGTTGCAGTGAGCCGAGGTCATGCCACTGCACTCTAGCCTGGGTGACAGAGCAAGACTCTGTTAAAAAAAAAAAAAAAAGTATCTGTATTATTTGTCAGTTTTCATTGACTTCCCAGGCCTTTTCATACAGAAAAAAAGTATTTTGAAAGGCAGCTCTCCTTACTACTATACTACCCATGCTAGTAGAAAAGAGTATTTTTGACACTGAAGAGCCTATCTTTTCAGTGATTGTGCTGGTTGACCCCCTGATACACACTGCACCTGAAATAAAAAGTCTAACTGGTAATGTAATCCAATCCCCCTATTTTTAAATTACCCAGGCTAGGGGATTCTGTTATAGCAGCACAAAACAGATGCCAAACTGAGGATAAAGCAATATACAAAAAGCTATAAATAGAAAGGAACAATAAAAAACGAGTTGAAGTCCTGACATACCAAGCTTGACAATTCCCAAACTCTGAACCTCTTGTTACATGAAATAATGCACTGTTAAAACCATTTTAATTCAGGGTGCAATGTTACTTGGCAGCCAGAGTCTTCCTAACTTATATAAACCCAGTGCAAATTGTATTGCATTAAGTTATTTAATTTTAATAGTTCGAGCTTGGATTTTAGAATAACTTGGTTTATTATGTAATCTTCAATATATGATCTATTTTCCTCATGTATGAATGGGAAATAATTACAGGCCTTAATTTATGGGGTTTTTATAAGGATTATACAGGGAAGTTTATGCATAATATACATTTTATTTATGTTTGACTATCCCCCCAATATATTCATTTATTAATCCCTAGCATTTTATTAATTTCATTGATGTTTTATAAGGACTAATTTGGGGTTTTGTTGATTTTTCTCTATGGTTTTCAAGTTCATTGGTATATGTTCCGAATGTATTAGTTCCTTTCTTTGGCTTGCTTTGGCTTAAATTACTCTTCTTTGTCTAGTTTCCTAAAACAGAAGCTTAGATTATTAATTTTAGAACTTTCTTCTTTTCTGGTCTATGCATTTAATGCTGTAACTTTTGCTCTAAGCTCTGTTTTTGCTGCATACTCCAAGTTTGATAAGTCCTATTTTTATTTTGAGAGTTATTCTTTGACCCATGTGTTATTTTAAATTATGCTTTTAATTTCCAAATATTAAGGATTTTCTCATTACCTGTGATTAATTTCTATTTTAATTCCATTGTAGTCTAAGCATACTTTATATGGTTTCAAATTTTTAAAATACTTGAAAGTGTGTTTAATACACCCAAATGTGATCTATCTTGGTAGATGTTCTATGTGAGCTGGAGAGGAATGTATTCTGTTGCTAGATGGATTATTTTATAAAAGTTAATTAGATTAATCTGATTAATATTGCTGCTCAGGTCATCTGTATTCATATTGATTTTCTACCTACTTGATCTGTTACTCACAGAGAGATGTTGTAGCCTCCAACTATGATGATGGATTTATTTTTCTCTTTTATTCTATTATTTTTTGCCTCGTGCTGTTTGATTTTTTTTTTGGTAGGTCATACATGTTAGGAGTATTACGTTTCTTTGAGAATCTACCCCTTTATCATTATGTGGTACTTTTCATTTTCTCTGTTAGTCTCCCTTGATCTAAAATCTGCTTTTCCTGAAATTAGCAGAGCCATTCCAACTTTCTTTTTGATTAGTTAGCATGGTTTATCTTTTGTAGTGTCAGCATGATAGATCTTTCTCCATCTCTTCTAACCTGAGTTTTTATATTTACAGTATATTTCCTGCAGAAAACATGTAGTTTGGTGTTGTTTTGTTTTTAAATCAATTTTTACAATTACTATTTGTTATTTAGATCATTCATATTTAAAGTAATTATTGATATAAATGAATTAATAGCTATCCTCTTTGCAACTATTTTCCATTCACTGGGTTTTATTCCATTTTATTTCCCTCCTCTTTTTCTTCCCTCTCTAGTTTTAATGGAACATTTTATTTAATTCTATCCCAAATTTAGCATTATCATTGCACACTGTTTAAAAAGTTTTACTGGATGCCCTATAGTTGATAATACGCATTTTTTACTACCTAGATCTACCTTCAAGTAACACTATACTGCTTCCCATGTAGGGTAGATACCAATTCTTCCTTTCTGTCCCTTGTGACATTGCTGTCATTCATTTCACTTTTCTACATGCCAATACTGTACTACCATTATTGCTTTAAACAGTTATCTTTTTGATCAATTAAGATTAAAAAAATATTTCATTTTACCTTCACTTGTTTCTTTTCCAATGTTATTTTTCTTTGTATAGATCCACATTTCTGACCTATACAATTTTTGCTACTACCTGAAAAACTTCCTTTAACATTTTGTGAGGCAAGTCTACTGGGAATAATTTTGTTTTTTAGTTTTTGTCCAAGAACAACTTTATGTTTTCTTAACTTTTAAAAGATTATTTTATTGGATACAGAATTCTAGGTTGGTGGGTTTTTATTTTCTATTTCTGGTGGTATTCCTATGTATTTATTACACCTTTTGTAAGTGTTCAACCGTTCTTATACATTATGTTCTGTTATTTTTATTCTTTCTTCTTTTTGCATTTCTGTCTGGGGAATTTCTACTGATATATCTTCAAGCTCACTGAATCTTTTCCTAGTTGTATCCATTGTAACAATGAGCCTATAAAAGGGCATCCTTCATTTGTTACATTGCTTAATTTCCAGCATTTTCTTTTGTCTATTTCTTATAATTTTCATGTTTTTAATATTTAAATTTTCCACCTGCTTTTGCATGTTGTCTACATTTTCCACTGGAGTCCTTGACATTATTAGTCACAGTCATTTAATTTATTTTGTGTAGATTTTGATTTTTATATTATTTTATTGTGTAGTAATTTTTACTATGTTTTACAAAATTATTGGTCTATAGAAGATTAAAAATTTAAATAAAAGGCTGGCTCTTTAGCATAGGTAGTTTAGTGTCACTGGACTAAAATCATAGTCATTTTAAAATTCTTATCTGATGATTCCAATATGTGTGTCATATCTGAGGCTGGTTCTGATTCTTGCTTTGTCTCTTCAGGCTATGTTTTTTGCCTTTTGAAATGTCTTATAATTTGTAATTTTGTTGTTGTTGTTGAAAACTAGACATTATATATCAGGTAACAGGAGATGAGGTAAAAAGACATTAAGTGTGAGGCTTCATCTTAATCTAGTGAGAAATTAAACTGTCTTTAATGTTTGCTGAGGCTGTTGGTGCCACGGGCTACAAATTCCTCTAGCACACTTGTTTTGTCTCCCCTGCTGTCTTGGGCCTTCCCTAAGAACTCCTCCTTAGATAGAATTTATATCATGCAGCCCTTTTAGCTATAATCAACAGTTAGTACTGGAGCCTTTTTGATGTGCTGGAAAAGTATGGGGTAGGGAAAATAATTAGTAATTTTATGATTAAATCCCATTCTTATTATTTTCATCTTTTTCTCCTTACATTATTCACCTCCTCTGACTTTCACAAGAGTTTCTACAGAAGTATAAATTTACCTCCAATCTGCCTGCTCCCTTCCCTGGCTGACAGGTACCAAGCTATATCCTTGAAACTCTGGCTTCTGTTGACTATCCATTTCTTCCCTTAGATGAGACAGGAAGACTAGATGGGCCTGCAATGGAAATGGAAGAAATGCTCTTCCCCCAACTGGGATAAAGCTCAGGTAAACTATTTTCCCCTGGTGGGCAGACCTTTGTTATGTAGAAGACTCTGGATATATGTAACAATTATTATTTTTTTCTTCCTTGCTCCTGCCAGAGTCATGAAGGGTTTGTTCTTAAATCTTCACCATGTGAACCCGGTGAGGTTTCTGGTGGTAAAGCCCATGAAAGTGTGCAGTCTGTCTAACATTATGATCTCAGGAGTTTTTAATTGAACTTTAGCCTCCAGCAATTTGTTAAAATCATCATTAAGAGTTTCACTAGTTTATGGCTTCAACTTCAGTTCAGTTAAGCAGATCTCAGCTTTGACTCTCGGGATGCATCCAGTCAAAATCTGGAGAAATAGGTATCCCTCCAAATTTTCTGGTGGCCCTTTGCCTTGCAACTTCATTTCTCTTATGGATCCATAAAAATATTTAACTTTCAGTTATCTCCAGCTTTTCTTGTAAGGGCAAAACTGATGACTTCCAAACTTTTTCCATGTTGAAACTGAAAATTAAAATCTCAGGTATTTTCACGTTGATATTTCCTGGTAGGATGTGGCGAAACAGTAACATCACAGAAAGGCATCCCACAAATTTGGGAGGACTCAGACAAGAATATCAGTACAATGTGCTGTGGAGTTTATCAGAGACTTCATCTGATAACTATAACTAGAAGACTTTAATGAATACCAAATATCAAACCTGGCTTTTTCTATTGTACTCATTGGGTCTTCTGAATCAAGGTTCAGAGCAAAAGTCGATTTGTTTGTTTGTTTTCCCAGAAGGTATCTCCTGAAAAAGCATTACCTGAGCAATAAAATTATATTTTAGTTTGTTTTACATAGGTGAGGACCTGTGCTATTGTATTTGAGTCACAGAAGAATGAGGCCTCTAGAACTATCTTGGACAACTCTTATTTTATAGATGGGAAGATTAAAGTTCATTGAAGGGTAGAGACATGTCTAAAGTCACGTAGCTAGATATCAGCAGAAGTATAACTAGAGACCTATGAGTTCTGCTAATCATCATTGTCAAAATAATATTTTCAAAAAATAGACTTGAAGTCCATAAAAATAATTTCCAATATCAAATGAAGCAAATTATATTTCTCACTTGGCAAATCCGGAAACGTTCATATAGTAAAATTTCTGAGAAGCTTGATATTTAATTGTCCTAAGAGTCATTTTTATTAATTCTGTTTTTATTTTTTTGTGATAATGTTAATGGAAAGGGGTCCTGATTCAGACCCGAAGAGAGGGTTATTGGACCTCATGCAAGAAAGAATTCTGAGCAAGTACGTAAAGTGAAAGCAAGTTTATTAAGAAAGTAAAGGAATAAAGAAAGGCTACTGCCCTGAGGGCTGCTGGTTGGCTATTTTTATGGTTATTTCTTGATTATATGCCAAACAAGAGGTGGATTATTCATGAGTTTTCCCAGAAAGAGGTGAACAATTCAAGAAACTGAGGGCTCCTCCCACTTTTAGATCATATGGGGTAACTTCCTGACATTGCCATGAGCATTTGTAAACTTTTAGCATGCTAATGTATTACAATTCGTGTATAATGAGCAGTGAGGACAACCTGAGGTCACTTTCTTTCCCATCTTGGTTTTGATGGGATTTGGCCAGCTTCTTTACCTTATGCTGTTTTATCAGCAAGGTCTTTATAATCTGTATATTGTGCCCACCTCTTATCTCATCATTTGACTAAGAATGCCTTAACGGGCTGGGGGTGGTGGTTTACGCCTGTAATCCTAGCACTTTGGGAGGCTGAGGTGGGTGGGTCACAAGGTCAGAAGTTTGAGACCAACCTGGCCAATATGGTGAAACCCCACTTCTACTAAAAATACAAAAAAAATTAGCCGGGCGCGGTGGCGGGCACCTGTAGTCCCAGCTACTCGGGAGGCTGAGGCAGGAGAATGGCTTGAACACAGGAGACGGAGCTTGCAGTGAGCCGAGATTGTGCCACTGCACTCCAGCCTGTTCGACAGAGCGAGACTCCATCCTGGGAATGCAGCCCAGTAGGTCTCCACCTTATTTTACTCAGACCCTATTCAAGATGGAGTCACTCTGGTTCAAACGCCTCTGACAATAACAACTATTGGCATCTTAGAAACTGTTGTTTCATGAAATCATTTTGAGAAATATGTCTCTTACTCCCTCCTACTTTTGCTCTCTGTGCCCCTCTCTCTCTTCTTCACTTTTTCCCTTATTTGTGTTTATCTCCTAGGTTCCATACTTCTCGTTAGAAATCATGGATGCTATTCTTTTTTTCTCTTCCTACACTGTCCACTTCAATTTCCACTTGTGATCATTGCCTAAAACACACAGAACACAAAGCACTTGGCAAAAATTTAAACATAATTGATTGACATTTGGATCAAGTTCAACGCTGTCTTTTCAAACCTCTGGGGTCTCTATCCAGCATTTTGCATCACTGCAGTTTTCTTTCTTTTTCCTTGTTATTTTTACAGTTTCTTCCTGTAAAAATAACAGGAGGTTATTTCCTCCTTTTTTATTTTGTAAATAATCGGGCTCGACCCTTTATTTTATATGTCTTGTAGCTCACTTTCTTGCCTGAAAGCTGGAGAGCACATAAGGTTTGGGTCTAGTTTCTGAAAATCGGGCTACTGATGAGGAAGCAATTCTTGACAGCAGTGTATAGCTTTCTGTCATTTTCTCTTACGACTTTGCCCACACTCAAGTGTCCTTTAGCAAAATGACTGGAATAAGTGGTGCATTTTCTGGGACACTTTCTTCCATCTTGTGCATCAGCAGAAAATCACAGCAGTGGTCTCGATGGACAATGGTAAAAACAAGACAGAAACTGCTATTATAAATATGAAAAGTCAATTTGAATGTCAGCAGCTGAGGTAGGGGAGGCAAGCTGAAAGGAACTGTAGTCTGAGAAAATGAAGAAATTCTACTGCATCTTGCTCAAGCTTAAAGCCTTACACTCAAGCCACATTTGAGCATATTACAACAAGTGATTTGCATCATACTTGGTCCCAGGGTTGCTTGTTTTCCCGTACGGAAGTTATACTTGTGGTTGGGAGTATACAGTGCCCTAAAACGCAAAGTTCATCATAGACAGAGTTAATTACTGAAGTTACCTTGGGAAGTGTCATTTTCTTTTAGAAATCATTTGCTCTTGAATCTAAAGGCATGAGCCTGATACTTATGGAAAACTTGAAAGTGATTGATTTTGAACAATTTGGCATTTGGGAAAATCTCTTTCTCTATAGCTATTCTCCAAAAATCGGCATGATTTTTTAAAGGGTTTTATGGAAATATCCAATTATTGACATATTAATAAGGGTTATTTGAATAAAGGGGGCAGCATTTAAGTAACTTAGGGCTTTTCAGAGCTTAAATATGCAAATGAGCATTAGAAATTTTTAAGACAGAACTATAGTATATAGTATATACAGAAACAAAGTATTTGATCATGGAGTTCTTATCTTTTAATTTAATTTTACAAAAGAATACACACATTGTTAATTCAAACAATGTAGCATAATACAGAGTAAAAAGTAAAATTCTTTCTAATTTACTCAGTTCCTGTAAACCAATTCCTCTTCCCAGAAATAACCTCAGTGAAAAATTTCATGTGTTTCTTTCCAAGTTTTGCTTCTTTGCTAGATACTGACAAATTGTCCTCAAAAGAGATTTTTGCCAATTATTCTCCCACTAGTAGTATAACAAGATATTTGTTTCCCTATGTCATGCCACGCCAGATAGCATCAATTACTTACATTTTTCGGCAATCTCAAGGGTAAAAAAATCTATTTCAAAAGGCAATCTCTAACATTTATTTTATTATTGTTTACAATAAGTCATTATGGAGAACCTAAATATCTATCAATAAAGAAATAATTACATTATAGATACATTTATGCTTTGTAGTGGTTTGAGAAACATAAAAGATGTACATGTGATAACAGAAAACGACTACTATAAAAAGACCTCTATGACCTACCATAAAAGGAAAAAAAACAATTTTTTCCCTTAGAAAAATAAGAACAGCTATCATTACCCCAAATCCAGAAATCTCAGTGATATGCACATATATATATATATATATGCATATTTATTCATAGATAAAAGTCCAGAGGCATAAATCCCATACTTGGAAAAGTAGTTATCTTTGGGGAAGAAATATAGAATTTACAATTTTGAATGAGCATTTTTTTCTGTAAGTGAAATAATATAAAATTATTAATATATTTAACTGCTATTCTATTTTTTTATTTCTCAATTATCAATGAAGTTGATGCCTTAGCATTTCTTATTCTGTGATTAGCCTTTATATGCAGTGCTCCTTTTCCCACTGGGCTTTTTTTTCTCTAAGGTTTTTGTTTTTGGTCTTAGGGAAGTTCAGTTTTTTTGTTTTTTTTTTTCTATTTTACATATTGCCTTTAACTTTGTTTATGTGTATTTTACTATACAAATATACAAATGTTTAAATTTTAAATGTAGTAATATTTTTACCTTTTTTTTTTTTTTTTTTCCCCTGCAGACGGAGTTTTGCTCTTGTTGCCCAGGCTGGAGTGCAATGGTGCGATCTCGGGTCACTGTAACCTCCACCTCCCGAGTTCAAGCAATTCTCCTGCCTCAGCATCCAGAGTAGCTGGAATTACAGGCATGTGCCACCATGGCTGGCTAGGTTTTTTGTATTTAGTAGAGACGCGGTTTCACCATGTTAGTCAGGCTGGTCGCAAACTCCTTACCTCAGGTGATCCACCCCCATCGGCATCCCAAAGTGCTGGGATTACAGGCGTGTGCCACCATGTCCAGCCTATTTTTACTTTTTATGGCTTCTGATTTCATGTTTTAGAAAAACCTTTGTTTTGCAAGATTATAAAAAAATTCTAATTTTTTATTCTCATAACTTTAGAGTTTTAAATATACATACATTCATAATCTACCTGGGATGGCTCTTATGTCAATGTGAGAAAACAATCTAATTTAATTTTGACCTCTTTCCCTCCTTCATATATCCAAATGAATAAAACCCCTTTTCCCCCACAGAGTGCATGAAGCACTATTATTAATACAGCAGTTTGGGAAATACTCTCCAAGCCTCCAGTAATTCATAATTTGGGGCTCTGATCCATGAATATTCTTCATAAATGGCCATGTATTCAGGAAAATAGTTCAGGTTTTTCATTCAGTTTTCTACAAATGTCTATTAAAACTCTGGGAAACACAAATTTTAAAAACCAAAATCCATGGTTCAAACATACAATTATTCTATAACTGCCTCCACAAACTTGCCTCCCAGTGAAGACTATGGAAACTCCTCTTCCCCACTTAAATAGCCTTTAAATCTTGAGAGGTTTCTTTTCATTTAAGTTCACTTAAACAGAAACTTATTTAATCTCCACAGAAGTATTAATACTTCAAGTTAGGGTTTATTATACATTAAATAACTGAATAAAAGAAGGCTTTCACGTTCCCAGCAATAATTGGCAGAGTCAGTCTTTAAACACAAGCTATCTACCTGCTCCCCCATCTCTCTGTCTGTGCTTATTTCATTGACCACACAGCTTGCGTATCTGTAAAAATGTAGGTTCTTTGTGTTGATTGGTTCTGTGATTCTTACATTTGTCCAAGGTGAATGCAAATACTTTCAATCAACTTAATCAATGTTTACAGTCCATATTAACTAGTTTGGATTAGTAAGAATGATCATATAAAACAATTGGAAATAAGAAACATTATATGTATGTATCATTTATACAGTCATAGATAAATATTCAATTCCAACCACAGGTCCACAAGTTCCATGAAATTGTATATGTAAATTTCTTTCTGAATAACTTTTTAGTAACTGTAAAATTTTCCATTCCAGTATGCACAAAATTGATTTATTTGAGTAGAGTTAGAGAAAAAGGAAACTAGTTGTGGTTAATAGGGAAGGAAGATAAAGCAAATGTCAAAAATAAAACTTTTACAAAAGCTTTGCCAAAGCTGAAGGAAGATGAGAAAAATAAATTTAGGTCTTAGATGAGTTCTCTGTGACTAGTTTTTGTGAGAAGAGAAATAATTGAACCAAATCAAAGGAAGTAATAGAGGGACCCTTGCAGGGCTGAAGTTAGGACCCACTGAGAACTTGAGGGACAAGAGTGAATTACTCTCCGGTCATAAAACAAAAAGCTGCTGAGGGTAAGGCAAACAAACATGCCTCATATCTTCATCAGTAAGTGTTTATCTTCAAAAAGTACAAAAAATTATATGGACCTTTTTCAAATTGTAGGGAAATCATAAAAAGTTTCTAATGAGCCATGATATAATAGTTGGAAATGTATAGTACTCCACCCACTATTCTTTGTAAAAAAATATTTAAAATTGTTGACCTTTTCTTACTTTTACATATATTTTTATGTATTACTAAGCTGTTTTATTATTTGCTGTTGGGAAGATTGATTTATTTACAAAGGTTTTCCATAGGTTAACCATACATATTGCCTCTCTTAATCCTATTTTCCCCAGAAGATTTTAAATTCTTTCATGTCAAATTGTCCTGCCATGGCGGCTGACAGAAATCTGACCCCTAGAGTTGGGGGGAGCCTCTTTCGAATCTAGTTCCAAGTGGTATCTTACGAGGGAATAGAGAAAAATGAGACTGGAAAAATAGGCTGGAGCAAGTCTATGTGCCAATTATATCTTCTTACCCTTTAATATATAATTAGACCTGGCAGGCATATGGCAAATGCTTTTTCTGTGTACTTTGTGCACACAATACTCAAAACCATTTCCAAATTTCTGGTCCCTCCTTTCTGGCCCACCAGTGGTCTGTGTTCTGTGAGTGTCCTGTGTAACTCTGACCCCTAGTGGCTGAGGAGGCTAGACCTAAGACACATTTCAATCAACATTTTTCGTAAGATGTCATGCACTAAACTGCTAACCTATTTAATTTTCTTTTTAATTTTAATTTTTGCATCTAAATCTGACTTGAAGTCAGCTCCATCCCCCCACTGTTTGCTGATTCAATGTACTTTTTACTCTATCTATCATGCAATAGACAACCATGAAATCCAAAGCTGCTTTTATTCCTGGTTGATAGGAATGGGATGTAATGTTTAATGCGAGGGAGAATGGTATAGGTCTTATACCCAATCAAAAGTTTATCCTTCTTTATAGGAGGCTGAAAATAAAAACTACATTATGAAACCAAAAGTCCAACTTGTGTCAGATATATTTCCCAAGATTTTCCAATTTGAGCTCAGGGAAAACTATTATTTTCACTAGATAAATTCCTGATAATTACACTTTGTATCTAGAAACCTTCTGTCAAAATCCAACTATTTCACAGGGTTGCATTAATATCTAATATCAAGTAAGTACCTAATAACACTAATAACACCTTAAGATAATTGATGGAGTAGATTAAAATGATTAAGCCAGAGACTGGAAAAAAATGCACATAGACTGGGTCATTTTGAAAGCAGGATATTGACAATGGTATAATCTGGACTATGAAGTAAAATAGCATGCCTAACATTAAGATATCATTGTAGATGGTAACTGTATGTTCACACACAGAAAAATGTGTATTGCCTTCCATCTTTACAGGCTTTTGTGGTGAGGAAAGCAGGGATTGTCACCCCATTTTGCAGTTATATAAAATAAGGCACAGAGAGGCTACTCATCTTATCTAAAGTTACAGTGCTAGTTTATGGCAGAGTTTAAAATTAAGTGCATGTTTTATATTTAAAAAGGAACATCTTTTTTTTTTATTATTCACACTAGACGTATGGGAGGACCACTTCTGCGAGGTCCTTTGTTAAGTCACCTTATTCTAAGAGGACATATGGCAGTTGAGAGAGTAGGAGAAGGTGGAGAAGACAGAACAGTAAAATGAGGAAGCATGACATGAATTTAATTATGTCATCATTTTTCTAATAGAGAGCCAACTAGATCACACAGAACTAAAAAGCAAATGTGGCATTTTCTGGGAGAACTGAGACTGTGAGTGTTACCAGTTAATAAAACAGGGTTCAGGAGTGGAATTTTAGTCTCTGGTTGGACTTTATCATTATCAATATATTTTTGAGTCCTTCATTATTTTAGCCACTGTGATAGGTAATAAAATTATGATAAAATTGATGAGTATTTTATTGAGCATTTAGTATCTGTTTTAAATAACTTATGCCATGTAACCTCATGGTAAACCTGGGAGGTATATATTATTATTAAGTATTAAGTTCTTTAATGTCAAATTTTCCAGCCACAGACAATTTGGCATTAAAGAACTTAAAGACATTAATTTACATTTTTACTTATGGAAAGTTAATCTTTAAGTTTCTTTCCATAAGTAAAAAGACTGAGGCTTGTAAATGTCAACTAACTTGTCCAAAGTCTTAACCTTATACACAGCAATCACTCTAACCTCCATATCCCTTGGGCTTAACTGCAAAGACAAATGCATGAATAAGACAGGCAACTCCTGCCTCCTTCTAGGAGCTTTTAGGGCACACACATAAAGTACAAACTTGTCCAAGTACCCTTGCAAAATATTCAGAAATAAAGTAAATGCAAGATAAAAATAAAGACCAAAACAGAGTAAAGTTAGCTTGAATTTATGTGTATTAAAATTAGACCATTAACAATCAAATTATATAAAAGGAGCTATTTCGTGTCAAGTAAATCGCTAAGTCAAATTATTTTTGGTTAGTTTTTTAAAGGAACGGGTGCAGAGAGAATATTTAAGAGTTTTTTTTTTTAATCATCCATATGAGATATATGGAGGATTTCCTTACCCTGTGACTTTCTCATGCAGATGTATGCTTGTGTGGAAAAGTCACTGGGGCAGGAAATTATCTGCCTATGACTACTCTAGTGGATGGGGCATGGAAAGAGATTTTCATCATGATCCCTTTATGTAAAAGGAGAAGGAGGAGCAATGGAGGACCATTTAAAGAAAAGAAGAAGGAAATTTTAAAAATAAAACAAGAAGAGAAGTATCTACTGTGATTATTTTTCATTAGTCTAAGTGACTGGATATGGGGACTATTAAACAAACAAACAAAAAAGAATGTAAATTAATCAGCCATTTCTAACTCATGCTGATTGAATATTAAAGTGTCACTCAGGAGTCTACCAAGTCTTCAGCATCTGGGAGTGAAATCATATAGGCTTTTCTATCCTTGAGCAGGACACAGCACCAGTTTGACATCCTGGTATTCATGAAAGTTTCTGGTTTCTTTATGCTTTTTAATTTGGCAATGTTAACTGTTTTCTAAATTAGGTGTATCTTACCTCTAATAAGATTAGAGCATTAGGAAACTCTTGGATGCCATTTACAGATTTATAATAATGTATCCCTTCAATGGAGTGGTTTCTAAGCAGTTCTGAAAGTCAAAGATGCAATCAAAATTAGATATTTAAATTAATTTAACATCTTGAACTTCATATTCATGATTCATGTTGAATATGTTTCTTAATTACTTGGAGCCTTAATCTCCTCATTTGTTAAATAGAATGAGTTGCTTCAGCAGGGTCTTTGTGAAGAATAAATGAAATACACATGTGAAAAATACATAGTGCCCCAATACTAGTAAACTGGTGTCTATTATGTATGCTTCCTTTCATCTACTTTGCAGGATCCTAAGCTATGAAGTACTGTTGGCCTCATGCTGAAAATCTGCTGATTGATACAGGTTCTTTGTGTTTGTCCGTTTGTTGCTATTGCATACAAGCTTTTTATAATTTTATTGACATCCATGTTGCTACTGGTTTTTCATTTCCCCACATTTCTTATTTGTGTATGTCCATTCAGTCTTTCTTTTCTGTTTAATTAGCCGCTTCTAATCTTCTGAAGGTCAAAGAAACAAGTCATAACCTTGTTAGAATTGCTTTTGAAATAATGAGTCCTAAACTTTAAAAGGAGGTTTGTGTGCATCTGAGGACTTTAGTGGGTGGGCTCTGGGGCACCTATTTTGGCCACCAATAATTTTAGCTAATTTTTTTTTTTTTCTTTTGAGACAGAGTCTCGCTCTGTCGCCTAGGCTGGAGTGCGGTGGCGTGATCTCGGCTCAATGCAAGCTCCACCTCCTGGGTTCACGCCATTCTCCTGCTTCAGCCTCCTGAGTATCTGGGACTACAGGCGCCCGCCACCATGCCTGGCTAATTTTTTATATTTTTAGTGGAGACGGGGTTTCACCGTGTTAGTCAGGATGGTCTCGATCTCCTGACCTCGTGATCTGCCCACCTAGGCCTCCCAAAGTGCTGGGATTACAGGCGTGAGCCACCGCACCCGGCTAATTTCAGCTAATTTTTATCAGACTTCTTTCTTGTGCCATAGCTGTGCTAGAAAAGTTTTATTTTATTATTTTACTTTTCTTTCCACATTTCTAGAGGGCAGAAACTACGTCTTGTAAATCTTTGTTTCCCCAGTGCCAAGCAAAGTTGTTACAAAAAGGCATTTCATAAGCATTCTCAAATACACAATGACTGAAAGTTTAAACTCTAGAATAGAAGACCTGTGCTGCTACTGGTGAGGCATCCTGTCTAAAATGGCAAGTAGCTCTGTTGTGCTTCCCTATGTCCCACAGTTGTTCTTGTACTGACTCAGCAATAAAAAAAAAGTTCAATAAAATAAAATGTTGTGTGAAAGCTATTTACATATTATATCAATCTCTTTTTCACTTGCTTTTTGTAGATATTCTGATATTGTCTATTCAGGCTTTGGTGCTATCAACATAAAGGTGGAAACCCACTGGCTTATTAGGACAAATTTCTTTGTGAAACTAATGATCAGCAACATTAATAGACCTGAAGTCAGAAGCTGCGAAGAAAAATAGCCTGCTAATTTTGCAACCTGAGTAAAAGTACTCTTAACATGTTGGAATAATCTTAGTAACTCCATGCCTACAACTTCTCTTATGTCAGAAATAAGGAGTACCTGGGAAATTCCAGATGAAGATGAATATAAGGAAGTCTTTTCCTTCAAAGAGGAGCCTTTTCTAACTCTGTGATGAAGATCTTCAGGCTAGGAAATATCTCGTTTCAAATGTTTCAAACTTCCAACCACTGTACTCTGAATGTGATGAATAATAGAACCTTGAAATCTTTAACATGTAGGCAACAAACATCGGAGGTTGTTAGATGGTATATTATCCTATGGAATACATATGTACTGGATGATTCCTATGCATTTATACAGGACTCTTCCTACATGACTAGAACTATTTCAAACTCTATGACATATGATACATTCCCTCTTTTAACTGATAATCTCTATAGATAAGATTAACACAAATGAAAGTTTGTCAGGCTTTTTGACAAAGTATAATATAAATGCTACATTGTCAGAACAGACTGTCAAAGGTAATATAGGTTATATGTATTCTGCTGTGTCAAAAATAAATATCACTTCAAGTTATGAGGATAGTCTCAGGAAAGAATTAAGAAATTGGGATTTAAAGGCTGGAAGGGAAGTTAGAAATCAGTCAGATAAATGTTTTTCAAACATTTTCTAATAAGTGAAAATAAAAAAACTCTTAAGCAGAAGGTTAATAAGCAACTGTTATAAAGTATAATTATTGTGGTTGAATTTAGGGGAGGGGGGACTATCCTCAGTGCCCCACATCCACCTCCTCCATCTGCCACAACATTCTTAGTACATCTCTCTGGAGCCTCAGAGCCTTAGTCCAGTATGAAAATTTCTGAAAACAGAAGTTGGAAATGCATCAGTTACAACTAACATTAAATATGGCCAAAATCCAGAATAACATTTAAAGGGAAGTAATATTTCTCCCTTAAAAACAAGTCTGAAATATTTCTGGAATTGATTCAGATATTCAATAGTTCCATCAGTAACGAAAAGTCTTTTATTGTCCCAATTGGTTACATATTTGTATCTTTTTCTTGCCTCACCATGGCAATATAGCTGCTGCAGCTCCAGATATAATAGTTTCTTTAAGATAAGAAAAAGGAGGCTCAGCACAGGGGCTCACACCTGTAATTCCAGCATTTTGGGAGGCTGAGGCAGGCTGATTGCTTGAGATCAGGAGTTTAAGACCACCCTAGGTAATGTGGTAAATTCCATCTCTACAAAAAACAAACAAACAAAAATTAGCTGGGCACAGTGGAACACACCTGTGGCCTCAGCTACTCGGGAGGCTGAGGTGGGAGGATCACTTGAGCCTGGGAGGAGGAGGTTGCAGTGAGCTGAGATCACACCACTGCACTCCAGCCTGTGTCACAGAGAGAGACACTCTCAAAAAAAAAAAAAAAAACAAAGTGCAGGGGAGTAGCAGTGGCAATGCCAGACACAAGTGTCTTCTCTCCACAACAACAACATCAAAAACAAAAGCATATCAGAACCTCCTTACATGTCAGCTTCCATCCCTTTTGGCATAATTGCGTTAGATGGCCATCCCTATCTACGAAGGCAAATGAGGAAGAAGTTGTCTCACCTGATACTCCATATATTTATTTGCTTCTGAACAAAAATGAGGCTCTGTTTTCTGGGAAGAAGGTGGGGGCGGCGGCGGGGAGGTGATTAATCAACAAACCACGTCTGCCACTTTACATCTAGCCACAAACTTTCATACCATAACTAGCAACACTTCTGTCCTTGGGTTTGGTTAACATTAACAAGTAAATTGATAGTGGGGCTTGTGCCTAGATTCTCAAACTAGATCTGATGAATAAATCAAATGTGGAAAAGTGGCAAGAGAAGGAGAAAATATTTCAAATGGAAGAATAGTAGTTCAAACATATGAAACTAGACATGTACCTTCATATCTAATAGGTGTTGCTCTGTTGCCCAGGCTGGAGTACAGTGGCACAATCTCAGCTCACTGCAACCTCCTCTTCCCAGGCTCAAGCGATCCTCCCACCTCAACCTCCCAAGTAGCTGGGACTACAGGCGCATGCCACCATGCTCAGGTAATTTTTTAAAACTTTTTGTAGAAATGGGGTCTCATTATATTGCCCAGGCTGGTCTCAAATTCCTGGGCTTAAGCAGTCCTCTTGTCTAAGCCTCCCAAAGTGCTGGAATTAACAGGTGTGAGCCACTGGGCCGTGCCTACCTTGATTTTCAAACCTCATTTGAAAATCATTCTTCTGTTCTGCATTCCATTCATATTTGAATATAATTCTTCAATATTTTCTAGTTGTAATTGTTTTACTATGTGAAAATCCTTTTCACTTCACTTCTAATAACTTTACTTGGCTAAAAGATTTCTCCTTTTCATTGTGACTGTATTATTTGTTTGAATACTAAAGTTAAACACATTAGGGAATTCTTCAATTTCTGACTTTTATAAACTCAAATTCCAGCTCTGTGTTTTACTGGGTATAGAAATCTGGGTGAGTTACCTACCACCTTTGTGACATTTTCATCATCTGTGATAGTGCCTCCCTCATAGGGTTGATATGGGTCATACTTGAGTGACCGCAGGTATTCCCCTCAGAACAGTGCCAGACACACACTATGCACTCGCCAAGGGTTGGCTATTTTATTACCCAGCTTGAGCTGCCATAACAAGATACCATAAAAACGGGTGGCTTAAATAACCCAAATAAATTTTCTCATAGTGCTGGAGGCTGGAAGTCCAAGATCAGGATGGAAGTATGATCAGGCTCTGGTGAGGGCTCTTTTCTTGGCTTGCAGACAATGCCTTCTTGCTATGTCCTCACATGGCCTCTTTTTCATGCATGCACTCAGGGAGAGATGCTCTCTCTTTCTCTTCTTATAATACCACAAAAACTAATGTTATTATAAGGGCTCCACTCTCATTATCTAATCTAATACTAATTGAATCCCACAGGCCACCTCTCCAAATATCATAATATTGGGGGTTAGGGTCTCAACATATGAATTTGGGGAAGATACAAATATCCACTCCATAATGTTGGGGACTATTATTACTGGATGGTGAGTTTCCAGTTTGCTGGAACTCTCTTTCCTTACATATTTTGACAAAATGTGTCACTGTTGACATAACACTTTCCATAGGCAAACTGAAATTAGAGTAATTTACCTTTCATATAATGATATCTGATTCTTATGCCTCTTCTCTCCATTCAACTAGCCCTTTTACTCACTTTATTTTCCCTTAGTTGAAAAAATCTGTCTGATGAGCTAATTATTACTAAAATTTTACTGACTTACTATTTCGCTCCATTCATATTTCAATAGAAGTTACAGGAAGTAGAATATGCTTAGAAAAAATAAATTACCAGTAGTAGAATTTAAGGCAACAGAAAAATGCTAGACAAAAGTAGCTTTCCCATTTTTTCCTAGTTACTATTACTGAGATAATTATGTACTAACTGCATATGTAAGTGCCATTTTAGGCATCTCTTTAAATACTCAAAAACCACCTATCATAAAAAATGAAAGAGGAGAAAACAGAGCTAAATAACTACATAAAACAGTCTGGTTTGGTAAACACTTATAAGCCTAGTGTTTCTATTCTTAAACAAAAATAGTTAATGTTTTTCAAGAATTGGAATTCCTGCTTATTAGAACTATGAAAATCATCATTATGTAATTTATCTTAAAGGTCAAACCCTTCAAAACTCCTTGTTTCCTTGACTTAGCCACAATTCACCAGGGCTTTACTTAGGTGGAAGAGGTCAAGGCAAGGGTACCAGGAGCCTTTGGGTATCCCTTGAACAATGATGTATTCTGGCAAGGAAGATCTGATTTTGTTTTTCAATAAAAATTCAGCTATAGACATGAAAATTCTTGGCAGAGTATACCAATATCGTCTTTATAATGTTTCAATTTGATTTAGCTGAACAACGTTTCCCAGAACTCATTTCTCTACATGTCACCGATTAGAGTCAGCCACAAAAGAAAGATGTGCAAGCTGAGCAGAAGAGTCTACTTTGGGGACTGTCTGGCTCTGGTCTAGTGCCCACATGCTTTAGCAGCTCTGTCGCTCACCTTGCTGGTTAGGGCAGCAGCAGGGGACATTGCCTCCTGGAACTCCATAGGAACCCTTCCTTCAGTTTCTTCACATTCTAGGCCAGGTGTGAGTGTGGCTGCACCACAGAGGTGCCAGCTTTTCCTGCAGCCTCCCATAGCAGTAAAGTTAGCAACTTGGGCATGAGGAGATACCAATATGGGTTTTGGTAAGAAATAGACCTGGGTCTAAGCTTTCCCTGCTTTCTCCTATTTCATGTTCATCTTTTCTTACCAACTGCCTTTTCTGTGCCTTAAGGCTCTGGTCCAGATGTAGAAGTAGAAGAAACAGCTGAGCCAATGCTGGCAAACCAGCTCTAATAATTGCATGAGGTCAAATCCCTATAATAAATCCCTTATTCTAATGATTTCTGGTATTTTGTTACTCAGATTGAATCAGTATGAATATATGACAACGTGATAAAAATTTCAACTTTTTCTCTGATCATTCCAACTCTTTAAAATGTGCCTTTATTCTGCATTCACGTCTCATCTAAAATTTTAGTGACAGTATATATATATATATATATATATATAAAATAAATATGTATAATATATATACTATATATATAGTGTGTGTATATATATATGTGTATATATATATGTATATATATGTGTGTGTGTGTATATATATATATATATAGAGAGAGAGAGAGAGAGAGAGAGTCTTACTCTGTCGCCCAGGCTGGAGTGCTGTGGTGCAATCTCTAGTGCCAGTATATTTTTTTAAATGCTCATGTTTTGTGATTGTGCAACAATTTTCATCTTATAATAACCCTTCCATCTTTCTTCATGTCTTCCACTTCAGCTGTTATTTATTTATTTATTTAGGAGACAGAGTCTCTCTCTGTTGCCCAGGCTGGAGTGCAGTGGTGCAATCTCTGCTCAGGGCAACCCCTATCTCCTGGGTTTCAGTGATTCTTGTGCCTCAGCCTCCCGAGTAGCTGGAATCACAGGCAGGTACCACCATGCTTGGCTAATTTTTGTATTTTTAGTAGAGACACGGTTTCTCCATGTTGGCCAGGCTGGTCTCGAACTTCTGACCTCAAGTGATCTGCCTGCCTCGGCCTCCCAAAGTGCTGGGATTACAGATGTGAGCCACCATGCCAGGCCTTGATATTTACTTTAGAAATGGTAATGTGGATTCCCTACTCCTCTGGTCCCAGACCCTTAGACAGTTTCAATGAAGAAAACCTTAGTCAATTATACTCTCTGAAGGAAGGGGTAGAGATTCACAGAAGTAAAAGCAGGTTTGGCATAGTACTGAGATGTTCCTGTCATGTGAAGGATCATGTCCACCCTGTAGTCTCTGAGTACTGTGAGGACATAAAGCAACTACTGAAGATCATGGACTAACTTATTTTGAGGACTTTATTACACGTTAGTTAGAGATTTATGAAAGTTCTCTTTGATTACAGACAGGTGTTCAAATCCAAGTAGTCAGAGAAAAGGAAGAGAGTCAAACTGTAAAGGCTAGAGCTATCCAAAGTCTGGGCTTTGGATGTCCAGCACTGCAGCACTGGGAGGGAAAATGATGAATTCTAGAGAAATTCGACTACAGTGCTGTTTTGTAAGGTTTCTATGGCTTAATGTGCCAATTGGGGTGAGTGTTGGGAGGAAATAGGAAGTATGAGGTAGGGTTAGGATATTGAGAAAATGTTAAGGCACAGACAGGAAATCTTAACCATCAATTTACACTTCAAAAGTTTCCACTGTGATTTAAATAAAGACCATGTAAAGTTCCTATCTATATTTGTGAACAGTGTTTTCCTCTTCTTTCAAAGATGCCAAAAAGAGAGAGTCTATACTACATAGTTTACTTAGAAAATCTTCCACTATTCCTTCTGCCATCATTATGATATAACCATCTCTATGGATATTTCTGATTGCATTTCAGTTTCTTGTGATATGGCAGAATATAGTAGCGTATGCTTTTTTTCAATAGTGTTGCATAGATAGACTTAGCAAGCCAAAATTACTTCTGCATTGTGATCAAGACTATGGAGGGAATATCTAAGCAACGTTGCGTGTGTGTAAATATATGTATGTATGTACATATGTATTCTCTGACTCAAGTATTGCTACAGTCTCATTCTCTGGCATTGACCCAAAGGAGGTTGTGGCCAAAGTCAACCAAAGGTTCCCCACAAATTTACCCACATATCCTTCGCTATATTTTCTAACCCTTGTACCCCTACCTGAATCAACTATTTTCCTTCTAGACATGTGTTGTCCTCTACTCGTGCAATTTACAAGGATTTGAAGACTCACTCTTTTCCAAAAATATTTAGGGATTATAGTCCTAGAGACCAACATTCGTCTTGACTTTTATTTCTCCTTCATTCTTCTTTAGCCACAAAACATGTTTCTAAATATCGCTCAAATTAATCCACTTTTATCAATTTCCTTGCTATCATCACGGTATAAATGATCATTCTCTCTCAATTCTTAGCATTTCTTACTGGATCCTAATCGTCACTCTCTAGTCTGTTACTCACATGGTAATTAAGAATGATATTTTAAAGGAAATATAAGAAATTATGATTATGTCATTGCCTTGCTTAAAGTTCTTCGATGCCTTTTATCACTGTAAGAATAAATATTTAGAACACATGCAGAATATGTCTGCTGTCCACTTTAGAGAGTCAGTTCTAGCTCTTTTTTCGTTGCTTTATTGTTTCTGCCACATTGACATTCTTTCAATTCTTGGATTATGTCTATGTTTTTCTATATCTTAGAGTCTGTGCAATGCTATTTCCTTTGAGTGTC
This sequence comes from Symphalangus syndactylus, assembly GCF_028878055.3. Classification (NCBI taxonomy): domain Eukaryota; kingdom Metazoa; phylum Chordata; class Mammalia; order Primates; family Hylobatidae; genus Symphalangus; species Symphalangus syndactylus. Next base: position 42,529,137 of record NC_072423.2, read on the forward strand.
ACACTATTTTGGTATACATCTTTCACAACTAATTTCCAACTCTAATTCTTCAAGTAAATATTCCCATGCTTGGTTCTTGACTCTGTATTATATAATTTTATTGCACCTATATTACTTTTTATTACAGAGCAACTGTAAAATAATTAGGTAATGATTTCTGGTTGTAACATTTGTTACTTCCCAGAACGTAAATACCTTTAGGCAGACTATATTTGTCGTTTTAATGATGTATTCCCAAGGAATGGTATGTTGGATTATATTTTGAGAACATTCAATATATATATTTCAAATAAATAAATGGATGGTGGGGCTAGGATAAAATTCAAAAAATCCTTAGAAAGTCTAAATTTACAGGATTGGAGGTTACACATTCTGTAACGAAGACAAAAGTATCTCTTCCTTTGTCTGGGACCTCTCTCTCACTCTGTTTCTATTCTTAGGTGCTGTGGTACATCTGAAATAGTTGATGATTAAATAACCAATAGTTTACAGATATAAAGAAAAAAATATGATTTCAGAATTATAAATAAGTTCCTTGCTTTAGTTCAGCTATTTAGAAGTAGGTGTTCCCCAGATCTCAGACATTAAAAATGGAGCTAACCTCTATGGCAAAGCTTCCCTTCATTAGTCTATTTAGACGTTAGAGACAGGAACACTTCATCAGTACTTGGAAGATGGCTAAAGTTCAGGCTGTTTTTTTTCTCTCTTTTTTTTAAGTGACAGCAAGTTAATTAAGAAAGTAAAGAAATAAAAGAATGGCTACTCCATAAACAGAGCAGCCTACTTACCTACTATTATAAGATGATGCTTTATGGAATAGCTTCATTTAAGATATATTCCACTGAGGCAGAGAGAGAGCAGGGGAAACTAGTTTTAGAGTCCAAATCTAGCAAGCATATTTGTATTCATTGCAGTGGGCATTGAAGCCTATTTAGGATGGGGTTATTACATTGGGAGAGATAAGGCAAAAGGAGAGCAAAAACGTCCTTCCATTGCCTCAGGCAGTGGACATAGGAGAAGAATGATAAACACATGCATCTCTCATTAGAAAGTTAGATGCTGGAGACATTTTTGTCCTCAATGCTCTTTATCAGTATGTATTTCTTTGAAAACCATACAATATTAGGTTAATTTTGCTGCTACAAATGAGCTATTTGTTTAATAATTTATTTGTTCTTTCTTTTCAGAGGGCACTTGGCTTTTATTCACAGATGATGAGTATGCTGTCTTTTTCATTTTTTGCATACCCATTATGTTTTCCAAATGAAGGGTCTAAACAATTCTCTGGGAGAAAATTATCCACAATACCTTTATGAGTTAATTTATGATATTGAAATAAAGCAAGATTTCAAAACCAAGTCCAGTGTATATAAAAGTAAGAGAAATAGTACCTTACATTTTGATTACTGGGAGAGCTAAAGGTTTTTGTAGCTGGGCCTGGTGATGTGCACCTGTAGTTCCAGCTAGTTGGGAGGCTGAGACAGGAGGATCACTGGAACCCAAATGTTCAAGGACTCTCTGGACAACATAATGAGACCCATTTCAAAAAAACTTTTTAAGTTTTTCTATGTAGATACAGCGTGTTGCCATGATAATTATTAGGGTGTTTTTAATTGAGGTAAAGCATTATTAACCAAGAAAGCAACCCCCCAAGCCAGGCCCAGTGGCAGGTCCCATGAATCATACCCTGTGAATGACTAAGCCACCATTGCTGATCACTTAACCAGGATGGCATCATGTTCTTACAGGCAACAAAACAAGAAAGGTTGATGAGCAGCACTGGGCAGGGGTTAGGAACAAACGGGGAAAGAAGAAGAAGCACTAGCAGGAGAGGGGGAACAATAATTCCCAATATGTTTTAGACAAATCACTAAAAATCTATAGGCCTCAATTACTCCAAAATGTAGGCTTAAAATTTACCTGTATCTAATCTAGCTATTGACTCCATAAGACTACGTCTAGATATGTGTCTTAATAATTAGAAATGAAAAAATTATGAGTGAAATATTTAGCTCAGTTGTATTTATAAATAAATACTGAAACAATAGAAATGTTAACAATAGCAGGATAATTAAGTAAATTGTTAAATATTATTTCATCATAACAACATAATGTTGTTTAATTATTTTAGCAAAAATGATGCTTACAAATGTTGCCCGAGAAATATCTACAGCTACATGCCACACTATATTGTTCATTTGTGTCTGATTGTTTATGTGTGTGTGGGTGTGTGTGTGTAAAACCTAGAAGGAAGACCCAAAGTTTTATTTTTGATTTTCTCAGTATGGTAGGAAGTAAGATTAAAAATACTATTTTTTATATTATAGTTTCTCAGGTCTCAGTTTTTTCAGCTTTTCAGTTGTTTCCATGAAAGCATCTCCTATTTTTGTCAAGTGCCTCTCATCTCTCACAGCACCCATTCTTATCACTTTCATATTGTATTGAAATTCTTCGTGTGTGTGTATCTGTCTGCACTTTTGCCCTTTAGAATTGATCAAGAATCAAGTCATATTTATCTTCATATTCTTAATGTTTAGCATGGGAGGGCTACATATTAAAATGCATTTCTTGAACTGCATTAAACTGCAGAAACATAGATGGCTTTTGTAATTAGAAGGAAACAATTACAATTTCAAAGATATGAACTTAATTATTTTTGAAATTCAATTCGGTGTACAGGTTCCATGAAAGTAAGATGAAAGAAGCAAGGACACATTCTTCGTGGATTCATAGCCTGACAGAGACTAAACATAGAATAATAATTTGTTAAGGTAATATTGGAAGGGCATAGGTATATATCAGAGAAGTAATAAAAAATATTCATTCTGGTTGCAAGTGATAGAAACTAAACTCTAAGTAGCCTATGCACAAAGCTCATTGATTAGCTCATGGCATCAACCAATGAGAGGAAAAGGGGATTAACTAGTCACACAGAATGCTCCCAAAGATCTAACTCTTCCAGAATTCTTCTCTCTCTCTCTCTCTCTTTCTTTCTATATCCCCTTTTTGTTTCTTGGTGCATGAAATTTTTTTAAATTGACTCTCTCTACTATCCAGAAACATAACTATTCAGTTGCTTTGGTGCATTTAGCTTAGGTTTATAGACAGAGAATGAAATCTGCTTTAAGTTAACAATTTTAGTAACGGTACTTAATTGATCTTCATTCATAAGGTGATATTCTTTGATGGCAGTGAGTCAACAGCACCCATGCAAACAACATGTTTTTGTGAGGAAAATCAGCTTTTACCAACAACAGTGGTCCAGTTCTGGACAAGTAAATTCAACCTGTAGATGTATACTACATGATGTTTCGGATGCTGTTAAATAAAAATTAGTATGTGAATTTGGTTTCGAAGGTGAGTTAGACTCTACAGGTAATGTAAAATAAGAACCATTATTTTAAAGATAATAAACAAAAGATTGAAGCAATACAATGTTCTTGGGGAACCTATGGTTTTTGGAGATACATCTGGGACAAAAGGTAAGGAGGAGACAGTAAAAATGGGCAAGAAGATAGGATAGGGCTAGGTCATGAAGAGAATAGAACACTGTCCTTGATTTTTTTATAGGTAATTGGAAACTTTTTGATATTTTTTACTGTAGTAAAATTACTATTCATTTACAGAATTTTTTCATCATCTCAAACAGAATCTCTGTACCACTTAAACAGTAACTTCCTACTCCCCACTCCCCCTAGCTTCTGGCAACCTCTATTATACTTTCTATCTCTATGAATTTGGCTATTCTAGGTACCTAATATAAGTAGAAGCATAGAAAATGTGTGCTTTTGCATCTGGCTTATTTCATGTAGCTCAGTGTTTTCAAGATTCATCCATGTTGTAACATGTATTAGAATTTGGTTCTTTTTAATGCTGGATAGTATTTCATTCTTTATCCATTCATCTGTTGATAAACCTCTGGATTGTTTCTACCTTTGAGCTATTATGAATAATGTTGCTATGAACATTGGTATGCAAGTATTTGTTTGAGTCCTTGCTTTTGGTTATTACCTAAAACTGGAGTATATACCTAAAAGTGGAGTTGCTGGATGATATTGTAATGCTATGTTTAACTTTTTGAGGAGCTACCATACTGTTTTCACAACAGTTGCATGATTTCATATTGTTACCAGCAACATCAGCAATGCACAATAGTTCCCATTTCTCCACATTGTAGCCTACAATGGTTATTTTTCTTTTCATTACAGCCATCCTAGTGGGGATAAAGTCATGTCTTTTTGTGGTTTTGATCTTCGATTCCCTAATAACCAGTGATGTCAAGCATCTTTTTATGTGCTTTTTGGCCATTTATATATCTTCTTTGGAAAAAATGTCTATTCAAGTTCTTTTCTCATTTTTGAATTGGGCTTTTTAAGCTGCTGAGTTGTAGTTTTCCTAATCCATCATGAGATAGATAATTTGCAAATATTTTCTCCCATTCTAGTGGCTGTCTTTTCACCCTTTGATAGTGTCCTTTGTTGCGCAAAAGTTTTCAATTGTAATGAAGTGTAATTTATCTATTTTTCTTTTGTTGCCTCATTTTAGTGTCATATACAGGTAATTGGAAATTTTCAGTGGAGAAGTGATATAACTAAATTTGGATATTAGAATCCCTTAAATAAAATAGTGCAGGATGATTTAAAAACAGAAGAACTTAAAAGAAAGACACGTTTATAAGCAATGGCAAAAGGTAAGCAGATTGAAAAGCTACAATTCTCCCTTGCCCCACCTTCAATATCTTATAAAATGAATAACAAAAATACAAATGATAAACCATTTATCAGCAGAAATCATATACCATACAGTATACCACAAAATATTTTAAAAAGTGTCCATTTAGGAAATAACATGGAAAATTTGGGTGCAGCTTAGGCAGCTACACACCTTATACCTACTCCCTTTATCTTCATGAAGAGGTATTAAATAATGGAAATGAATCAAGAAAACCCTGAGAATTCTCATTAATAATTCCCAGATTGAAACTAAGAAGAAATGGTATGATTAAGCAGTCAATTGAATAATGATAGGAAAATCCTCATAAATAGAAATTCCTACTTAGAATTCTTATAACCTCATCAGAATTAGTAAAATCCTGTAGGACTCCCCATTTCCAAGTTTCACAGTGAAGTTATGAAATAATCTGAAGATCAGTTTAATCTATCCCATAAGATAATGATAACCCTCCCCTCCTACTCTCCTGCAGGTAGAGAAAATATTTAGCCAACCTTTAAAAGAGACATAAAACCAGGCTCTACAACAAAGGGCACACACTGTCCTAATGGTATATATCTCTTCTTTCTCCCTTCTGTTCTCAGGTTAAAAAGTGTAAAATGAAGAAAATATTCCTGTTTTCAATGTAAAGCTTGAAAAATAATACAAAGAGATTTCACAAAGCAAAGTAAATCATTGTATATTAGAATAAATAAAAACATTAGATTAACTGCTCATATAAAATGTAAAAACGATCAAAACAATTACATGGCAACTATGCAAACATTATTAGAAAAAAATCATTTTAACATGAAAATGGAATAACAGAACATATATAAAAGAAGAAAAAGTGGAAGAACAAGGAAGAAGAGGAGGAGAAAGCAGGCTGCAGCATCAGCATCTCAGAATAGAATAAAAGTTAATTCAAAGAATTTAATCCAAACTTTCAAGGACTATTAGATGGGATAAGTAAATTTAATAAGAAGATAGATTCAAATCAAACTGAGAGAAGAGCCATGGGGGGAAAAAAGAAAACTAACTTTTTAGAGTATAAAAAGATAGAGTAAGAAAGAGTTGAACACTGACATAGGAAACATATTTTTCTAACATGAATAAGTGGCTCTTTTTATTCCAATGCACCTTCAGACAACTACTACAAACTTTTGGGGCAAACACACACACACATACACATGCACGCACACAATGAAACCTATCTGAAAATATAGGAGAGTTACCAGAAGGAGATGAATATTGGACCAGAGTCAACACAATGAGACAGTTTTCCAGCTCCACAGTTTTCAGATTGAGGGCAAAATCAATTTGTACCAAATACTATACAGAGGAAAAACTCAGAAAACTCACAGACTCTGGCATGTAGGACCAAAAATCAAAGTAAAAGCCACCAACAGCAGTCAATGGAAATTGAAGATGAAAATCCAGGAAAGGAGAAAGCTGGAGAGGAAAATCTTCAAATTCTGTGTATAAATAATTTCCCAATCTCTTGCCAGTGACTAAAACTTGCGTAAGTGGCATGGACACCAACAGCACAGCTGAAGAAAAAAATGCCTAAACTAAGATCCTTCGTTCTACTCCCTGCAGAAGGAAAAAAGAGTTTGCAATTTCAGTCCAGCTAAGTGTTTGCTAAAACAAATAAAATTATTGAACATTCACCATTTAATCCTCGAGAGGATTATAACAAATTCTCTGTAGCAGAGCCTATCATTCAAAATGTCTAGTACACAGTTCAGAAATAGACTATATTCAAATAACTGGAAAACACAACCTACTTAAAATTACAATGTAGACTAACCCTGAGACAACATAGATGTTGGAACTAGCAGAAAATAATTGTGTTTTTTTTTTTTTGAGACAAGGTCTCACTCTGTTGCCCAGGCTGGAGTGCAGTGGCATGGTTTTGGCTCACTGCAACCTCCACCTCCCAGGTTCAAGTAATTCTCCTTCCTCAGCCTCCCAAGTAACTGGGATAACAGGTGTGTACCACCACACCAGGCTAATTTTTGTATTTTTTTTTTTTTTTTTTTTTTTTTGAGACAGAGTCTCGCTCTGTCGCCCAGGCTGGAGTGCAGTGGCGCAATCTCGGCTCACTGCAAGCTCCGCCTCCCGGGTTCACGCCATTCTCCTGCCTCAGCCTCTCCGAGTAGCTGGGACTACAGGCGCCCGCCACCACGCCCGGCTAATTTTTTGTATTTTTAGTAGAGACGGGGTCTCACTGTGGTCTCGATCTCCTGACCTCGTGATCCGCCCGCCTCGGCCTCCCAAAGTGCTGGGATTACAAGCGTGAGCCACCGCGCCCGGCCTGTATTTTTTTTTGTAGAGATGGGGTTTTGCCATGTTGGCCAGGCTGGTCTCAAGCTCATGACCCCAGGTGATCCACCTTCCTCGGCCTCCCAAAGTGCTGGAATTACAGGCATGAACCACCGCGCTGGGCTGTAAAGAATTTTAAAGCAACTCTTTTCACTGTGCTCAAAGATATAAAGAAAAATATGACTTTACTATTAAAAAGTAAGAAATCTCAAAAATGACTGAAAGAAACAAATAATTAAAAATAAAGCATTTGAAATTTTAAAATGTACTACTTGAGCTTAACAGCAAAATGAGTATTACAGAAGAGTGTGTGAACTTGAAGATAGATCAATACAAATGATTCAATATGAAGAAGAGAAAAAGGAAAGAGATTCAAAAAAGGATAATGGTTTTCAAGGGCTCATGAGGCAATACAAAAAGATCTAAAATACTTTATTTAGAAATACAAAGGGAGAATAAAGAAAGGGAGTGGAAAAACATTTAAAGAAAGGGAGTGGAAAAACATTTAAAGAAAGGGAGTGGAAAAACATTTAAAGAAATGATTGCCAAAATTTTCTCAAATTTGGTCATGAACATAAACGTACAGATTTGAGAAGCTCAGCAACCTCAAGCTGGATAGAAACACAGAGTGCCACACCTTGACATATCATAATCCAGCTACTAGGAACCAAAACTAAGAAAAAATCTTGAAAATAAACAGAAAGAAATCAACACATTGCAAAAAGGGTTACATCAATTTAAATCCACTGACTTCTTATAAGAAATTATGTGTATCAAAAAGACAATAAATAACATCTTTAAGCATCTGAGAGGAAGCTTAAATACCAAAACCTGTCATCTTGGAATCCTATATTTGGAGAAATTACCTTTAACAATATAAAGGTGAAATAAAATATCAGATAAAGAATACAAAGAGAATTTGGTAGCAGATGTCATTGCAAGAAATGTTGAAAGAAGCTCTATAAAAGAAAATGACACAAATGGCAACTCGGACCTTCTGAAAAGAATGAAGAGCACTAAAATTTGTAACCATCTGAATAAATGTGTAAGACTAATATTCATCAAAATTACATTATGTGTATGATCCTATAAAGCAAACATTATAATATAGGTCTACAATGTATGCCGGTGTAATTCTACATAGCATGATTAATATTTTACATAGCATAAAATTGATGGTGTTAGTGAGGGATTAATTGACATATTAAGGATTCTGCATTTTATATGAAGTGGTACAATATTACTTCCAAGTAGACAGTTAAAAGTTACAGGCCTATATTATAATCTTTACTCAATAAAAAATGATGCAAAGAGGTATTACTTAAGATGAAAAAAGGGTACTTCTAGAATGTTCTTTGGCTCTTTGGAAAACACTATAAATTGTAAAACTTTGAGTAATGATATCACAAAACCACACACACCACCACTGTACTTAAAGGGATAGCCACTAGCACCAAATGGTTTATTAATAAGATAAAAGATGAGCCATTATCTTGCCCTACTTCTTGATAATTTTTGGTCACAATGAGCTAATTTTAGGGATATTTAAAATCTGTATTCTTATCTAAGTAATGTGATCAATTTTACCTAATTATAAGATCAGGAGTTGTTATTTGCTTTACTGCCTCGCTCCATGTACTTCTTGGTGACAACTTCATGTATATTAGAGCTAACAAAAGATTATTGCGATAATCCAGGTATGTCTAGTAAGTTATGGTTTTTACATATGCCATGAATGTCTTACTTATGCCCAACACGAAACCTATATAAAGCTTTCCAAGATAACTGTAAAAAAAATATAAAAATCTATCTAATACAGCAAATTTCAAAACAGACAGAATGCAATATAATTCTACAAGAAGGCAGAAAAGGAGAAAAAAAGAACAAACCAGCAATGACAAATAGAAAACAAGTATTAAAATAATTCTATATCCAAACAAATTAGTAATTTTTATAAATGGCAAAGCTAACTATTCTAATTAAAAGAGATTTTCACAAAGAGTAAAACACACACACACATGAACACAAGCACTCAGCTATTTACCCTCTGCAAGAGATAACACTTGAAGTTCAAAGACACATAAAAGTTGAAAATAAAAAAAAATAAATGGATGGCAAATGACATGCTATACAAGGAACATATGTATATGTTTATGAAGGATAGAGTAGAAATGACACTGATATTATATATAGTGTATTTTAAGGACAAGTTTTTACTTGGGATGAAGAGGGATATTTTATAATAATAAAAGGGTTAATTCTTTAAAATGATATAATTATAAATGTGTAGCAAAGTCTCAAAAATATATAAAACAAAAGTTCACAGAATTAAAATGAGGAATGGATAAGTCCATGATCATATTTGGAGGTGTTAAGATTCTCCTATCAGTAACTGAGGTTATAAATAGATAGGATCTTATAAAATTAAAGAAGCTCTCAATTGCACTATCAACTACTTTGGCATAATTTATTTCTATAGAACATTATATTCCTAACTTGAAAATTATTATCCCAGAATAAAAATTATTTTCAAGTACACAGGGTACATGGACCAAGATAGAACATATGTGGAGCCATAAAATAAGTCTAAATATGTTTAGTAGGATCAAGGTCATCTAGAGCAGTGGTTCTCACTAAAGAACAATGTTGTCCACTCTCCATCTTGAGGACTTTAAACAACGTCTAAAGACATTTTTGGTTGTTGCAACTGGAGGAGAGGGTATTACTAGAATTTATTAGGTAGTGACCAGGGAACTTCTAAACATACTACAATACACAAGGAGGCGTCTACAACAAAGAATGTGCTCAGGTTGAGAAACTATGAGAGAGAGTATATTAATCAGCATTCTCCAGAAAAACAGAACAAATAGATTCTGTATGTATACATACATGTGATATGGCTTGGCTGTGTCTCCACCCATATCTCGTCTTGAATTACAGCTGCCATAATTTCCACACACTGTGGGAGGGACCCAGTGGGAAATAATTTAATCATGGGGGCAGTTTCCCCCACACTGTTCTCATGATAGTCAATAAGTCTCACGAGACCTGATGATTTTATCGGGGTTTTCTCTTTTCTTTTCTCGCATTCTCTCTTGACTGCGGCCACGTAAGACATGCCTTTCGCCTTCTGCCATGATCGTGAGGCCTCCCCAGCCACATGGAACTGTGAGTCTATTAAACCTCTTTTTCTTTATAAATTACCCAGTCTCAGGTGTGTTTTATCATCAGTGTGAAAACGGATTAATACAACATATGTGTGTGTATATATATGTATATAATGTATGTGTGTATGTGTCTCTCTCTTTCTATACAGACACATTTATATTCTTTCTTAAGAGATACAAATATGTATCACGTTCCAAAGGCTGGCAAGTCCAAATATAAAGGGTGGGCTGGCAGGCTTGAGACCCAGGAAAGCCAATGTTGCAGATAAAGTGAGAAGACAGCATGCTGGGGAATTTCCTCTTGCAGTAGAACACTGGTTTTTATTTTTTTAATTTTTTTTATTGTGTTATTCAGGCCTTCAACTGATTGAATGAGGCCCACCTACATTATGGAGGGTAATCTGTTTACTCAGAGTTCTGATTTAAGTATTAATATAATTTAAAACACCCCTAATGTTAACACATAAAATTAACCAATGCAGAGAGTACAGTTGACAACTTGAACAATTGGGTGTTAGGTGAACCCACTCTCTGTGCAGTTGAAAATTCACTTTTAACTTTTGATTTCCTCAAAATTTAACTACTATAGCCTACTGTTGACTGGAAGCCTTACCAATAACATACACAATCAATTAATATATATATGTTTTATATATATATATATATATATATGTATATAAAATCCACTGCATTCTACAATAAAGTAAGCTAGAGAAAAATGTTCTTAAGAACACCACAAGGAAGAGAAAATACATTTACCATTTATTAAGTGTACGTGGATCGTTATAGAGGCCTTCATTCTCATCATCTTTACATTGAATAGGCTGAGGAGGAAGAAAACAGGCTGCTCTTGCTGTTTCAGGGGTGGCAAATGCAGAGGATGTGGAGGAGGTGAAAGGGAAGGTAGGAGAGACAGGCAGAGTAGATGTAAGATTACAAAACCACATCGTCATTACTAGTTTTTATTTTTTTGCTATTTCTTAAATTTTTTTATACAATATCAAGCTTTCTTCCACCATTTACTTTAGTTTCAACAGTTTCAATGCCTGTATCGTAGAAGCGTTTGTGTCGTGAAAAAAGTCAAAGCAGTCTTGAATAATGAGAATGCTTATGCCAGATCATCTAATGTCAATTTCTTTTCTGGAACTGCTTTCTCTTTTTCCTCATCATCTGGCACTGGTTCAGAAGCATTCATCTCCATCAAGTCATCTTCTGTTAATTCCCCTGGGGTGGTGTCTATTAGCTCTTGAATTTCTCCAAGATCCCTATCTTGAAACCCTTCTTTCTTTACTTTTTTTTTTTTTTTTTTTTGTCATATTCACCATCTTGATTAGCTCTCTTGTAAATCATGTGAAGTCATGCAAAACATCTGAACACAAGTTTTTCCAGCAAGAATATATTGCTTTGGGCTTGAAATATTTTATTTTTCTGTAACAACAATGTCATCTTTAATGATAGAAGCTTTCCAGCTATTCATGATGTTCTATTTGGGTCCTCTTTAATAGAGCTGACAATCCTTTCCAAACAGTATACTGTATAAAGACCCTTAAACGTCCTTATGACCCTGTCCTTCAGAGGCTGAATTACAGAAGTATGTTTAAAGGTAAGTAGACCACTTTTGAGGTAGGAGGCAGGCAGGATGCATCTTCAGACCAAATTGAAGACTGACCAAAACCAGGAAGAGGCACCAAAAGCACCTCCCATTGCTCTCACTGCCTATAAGCACCATGACAGTTTATCAACAACATGTCAATGCCCAGAAGTTACTACCCCTTGCCATGGCAACACCCAGAAGTTATGACCCATTTTCTAGCTATTTCTGAACAACACACCCCTTAATTAGTACGTCATTAAAAGTGGGTATAAATATGACTAGAAACCGCCCATAGGTTGCAGCTCTCGGTGCACTGCCTATAGGGTAAATGCTGCTCTTGAATTCTTTCCTGAGTAAAGTCAAGAACTTCCCTGCATCAGTGGCCATCCAGTGAGGAGGGCAGAGAAGCGAGGAGAGAAACTAGGAGAGATGGTGATCAGTGAGGTGACAATGAGAGATGGCAGTCTGTGATGAGCAAGATGAGAAGCAGAGAGGTGATGACTGGTGAGTCAGTGAGAGATGGTGAGGCAATCAGTGATCAAAGCTTCATGAGCTGTAATACTGAGGCTGTAACTCCAAAGAACTACTAGCACTGCAGAGAACTGTAACACTAACCAAAGGCTCTTTTCAGAGCCATCCTCCTTCCTGGCAGGTGATGGAGCTGAGTGGACAAGTGAGCATTCTTAGTGCTACCGCCTTGTGTAAGACCCACCACTCTGGCTGGCAGGTCACCAGTCCTAGTGCTGGGCCCCCTATGGCAGCCAAGCCCACCTAAGCCAGGAGAACTTGGAGAGACCTTCACCTGGGTCCCATGGAGAAGGCTGGTCAATGGCATTTTGGCTTTTGTGGACAGGTGAGTGTCTCCTCTGCACCCCCACCCCAACCCTCTTGATGATATTGGGTGAGCCAGGGAAAAAAGCCTGTAAATAGGTGGTCAGTTTAAAAGTTCTTTGTCATTTGGGTACCCAAATAGAAGTACTTCCTTTTCATCACTTTCCCCTGGTCTTTTCTCCTCTAACATCATTGAATTGCTCCACCAACCATTTTATTTTATTATAGTGTAGGCTCTGAGATATATGTGCAGAACGTGCACGTTTGTTACATAGGTATACATGTGCTATGGTGGTTTGCTGCACCCATCAACCCATAATCTACATTAGGTATTTCTCCTAATGCTATCACTCCCCTAGTCCCCCATCCCATGACAGGCCCTGGTATGTGATGTTCCCCTCCCTGTGTCCATGTGTTCTCATTGTTGAACTCCCACTTATGAGTGGAAACATGCAGTGTTTGGTTTTCTGTTCTGGTCAGGGCAATCAGACAAGAGAAAGAAATAAAGGGTATTCAAATAGGAAGAGAGGAAGTCAAATTGTCTCTGTTTGCAGTTGACATGATAGTATATTTAGAAAACCCCATTGTCTCAGCCCAAAATCTCCTTAAGCTGAAAAGCAACTTCAGCAAAGTCTCAGGATACAAAATCAACGTGCAAAAATCACAAGCATTCCCATACACCAATAATAGACAAACAGAGAGCCAAGTCATGAGGGAACTCCCATTCATAATTGCTACAAATAGAATAAAATACCTAGGAATACAACTTAAAGGGATGTGAAGGACCTCTTCAAGGAGAACTACAAACCACTGCTCAAGGAAATAATAGAGGACACAAACAAATGGAAAAACATTCCATGTTCTTGGAAGGAAGAATCAGTATCATGAAAATGGCCATACTGCCCAAAGTAATTTATAGATTCAATGCTATCCCCATCAAGCTACCATTGACTTTCTTCACAGAATTAGAAAAGACTACTTTAAATATTTTATTTATTTTATAAAATGTATGTTCCATTTGTAGTTTTTGGTTTGTTTTTGTTTTGACTCCCTGTTAACTATATTTGGGCAATTGTTTAATGTAAGTCACTTGGTTGTGAGAAATCTCCCATTGTGTTGACCCTGGGATGACAGCGTCAGGTTTTTCTGTGACCCTTGGCATTGGGTTCACTGTTGGTCACCCGTTGGGTACTCTGGACTTTTTGCATTTGGTGAGGGGACCTTCACTGGCCAATACATGAGTACTCTGGGATTTTTGGCATTGGCACTGTTGGCTGCTGCCCAGTGGCTCTGGGGTTTTCAGCATTGACATTCCCTCTAGGATAGTGGGTTGCAGCCACACTCCACCCCCTCAAGGGAATCTTGGTCTCACCTTTTCTGCCCTGAAGTTAGAAGTTATTATTTTCTGGAACAGCCAGTTATGGGCCCCTTCTTTTGTGCTGTCTTCCTTTCTGTCGAAAAGCTGCTTTGCTCAAGCCCATCTTAGTCAAAGAAACTGGGAGTTCCCAGACCCTTTGGCTGACAGATGGCTACCTAGAGTGATAGACAAGCAGCTTCCCAAATATATTTTTCAGTGTCTCCCCTGCTGGGTAGGTTCTCCAGCAAGTCAGGGCCTCTGAAGTCTCCCCTTGAGCAATGCTCTTCACCCTTTCCCTTCTTCCCTTCCATGATCACTATCTGTTTGGCCCCTTTTTGCCCAAATTAAGGCTCTACTTTACTTTCTGTGCAATTCAGGCTCATCATTCTACTACCCATTAACTTTTGTAACTCTTTGCTATCTATATTTACAACTTCTTTGAAAAAAGTGTAAATTTAAAAGGAAAAAGTAATCAGGCATTTGTTAGACTTAGGCCAACTAAAATTTCCTGCAGAGATCCTTACTAAATATGGGGACTATAGTGGGCATCCCAGAAGACGTGCCATTAAGGTGTCTTTTAGGCAACTGGAGCAAATTTATACACTTTAAAAAAGAAAATTCTCATATTCCATTGCAATGCTATTTGAGTCCAGTACAGATTGGAGAACCAACACTTTTGGCCTATATATGGTTCTTTACATTATAATGTTATTTTACAATTACAGTTATTTTGTAAAATGGAAGAAAAATGGGGAGGATTTCCTTATGTGCAAGCTTTTGTAGCTCTCTGCCAGGACCCTGACCCTAAGGGAGAGCAGTAAAATGTATCTAGCTCATAATAGTCCCTGGCACCAGGAAGCCACACTGGGTATCCTAGATGAACCCCTCTTAGCTGCTCCCCCTAGAAGGCCTATGCTCCTCTTGGAGCCTCCTCAGACCTTCAGTTGTGAGGGTAGCCTTGCCAGTTCTTTAGCACAGGATTCCATCCTAACATCCTCAGGCACTCCTCCCTCTTAACCAACAAGCCCCAGCCTATACCACTGTCCAAGGAAGTAAGTCCAACCAGTACCAAAAAGAGTGGGGCCCCCTGTCAGCCCCTAAAATTGAAATTACATTCAATGCAGGAGGTGACTGTTGGAGATGGGGAAACAGTTAAGTATGTGTGTCTTTTTCTATTTCTGTTGGCTTTATGCAAGGAAAAAAATTACTAGTTTTCAGAGAATTCAGGGATGTTTGAAGAGGAGTTTGTTAAGTTGGCCAAGTCTTTTGACTTAACTTGGCATGACATGCAAATATTATTATCCACTTCTTATACCATAGATGAAAAAGAAACGATTCCAAGTACTGCTCATGAACATGCAGATGGAATGGCCACTCATAATCAAGGCTATGCTATTTATTGTGTGGGAGGAGATGTGGTTCCAGAAATAGATGCCACCCAGTGGGATTACCAGAGGGGTTCCCAGTGTCTCAAATGCAATCACATGCTAGCTTGTTTCATAGAGAATATTTTAAAATGTGTAATGACAGTTATGACAAGTTTAGAGAAATAACTCAGGTGAAAGATAAAAATCCCACCCTGTTTCAGAGCCACTTGCTTGAGGCACTCAGGAAATATACTAGTGCGGACCCAGACTCCTTAGAAAGGTGAGTTCTTCTCCTGGGTGTGCATTTCATTACTCAGCCTGTCCCTGACATTGAGAGGAAGTTACAAAAGGCAGCAGTGTGCCCTATGAGGCAATTTTTAGAAATGGCCTTTGGGCTTTACAACAATAGGGACAGGACAGAGAAAGAAGCAAAAACCAAAAGAACTGGCCAAACTCTACAATTGTTAGTGGCTTATTTAAGCCTCCTGCTGCCTCCAGGTTACCCATCCTGAGGAAACATGGCAAAATTGGCTTCTGTGATGCCTAGACAAGATTCCCCAACTCACCAGCCCCTGGGCCAAAATTAAAGCTAAAAGGAAAGAACTGCTCCAAGCTTAAAAGGGAGTCTGGGCCACCCAGGCCCATAATGGCCAAGAGAACAGAGAACAGAGCCCAAGGTCCTCTCCAGCTCCCACTGGACACCTTACTGTCTCCACAGAGGAGCAATGGGTAACCCTTGATGTATTAAGCAAAGGGAATTCAAGAGTCCCTAGACTCTTTGGCAAAGACAGTCCTTGATAACAGACCAACATTGTATTATTTACTAGCTGATCAAGGTAGCATCTTTGCAATTATGAATAAAACCTTCTGCAAGTATATTTACAACTCTAGACAGGTTGAAGTTAACATTCAAAAGATCAATGAGCAATCTACCTGGTTACATAGATATAACCAGGGCACTGACCCCAACTAGCAGTTGACTATTTTTGATAGTGGTTGACTATCAAAAATACCTTTCCAAATCTCACCTGGTTTTTACCTGTTCTAGGATCTTTAATTAGCTAACTTGTTACTACTAATTTTTAGCCCTTGCTGATTTATCTCTCAGAAGGGTTTCTGCCTTCTAGATTACAACAGTTCCGTGTAAAGACAATACTGGTACAAGGATTCCAACTCGTCTTGTCTTCTGACCCAGAGAATAAAAACATCCTGCCTTTGGGCCCCTTAGATCAGGTATCCAGAGATTTTTTTACTCCTTCAATGCAATGCTAGGCAGGGCCTATGCTCATAAAACCATTAGGAAACAATTACAGAAGATAGACCTCTGCCTATCTGGAATCCCTTTAAGATTAAAGAGAAATATCTAATCTCTAAGTGAGAAATGAGGTAGGAGGCAGGCAGATTCATCTTATGATCAGATTGAAGACTGGCCCAAACTGGGAAGAGGTGCTTAAAGCCCTTGCTGTGCTCTTGCTGCCCATCACCGTAAGGTACTCCAACCAGTGCTATGACAGTTTACCAATGCCATGGCAATGCCTGGAAGTTACTGCCCATTTTCTAGCTATTTCTGAATAACTTGCCCCTTAGTTAGGATGTCATTAATGTGAGTATAAATATGATGCAAACCTCCCATACGCTGCTACTCTCTGTACATTGCCTATGGGGTATCTCTGTTCCACAGGAGAAGTCACAGAACATTAATGGAACCAATCCAGAAAAAGATTTCTTGCTTTTCAGGCCTTCTTGCTGTACAACCAAAAGACTGGTAACTGGTGTTTATCTTTTCCATGGGGGTTAGCAGTTTTATAAATCAGGGCAAGTCCTAATCATAAACCCAACTGCATTTGCACAAAACAGTAGTTAGCATATAGTTTCCTGCCTTAAATCTGGGTAATCACTCCTCTTTTCTATTAGTGGCATCTTTTTTTTTTTTTTTTTTTTCTAGAATAGGGATCTTTTGTTTGCATTAAAAACTTTTTAGGCAGACATTCTCTCTCCTCAATAATTTTCTTAATGGTGTCTGGGAACTTGTCTGCTGCCTCTTGGTCAGCAGAGCCTGCTTCTCCTGTTGCCTTGACATTTTTAAAGCCAAATATCTTTCTAAAAATATTGAACTATCCTTTGCTGGCATTAAATTATTCAGCTTTAGATTTTTCACCAACATTTTGCTTTAAGTTGCCATATAATGACTTTTTCTCAAATCATATTAGAGTCTTTAGGTATGCCTTTCTTATAGTAATGCTGCACTCACATGAAAGTTGTATTTAAAATAAGAGGTATCAAAGGTATTTAACAAAAAGTACAAGGATTTTGTGCATGCTAGCATAGCTGCAGGGATATATTCAGGAATTTCTTTTTTTTTCTTTCTTTTTTTACAGAACTCTTTAAACTGGATTTATTTATCTTGAAATAGTGGGAAACCATAGCTGCAGACCTTAATCTACAAGAAGTAACAAACAATTTAACTTTTTTTTGTTATGTCATGACATTTTTCTGCTTCTTGGGAACACTTTCGGTATCATTAGTGGTATTTTGTATGGATCCTATGGTGTTATTCAAGGTTTACAGTGTATGGTGTTGCTTTAAATATAATTAAAAATACGCAAGAACTGCAAGAGATCACTTTTTACTGTGGCACACAATTTACTGGAGAGACGAACTGCTTGAGCTCACTACAATAGCAACAGGTCATGGCTACAAAATTATTACTGTAGTACAGTATATATTGCAGTAAATTTTATGCAGTTATGATTTAATAATGCAACTTTATATTTGTTTACATTTCTCTTGACTACAAAGGATGCCATGTATAGTCTATAAGTATTTGTGAGTTTTTATTTTTAATGTTAACATTTTATAATAGATTTGTGTATATTTTTTGGTAGCAAATAATAAATAGACTATTTTTTAAATATATTTTATGCATTCCTGACATACTTAACTTTTTTTTAAATATGTCTAGGCTACACAGATTATCTGCGAGTTTTTTTATTAAATTGTCATTAACCTCCAAAAAAATTTCCCATATATTTATTGAGAAAAAATTTGCATATAAGTGGACCCACGCAGTTCAAACTCATGCTGTTCAAGGCTCAACTGTATATTTCCTGACCACAGAACAATTACATTACTATTCAATAGCAGGAAGATATCTAGAAATATTCAAGTATTTGGAAATAAGACAATATACTCTTAAATCCATTAGAAAATAATCAAATTAAATAATAATAAAATACACATAAAAATTTGTGGGATGCAGTTAAAGCTATGCTAAAAGGAAAAACTGTAGCTTTGATGTCTATAATATAAAAAGAGAAAAGCTTGAAATAAAAAACCTATCTGTTCATTGTAGATTCTGGATATTAGCCCTTTGTCAGATGAGTAGGTTGCAAAAATTTTCTCCCATTCTGTAGGTTGCCTGTTCACTCTGATGGTAGTTTCTTTTGCTGTGCAGAAGCTCTTTAGTTTAATGAGATCCCATTTGTCAATTTTGGCTTTTGTTGCCATTGCTTTTGGTGTTTTAGACATGAAGTCCTTGCCCACGCCTATGTCCTGAATGGTATTGCCTAGGTTTTCTTGTAGGATTTTAATGGTTTTAGGTCTAACATTTAAGTCTTTAATCCATCTTGAATTAATTTTTGTATAAGGTGTAAGGAAGGGATCCCATTTGACCCAGCCATCCCATTACTGGGTATATACCCAAAGGACTATAAATCATGCTGCTATAAAGACACATGCACAGGTATGTTTATTGAGGCACTATTCACAATAGCAAAGAGTTGGAACCAACCCAAATGTCCAACAACGATAGACTGGATTAAGAAAATGTGGCACATATACACCATGGAATACTATGCAGCCATAAAAAATGATGAGTTCATGTCCTTTGTAGGGACATGGATGAAACTGGAAAACATCATTCTCAGTAAACTATCGCAAGGACAAAAAACCAAACGCCGCATGTTCTCACTCATAGGTGGGAATTGAACAATGAGAACTCATGGACACAGGAAGGGGAACATCACACTCTGGGGACTGTTGTGGGGTTGGGGGAGGGGGCAGGGACAGCATTAGGAGATATACCTAATGCTAAATGACGAGTTAATGGGTGTAGGAAATCAACATGGCACATGGATACATATGTAACAAACCTGCACATTGTGCACATGTACCCTAAAACCTCAAGTATAATAAAAAAAATAAAAAAATTTTAAAAATAAACCTATCTGCCGTCTAATGAAACTGCAGAAAGAAGCAGTGCCAAGATGGCTGAGTAAAAGCAGCTATTGTGTATCACTTTCACAGAGAGGAGACAAAATGGGGAGTAAGCAGTAGTTATTCAAGTAGATCATCCAGGAGTCAACATTAGGATTCATCAAGGAAGCAATAGTGACCCACGGAGAGCAGAAAAGAGCAAGGCAGGACAGCCGCCCACCAGGGATTGGTGCCAGTCTAGGGAAGGCTTCCTACCAGGGAGCAAGGGTAAAAGAGTGAGAGCCCCCAGGGACCCACACTTCTGCCATGGACCTTTGCAACCCTGGACACAGGAGATCTCCCATGACCTCCCCACGCCTCCAGACTGACACAGAGAGCTGCCTGGAGTCTGGGCAGCGTTGCTGCTCAGGCCAATGTGGGACCCTGTGGGCCTTAGATACCTGAGTACCCTTCACATGATTGTGAAGCATCTCTAGCCATGTAGAACTGTAAGTCCAATAAACCAGCTTCAATAATCCTGCCAAAAAGGGAGGCCAGGCTTTCTCCTATGCCCGTAGGATAGGGGCTGCATCCGTGGTGCTGAGGAACTGACGAATTGTAGGGTCTGCCTCTGATGCACCTCACCAGGCAAAGCAAACTGCTGTGGGACGCCAGTGCCGCCATCCTATCTCCTTCTGAGCACTCCAGCAGGTCTCTGGCACTCCATTTCTCTGGGTTAAGAGTTCCCAGAGGTAACTGACAGGCCTGTTGTGATTACCACTGCCCATCCCGTTGCCCTCAGGCTGGGGAGGGAGCAAAGAACTCCTCCAACACACCACAGCTGATATAGGGAAAAGTAGCCTGATTATTTTACAAATGCTGTCCCCCTGCTACTTCTCACTGGGCAGGGCCTCCCAGCATGGGCCACCAGCACAACTGCCCCACCCTGGCCTGATCACTTGGTGGCAGCTCTGCATTTCTCTGGGGTAGAGCTAACAGAAACAACTGGCAGGCTCTCTGTCATTGCCACCACAGTGGTACCCACCGTTGCTCTTCCCAGGCTAGGGAGGGAACAAAGGGCCTGACTGCTTTTGCCTGCTGTATTAGACCATTTTCATGCTGCTGCTGGAGACATACCTGAGACTGGGCACTTTACAAAAGAAAGAGGTTTATTGGACTTACAGTTCTACATGGCTAGGGAGGCTTCACAATCATGGTGGAAGGCAAGGAGCAGCAAGTCACATCTTACATGGACGGCAGCAGGCAAAAGGAGAACTTGTACAGGGAAACTCCAATTTGTAAAACCCTCAGCTGTCATGAGACTCATTCACTATCATGAGAACAATGCAGAAAAGACCCACCCCCATAATTCAATCACCACCTACCTGGTTCCTCCCACGACATGTGGGAATTGTGGGAGTTACAATTCAAAATGAGATTTGGATGGCGATACAGCCAAACCATATCACATGCCTATAGAATGCAGCAGACATCCTATGGAAAGGAGGCCAGACTGTCTTCCCTGCAAGCTTCTACCTCCCCTGCTTTCCTACCTCCCCTGGCTTGGAGCCACAGCTCAGCCACCCCAACCCTGGCTGAACACTCCAAGATCCTGATTGCCCTGGCTACACTTTCAGCAGCAGCCCTGTGGAGAAGAGGCTAGACTGTCTTTCCTGTAAGACTCTGACCCTCTGATCTTTACCAGGCAGGGCCCAACATCATAGCAGCTTGGGCACATGGCATAGCCACCCCACACCAGCTGATCACTCTGATTGGCAGTTGCTTGGTGTTCTCTGGGGTGGAACTTCCAGAGACAACTGAGAGGACCTCTGCTATTGTTGCTGAGGAGGTTCCTGCCTCTGCTACCCCCAAGCTGAGAAAGGAACAAAAAGCCTGAGCTCACCCCAGAGCTACGGTGCAGTTTGAGAATGCCAAGCTAAGATCTGTGGCCAGCACCTGAGCAGGAGAGGAGCCTACACTTTCAGAACACTGAGAGGGGTGAGTCCTGCAGTTTTTTGGGCTGCTCTGGGAGTGGAGCATGTCTCCCTCTGCAGGGTCAGCCTGGAAAAGGTGTGGTCTATATTCCTGCCATAGCCTCCGCCCAAGGGAGCACAGCAGCCTGAAATACCTAACAAAAGAATTGTGGGTACATTGCCAGTGATTGCAGGGGGCTCTCCTTAGTCCTACGAGTGGACCTGGTGAGGGGGTAACCTCTCTCCACGCACCACAGAGTGTGGCTACAAATATAAGGAAATACGAAGGAGCCATGTGGCCAAGAGCCTATCCACTAGCCATTACTCTTAAGCACCATCTACTGGATCACAAACCAAACTACAACACCAAGAATATCTTCATAAAATTCCTCCATGTGAAACCCAGGGCAAGAATTCAGCCACAAATAAACACCCTGGGCAGAGGCTTGACCCTCTTAAAACATCCAGAAAGAAGCCAAGTGACTATACTCAAATTACACCACAGTTAAAGGAACAACAATCCCCACCCCCACAACCCCACAGATGAAAAAGAATAAGCACAAGAACACTGGTAATGCAAAAACGTGGAGTGTCCTCTTGCTTCCAAAGAAGTCCACTAGCTCCCCAGTAATGGTTCTTAACCAGTTTGAAATGACAGACATAAAATTCAGAATCTGGATAGCAATGAAACTCATCAAGATTCAGGAGGAAGTTGAAACCCAATCCAAGGAACTCAAAAATCTAGTAAAATTATCCAAGAGCTGAAAGACAAAATAGCCATTTCAAGAAAAAAAAACAAACTAAAATTCAAAAGTTAGATTACTCACTACAAAAATTTCATAATATAATGAAAAGTATTAGAGCAGAATAAAACAAGCTGAAGAAAGAATCTAAGAGCTCGAAGACTGGTTCTTCAGATCAACTCAGTTGGACAAAAATATGGAAAAGAGAATTTTTTTAAATAAACAAAACCCCCAAGAAATATGTGATTATATAAGAGACCAAATCTATGACTTATTGACATTGCTGAGAACAAAGGAGAAAAAATAAACAACTTGACAAATGTATTTAAGGATATAGTCCACAAACATTTTTCTAATATTGACTGGCTGTATACTATTCAGGCCCAACATCCCCAAGGCTTATAGTGATCAGATTCACAAACTTCAAGGCAAAAAAGTAAAGTCTTAAAGGCAGCTAGAGAGAAGGTCAAGTCATGTACAGAGGGACCCCTATCAAGCTAGTAGCAGATCTCTCAACCTTACGAGCCAGAAGAAATTGGGGCCTATTTTCAGCATCCCTAAAGAAAGGGAATTCCAAACAAGAATTTTATAACCTACCAAACAAGCTTGACAAGTGAAGGAGAAATAAAACTCTTCTCAGACAAATGCTGAGGTAATATATCTCAAATAGACCAGCCTTACAAGATGTCTTTAAGGGAATGCTAAATGTGAAATTGAAAGAATGACACTTGCTACCACAAAAACACACTTAAACAGGTAGCCCACGGGCCATATAAAACAATCACACAATCAAGTCCACATAACAATCAGCTAACAACACAATGACAGGATAAAAGTCACACATATCAATACTAACCCTAAATGTAAATGGACTAAATGCCTCACTTAAAAGACATAGAGTGACGGAATGGATAAAAAGACAAGACTCAACCATCTGCTGTCTTCAAAAAACCCATCTCATGTGTAACACACCCCACATGCTCAAAGTAAAAAGATGGAGAAAGATCTACAACGCAAACAAAAAAACAAGAAAGAGCAGGAGTCGTTATTCTTACATCAGATAAAACAGATTTTATATCAATAAAAGTTAAGAAAGACAAGGACATTACGTAATGTTAAATGGTCCAATCCAACATGAGGACGTAACTGTTCTAAATATATATGTACTCAGCAGTCAGATTCATAAAACTTAACACTTAACCAGTTGGATATAATGGACATCCACAGAATCTCCACCCAACAACCAAAGAATATACATTCTTTTCATCTATACATAAAACATATTCTAAGATCAACCACATGTTTGCTCATAAAGCAAGTCTAAATAAATTAAAAAAAAGAAGTCATATAAAGCATACTCTCAGACCATAGTACAATAAAAACATAAATTGATATCAAGAAAATATTTCAAAACTATACACATACATAGAAATTAAACAACTTACTTCTGAATAACTCATAGGTGAACACTGTAAGGCAGAAATCAAACAATTCTTTGAAATTAAGGAAAATATAGACACAACTTGCCAAAATCTCTGGGATGCAGCTAAAGCAGCATGAAGAGGAAAGTTTCTATCACTAAATGCCTTCATCAATCAGTTAGAAAGATCTCAAAATAACAATCTAATTTTGCACATGAAGGAACTAGAAAAAAAAAGAAACCAACCCAAAGCTAGAAGAAGAAAATAAGTAACTAAATTTAGAGAAGAACTGAATGAAATTGAGATGTAAAAATCAGTATAAATAGTCATTAAAACTAAGAGTTCTCCATTTGGAAAAATAAACAAGATTGATAGACCACTAGCTAGATTAACAAAGAAAAAAAAAAGAAGATCCAAATAAGTAAAGTCAGAAATTACAAAAATGACATTACATCTGATCCCACAGAAATACGAAAGAGCCTCAGAGAATACAATGAACAACTCTATGCACATAGATTAGAAAATGTGGAGGAAATGTGTCAATTCCTGGAAATACGACCTTGCAATATTGCATCAGGAAGACATTGAAATCTCAAATAGACCAATATTGAGCTCAGAAGTTAAATTAATAATAAATTATCTACCAACACAAAAAATCCTGGACCAGATGGATTCATAGCTGAGTTTTATCAGACATACAAAGCAGAAGTCATACAAATCCTACTGAAACTTTTCCAAAAAATTAAGGAAGGAGGCTTCTCCCTAACTCTCTGTGAAGCCAGTATCGGCCTGATACTAAAATCTGGCAGATACACATGAAAAAAGAAAACTTCAGGCAAATATCCCTAATGAACATAGATGCCAAAATGCTCAACAAAATACTAACAACTGATCTAGGAGCACATCAAAAGTTAATACAACATGATTGAGTAGGCTTTATTGATAGAATGCAAGGCTGGTTCAACATACACAAATCAATAAATGTGATTCACCACAAAAACATAATAAAAACAAAAAACATGATTATATCAAAAGATGCAGAAAAAGCTTTTAATAAAATTCCATAACGCTTCATAATGGAAAACACTTAATGAACTAAGCATCAAAGGGAAATACCTCAAAATAATAAAAGCCATATATGACAAATCTACAGACAACATCATACTGAATGGGCAAAAGCTGAAACCAATCTCCCTGAGAAATGGAAAAATACAAGGATGCCTACTTTCACCACTTTTAGTCAGCATAGTGCTGGAAGTCCTAATCAAAGCAAGTGTAATGCTAAAGGTTCTTGCCTTAGCTATGCCAAAGATTTGGTGTGGTGGTAAACCACAGTGAGAGAGAGAGACACGGATCGGACCGAGAGAAAAAAGGCTGTAGACTTTATTAAGCAGAGTGACAGTACAAAGCTTCCACAGCGTGGAAGGGATCCTGAACGGGTAGCCAGTGTTAGATTTTTTGAAATACATGTGGCGGGAAGATGTTACCAGAGCGAGAAACAAAAACAATTAACATGTCTCAGATATTGAGGAAAACTGGAATTGTAACTTAAGTTTTATTCTCTTTATGACCTTGCAGCGGCATGGCAAAGGAGACAGGATCTCACAGCATTTTACAAATTGTGTTTACAAGAAATTGGAATTGGGAACATAGATAAGGTCTGCTGGTCACAGAAAAACAGGCTTTTAACATTCCTTTTAGTTTCAGGGGAGGAGGAAGGGAGAGAGGGAGAGAGGACACAGGGAAGCTTACAACAAAATTTTTTCTGTTTATAGCTTTCTTGGGGAAGAAAACGCCATCACAAATTCTGATGCTAGGAATATTTTAAGCATATATCTTCAATATTATTCATCCAGGACCAAAGTAAGTCCTGATGCAGGAAATGAGTGAGTTTCACAGCTTTCTGAGCCCCTACTCGACCCAAGAAGCCCAGCTGACACCTCCTCTTACAAGCAGGGAAGAGAGAGAAATAAACGGCATTCAGATAGCTAAAGAAAGAGTCAAAATATCTCTCTTCACTGACAATATTATTCTATACCTAGAAAATCCTAAAGACTTCAGTAAAAGGCACCTAGAACAGATAAATAATTGTAGTAAAGTTTAAGGATACAAAATGAATGTATAAAAGTCAGTGGCATTTCTTTTTTTTTTTTCAGATGGAGTTTCGCTCTTGTTGCCCAGGCTGGAGAGCAATGGCGTGATCTCGGCTCACCGCAACTTCCGCCTTCTGGGTTCAAGGATTCTGCTGCCTCAGCCTCCTGAGTAGCTGGGATTACAGGCATGCACCACCACGCCCAGCTAATTTTGTATTTTTAGTGGAGATGAGGTTTCTCCATGTTGGTCAGGCTGGTCTTGAACTCCTGACCTCAGGTAATCCACCCACCTGGGCCTCCCAAAGTGCAGGGATTACAGGTATGAGCCGCCACACCCGGCCAAGTCAGTGGCATTTCTATACACTAATAATGTCCAGGCTGAGAGTCAAATCAAAAACACAATCTGATTTACAACAGCAAAAAGAAAATGAAATACCTAGGAATCCAGTTAGTAAGGGAAAGATCTCTACAAGAAGAACTCTAAAACACACTGCTGAAAGAAATCAGAGATGACACAAATAAATAGAAGAATATTTTATGCTCATGGATTGGAAGAATCAGTATCATTAAAATGGCCATACTGCCCAAAGCAATTTATAGATTCATTGCTATTCCTGTCAAACCACCAAAAGCATTTTTTACAGAATTAGAAAATAAAAACTACTCTAAAATTCATGAGCCAAAAATGAGCCCAAATAGCCAAATCGATTCTAAGCAAACAAAAAAAACAAAGCTGGAGGCATCACACTACCTGACTTCAAACTCTACTATAAGGCTATAGTAACCAAAATAGCCCGGTACTGGTACAAAAACAGACAGATAGGCCAATGTAACAGAATAGAAAACTTAGAAACAAAGCTGCACACTTAACCATCTGATCTTAGCCAAGCTTGACAAAAACGAGCAGTGGGAAAGAGGACTCTCTATTCAATAAATGATGCTAACCGGCTAGCCATAAGAAGAAGAATGATACTGGACCTTATCTTTTACTATGTACAAAAATTAACTCAAGATGGATTAAAAATGTAAATATAAAACCTCGAACTATAAAAATCTAGAAAATACTCTTCTCAAACTAGGTGCAAAAAATTTTTGGCTAAGTCTTCAAAAACAATTGCAACATAAGCAAACATTGGCAAGCAGCCTTGGAAAGCAGTTTGAAGATTTCTCAAAGCACTTAAAACAGATTTGACCCAGCATTCCCATTACTGGGTGTACACACAAAGAAAAATAGATTGTTATACTGAAAGACACATGCACTCATATGTTTATCACTGCACTATTCACAATAGCAAAGAAATGGAATCAACCTAGGTTGAACCCACTGATGGTGGGTTGTTCAATAAAATATGGTCCATACACACAATGGAATATTGTACATCCATAAAATATAATGAAATTATGTTTTTTGAAGCAACATGGATGGAGCTGGTGGCCATAATCTCATGCAAATTAACACAGGAATGAAAATTAGACACCACATATTCTCACTTATAAATGAGAGCTAAACACTGAGCACCGAGCACCCATGGACATAAACATGAGAACAATAAACAGTGCAGACTACTAGATGGGGGAGAGGCGTGTGAGTTGAATAACTACTGGGTGCTATGCTTACTACCTGGGTGCAATATATCCATGTAGCAAGCCTACACATATACGCACTATATATAAAAGCTGAAAGAAAAGAAGCTAGAAAAAAATCAAAATAAATGGAATGGAAGAAATGAGTGAAAATAAGAACAAAAATGAATAAAATAACAAGCAATAAATAAAATTAGCAAAGCTGAAATTTTATTCTTCAAAAAGTACTTAGCAGGACTCATCGAGGAAAAAACAGCAAGTACAAATTATCAATATTATGAGTGACAGGAAAATTTTCACTACATATCCTACAGATATTATTTCTTATTTTTTATTTTAATTTTTAATATTTTTACTTTGATAGGCTTTTGGGGAACAGGTGGTGTTTGGTTACCTGAATAAGTCCCTTAGTGGTGATTTCTGAGATTTTGTTGCACTCATCACCAAAGCAGTGTACACTGTACACAATGTGTAGTCTTTTACTCCTCACCAAACCCCAACCTTCCCCCAAGTCCTCAAAGTCGTATCATTCTTCTGCTTCGCATCCTCATAGCTTAGCTCCCACATATGTGAGCATACAATGTCCTAGAGATTTTAAGAGGATTTTAAGAGAGTATTATAAACTATGTAGTGCCTGTCATAATAAAGTTGTTAAATTTCTTTTGGAAATACAACTAACCTAAAGTAACCAGACAAAAAAGATGAAAGAGAAAATGCAAATATCCTGATGTTTAATAAAAAAAAGTTATTATAATACTCCTTCCACAAAGAAAATTCCAGGCATTTGTTTCACTGGTGTATCCAGGAAAGGAATCAAATCAATTTAAAGAAACACTTTTAGAAGACATAGAGGACAACAGAACACTTTCCAACTATTTTCATGATGTCCACATAATCTGAATACCCAAATCAGGAAAATACATTACAAAAACTGAAGTTACAGATTATTAGCCTTCATGAATACAAACATAAAAACATTTTACAAAATATTATCAAATCCAATCTAGCAACATGTAAAAAACTATAAAACACCAAGACGAAGTAGATTTCATCCCAGAAATTCAAGATTGGTTTAGTATTTCAAAAACAAACAATGCAGTATTCATTATATTAACAAATGCAGGGGAAAAACAATCACTTCCATGGATGAAGAAAAATAATTTGAAAAATTCAACTTTTATTTAATATTTATGACGCAAAATCTCAGAAAACTACACAAAATTAATCTGATAAAGGGCATTAATGAAAAATCTACAGTTAATCTCATACTTAATCATAGAATGTTTAATCTTTTTATGTCTATGGTGGAGAATAAGATAAAGATTAATAGTTTCACCACTTTTATTTAACCTTGTACAGGGGATATTGTAGTCAGGAAAGAAATGAAAATAAAAGGTATAAAGAATATTAAAAAATAAACTTTCTATTTTCTAATGATATGATTGCATAGAATGAACTAAAAAATATAAAAAATAACTTTTAGAGCTAATAATTGAATTTTATAGGGAGGTAGCATAGGAGGTTAACATATAAAAATCAACTGTATTTTTTATCCAAAGAAAATATTATGAAAATGGTGGGGAACATCACACACCAGAGCCTGTGGTGGGGTTGGGGGAGAGGGGAAGGATAGCATTAGGAGATATACCCAATGTAAATGACGAGTTAATGGGTGCAGCACACCAACATGGCACATGTATACATATGTAACAAACCTGTATGTTGCACGCATGTACCCTAAAACTTAAAGTATAATAAGAAAATATTAGGAAAATAAAGCTAATAATATAGTATTAAACATAACAGACATACATTTTACCAGAGACATTCAAATATTCCAAAATTTTGAAAATGCCTAAAAAAAAGACATGTACCATGTTATTTTATTAGAATTATTAAGAGTAGCAAAAAGGCATTGTTCTTGAATTAATCTTCAAGTACAATGACATTCTAATGATGATCACAATAGGTTTTGTAGAAAAAAATCTAGTAAAATGTTAATCGTAAAATCTAACCAGTAGCCATATGATACTGACTGTAAAATTTGAGTTTTTCAGTGTGCTTAAAACTTTCATAATAAAATATTGGAAAAACATAAAGGAAATATTTGAAATAGAACAAATTACAAACAGAAAAGAGAGGTAAGAAATGTCAGGATAACAAATATGAAAGTAAAAGTTGATCCAAATGAAGACGATAGGCTCTCAAAATTAAAAAAAGTGGACCAGTTTTGTGGTGTATCCTTAGACTCTCAAAATTATATTTTGCAACACTTGATTTGATAACAAAAATTATATTTTGCAACACTTGATTTGATAACGTAACGTGCAGGTAGTGTATACAACGTGGTTGTGCTAGACAAAGGAATGATTCACATCCTTGGTGGTACAGAGAAGTATGGTATGAGATTTAATGACACTACTCAGAACAGCACACAATAAAAAAACGCACGAATTGTTGATTTTTGAAACTTTTCATTTAATATTTTCAGACTGTGGTTGACCTCAGGTAACCAACATCATAAAAACTGAATCCATAGATAAGGCGGACTTCTGAATTAATACAAGATTGAGAGCTTTGTTGTGTTTACCTTTTGCATGGTGTATCACTGTTCATATTTTTCTTTCAAAATGTTTGTCCTTTCCTATTTAAAGTCTACCTTTTTTAGATAGCACATAAATTAGTCTTGCCTTTTAAGTGGAGTTTTTAGATCATTTGCATTTCCATTGATGTTTTCATAAAACTTCCTTTTCGGTCTACAATCTGACCAATGTTTTCCCATTTGTTTCTTTTGTTTTTGGTTCCTCACTCACTTCCTGTTTCCTTTGAGGATTATTGAAATTTTTTTCGTATTCTATTTATCGCCCCTATTGGCTTCTAAGCATACCTCTTTTAATTATTTCCAGAGGTTGCTCTAAGGCTAACAATATGCATTCTTAACTTTTAAAATCTATTTAAGAACAATTTTTTGACGTTTTACCCTTTATAGTTTCTACTTCACTTTCAACAGTGTTTTGTTCTGTCCAAGAAGGTAAAATATTTCTACAAGCAGAACTACATATACATACATAAAATATGTATGAATATTACTACATATACATACATAACTACATACATACTTTCATGCATGTCCGTGTGAGGAGACCACCAAACAGGCTTTGTGTGAGCAACATGGCTGTTTATTTCACCTGGGTGCAGGTGGGCTGAGTCCAAAAAGAGAGTCAGCAAAGGGTGGTGGATTATCATTAGTTCTTATAGGTTTTGGGATAGGCGGTGGAGTTAGGAGCAATGTTTTGGGGGCAGGGGGTGGATCTCGCAAAGTATATTCTCAAGGGTAGGAAGAACTACAAAGAACCTTCTTGGGAGTGGGGGAGATTACAAAGAAACTTCTTAAGTGTGGGGGAGATTACAAAGTACATTGATCAGTTAGGGTGGGACAGAAACAAATCACAATGGTGGAATGTCATAAGTTAAGGCTATTTTTACTTCTTTTGTGGATCTTCACTTACTTCAGGTCATCTGGATGTATACGCTCAAGTCACAGGGGATGCGATGGCTTGGCTTGGGCTTAGAGGCCTGACACATACAGAACTACATATACATACATAAAATACATATTCCTATCTATTTTTTTTTTGGTGGCTGTTGTAAATGGGATTGTGTTTTTGATTTGGGTCTCAGCTTGAAACTTATTGATGTACGGAAATGCTACTAATTTTTGTACACTGAGTTTATATCCTGAAATTGACTGACATTATTTATCAGCTCTAGAAGTCTTTTGGCAGTCTTTAGCATTTCCTAGGTAGAAGGTTTGAGACATTCAGAACCAGAAACTAATACTCTTATATGAATATCTTGTTGATAGGCAATGACAGTGGCAAGTTGTCTCCACATAGCCCTCAGGCAGAAGACTGGGGCTGGGAGAATGTAGAAGAGTGTAGATGATACAAAGTGCCTGGAGTAGATTAAAGGTGAGTGGCTTCATGTAAAGCTTTTCTTTAGAAATATCCTATATAACATCAGATAATAAAACCGAATGGACAGAAATAAATTCTAGCTACATGGAAGATGGCTGTGGAGCTAGAAGGCATTTGGGATATATATGGACTACATGAACATATAGACACTCTGAAAGAGAGCAATTAAAATTATAATTATTATAATAACAACATTGCTGTTATTATTATTTTAGTCTCTTTGATGGTTAATATCTTGTGTCCACTACTTGACTGGGCTATGGGATGCCTAGACATTTGGCCAAACATTATTCGGGTGAGTCTGTGAGGGTGTTTCCAGATGAGATTAACATTAGAATTGGTAGACCAAGTAAAGCAGAGTGCTCTCCTTAATGGGGGGGGAGGCTCATCTAATCAGCTGAAATGCCAAAACAAAACAAAAAGGCTGATCCTCCTGTAAGTAAGGGAGGATTACTCCTAACTAACTGCCTTTAACCTGCAGCACTGACTTTTTCTTGCCTTTGGACTTGAATGGAAATTATCAGTTCATCCGGGGTCACAAGCCTATCAGCCTCTGGACTGTAATTATACCACTGTCTCTCTTGCTTCTCAGGCCTTTTGACTGGAACTCCATCATCAGCTCTCCTGGTTCTTTTGCTTGTAATTCACCCTTCACATTTTAGGACTTGCCAACCTCTGTAATTATATGAACCAATTTCTTATTCATATATGTATGAATATATGTATATGTCTCTTATTGGTTCACTTTCTCTGGAAAATGCTGATACAGTCACCATAAAGATGGTACACCCAATTAAAAAAAAATTGCCTATTTTCTAAACAGGAAGAAATGGGTTTGATAGAAAACATAATATTGCCATAAATTTGGCTTTTTCCTGTGTGGTTCTTAAATTGTCTACATATCACATCATGATTTAACTCTTCAGAAATCCATCCTGTGTATAATATAGCTCTAATTCAAAGAATTAACAGACTTTGCTCAAGAATACCTGACTAATACATAGCATCATCCAGACTAGAACCTGAGGCTCTGACACATAGTCGTGACTCTTGCTTATATGTTCTGTTTTCAGGGTCATATTTCTCCTGCCCATAGCCACCTGTGATCTGAATTACTGCCCTGGGGTTTGAACACAGCAAGCACGTGATCTCTTATACAAGGACTCTGTTTGTCTATGACTTTTCAGACCCCTCTCTTCATCTACAGTTTTCTTGCTTCTGTCCATCACAGCTGGAAGCAACCACATCTAACCGCTTGATGAAATCTGAACATATGAAGTGATTTCTTTTTTACAAGAGCAGACCATTATAAACAATTTAGACTTTGTGTTGGGAAGAAGAGAATACTGGGCTGTGACGAATTTAATCTCTTTTCAAATCTTCAGGTCAGGGCAAAGTCTAAGAGTTAGAAATGAAGACAGAAAAAATTCTCTCAATAATGTGGTTTCAAGGCTTCAGGGAAAGTCCTTCTCTCCACAAATGCGCCTCATCACATGCATATAATCTTTTTAGCAGGGGACAAGACCCTTCCTTTTGCAAGAAAGAAAAATGACATTGTAAATCTCCCTGGGGAAGTAACAGTGTGGCCAAGTGCAGTGTTGGCAATAATAAAAGCTAAGACCTCTATATGGTGTATTATGTATCAGATACTCTTTTAAGTACTTTACATTTATTATCACTCCTACTTATCTCAACACATCTCTGAAGTAGGTTGCATTATTATCCCCATCTTACAGATGAGAAGACAAGCAGAGAAAATAAAATGACTTGCCTAGCATCATGCCGGTAGTCAGTGCTTAAGCAGACATTCAAATCTAAGTAGTTTGGCTTTTGAAGTTTTATGATTTTTTTTAAACTTAAACACTACACAATACTACCTCTCAGCAACAGGATAAAGAAAAGGAAACCTGACTCTTACCCTCGGGAAAATTGTGCTCTAAAGGAGAAAAAGGCATTTACAACAGGATGTAATGATTATGGTGGGGAGAAGGGGCTAAGTAAGCTGTGTGGTAGGTCACAGGCTTTCTGACAAGAATATTTAGATGAGGGGGTTTCAATCAAATGCCTTGAGAGGAGATGGTAAATTAAATGAGGCTTAGTGGTAGACATAGGGAGAATGAATTGTTAAGTGATAGGGCTGGCTAGAATAACATCTGTCTCCAAGATATTGCCAAGTGTCAGTTCCTTCTTTCTAAATTCATTTTTTAAAGACATGATTTTAGAGCATTTTTAGAGCTTAGCATTTAAAGCTTTTTTTTTTTTTTTACAGCAAAATTAGGCAGAAAGAACAGGAAGTGTCTGTTTACCCATTCCTCAACTTCTCCTATCTACTTCTCACACCAGAGTAGAACATTTATTATAATGGATGAACACATCATTATAACCCGAAGTCTATAGTTTATATTAGGCTTCACTATCGGTGCTGTACAATCTCTGTCCTTTGATAAATGTAAGCTGACATGTATCCACTATTATAGTATCATACAGAATAGCTTCACTGCCCCCTAAATCCTCTGTGATCCACCTGTTCATTCCTTACCCAATCCCCTACCTGCAGGCAACCACTCATCTTTTTGCCATTTCCATTCTGCTTTTTTCAGAATGTCATATAGTTGGAGTCATAGACCATGTAACATTTCCGGATTGGCTTCTTTTATTTAGTAATATGCATTGAAATTTCTTTTATGATTTTTCATGGTTTGATAGCACTAAATAATATTCTTATTATTTTTAGCACTAAATAATATTCCATTGCCTGGATGTAACAAAGTTTATTTTTTCATTCAACTACAAAAAGATATTAGTTGCTTTCAATTATGAATAAAGCAGCCCTACACATCCATGTATAGGGTCTTGTCTGGATATAAGTATTCAACACATTTGGGTAAATACCAAGAAGTTTGATCGTTGGATCAAATGCTGAAAGTAAGTTTAGTTTTATAAATTATCCCACTATTTTTCAAAGTAGCTGCACCATTTTGCAATTCCACCAACAATAAATAGTTTCCTCTTGTTCTACATCTGCATCAGCATTTGGTATTGTGTTTTGTTATTTTGGCCATTCAAATAGGTATGTATCTTAATTTGCATTTGACTTAATTTGACTTAATTTGCATTTTCCTTAATGATGTATAATGTTGAACATCTTTTTATATGTTTATTATCTATCTTCTTTTGTGATGCATCTGTAATGTCTTTTGTATATATTTTAATTGTGTTCTTTTATTATTGTTGACTCATAAGAGTTATTTGAATAACTGGATAAGAGTTCTTTGATAAATATATATTCTACAAATATCTTCTTCCATTCTGTAGTTTTTCTTTTCACTCACTTAACAATTTCTATAAAGCAGAAATTGTAAATTTTAGTGAATTCCAGTTTATCAATTCTTTCTTTAATGGATCAAACCTTTGGCGTTGTATCAAAAAGGCAATCACAAAGCCCAATGAGTTCTAGATTTTCTCCTATGTTTCTCCTAGAATTTGAAAGAGTTCTCCTTCTAGGAGTTTTGTAGATTTGCATTTGTCATTTAGGTGTAGGATATATTTTGAGTTAAACTTTGTGAAGTTCATAAGCTCTGTGTCTAGATTTTTTTTGCATGTTAATGTCTAATTATTCCAGGACTACTCATTTAACAGACTGTCTTTTATTGTGCTGCCTTTGCTCTTTTGTCATAGATCAGTTGATTATATTTGTATGGGTCCATTTTAGGGATCTTTATTCTGTTTGATTGATATAGTTGTCTATTTTTACCAATACTAGACTGGCTTAATTACTGTAGCTTTATTCTAAGTTTGGAAGTTGGGTAGTGTCAGTCCTCCAACTTTGTTCTTCCCTTTCAATATTGTTTTGACTACTCTGGGTATCTGCCTTTCCACATAAACTTTAGAATCAATTTGCTGATTATCCACAGAACTACTTATTGGGATTTTATTCAAATTGATATGAATCCATAGATCAAGTTCAAAATAATTGAAATCTTGATCACGTTGAGTCTTCCTACTATTCATGAACATGGCATGTTCTTCACTTACTTAGTTCTTTTTAAATTTATTTCATCACATGTTTTTCTTTTTCTCATATATCTTGTACATATTTTGTTACACTTATAATTAAGTATTTCATTTTTGGGGTTCCAATTTAAATAGTGTTGTGATTCTAATTTCAAATTCCAGTTGTTCACTGCTGTATACAAGAAAGCTACTGACTTTTCTGTATTGACATCATATCTTGCAATATTTCTAAAATCATTTATTAATTTTAGAATTTCTTTGATATTGATGTTGATTCATTAGGATTTTCTACACAGGTGATTGGTCATGTAATCTGCAAACAAAGATAGTTGTTTTTTTCTTTTTCTTTTCTTTTTTTTTTTGAGACAAAGTCTCACTCTGTTGCCCAGGCTTGAATGTAGTGGTACAATCTGAGCTCACTGCAACTTCCACCTCCCGGGTTCAAGTGATTCTTCTGTCTCAGTCTCCCAAGTAGCTGGGCTGACAGGTGTGAGCCACCGTGCCTGGCCTAAAGACAGTTTTAATTACTACTTCCCAACCTGTATACTTTTTATTTCCTTTTCCTGTCTTACTTCATTGAATAGGACTACCGGTAGCATGTTGGAAAGGAGACTTGAGAGGGAACATCCTTGTCCTGTTTTGGATCTTAATTTCTGAACTTAACTTCTAATTTCTCACCATTAATTATTATGTAAGCTATAGGTTTTATTGTAAATGCCCTTTCCAAATTAAGGGAGTTTCCCTCTATTTTAGTTTGCTTAGAGTTTTTATCACAAATGAGAGTTGGATTTTGTTAAATGCTTCTACTCCATCTATTAATATAATCTTGTAATTTTTTTTCTTTAGCTGCTTGATGTGATAGATTGATTTTTGAATGTTGAACCAGCATTCCATACCTAGGTTAAATTACATTATTGTGGCATATAATGGTTATACATTGCTGGACTTGCTTTGCTAATATTTTGTTGAATATTTTGGCATCTATGAGAGACATTGCTATGTCATTTTCTTTTCTTGTAATGTCTTTTTCTGGTTTTGGTATTAGGTTAATGCTGGCCATATAAAATTAGTAGAATGTATTTCTTTTGCTTCTATATTCTAAAGGAAATTGTCGAGAATTGGTATCATTTTTTCTTTAAATATTTGGTAGAATTCACCAGTGAACTCATTTGAGCCTTTTGCTGTCTCTTTTGGAATGGTATTAATTATTGAATATTTCTCTAGGAGATACAGGCCTATTCATATTATTTCTTCTTGTGTGAATTTTGGATCAGTTCACAAAATTTGTTCATTTATCTAAGTTATCAAATTTGTGTGTGTAAGTTCTTTATAGTATTTCTTTATTATTTTTTGTGTCCATGGGATCTATAGTAATGTCCTTTTATTTCTAGTATTAGTAATCTGTGTCTTCTATTTTTTTTAGTTAGCCTGGCTAGAATCTTATACATTTTATTGATCGTTTCAAGAATCAGCTTTTGGTTTTATTGATTTTCTCTTTTCTTTTGCTATCTTCCCTTTCATCGATTACTGCTCTAGATTTTATTATTTCCTTCTGCTTACTTTGGATTTAATTTGCTCTTTTTGTTTTTTCTAGTTACCTAAGGTGGAAACTTAGCTGATTTATTTTTATATCTCTCTTTTAAATATATGCATGCATTCAGTGCTATAAATTTATCCTAAGTATTGCTCTCACTTATCTCATGAATTTGGATAAGTTATGTTTTCATTTTCATTTAGTTTATAATTTTTCAAAATTTCTTTTCAGATTTCTTCTTTTACCCATGTGCTATTTAGAAAATTTATGTTTAATCTCTAAGTATGCTACAATTTTTCAACCATCTTTCTGTTATTAATCTTTAGTTTAATTCCATTGTGGCTTGAGAGCAGATATTGTATAATTTACATTAAAAAAATTTGTTGAAGTGTGTTTTATGGCCCCAAATATGGTTTATCTTGGTGAGAATTCCAGAATCTGTCTTTTAATTGGCATATTGAAACCATTGACATTTAAAGTAATTATTGACATAGTTTAATTGAAAGGACACTGTGAGTGTGAGGAGAATGTTTATTTTGCTGTTGTTGGATAAAGTCGTTTATAGGTCTCAATTTTATCCAGTTCATTGATGGTGCTGTTAAGTTCTAGTAGGTACTTACTAATTTGCTGCCTCCTGGCTATATCTATTAGTGGTAGAGGAGTGTTCAAGTCTCTGACTGTATTAAGAGATTCATCTATTTCTCCTTGCATTTCTATCAGTTTTTTTCCTTATGTATTTTGAGACTCTGTTATAAGGAACATACACATCAAGAGTCCTTGTGTTTCTTTGGAGAATTAATCCCTTTATAATTTTGTAGTATTCCAGTTTTGCCCCAGTAATTTTTCTTGAAGTTTGTTCTGTCTACAATTAATATAATCATTTCAGCTTTCTTTTTATTAATGTCAGCATGCTAGCTATTTCTATTCCTGTCCCTTTACCTTTAATGTATTTGTTTGTTTATTTAAAGTGGATTTATTCTAAGCAGCTTATAGTTGGGCTGTATTTTTTGACCCACTATGATAATCCCTGCCTGCTCATTGGTGTACTAAGACCATTGATATTTAAATTGATTATTCAAATAATTGGATTAATGTCTACCATATTTGTTACTGTTTTCTGGTCATTGCCCTTGTCCTTCTTATTTTTGTCTTCCACTCTTTTTCTGCTTTTTGTAGTTTTCATTGAGCATTTTATATAATTCTACTTTCTCTCGTTTTTTAGCATTTTGATTATAATTTTAAAAATGCTTTAGTGGTTACCCTAGAGTTTGTAATATACATTTAATTTAAAAATAGTCCAAGTCCACTTTCAAATAACACTATACTGCTTCACAGGTAGTTCAAGTACCTTATGAAAATAAAATATTTCTAATTCTTCCATCCCATTTCTTGTGTCATTACTGTCCTTTTATTTATATACTTATATATACATTCATTGCACTTATACACTTACATCTTTTTAAAAAACTTTAATTTTTTCTTATTCTTAGTTGATCAAATAGAAGTTTGTTCAAGACAACAGCAAAAAATGTATTTAAATTAGAATACTTGACTGCATTCTCTTCTTGCTTGCATAGTTTCGGACGCAATTCTAACCTAGCTACTCTGTAGGTAAGATGTTTACCAACTCCCCTTGGACTTTTCAGGATTTTTGGTTTTGTTTTTGATTTTTTGGAATTTAAATATATATGTAAGTGGATTTTTG
Source organism: Symphalangus syndactylus (assembly GCF_028878055.3). Taxonomy (NCBI): domain Eukaryota; kingdom Metazoa; phylum Chordata; class Mammalia; order Primates; family Hylobatidae; genus Symphalangus; species Symphalangus syndactylus. The sequence goes on from NC_072423.2 coordinate 42,567,726, forward strand.
TGTTTCTTGGTTGGTTGAGTGGTTGTTTTTTGTTGTTGTCATTTTGGCATTTATCTTGCATGGTGTTTCCTGAGACTCCTGGAATTTTGATTTGATATCTGACATTAATTTGGGTAAATTCTCAATCACTACTGTTTCAACTATTTCTTCTGTTTCTTTTTCTCTTTCCTTTCTTTCTGTTCTTCCCATTACATGTAGGTTACACCATTTTTAGTTGTCCCACAGTTCCTGGATATTTTAACTATTTAATCCATTCTCTTTTTTTTTTTCTTCTTTCTCCAGTTTTGCATTCCTATTGATACATCTCCAATTTCAGAGATTCTTTCCTCAGCTGTATCCAGTCATTAATGAACCATTCAAGATCCTTCTTCATTTCTGTTACAGTGTTTTTGATCTCTAGCATTCCTTCTTGATTCTTAAATACAATTTCTTCCTCTGTGTTGCTAATACCTATTTGGTTCTAACATGTTGTTTACTTTTTCCTTTAGAAACATTACATATTAATTAGTTCTTTTAATATCCTGATTTGATAATTCCAGCATTCCTTCCATACTTGAGTCCTATTGTAATGCTTGCTCTATCTCTTCAAACTGTGAGTTATTTTTCCTCTTAGTAGCACTGAAATTTTTTGTTGGTAACCAGACATGATGTAGTGTGTAAAAGGAACTGCAGTATATATGCCTTAAGTAATATTGCAGTAAGGTGTAGAAGAAGGGAATCATTCTGTAGTCCTATGATTATGTCAGAGTGTGAGTAAGACTGCTCAGACTGTAAACTTCACATACACTTCAGTCTTTTTCCTCTTAGGTGGGACGGTATGGCTAGAGATGGCTGGAATTGGGCATTTCCTTTCTCCCACATGGATGGATAGAGGAAAATGGAGTTGGGTAATTCCCTTCCCTCAGTTCACTCAGATCCTGATAAAATCCCAATAGGTTAGGCAATGGTAAAATAACTTCTTTTAAAGATAGTTCTTATTAAGAATAACATAATTCTGAGTTATTTCAAAAGAGTTAATTTTCCCCTATCCTGCCAGAAGCATAGAGAGATTTTTCTCTAGTATTCACTTTGAAGTTCTGATAGAGTTCCTTGAGGCAGAACTCACAGACATGTGGGTGTACTGCCTTAAGCCTGGGTCCATGGATTTCACAATTCCCAGACTTCTCTGCACTGAGATTTCAGCAATTTGTCAATTAGAGTTCTAGTTTTCCTATCCCAGTAGTTGCCCCCTCAGAAGCTTCTGCTTTCTGGTCTCCATTCTGGAAAGTTTTGAATTTCTGTACCTATTTGACTCTCCAATTTCGGAGACAGCAGTTTTCCCTGTGACCTAAGTTCTTCAATATATTCAAGAGGATTTTTGTTTTTCAGTTTGTTCAGATATTTGTTGGAAAAAAATGACAACCTCAAAGCTCCTCACATATTGGACCTTTTAAATTCATTTTTAATATAAACGTGCTAACTATAAGACATCTCCCTGCTGGTTCTTTCCTTTCCCCTTGGAAGAGCTAAATAATTCCAGTAATTTGTACTAAAATATATTGGAACATTCTGTTCCCCAATTATGTCCACTAGATATAACTCAGATGTAGTTCAATTAAAACAGTAGGACGTTGCTTGTGTTATGGGCAGTCTCATTCTGAAATATGAAGGCAAATGAGTTGGGTTATTCTTGATGGATCACACTAAGTCTCCCTGCAAGAAATCATATAAATCATGATGAGAAATGGACTGTGAGATCCACTTCATAAATCCTGGCCAAGTTTCCAAAGGTAGCATCTTGCAGTCTCAAAGTCAGTGCTCAGCATTTCAGACACAAACCTGCAGCTTGACTTCTGCAGGAGTTAATGTGTTAGCATTTTAACAAATTGAACCAGTTTGGTGGCCTATTTATCAGTTCAAGCTATTTGGAAATGTTGAGACCATATGTCGTCCATTGAAATGAACACTAAACACTGCATTTATAAATGGTAATTTATGACTCATAAAAGTCTTTGCTATTAAAGCCATTCTGCCACTGTGAATGGAATTGATAGCAGGTTCTGAGCTCTGTGGTATGTGTAATTTCTTTTCCTTTTTAGGAATGTTGTAGATATTAAAGCTTTGATGCCTCATGGAAATGTTATTTTTAAAAAGCTATGCATATCAAAAAGATTATGTTTTTATACTAGATTTTCACATTCACAAATTTGACAGACAGGTTAAATATATGTGTGCATGTGCATATGGTGAAGATTTTTTATATGTTTGTATAGACAAAATTATAGAATTATAGCTCTAAAATGTGGAAGTTATACCTTATTATCTGTCCAGGCCTTGGATTTACTTGTGTAGTTGAAACTGCAAGTTATCTACTCTCATATCTTCTTTCTCCTTCTTTAGTAATAGATTGCCAGACTTTGAGCTGGACATGTGGCCTCCTGGAATAAAGACTATATTATTCATGTCCCTTGCAAATAGGATAGCAAAATGACGGGTCAGTGTAAGCAGAAAGATCATATAGAAACTTCTAAGAAACCACATTAAAATACAACTGGATTACTTTACATAACATTATTGATCCTTTCTTCATCCTTCTGGCTGAAAACTCAGATGTCAGGCTGGAACTTGAGCACTCATTTGGACATTGAGTACTTAAGACTGACTATATCACAGTTGGAAGAAACCCAGACCCCAGACAAACCCTAAAGGACATATATTGGCCCTGGAAAATGTAGCTCAGACTTATTTTATGTAAAAAAAAAAAAAAAAAAAAAAAAGAGATGGGAGAAAAAAATATTTTTTACAGAGCCATACTTATTTTTTGAGGTGTGCAGACATTACTTAATACAGTCGGGTGATATAAATTATCCTGATTTGAAGATGGAATCATTCAAGGGCCAGATATATTATTTCACCTATCCAAGGTCACAGACTTCTTTGTAACTGAGGATATGTCTAGAATCCAGGTTTGTGAGCCTTGGTTCATAACTCTTGCTATTTACATCATGTCTGTAGCATTTAATGAGGCCTATATAGGAAGCACCATGCCCTAGTGTGGCTTGTAGGATTTGTAGTCAGGTAAACCTGATCACCTGGCAGGTAGGACTACCTCTTGGGGAATTGGCTGGTAGTCAGGAGACAAATTTATATTATAAGGCAGGAGTACCAACATTTCATGACCTGTTACCCTTTATGTACATAAAAGTCTAGATATATCTGTAAAATTACATGACTTTCTAACTCTGGTTTATCCAAAATGATTAAATATTTGTAGATATAGTAGTCTCCCTTTATCCATGGTTTTGTTTTCTACAATTTTAGTTATCTGATGTCACACTCTGAAAATATTAAATGGAAAATTCCCAAAACAATTTAGGTTTGAAATGTAGCACTGTCCATGGAGCAAATGAAACCTCTCTTCATCCCACTTAGGACATGAATCATCCCTTTGTCCAGTGTCTTCACACTGTCTATACTACACTTCGTAGCCATCTTGGTTACCAGACTGACTTTTGAGGTATTGCAGTTTGTGTTCAAATAAATCTTACTTTACTTGACAATAGCCCCAACGCACAAGAGTAGTGATGCTAGCTATTTGGATATGTCTAAGAGAAGCCATAAAATACTTCCTTAGGTTAAATGTTGAAAGTTCTAGCCTTAATTAAAAAAAAACCTATGTTGAACTCACTAAGATCTACAGTAGGAATAAATCTATTTGTGAAATTGATAAGGAAAAAAATTGTTCATAGTATAGTATCTACATATATAGTATATAAATTATATATACTATATACTATATACATATATAGTATAAGTTCATATATATACATATATTCTATATGTATATATAGTATATAGTTTATATATACATATATAGTATATGTACACATATACTATATAGTATATGTGTATGTGTATATACTATATACTATATAGTATATGTGTATATGTGTGTATATACTATATACTATATAGTATATGTGTATATGTGTGTATATACTATATACTATATAGTATATGTGTATATGTGTGTATATACTATATACTATATAGTATATGTGTATATGTGTGTATATACTATATACTATATAGTATATGTGTATATGTGTGTATATACTCTATAGTATAGATGTATATGTGTATAGTATGTATACATAGTATGTATGTATGTATATATGTATATATATAGTATATACATATATGTGTATATATAGTATATAGTTTATATATACATACACAGTATATATACATGTATACTATATAGTATATATATACACATATATACTATACATACATAGTATGTATAATGTATATATGTATACTATATATGTGTATATATAGTACATAGCTTATATATACATATACAGTATATATACATATATACTATATGGTATATATACACATACTATATACTATATAGTATGTGTATATATACACATACACACATATACTATATAGTATATAGTATATATATACACATATATACTATATAGTATATATATATACACATATACATATATACTATATAGTACATATACACATATATACTATATAGTATATATGTATATACACATATACATATATACTATATACATATACATAGTATACGTATATAGTATATATACACATATACTATATACTATATAGTATATATACAGTATATAGTCTATATGTGTATATATACTATTCAGTATATATGTATATGTGTATATATACTATATACTATATATTATATATGTATATATAAACTATATACTATATATACACATACATATACATTATATGGTATATAGTATATAGTACATAGTATATATGTATATGTGTATATATACACATATACTATATAGTATATATACTATATATGTATATATAAACTATATACTATATATACACATATATGTATATACTATATGGTATATATGTATCTATACATACGTATATGTGTATATGTATACATATATACTATATATTATATACATATACATACTATATAGTATATATAGGATATACATATATACTATATAGTATATATAGGATACACATATATAGTATATACATACTAAGTAGTATAATATATATAGTTATACATACTAAGTAGTATTATATATAGTATATACATACTATATAGTATAATATATATAGTATATACATACTATGTAGTATAATATATATAGTATATACACACCATGTAGTATAATATATAGTATATACACACCATGTAGTATAATATAGTATATACATACCATGTATTATAATATATACAGTATATACATACTATATAGTATATACAGTATATACATACTATGTAGTATATGCATACTATATAGTATAATATATGTAGTATATACATACTATATAGTATAATATATATATAGGCTTCAGTACTATCCATGGTTTCAGGCATCTCCTGGAGGTCTTGGAAAGTATGACCCATGGATGGATAATGAGAGAATACTACATAAGTGTGTGTATTTTCGTGTGTGTGTGTGTGTATGTGTATATATATATATATATATATATATATATAAAACTATATATGTGTGTGTGTATGTATATATATAGTTAACATATTTTGGACATGAGTTTTAGTATGCTATTTGGAAGTTCTGATGCTTTGAAAAATTGTATTATATATTATCTATTGTTAATATATTCAGTTAATACCATGACATTTATTTCTAAGGAGAATCAAGTATTTGAAATTCTAGTGAAGCAGTGAGATAATGTGAGAGCTAAAACACTATACTCTGTGAACCTGTAGAAAAGAGAAAGGATTTCCTTGTTGTTAAAGGAAAGTTGTAACCTTCAGTAGGCATGACTCTAAGCATGATAATTAGAATGGAATTTTAACATTGACTCAAATTCAAAATGTAATTCCATATCTAAACCCACATCCCTCCACCCCCCACTAACTCTATTCAGATTTATAAAGGAATTTAAATCTTTTACTGGATGTTCTCATCTGATGTGCTAGGAATTCTTCTCCATTTAATCAATTCAAGCATTTGTTTTAAGAGAAAATACTCTATAAATATTACTGTTTAGAGGCTGAGGGTCATAAAAGATGTATTTCTTTAAGAATTCAGAGTTTTGTGACAAGAAAGATGTTTGCACTAATAATGAAAAACTCATTAGATGGAGTAAAAATATACGAAGTGTTTCAATTCAGCCAAATGGATCCAATTGCAAGAATATCAGAAACTCAACTTACTTAGCCACACATTTTTCTTTTCAAATAGATATTCTTACCTTTCTTACAGGTTTTATGTATTCATTAGTGTTGATGCATGTAAACTGCACAAAACGTTCTATGGCATGTATGTTATACTCAGGAAAGATGATATTAACTATAAGAGAATTGTGAAAGTGCAGGAATGAAGAAAATGTTGAAGAATGCTTCAGCTGAAAGGAAGGATTTGAAGTGAAACTTTAAGTCAAATAAATTTTTTATTCAATTGAAAAAGTTCAAATATATGAAAATATAAGGAATACCCTAATGTACATCTATGTGCTAAATATAGAGTACAATTGCATTCTAGTATGTGGCCATATTTGCTTTCAATTTTGTTGAGAAAAGAAAATATTACAAGTATGTTTCAAGACATTTATATACCTTTTGGAATAAATATGTCTGCTTCCCTCCACTTCTGAAGTAAGTAATATTATTAAATGGTATTTATTTTTTTCCATGCATTGACAGGCAGAATTCTAGGATGGCTCCTAAGATTCCCCTATCGCTGTTGTACACACATCTTCTCCCAGTTATTCAATCAAACAGTAATCTAGGTGTTGCTGTAATAGAATGCTGCCAATAAAATTAAGATCCCAAATCAGCTTACCTCAACAAAGAAAGCTTATTCTCAAATAGCTTGACCTAATCAGAGAGTTCTTAAAAGAACTGTTTCTGGAAAAGAGATTCAAAGTGTGAGAGACAGTCAAAATGGGGAGGATTCTCTATTGTTGGCTTTGAAGATGGAGGAAGCCATATGTGGAAATGAACTCCTCTAGCAAAATTCTAGACAGCCTCTAGTTGCTGTGGGTGACCCCAGCTAACAGACAGCAAGAAAACAGAGACCTCAAATGTACAATAAAAGGAACTAAATTTTTCCAACCATCTGAAGGAGCTTGGAAGAGAACCTCAAGCCACAGATGAGACCCTAGCTTTGGCCTAGATTCCAGTCTTGTGAGACACTGAGAAGAGAACTCAGCCATACCATGCCCGTATTTCTTACAGAAATGTAAGTGAGAATAAATGCATTTTGTTTCTAGCCACTTCGTTTGTGATAATTTGTTATGTAGCAATAGAAAATTAACACATGCATGTTTTTCACATTAAAATTATACACACTCACACACACTATTTCAAATGGTATCAAATTATTTAAAATGGTACATTATTCTGTGATGTTTTTGCTATAAATATTATAGTATGGTGATTTAATGATGTCAACATATGTAACTACGTGTTAATCATTTTTACATAGCAGTGATCAGCAAACTTTTATTTGTAAAGGCCTCGGCAGTAAATATTTTAGGATAAAAGCGCTATAGACAATACATGAAAGAATTATTGGCCACGTCTCAATAAAACTTATGAAGAAAGGTAGTGGGCTAAATTTGACAAACAGGCTATAGTTCGTCAGATCCTGGTATATAATATTCTACTCTACACATATGGCACAACTTATTTATTCATTCTTCATTAGCTCTACATTTGTTTCCAGTTTTTTCACTTTCACAAACATTAAATTTATTCTAACCTATTTTTTAAGAGTGCTAGAATTTCTTCAGACTGGTGGTGTTAACGCAATCCTCAATAAGAAATATATTGGATAACACATTCCAATAAACCCCTACACACACAAACAGAAGTGTTCTGTATGCTAAATTGTACATGATGGCACTGTGCACATGTACTTAAATTTGCTATTCACAAAACCATACTCCCATTATTTTGTACTGTATTCTTAAAAATTCTGGGTTAACCACTGAATAAATTTAAAACTTCGAAAATAATTTGCTAAAGAATATGCTTTGAAAGGATATTGTTGGGCTAAAGAATATGCTCATGTTAAATTTTACTATATGGCATAAAATTTCTCATGAAATTCTCTCCAACAATTAGTAAATGTTTGCTTCTCTACAATCTTTTTGTGATTTTTACTTTCAATATTGAAATAATTGTAGGCTTACAGGAAAGTTGCATAAACATTAAAAGACAGTTCCCATATTCCCCTGATCTAGCTTCATTTAATGTTAACATCTTACATAGTTTAATTATTGAAACCAGGAAATCAACACTGGTAAAATTTGGTACTTAAAAAACTACAGACTTTAATTCAAATTTCACCAGTTTTCCTTTGTGTGTGTGTGTATGTGTGTGTGTGTGTGTGTGTGTGTGTGTGTGTGTTTTCATTCTAGCAAGGATCCTGTATTGCATTTAGTTTCTGTTCTTCCTTAGACTCTTCTAACATGTAATATTTCCTCAATCTTTCCTTGTCTTTCATGGTCTTGACAGTTTTGAAGAATACTAATTGGTTATTTTGTAGAATGTTCTTCAATTTGAGTTTATCTCATGTGTTTTTCATGATTGGAATGAGATATTTTTGGCAACAACATCACAGAAATGATGTGCCTTTCTTGGTGCATGGTGTCAAGGAATTCACAACTTCAATATGTCATTACTAGCGATGTTAACCTTGTTCATTTGGTTAGTGTTTTTCTGGGTTTCTCCACTGTAAAACTACTCTCTTTTGCTTTGTAGTTAATACATATCTTGAGGAAGATACTTTGAAACTTTGTAAAATCTATTTCTCTTTAAACTTTCACTCCCTAAATTTTGCATCTATCAGTGGATCTTGTCTGCAACAGTTTTCACTATACTTTTTGCCTACTGATAATTATTTCCCTTTTGCCTTTTGAGACAAACAAATGAATCAAAAAGTGTCTGTTGTTTTATGAACATTTAGAGATTTCAAGTGCTGTTGAGCATCTTTTCTTACATTTATTGGCTACTAGTATTTTGGTATTTTGTTTGAATTGTCTATTACTCTACTTATTATTTTCTTCTGTTTGATATCATCTTTTTCTAATTGATTTGTTGAAGCTCCTTATGTATTGTAAATTCTAATGTTTTGTCATATAGGTGTGGTTGTAAATACATTTCCTTTGCATGTAGTTTGCATTTTTAATCATTTATGCTTTCTTTTTTGGACATAATTATACTATGTAGTAAATTATGGGAAATTTTGCTTTATATTCTATAACTTTTAAAATCGAGTTTTTATAAATCCATTTCTAGCTGAGGTTTTAGTCTATATTTTATCTTTTAAAAAATAATTTTCACATATAGATGCTTAATCTATCTGGAATTTATTCTTATTTATTCCTATATATGGTGTGAGGTAAGAAGAAAATATTTTTCACTGATTAACCTATTTGATTAGGAATTGTATTATTTATTTCACTGAATTAGAAAACCATTTTTGTCATATATGAAAATCCACATATATGTGCCCCTTCTATGGGTCTCCACTTTGTTTCAATGCTTGGTTTTACTCCTGAGTGTTTATAACACAGTATTTTAATGTAAACAACTTTACTGTAAGTCTTGATAGCATAGGAAGTCCTGCTTCTTGCTTTCCTGCACTAGAAAAATTTCTTAATCTATTATATCAGTTCCTTGATTTCCACAAGAAATCAATTCATAATTACTTTTGGTATGTGTCAAATTTATAGGTTAATTAAGTGAAAATAGATTTTTTAAGAAATTGTCTTTCCATTTTTGAACATGGTATAGCACTTCATTCATACAGGTATTCTTTTGTCAAAACAAATACTTTATGTTAAATGTTATAGAACTTTTTTTGCAATACTCTATAAAGAGTCCCATTTCTATGTCACTTAAAGTCAACATACATCTTTATGCATGTTTAAATGCATAAGAAAGGTATTTTAAACTCAGTATTTCAACCATAATATGAAAAAAATCTGAAGAATCATGAGATGCTTTATGAAGGGTCTTCAGTATATAGCTCTTCCCTCCGGGGCTTTTTTTTCTCTAAAGTCTCATGACTTGGAGAGGATAAAGACCTATTCAAAAAGTTTTTTAAAAAAGTAAATTGTATTTGTACTTGAGTTTATAAATTGTTACGCAATCCAACTCCAGGTGTCATTATTTAAAGATACTGAGTTTGGGAAAACAATCACCAGAGATCATATGAAGATTTCAAGAGACAGCAGGTAACGGATTCTTGATGATTTTATAATTGTAAACAGCCCATCTATTTGTCTCTCTTTTGTAAAAATTGTTCAGATCTCCATGAATGGATGAACTTGTATGGAAAGGTACAGGCATACTTTAAAGATACTGCAGATTTGATTCCAAACCACTGTAATAAACTGAATATTGCAATAAAGAATGTCACAAATTTTTTGTTTCCCTGTGCATATAAAAGTGATGTTTATACTATACTGTAGTCTACTGAGTGTGAAATAACATTATGTCTAAAAATATACATAACAATTAAAATATTTTATTGCTAAAATATGCTGACACAGAGACATAAAGTAAGCACATGCTGTTGGAAAAAATGGCACCGATAGATTTGCTTGATGCAGGGTTGCCACAAACCTTCAATTCGTAAAAACAAAAATTGCACGGGCTGCAAAGTGCAATAAAGCAAGATAATGCCTGTATTTCTGAAATGAGGGCATTTTGCATGAGGACATGACCTTTAAAAGCAAGAAACCTATTTGACCTTCTATAACTACCATTTCCAATAAATTAGTTAGAAATAGCATACCATATGAGCAAATTACAATGGAAACAGATTGAGAAATAGACACCGTTTTGAGGAAAAGGTCAATATAAATGTAATGTAAACATACAGGACATGGAAAATTATCAGGGTAATCTTTAAAGTGAGTAGCTGTAATAGAACATTACTTCTAGAAATGGTCTTAAAGACTGAGTAGTACAATCCTCTCATTTTGCAAATAAATAAAATGAGGCCCTAAGAAGATATATAACTTACTTAATAAAAATGACAAACAGGTACTCTTTCTCCTTGCCATTTTATTATTTTTTTTCTTTCTGATTGTTAATTGTGGAAAGACTCTATCATCCTTATAAATGAAATGGGCCTGTCTTTTTTCACATTGCAATGTGTGGCAATTGGTAAAGCTATGTCTGACAAGGCTAACCAGGGAGGTGAGAGACTTTGGGGCATACTGGAATTGAATTGGGAACTACTGTATAGTAGATCCATTTCAGAAATAGAAAATAATAATAGTAGAAACAAGCAAGCATTCATATGTGGGATTCCATAGTTCCAAAAACTTAGGGGCAGTAGGTGTTGTTTTTGATTCAAAGTAGGTAATCTAAATCCCAGAAACGTAAAAACTAGTCAGATTGTGGGGAGTTCACGAGGCAAGGAACATTTGGATTCTAAGAAAATCAGCAAAGAGGAATGCATAAAACAATACAAACTCATTATATCTTATAATACGTATAGGGTTGAATCTTCTTATCCTTAGCCCAAGGCTGTTCATTAACTGCTCCAGTTTTTTTAAGTCCTGATTATTATAAGCACACGGGATTTCAGTTCAAATTAACTAAACAACTACTGAGTACCTATTTTGTGTGGCAACTCCATTCAAAGTTGTAGCTTTTCCAAAGATATTCAAACTATGTGTCTGTTTTCCAGGACATTAAATGTAATGGAGAAGGCAGATGTACAAAAATCTGTGACATAGAACAGAGCTGACCTAGACCTATCCTCCACACTACATTCACATTTATCACATATTTATTTTCATTTTTTTTTTTTTTTTTTTTTTTGAGACGGAGTCTCGCTCTGTCGCCCAGGCTGGAGTGCAGTGGCGCAATCTCGGCTCACTGCAAGCTCCGCCTCCCGGGTTCACGCCATTCTCCTGCCTCAGCCTCTCCGAGTAGCTGGGACTACAGGTGCCCGCCACCACGCCCGGCTAATTTTTTTGTATTTTTAGTAGAGACGGGGTTTCACCGTGGTCTTGATCTCCTGACCTCGTGATCCGCCCGCCTCGGCCTCCCAAAGTGCTGGGATTACAAGCGTGAGCCACCGCGCCCAGCTATTTTCATTTTAACTTTTTCTTAATTAAAAGTGGAGTTTCACTACGTCACCCAGGCTGGAATGCAGCAACACGATCATCGCTCAGTGCAGGCTCGAACTCCTAGGTTCAAACAATCCTCCTGTTTCAGCCTCCTGAGTAGCGGGGATTAGAGCCTTGAACCACCACACCTGGCTCATCGTACATTGAATGCATAGGAATTTCAGAAAATTTTGTATTTTAGAGAATAATGGATACAAAATTATTTAGATAATTTGATGTCAATTACCATCAGTGCTACTTAAAGACTATTTAATGGCTTGTAGTGATTTTTTTAATGATCAAATTATAGGGATTTTCTCTGCAAAAAAAAATCTTTTTTTGTTGTTTATTTAAGCCTAGGCACATGATATTTTCAGGCAGTCTCCCATTCAAGTCCTAACCAGGCTCAACCCTGCTTAACTTCTGAGATCAGATGAGTTCAGGTGTGTTCAGGGTGGTGTGGCCATAGACCACCCTAAATTTTCTGTAGCAGTCATATAACTGTTACAAAAGAAAGGTATTTAAGTGTTTTTTTTCTTCTCTTCAGGGCAGCAAGAATCCAGACTGTTAATATGTTTGAAATTGATGACTTTAGAAGTAAATGTTTGAATCTTACTCTCATTTTTATTAAAAGGATAAAGTATTACATGCTCAAGATTTTAAGAAAAATCTTTACAGAGATATAAAAGTAAAATTTGCTCCTCTGTTTCTGTTCTTTATCTAATTCAAATTAATACATTTACACCTTAATACAGTATAATCTAGAGTTATTAAAAACCTAATTATGAAAGTAACCTTCAAAGTATTACAAAATACAAAGGATCACATCATATCAGAAAATATCCTCAGAATGATTGCATTTATAATGCCTGCTTAAATATGAACATAGGAATTCATGTTTCTAATTCATAGATACAAATATTTTGATATATTTGACTGTATTAAAATGAAAATTGTTTCAAGGGATACTACAGGTGGAAAGTACATATTTGCAATGTATATGAAAGAGGAAGTGTTAGTAAAGACTCTACACAGAAATTCTGAAAATTAACAGTAAATCATAACACAATCTAAGTAGCTAAAGGTTATGGATAGGTAATTCTCAGGATAGAGATATTATTGTCAATAATTATCCAAGAAAATAATAACCCATACTTGTAGTAAACACAATTAATATTAAAATAAGATATAGAATCGTTATTGTTCATTTGGTAAAACAATTAAAAGTCTGATAATATCAATTCTTGTCAAGAATCTGGAGTAATGAGAACTTTCATGTATTTCTTGTTGGGATATACATAGAACCAACCTGTGTGAAGATCACTTTGGCAATATTTACTAATAATGGAACAATGCCTTTCCACTTATAAAGCAGCTATAAAGTCTCTATGCATGATATCCCTGCTTATAATAATGACCTGAAGAAAACTATAAGGTACCCTCCCTGTTAGTGACTCCCAAGGAGTTGTCTACAAGATCAGGTTTGAAAATATACATTTGTGCTAATAATAGAACACAGAGGTCACTAATTAGGATATAGAGACTTTGTGGCCACCATAAATAAACTGTGTAGAAATGTCTGCACATATGCACGAAATGTTTATCCTAGCAATGTTTGTAGTAACAAAACAGAACAAAACACAAACTTAAAATAATTCTAATGTCTAAGGAGATGGCATGAAAGATTTGATTGAATTCCTATGAAGATTTAAAATTAATGACCTATTGTACCATATAAACCTATTAACCTACACACATTACTAAACATAATGTTTAGTGAAAAATCCAGGTGCGAAGCACTGTGTACAGCAAGCATTTTATGAAAAAAAAACCCACAGAAATTAATATTATGTACTCTAAGAATATACACACACACACACACACACACAGTTCTATGTTTATTTTATATACATCTAAACATACCCACATACATATAGGCATTCAAAATAAAAAGCAGAATGAATAGAATATTATTTCTAGGTGAAATTATTTTATCACAGCAGTTTTCTCTTGAAAAGCAGGAGGATTTTATCACATATATAATTTTTTTCTAAAAATATATATCTAAAACAAGCATAACAAATGTTAATATGTATTGGAGCATATGTCTATTATGCCATTTTTTCTCTCTACTTTTGAAAAATTTCATAAACAAGAAATAGCAGCAAAAGTCAATGTGAAAAATATTACTAAGTGCTACAAAAGCACAAAGGGAAGCATTATGTTTTGGCTAAGAGAAAACAAAATGTTTATGGAATGAGTGATACTTTAGATGATTGTTGATGCATAAAATTTCAGACGACAGACAAGAGGAAGGTCATTCCAAGCAGAGGCAATATTTGATTTGTGTAGAGAAATAATATTTAGAAGGCTGTTTAAAGAGTTTTAAGGACATATTAGAAATGCATTTAGGAAAATGCTGCTTGAGAGACATTTTTTGGAATTTAGGAATAAGAAAGACATAAAGAGGAAAAGAATTGAGTCAAAGTCAAATGTTGATGAAATATAAAGCAGAGTGGAGACTGAGAGCAATACATTGGATTTGAACAGATGAGTAGAGAAAGTCAGTGTAGTTTCCTTAGAATTATAAGTTCAGGAAAGTGCAGGAAGACAGGGAAGTGGCAGCAAATAGTCCAGGCTAGTTTGGAAATGTTTACTGGAGAAAGAAAACATATACGCAAAAGTAACTTAGCTCAGTGCTTTGGGAGGCAGAGACAGAAGGATTGCTTGAGGCCAGGATGAACCTCCCTTAAATTCAGCCCAAGGGAAACATATTGAAAGCAGCAGAGAGCAGGCTTCCTTACACACAGCCCAGGCACCAACTTTGCTGCCCTCACTGACATCAAGGCCTGGCTGTACCTCCCTTGGGGAGTGGGTCAAGTCATACTTGATACACTTATCTAATAAAATTGTAGGAAGATGCAGAAGATAAGTAATCCTTGAATAAACATAAACCATTAATGAACTGTACAAGAGAGTATTTATTTACAGGATCAGATTGCAGAAGCCAGGACCCCAAGACTAGCCTGGGCAACATAGTAAGACCCCTGACTCTACAAGAAAACAAAAGCAAAAACAATTGTCCAGGTGTGGTGGTGGGTGCCTGCAATCCCAGCTACTTGGGAGGCTGAAGCCAGAGGATCACTTGATCCCAGGTGTTTGAGGCTTAGGGGAACTCTGATCATACCACTGAACTCCACCCTGGGCAAGAGAGAAAGATCCCATCTCTTAAAAAAAAAATGTAAGCAAGGAAAGAAAAGGAAGGAAGGAAAGAAAAGGAAGGAAGGAAGGAAGGAAGGAAGGAAGGAAGGAAGGAAGGAAAGAAAAGAAGGAAGGAAGGAAAGAAAAGAAGGAAGGAAGGAAAGAAAAGAAGGAAGGAAGGAAAGAAAAGAAGGAAGGAAGGAAGGAAAGAAAAGAAGGAAGGAAGGAAGGAAAGAAAAGAAGGAAGGAAGGAAAGGGAGGGAAGGAAGGAAGGAAGGAAGGAAGGAAGGAAGGAAGGAAGGAAGGAAGGGGAAAGGAAAAGTAACTTATTGGTGGTGTTGTGTCTTTTGTTTTAAGCATATAGGATACTTGGGCACTTTTCTAGTCTGAGTAATGGGAATAAACAGGCCAGATCCTGGAGGACCTGGAGGAGATGGGAAATATTGCTATCCAGAACAGTGCCGGAAGAGTTATCTTTGGTTAGCAGAAGAGAGTTTTTTTGTTTTTGTTTTTTGCTTTTTTTTTTTTTAAATAAAACAGAAGAAGGACAACAGGTTACAGAGATTGCCAGACAGAAAGAACACTAAAAGGCTCATTAGAGAGGGGCCTTGATCTTTGCAGTAAAGGGAGGAGATAACAGCAGAGACTGTGTTGCCAGCTTGGAGAGGGCAGAAATTGTTTGAGAAACATGCTACAGGAACTAAAATCAGCCATTGAATGGGGACATAAAGCCTCCTATGATACAACTCCATCCCTGCTGCTTGGTCCAGAGTTAATACTATCCTCTGCTGACATTTTTTAGTGGTTTGTGGTAGCCCATAATGCATATTTTGTAACTTTTTTAACCTATTTTTCATTCTAGAACATTCACCTCTATGTGCCAGGAACATAGTAAGTGCTTAATAAATGCTTCTAAATTGGATAAGCAAGACATTACATTAGTCAATTCATAACTTATATTTAGATTCTCTGTGCCTGATCCACACTCTTTGGTGCCAGAAAGACCTATGAATTAAAACAAATTTCCTGGGAGTTATTAGAGATGAACAACAACCTGAGCAGATATACTGCTAGCATTCACTTTTTAAAGAGTGGGGCCATGAGGTATTTCACAATGTCTGTCTGGAAGATGGACTAAGTCACCACCTAACAACTGTGTGACATTGCAGAAGTTGCTTTACCTCTGTATAAAAGAAGTGGTATGCTTGTCATGAGAACAGTTTCTTATAGTCCCTGCTCATAAATTTTTAGCTGTTTTTCTATTATTAGAAATGATTTTATACCCTGATGCTCCATCCGTCAGATGTGCTATGAAGTCACTGAGGACTTCCTATGGTCATATGAGATGTACCTTTAAGTGAAGGTAATCAGCATTGCGTTTTATCAGTGGATAGCTAGGAGGAAAGTTCTCGATACTTTGGCATTAAATTTATATGTATATTCAACTAGCAACGGATTAGAATAAATCCCTTCACTGTCTCAATAAGCTTTGTAGCACTGCATTTTAAAAAGCTTAGATGATGTACTGAATACCCGTTTGTGAAAGTTTATGTGCAAATTTAGGCAAAAGAATTAAACATTAAAGGAAAACTATAACGGTAATCTAAAAATACCCTGGACAGCTAAATTGAATATTTACTAGATGGATGTACCAGGCTTAGCAAAATTAAATTTTAAAACTGTGCCTATAACAAAACTGTGATAAAAGTAAGAACTCATGCTTAGAAGGGAAAGGAAAAGGGTGACGATGCAGCCTGGCAGGCGGATTCTTAATTTGTATTTCCTTTTATACATGTTGTTTGCTAAGAGACCTCAGAGCAAATAACTTGGATCCTCTTGACTTCTGTCTCTCGCTGGATTGGGAGGCTGATGATGTAGTCTGTTTATTGTATGACTTCAGTATAAAAATCTGTGTGTGCCTTAGAAGAGCATGGCATTATTGTACTCTATAGAACCAACTCCAGTACATAATCATAATTTTTCTTGTCTTCCATCCTCTAAGAATTAATTATGTCTACAAGTAGAATAACAAATTTGAGTGTCAGTTCACAAGATACCTATGTCAAACAAAATATTATTTTGTAGTTATATGGCAGTATCAGGAAAAAAATAAGAAATTCAAATAAGAAATGAGAAAAATTTGAATTGTTCATCTGCCTATAGGAGATATAGGTAAAAATGTTATTTGTTTCCAGTTTTCTCTCACACAAAGGGAAAAATGAGTTTTTATAAAGAATGGAATGAAACCTTAACAGATGGAGACCAAAGCTTGAAGCACTAGTGTGGGAAAGGATATACTCAGAGATAAACCTCCCTTAAATTCAGCCCAAGGGAAACATATTGAAAGCAGCAGAGAGCAGGCTTCCTTACACACAGCCCAGGCACCAACTTTGCTGCCCTTATTGACATCAAGGCCTGGCTGTACCTCCCTTGGGGAGTGGGTCAAGTCATACCTGATACACTTATCTAATAAAATTGTAGGAAGATGCAGAAGATAAGTAATCCTTGAATAAACATAAACCATTAATGAACTGTACAAGAGAGTATTTATTTACAGGGTCAGATTGCAGAAGCGATAATAAGAAAGCTAATGGTAGTGTCTACATGCCAGCAAAAAGGCAGATGTAAAGCGAAACATTCACTGTCCAATCAATTAGATGAAGGAGCTATATAATGCCAAACAGCTAAGTATTTGGAAACACCCAGATATTTGATAGCACAGTTCCCATTTTTTAATGAATTTTCCTTCAGAGCCAGAACATATTCCATACAAGGCAAGTGGTTTCCGTCAGAACCTTCTTTTTTCTTTTTAAACCACAGTGGGATTACTCAGGAGTCTCACTCTTTATTTGAAATACCTGTTTTGAAGGGATTTTCAATTGATTCTAAAAATAAGTCAAATACACCATCAAAGAGCAAAGATTTATGCTTCCTCAGGCTATTCAGTAAAATTATGTGTCATAGGCTCTTAGGACAATGTTGTTTTTTTTTTTTTTTTTTTTTTTTTTTTTTTTTTTTGACTAAGTCTCGCTCTGTCACCCAGGCGACAGAGTTGTGCAATCTCGGCTCACTGCAACCTCCGCCTCCTGGGTTCAAGTGATTCTCCTGTCTTAGCCTCCTGAGTAGCTGTGATTACAGGTACGTGCCACTACGCCCAGTTAGTTTTTGTATTTGTAGTAGAGTTGGGGTTTTACCATGTTGGTCAGGCTGGTCTCAAACTCCTGATCTTGTGATCCGCCCATCTTGGCCTCCCAAAGTGCTGGGATTACAGGCATGAGCCACCGCACCCAGCTAGGACAATTATTAAAGGTGTTCCAACAATGGTTCAATAATGAAAAAGGCAGGTGGCCTTCCAAGAAACTGCTAGAAGGATAACTTCATTTGGATATTTAAGTTCTGATTTATTTAAAATATGAATATGAGTTGCCACCTCAATTAAAATATAAATTCTGGATTTTTAGGGACATTCTTGATATTATTTTTAATTCCCACCCTCTCAAATATACATAGTACTAAATTTATAGAAGGATATTATATGCTCAATGCTTGCCTACAGAATGAATGGTGAACTGAATGTCTTTTTAAAATGTACTAGAATGAAATTTCTACTGAAATATCTACCATCTGTTAAAAAAAAACACACACACACACACACAAAACCCCAACATTTTAATTCCAGAGCATGTGGTTATTGGAACTGAAGGTCCCTTAGTTGCATCTTTAAAAAAAAGCAAGGGCATCTCTATTTATTAGGCATTTAAATTCAATGCACTGCAATGTCTCCTCTCTTTGCACTTTCCTTAGTAATTGGGTGTTGACTCTCTGTCTTCAGGCTAATTCAATGCTTATGTTGTTAAGATATAGACTGGCTGCTCCTGTGTGAATATTTTCTGGCTTTAGTCCATTGCTCATCCTTTCCCCAGATTTCAGTAATGAATAGAGTTCTTCATTCACTGAAAGAATGTCCTTGGACCTGTTTGTGCTCCATATTGCTCATACACTGCAATATTCCCTTGGCCTCCCGACTTTGCAGCTTGCAGTTGTCCAATAGCCTAGTTTCCTTTACAGGCGACCATATGCTGTGGTTTTATAGAGGGAGAGCCCTTCCTACCACAACCTAATTCTAGTCTCTACACATATCCTTGCAATTGCACACACTTATCTAAAAACACTGCTTTAACATACTAATTCCTGTTCAAAAACTTTCCATTGCGCCTTATTTTGAGTGGTCAGGGTGGGAGTCATCAGAATAAAAATCTGCTTGGTTCTCAAAGATTTCTATAAACCAAATATCCCATTCTTAAGGTTTTAAATTTCTGGGAGTATTCTCACAGACTTTGGCTGAATTGAGGACTTCTTCACTTTAGCAGGTATATATTCTATTTGTTGACTCTCTCAGTGTCAAAGAGGGGTAAAAAGATGTATGTCGTTAATAATGATCTTCTTTGTTTTAATTAAGTTCTGTTAAGTTTGTCTGGTTTATGGGTAACTGCTGGAGAAGAAAATACCATAGGTTCCTATTTTCATCTTCCAGCAGCTTCCATACCAGTCAAGTTCCTATGCAATCACTATTTTCATCAAGACACAGAATCCTTACTTAAGCTAACATATGCTCCCTTTCTGAAAGAAATATAAAAAGGACTGAAATACCAAATTGGCTATCAGTAGTTATCATATTATTCCTCTTTCTATTTTAATCTAACTAGATGTTTTATCTGCAACAAGTTACACATTTTTCTTCAGGCCTCATTTTTCCACCAGTGAAATGAAAGTCAATTCGAATGTTCTCTAATATTTCTCCTCGTTGTGATAATCTGGGACATTCTGATTCCATAACTCTTCTATATTTTCTACCTTATTAGGAAAAACTTAACAGCAAGAATAGTGTTTATCTTTCCCCCCCTCACTGAGTACATTGTTATATGATTAATGGAGGCTAAGTATCCACTGGATGAAGAACTTACTACCTATTGTTTAAAGTGTGCTCACAGTTCTGAATAATGAGCTCTCACCTTGTTAAAATCATGAACCATTTGGTGCAATCATAAGTCCAAAGACATTCATGGGATTAGCCAGAGCAATCCAAATCAAACAGAAGCTTCTCCATTATGTCCCTCCCTTCCCAGACCCAATGCATTTCAACAAGGAAAATCATGCCATGAGGTTGTAATAGGTGCTAAACAATAAATATTCTCTCTTTAAATGTTTGTTCAGTTGCTGAGGAGTCAAAATGACAGCTTCACACATCCGCATTTATAGAGATTACATTTTTTTCCCTTACGTTTCCTGAATCTTTTTCTCACCAAAGTCTCTATTCCAGAAGGCATCAGAGAAGAGAAAAAGCAAATTAAAAGTATCTGCCATTTCCTGGAGGGTCAATTATGCTCCAAGCTTGAATTACGAAAAGCCCTGGTGGTGAAGCATAGCTGGTTTGATTTGGTCCACACTTGTAGCAAAAATTTAAAATCTTGATGGGGCTGCCCGCCATGCTATGGATCAAAGAGAAAGGATAACCTGGGCTGGGAATAAAATGTATAGTCTAAGCTCTGTTTAGCCCCAAGCATCCAGCACTCCTCTGTGATGGGTCATCAAAGGCTCTGTGCAAATGACGTCTCAGTCAGCCCAGGGAGTCAGACACCACCGAAGGAAAGAGAGGTGGTAAGCAGACACCAAGACACGTTTCTTTTATACTCTCAGCACAGCCTGGGAGAATCCTAAAATCCCTCTTCAAGTTTGGCTTTCCCCTGAATCAGCAATCCTAAACTTGACTGCAATCTTGCCGAGCTTCATTTTATTCTTCCAGCATAGTTTTCCTTAATTTCTGAAGTGGAAACCACCTATTTCCCAGTTTCTTGCAGTGATAGTTAAATACACAGTACAAAAATCTAGGACCCTACCACTAAACCTACTGAATCCAATGTAAGGGTGTACTCAAGGGACCTACATATTTAAGAATTTCCCCCACACTTCTTCCCATGCTTAATTTCCCAGTCATGAACAGTAGCAGCTATAGTCTGCTTCCTAGCAGACTCCAAATCACACTCAAAAAACTTAAAATGCACTTACCTTCTATTATAAATGAAACGGCCGATTACCATCAGTAACTGTTATCTGTTACCCCCTTTCTAATTCAAGCCTACCCTTATATGCAATAAAGTCTACTTTATCATCACAATCACCAGGCCCTATAAAATAGCAGAAAAAATAAATTATACACACATACATAGAAATATGTATGTAATATATACATATATATACACACATATATAATTTTTTTGAGACAGAGTTTTGTTCTTAGTGCTCAGGCTGGAGTGCAATGGTGCAATCTTGGCTCACTGCAACCTCTGCCTCCCAGGTTCAAGCAATTCTCCCACCTCAGCCGACCAGTAGCTGGGATTACAGGCATGCACCACCACACCCAGCTAATTTTGTATTTTTAGTAGAGACAGGGTTTTACCATGTTGGTCAGTCTGGTCTCAAACTCCTGACCTCAGGTGATCCACCCGCCTTGGCCTCCCAAAGTGCCCGGATTACAGGCATCAGCCACCACACCAGGCCTGTATTATATTAATAGATATTACCTAGATCTATCAACCTATTTATCAGTGGCTATCTGTGTTCCTCAGTGCCAGCTATGGAGGCTGCTTGCGGTATGCCTGGTACAGCTGCAGCCTCATAGGGAGCCACCCATGGACCAATCAGCACACGCCTTCTCCCCTCTGAAGCCTATAAAAACCCCGGATGACTCAGCCAGACTTGAGGACATGAAGGGATGACCAATATACAAATATCTATATATGTTAATATGTAAACTATCTATATATATATATAGATACGGTTAGATAGCTATATATATATTTTTCTTGTGTTCTCTACGTAGCTATAAATGGAGATATAGATCTTGAGATATATATCCAGATACGCAAGAGAGAGCAAGAAAATAAAAATGGATAGGTTGCAGAGTTCTTATTTCTACAGCTATACACAAAGCTGAGTTGATATATTTGACTTATTTTTTTACCGCCTGTTTGAAATTCCTTTTGCCCTTCACCACCACTCTAGGTTGTCAGGAGTTTTTTACTGGAATGGTCATATAAATCATAAATCCTAAATAATCTAAATATCTAATGGTTTTCTAATCTGGTTAAAATCATCACATATAGTCGGGCACAGTGTCTCAAGCCTGTAATCCCAGCACTTTGGGAGGCCGAGGTGGGCGGATCACAAGGTCAGGAGATCGAGACCATCCTGGTTAACATGGTGAAACCCCGTCTCTACTAAAAATACAAAAAATTAGCTGGGCGTGGTGGCAAGCGCCTGTAGTCCCAGCTACTCGGGGGGCTGAGGCAGGAGAATGGCGTGAACCCGGGAGGTGGATCTTGCAGTGAGCCGAGATTGCGCCACTGCACTCCGGCCTGGGCGAAAGAGTGAGACTCTGTCTCAAAAAAAAAAAAAAAAAAAAAAACATATACTTTTGTTTTAACCTGAGACACTTTGGAGCATGAGAGTTCTATCAATATCATGCTAGTATAGTATATATAAAATGAGACAATCCCAAGCAAACCAGGATATTTGGTTGCTGTGCTGCCAACTTTCTTTAAATTCATGCCCATGGCCTCATGGAGAGCTCCCCATGACCAGTTAATTGAAGAAGAAGAAATTCAATTCATTTATAAATTGTTTTTACACATTATGCTAGCAGAGCTGGAAGAAACAGTTATATCATCATAGTCAGACTCAGATGTGGCCCTATGTATATATGGTTTTCTATATTACTCCACTGAAATTTACTAATAGACATTGATGGCAGAAGCAGCCTGTCTGGGGTGGCTGTTACCATGATGCCGGCTTCTGTAGGGGAGGCACGGCTAGGGCTGCTCACTCCAAGGAGACAGTGGGAGCCTGGAGCAGGTGGGAGGCCCACCCTTCTGGGTGAAGCTGTGGCCACCCAGCCACAGTGTGAACCCAGGCATCTCTGTACTCTCAGGGGCTCAGAAAGGGCCCCCACTGCCCCCACAGGTTCAGAAGTACCTGCTCCCACTGCCTGGCCTCTCCCTGCTCTCAGCACTTGCTCTGATCTCTGAGCAAAGTTGAGGCTGAGTCCAGGCGCTATGGCAACCTGGACGGGTGTGAGCATGCTTGGGGCAGTGCTGACATGACAGTCTCATGTTATCTTAGCCCCCTCCACACTTGGGGCACCAACGAGCATGGAGGGAAGCCAAGGGAGGGTTGGGGGCAGTTCAGAGCTAGCCTGCAGGTGTCCCTTGGCAGGAACAGCGTGGGCACCACGAACAGCAGCAGGAGGCAGACAGGGTCTGGAGCGGAAAGGGGCAGGTCCCTGTCGAAGCTCTACCTTCAAGCTGGGAAAGGCCTGAGGCCTGGAGGCTGGGCTGCCAGCCCCACGGAATGGAGTGGAACTTATGGTGCTTTTACCGGGTCCACCCATGGCTACCAATGGACCGATAAGCATTCATTCTGTCCCCTCTGAAGCCCATAAAAACCCTGGACTCAGCCAGACTTGAGATTACAACAGGTCCATCAATTGTGGAGAGAAGCTACCCACCACAGGGTCTCCTCTCTGCTGAGAGCTGAACACTCAACAGGATGACCAGCTGCAGAGAGGAACTACCCACCCCAGGGTCTCATCTCTGCTGAGTGCTGAACACTCAAAGGGACACCCCAACTGTGTAGAGGAGCTACCCACTGTGGGTCTTCTCTGAGCTGTTCTGTCACTCAATAAAGCTCCTCTTTTCTTTACTCACTCTCCACTTGTCTGCCTACCTCATTCTTTCTCAAGGCAGAACAAGAACTTGAGACCCACCAAATGGTGGGACTAAAAGAGCTGTAACACAAACAGTACTGAAACATGTTCCTTGCTTGCCAGGTTGTGAGCAACAAGAAAGAGGGAAGAAAGAAGGAGAGAAAAGCTGCTGCCTTTTGGAGATCCCAGGCCTAGGAGCTACCCAAGCCAGGGCTGTGACACCCTCTTTGGGGCTCTGCAGTTCCTGGCATCTCCAAGCTTCCATGCATTACTTCATTCTGCATTCCCTGGTGCCAGCCATGGAAGCCGCCTGTGCTACGTCTGGTCCAGCTGTAGCCTCGCAGAGAGCACGAGCCCTGCCTGCACCTGAAGCTGCCCACTCTGCCACAGCCAGCATGCCTGTGGCTGGGGCTGGACCCCATGCTTGCTTGCTCACACACCCCTTGCCACTCCACTCTCTCTTGGCAGGCATGGCATCCAGGTCAGTAGCACGAGCTGAGCACAACCTCCCAGGCTGAGTGGGGGCAGTGGGCTGGAGCAAAAATCAGGCAAAGGCACCACTGGCCACAGAGGTTTCCAGGTGGTGAAACAGCACCCCAAGGATCTCGTAACAACGTGACAGTAGTAGAAGGAACTTCACAGTATTTAATGGGTTTCATATACACTCTTTCTTACCACGAGTAAATTGATTTGATAACACTAGTAAATCAATTTGTCTGTAATAGTCAGGATTAATTACCCTAACAAACATAGTTGTCCCTGTTTGAAGGCACACATAGCTAAGTGGCAATCCAAACTTCCAGTTAAAAGGAAGTATTATATTTTCTTTTATAGAAGTGTTCCTTTTTGGGTATAAAAATCTCTAAACCAGAGGATCTTAAAGTCAAAATAGTAGGAAAAAAGTATTTTATCAATGGTTTATTATATGTAATACTGAAAGGTGCAAATCACATTTCCACTTTATGTTTCTCTATCATTGTGCTTTGGTACAACAATGGTTGTTGGAAAAAAAGCATCGTATATTGAAAAGCATCTAATTGGCTTTGTAACTGACTTTTCAAAAGGGCATTCCACTGTATATTGGTCCAACTATTTCTAATTGATGGTAAAGCCAGCAAATTGCATCAGTATATGCTAACCGATGTACTTCTTTTGCGTGAAATATGTTTCTTGATAAGAAGCAATGTAGTCTGGGATGTTATGGTGGGTAAATAAGTAGGTAAGGTAGTCCATAAATAGTATTTCTTTTCTTTCTTTTTTTTTGGAGATAGAGTCTCACTCCATCACCCAGGCTGGAGTGCAGTGGTGTGAGCTTGGCTGACTGCAAACTTTGCCTGCTGGGTTCAAGTGACCCTCCTGCCTCAGCCTCCCAAGTAGCTGGGATTATAGGCACATGCCACCACACCTGGCTAAGTTTTGTATTTTTAATAGATATGGGGTTTCACCATGTTGGCTAAGCTGGTTTCGAACTCCTGATCTCAGGTGATCCACCCAACTTGACCTCCCAAAGTGCTGGGATTGCAGGCATGAGCCACCATGCCCAGCCCTATAAATAGTATTTCTAGCAGATGGAAATTCAGTGCAAATCTATACTTAATATAAATGCAATCCAAGCAAGAACAAATCACCATCCAATCCATAATGGATGGTTTCTAATATAATTGTCCTGGCAGCAGATGGTTAGCTGGTCCCCATGGATATGGGCTAGTAGTGGTGTCTAGATTGATATTGTTGGAGATCGATCATCTATGTTTTTGAACCCATAACCCATAAATAATGTATCTCCTTATTACTTTGGCCGTTTCTTTTTTTTTTTTTTTTTTCAAGAGCCCAATGAACCAGCACAGGGATGGCTGAGAACAAAAGACTGAAAGAGTGATCCTGTCTAGCTGACTACTGAGAAATCAGTGAACATTTTTACAGTACAGAAATATTTTCAAATTATTGACCTCTTTCCAATGTTTCAAATCTCTCACCCATGTCTCTTTAACATTAGTCATATAATCTTATTCCTTCTAACTCTTTGAACATCTGACCGTGTTCCGCCAGCCTGTTAGCCAAAGCTTGTGGATTGTTATAAATCCATCATGTGGGCCACAATACCTTCCATGCACAGAGGAAATTTTGCCTATTTGGTGAATTTCCTTTATCACTATCTTTCAGGGCCACATCTGAGTGTGACTGTCATGATATAACTTTCTCTTCCAGCTCTGCCACCTTTTTGTGAACAATTTATAAACTAGACTTGAATGTCTTTTCTTTAATCAACTGATTGTGAGTATGGCTTGACAGAGAGTTGACAGGCAGCACAGCAAGAGCAGATGCACTGCAAGAATGATTACCTACTCATGCAGTTTACTTGTACATGTACTTGAGTTCAGTTTTATGTATACCACTTTCACCTAGTGATGTAGTACTATTAAGCAAACTCAAATTTATGGCTTATGGTTATTTGAACCATTAAGCAAGCAAGCCAGGATATTTGGTTGCTGTACTGCCAGCTCTTTTAAGCCATGCCCAGGTCCTCACAGAGAGTTCCCCTATGACCAGCTAGTTGAAGAAGGAGAAATTCAAGTATAGTTTATAAATTATTTTTTACAGAATATGCTGGCAGTGCTGGAAGAGGCAGTTACACCATCATAGTCACACTCAGATATGGCCCTATGTATATATAGGGTTTTATATTACTCCATTAAATTTTACTGATAGACTTGACAGTAACAGGAGGAATTTCATAGTATTTTATGGGTTTCATACATACTCTTTCTCACCTGCATTGATACTACCAGCAAATCAATTTTTTTGTAATAGTTAAGATTAATTACCCTGACAAACAGAGTTGCCATTTGGGGGAGTCTGCAGGTCACAACTATTTTCATAGTAGCATTAAGACATTCGCTATGAAGTCAGCATTCAAAAGTTGAAAAGCCTAACTCCCAATGTGATGGCATTAGGAGGTAGGGCTTTTGGGAGATAATTAGGACATGATGGTGGAGCCCTTATAAATGGGATTAGTACCATTATAAAAAGACATGAGATGAAAACATTATTTCTTTCTTTTTCTTCTCACTTCTATGTGAGGATATAATAAAATGGCCATCTGAAAACCGGGAGACTGACCCTCCCCAGACACTAGGGTAGCTGGCACTTTGGATTTAGGCTTCTCAGCCTCTAGAACTGAGAGAAATAAATTTCTGTTTTTGAGCCACTCAGTCAATAGTATTCCATTATAGCAGCCTAAACAGATTAATACAATGTTGTCTGTCTTTTCATCATGCTAAGATTTTTACTGATGGTGCAAAAGAGTGATGGATAAAAATTCTATATTTAACATGAATGAGACACTGGTACCAAACAGTAGGTACTAGCAGTTTGTTAGTCCATTTTACATTGCTATAACAGAATATCTGAGGATGGATAATTTATAAAGAAAATATGTTTATTTGGCTCATGGTTCTGCAGGTTGTACAAGAAACATGACACCAGCATCTGCTTGACTTCTGCTGAGGCTTCAGGAAGCTTTTAATCATGACGTATGGTGAAGGGGAAGCAGGCATGTCACATGGCAAGAGAAGGAGCAAGAAAGATGCCATGTTCTCTTAAACAACCAGTTCTTATGTGAACTTATAAGAGCAAGAATTCACTCATTACCATGGGGAAGGCATTAAGCCAGTCTTGAGGGATCTGCCACCCTGACCCAAACACCTCCCACTAGGGCCACACCTCCAGCATTAGGCATTACATTTCCACATTAGATTTGGAGGGGACAAATATCCAAACTACATCAAGCAGTCATCATATCTTTCATTACCATAAATTTATTTTTTTAAAAGCCAATGTAACTTAAGAGACCCTTTGGAAAAGTAGTACAAGTTATTTATTTTATTGTCTTAATGCTTTGGTACATGATTTGTTAATACTTTGTACGACGAAGTGGAAAGTATGTGTAAAGCATTTCTAAATACCAAAATCTAATTGTCTCAAAAAAACTCGTGCTATTGTTGGAGTGAGAAGCTAAACTGGTTGCTTTTTTCACGAAATATCATTTTTATTTGAATAAATGAGTGATACCAATTCACTGTTTTTCAAACTAAACTGTTTGGCAGATATTTTCTCAAAAATGAATAAAATGAACTTATTACTTCAAGGAAAACAACTGACATTATTTATAACCCATGATAAAATTCAAGCTTTCAAGTGTAAATTAGAAATTTGAAAATTTTTATCTGCTTGCCAGCTCCCCAATATTGAAAGAGTATCCTAATAAGGATGGTGTTGATATTAAGAAATATAATTGAGAGATTGTATAAATGAAATGTACCAAAATTTGGAAGACTTTCTAAGTCAGTAAGCCAATGGTTTCCAAATAAACTTTGTGTAATTTTTCAAAACCAGGCATGGGTAAAAGATGCATTTAACATGCAAATTAGATGAATAGGTTTTAATGTAACAGAGAGCAAAATGCTCACTGTTATGGCTTAAAATACCATATTATAAGCAACTCTTAAAGCTCAACTATTTGTTGAGTTTTGGTGTAGTATCATAGAAAAACCAGAATAACCTGAAAAGGCTATGAAATTTCTCCTCCCTTTTCTAACTACATAGCTGTGTTTGAAACTACATTGTCTTTGTACATTTCCATTGAAACAATCTGTTGCAACAGATTTAATGGAGAGGTAAATATAAAAATCTGTTTTCTACTCATCAATTTATTAAACAGATTTCAAAAAATACTAAACAATTTTTCACTTACTAATTTTTTGAAAATGTAGTGATTCTTTATAAAAATATATCACTTGTTGTGTAATTGTTTTATCTTTTTTTAGATTACTGGTTTTTAAAACTTTTTACTTAATCTCTTATATAATAAATATCAAAAAACATTCTACACAAACAAAATCTCTTTGGAGTGTTCAATTATTTTTAAGTGTGTAAATGGCTCCTAAGAACTTTAGAAGAGTTTGGGTTTAACTTCTTTAACGAATAGTGGTTATTTACTGATAATAACATAGTTATACTCCAAATATCTAGAAGCCTACACTGCAATTTTCTTATCAGAATTTTTCCATACCTGCTTACAGCATCCTGATCTGCTGCAACATCGTAAGTGCCAAATAGCTGAGCTGTTTGTACTGCATTCTGGACCAAGTAAAGAAAGAGACTTATTTTTCCTATATCTTACTCAAAGCTGCCAATTTGGGGCCTTTGCAATAAATTGCTAGA
This sequence comes from Symphalangus syndactylus, assembly GCF_028878055.3. Classification (NCBI taxonomy): domain Eukaryota; kingdom Metazoa; phylum Chordata; class Mammalia; order Primates; family Hylobatidae; genus Symphalangus; species Symphalangus syndactylus. Next base: position 42,597,022 of record NC_072423.2, read on the forward strand.
GGCAAATCAATCAAATATATCATATGTGGCACCTAAAATTATAAGACCCCTACCAAAACAATAGGCTGTACCTTAGTAGTAGTCATTTCAGGGTGTTCCAATTTTTCTTCGCCTCTAAAGGGAATCCCAGCAGGGAATCCCAACAGGCCAGGAGATGAATGATTTCTAAAAGTAGGTAACAAATGCAAGTTTCCAAGACATGAGATTTCTTGCTACTTTCCTCTTACTAGGTCTTACTGGCATGAGAAAATCAATGCAGCAAACCAATGTGTCCTGAGGGATATGAGAGAATCAAATTTCCTGCAGACTAATTATAGCACAGAGTTGATATAACTCTGATGTGAGAGAATAAAGTTGTGCTCTTGCCAAAGTCAGGTGAAATAAACCTGTTAAACTTTGCCTATTAGTATAGAGGAAAATACACTCAAAATATTGATAGCTACTTATCAAATGTTAGTGATTATGATGGTTTTCTCTAGTAAGGAGACTGCAATTGATGTCACTCACTAATTAAATGTATAATAACCATGGTCATTCACCAAGGCATGTTTATTTTTTGCATAGTTCATATTTGGTTATTTGAAAGGATGTGTGATAGGTATAACCACCCACATATTTTAAGCAACCGATGATGGAAATACTCTCTGAGAGGGTCCCAAGAGTGAAATATTGCATTTGTTTTATTATTCTCAAAGAATGGGTAGCTCCTGGGTCTTCACTTTCCAAAGCTTTCACTTAATGGGTCAAAGAATCAATAAAAGAATTCTCAATTTGCTGAGTATATCTACTCTAACTATACTTGTAAGAACGGGGAAATAACCACATGACAGTTTCACTTTGAAGTGAGCTTGAGTCAAAATGCCATTTACCACCTAACCCCATAAGCTTTCACTCTGAGCTGTAGACCATTAGGGTTATTATTTCAGTCCCCAGAGTTTATTAGTAGCTCAGATTCATTATTCAATTATTTAAAAAAAATTATAGAGATTTTTCTTTCCCCAGTACACAGCCATCTTCTTATACCTGTAACAGCTATCATGTAAATACCAATTACTTTAGAGAGGAAGACAATTTCAGCCCATTCTTGTGAAATTATGTCAAGGATATTCCTCAAGCTTCTATAGCATCTTTTTTTTTTTCAAGATAAACTAGTCTTTACTGTTTCAGATATAGATATTGATAGAGGGGAATTGGTTGAAGACCTGGGACTCAAATCAGATTAAGTAGGATTTTATTCCTAGGGACCTCATGACCAATAAAAGACCATCAAAGTTCTCTGTATGTCCAAACATTCTGGTTTCCATCCCTCTCTTACTTCTGGTAGCCAAGTGTTGCTGCCTTCTATGTTCCAGATATTCTACCATCTCCCCTACAGTTGTCTTACAGAAAAAATATAAAGCACTTTTCAAGGATACTAGGACTCCCATCAGCAGTTCGCTTCTCATTATTTTGTGGATGGAATTCTTCTAGATGCTCTCAAAGGATGGAGACATGGGGTGGGAAGCCAATCAGCTGCAGTAAATCCCTCCCAGTCTCTCCATATTACCAAATATTGGGACTCTTTCTTTCCATTATATCAAGGGATTTCTGGTTTTTCCACTTTATTCAGTGAAGGCGTATTTTTTTTTACCTTGGTTTTTGTTAACCATTGGTCCAAACAATTATAACTATTTCTACCTTTTAAACCTCACTTATAGAATCCAAAATAGTAATTTACTCAAGTCAATGAATGCAATGTAATATAAAATTGTTTCTCTCCACTTTAGCCCTCTCCTACACATATTTCTTATTTTTGGCCAATGTTATTATCATAAGTCAAAAATCTTATAATAGTTTTATTGTATGTCTTTATTTTCCATATTTAACATTTGATTAGCCCCTAAGTCCTACTGCAACCTGAGTGTGATTGTCTATCTGGAGGTAACCAAGGATGATGGAACATAAGGACTATGGTGAAGTGGCTCAAGAGAGATTGTTTCCGTTCCTTCACGCAAGGATTGACTATGCTCCTCACATAAGTGAAGGGTTGCTTCTAACAAATGATATTGGTTTTGGTGTTTGGGTACTTGTAATTATACAAATCCTTCCACGTTTTCCAGTTCAAATTCTACAGGTCTCAATCTGAGCCAAGATTGCAACTTTCATCAGTAAGGGTGGTGAACACAAGTTAGACTTGAATGCAACAATACACAGGTTTAGTCTAAGTCTAGTTTTTGGATATGTCAATGCTGAGGCTACAAAATGTATTATTATCTTCAATAAAGCACATATTGATGATATTGAGATTTCAAAACCCCCAGCTTGTCTTTTTGCATGTTAATCTCTCCAGTGCAATTAGACTTAGCTACTTTCCCCATTCTCTGTGAACATCATACAGTGATATATCCCATTACCATCACCTCCATTATCAGCCTTGTCTTCCAAAGCTGTTCTTCAGTAGATACTTTATGCCACATTACAAGGGATAATTTAAGTACCTGTTTTATGACTACATACCACTGGTATTCTTTTTTAAAATAATAATTTAATTTTCAGTGCTTTCAATTCTTATAAATAATCCCAGAAGCCCAATCTGAAGTTTTGACTAGTTGTTTGCCTGTTTACCTGAAGCTACATTTGAGTTAATAATATATAAGTTGGCTGGGTGCAGTGGCTCACCCTTGTAATCCCAGCACTTTGGAAGGCCGAGACTGGTGGATCACCTGAGGTCAGGAGTTCGAGAGCAGCCTGGACAACCTAGTGAAACCCCATCTCTACTAAAAATACAAAAATTAGCCAGGGCTGGTGGTGGGCACCTGTAATCAGCTACTTGGAATGCTGAGGCAGGAGAATTGCTTGAACCCTGGTAGGAGGAGGTTGCAGTGAGCAAAGACTGCACCACTGCATTCCAGCCTGGGTAACAGAGCCAGACTCCGTCTAAAATTAAAAAAAAAAAAAAAAGTTAATATTAGTTAATGTTAAAAAATGTAGTTAACATAAAATACTAGAACTATTTTATGTGGAAATGAATTAATAAAGAGTATGAGGTATTTACAAATTACTCTGAATAATGAATGGAGAAGTGAAAACTGTAGATTGGGTATCCAAAATAAGTTACAGAAAACAGTAGTATTGACTTGCCAGTGGAGCTGCCACATCTTCCATAATCAGAAAGACTGAGTGGCAGACTGGGATTATTGGCTTCAAGATCACGTCATATTGGCTGGGATCAGGAAGCTGCCACCTGCAACTGTTGCCTCTAGAATTACATTATATCTGCTGTATCGTCACTTGCAGACAATATACGCCCTACTTTATGCCTTTTGATATGTGTAAAGCTAGTGATAGAATACTAAAAGTTATATTATTGCTATTATAGAGAAACCCAATACCTCCATGGATATGCTTGACATCAGAAAAATCATAACAAGCATTCCTGTGAACTTCACCATACTTCTGCCTTCCAAAACTAAGCAAGTGCATCTGATTAGTTGACTTCAAATCATATATAGAACCTAAGTCACAAAGGAGCCTGGAAAATTAGTTTATAGACTTAATAATTTCTGAATTTTCAATGGCACAGCTAGGATGATGATAGAATAAATGTTCTGTACCAATTCATTATAGTCACCATTTCCCTTTATTAAATGAATAATCATAATAAAGTAATAATTAAAAGAATTCCCACTTGCGAGCCCTTTCTGGGTTGGTCTTTTCCTTCAGAAAAGGGATCAGGCTATTCATGAGGTTGAAATGAGCAGCCCACCCACTCAAACAGCCCACCCTCTCAAACTGAAGAGATAAGCAACAATAAAAATACATTTATACACACTACTGATACTGGTCAGATGTAGACATAACTCAAAAACTACACTCGTACTTCTCAATCCAGGCCATTTTTGACGAAATATTAACTTAATTAAACAAATGAAGGCATAATTCTTCTGAATTATAGTTACCACAGTCGCACCCTGTATACCAGTATATATATATATCTCTTTCTACTGTTTCTGTAATTCAGTGAGGCCAGTATCAGTATTAAATTCTAAATTTTTGTATCAATTCATAGAAGTAATACATCATTAAGAGCTGTAGGTAAGTTAAAAGCATAAGCTAAAATATGTCTAAGAATATTCTAAAGAGAAAATACAAGCACATATAATGTTTATTCTCATGTTCAATTTCACTTCAGGGAACCTCTCTGCAAATCCCTTTAAAGTGCTGAGTTAAAGGAAGAAACAGTGCTTGTTAGAAGCCTGAAGTTGGCTAAATTTAGATATGTAAATGTCTCCACAGGGCTTGCTTACACTCCATAGGCAGTCTGTACGATCTGTTTTTTTTTCCCCCTCCTTCTTACTCCATCCCTAATTAAAAGAGCTGTTCAGTTACGGGGTCAAATTTCTCATGCTGACCTAGCTTTGCTGCAGCTTTGAGAGGTGTAGAAACCTGTATACCACAGAGCAGTGGCAATTAGTTCTCCCGTAATTAAGGAGTGAAGGGTACTAGCAAATGGAGGTGTGCCCCTTCCAGCCTGCTGAGTGGGAAAACACAAGTTGGATTAAGGAGAATTTTCTAAGTACTATTTCCCCTAGAAATGGGTTCATCATTTCTAGTAGAAATGGCTTGCAGTCCTGGGAGGAATCTCAAATAAAATTACTATAATTCTGAGTTAGACTGGAAAGTGAAGACACTCACACAAACTCACTCAAGAAGAGAGGCCCTTGGAATTCATCGGTGCCACTTATAATGAGATAAAAAGATCCCTTAGCCACCCACTGCAGAACTCTAACATGTTGTCATGTTTATTTTAGAATCAAAGCTTGTTGGATATCATCTGGATATAGAAATATAAGTAAAGTTATTGTTTTTAGTATTATTTTGAATTTTCAGGTGTTTAAATACAAATAATTTTTTTTCTGTAGGCAAGAGAGAACCAGTAAGTTCACTTAAACAATGGGAACTTTACTGCCGTAATAAATATTAAAAGATTCAAAAATATAATCATAAAACTATCAAGAACCCAAGTAGTTTTAAAAGCTGTTTAATAATTTAATGTCTTTCTCATTGCATCTTCATTTTTTTTCTATGTTCAAATCCCTTCTCTCTTCTGCCCAGTTACTTCCCTATTTTCATTCTGTGACAACTTTGGTCTCCACAGGGCTCTCAGCTTGCCCCAATTCCAATTCTAACTCATAGCACTGATTCACTGCCTTCTACCCTCAACCAATTGGTTCCTTCACTCCCATATTCGTAAGACAGAAAATGTCAGAATAAGATAATTTGAAGGTCAGCACATCCTAATTTTGTCTAATTGGTCTGATCCCATTTTTATATTAGCACTATTTCATGTATTTATTTTAGAGCTCTAACTCTAATCTGCACTTATCTTGCTGGTAGACTATACATTTCTCAGCTCACAAAAAAGGTTACATACATTGTTTTCCTAATACAAGTTTTATTCCACTGGGAGGTACACTTAGCTGCTACCTACATTAATCTATTTTGGTTGTGGGGAAACATTTGGGTCTGGACAACTAGAGATGGCTTCAGGCCAATTGCCTGAACATCTGTAGTGGTCAGCTGTACAAGAGTGGCTTATATTGATAAGCATTTATTTCTTGCACATATGTGATGTGCTGACTGAGGTTCAGTGAATTCGGTAATGCTGGTTTAGCTTCAGACTACACAAAAGCTCCATGATCCATGAACTAGCAGTTACCTAAGGAATCTTTTTCTCATAGCGCAAGGAAGGAGTGTAAGAGACCATCATCAACCTGGAATTACATTGTCAAACATGTGTTTGAGTCACTTGCTGAAGCCAAGCTCAAGTTCAACATACTCTAACCTCCATCGGACCATAGGATTGTAGATATTTAATAGTGTTATAGAAGAGGAAAAAAAAAAAACCACTGGGATCAATAATCGAATTAAAAATAAAAGCTCCACAATCATGCCTACTTTATTTCTCCCTAAAATGCATAGACCCTGAAATTCAAGATTTGCTGCTGTACAGAACCACATCAAGGAAGATGTAACCTATAGTTTGCATCAGCCCCCATAAGTTAAAGGGCCCAGTCAGACAAAACTGTCTAAACTTTAGATGTCAATTCCAAGTCCCAGGCCACCTGTACTTCCCACTGACTGGCTATAAATCAGGGGTTCCCAATACCTTCTCAGGTTTTTTCAAAAAAACGCCTCATGGATCTCAGGAAGTCACTTTACTTATGTTTACCAGTTTATCATAAAGAACATAAATGAACAATCTGATGAAGTGGTACATAGGGTGAGGTCCAAATGTATGCCAAGTGCAGGAATGCCTATCTTTGTGGAAGTGAGGTGCAACACACACTAGCATGTGGATGTGTTCTCCAACGTGGAAACTCTAAGCCCAGTCGTTTAGGGTGTTTTATGACATAAGTACAATTGATTAAATGATTGCCCACTGGTGATTAACTCAATTTCCAAACTCTTTCCTCTCCTCAGAGCTTGGGAGAATGTGGCTAAAAGTCCCAACATTCTCATCATGGTTTGCCTGGAGACCAGTCCCCATTGTGAAGCCATCTAAAAAGTTCTCAGCCAATAGTCAACTCATTAATATAACAAAGACACTCATTACTTAGGAGATTCCAAAGATTTCAGGAGCTCTGTGCCAGGAATGGAGACAAAGTTTTTTTTTGTTTTGTTTTGTTTTTTTAATACCATAGCTGGCATTTTGGCTATATGACTGAATAAATATCTTTGAAATATAGAATAAATATGAGTTGAAAAGTAATTATTTAAAATATAATCAAACCCACATCTTAAAGCAGAAATACAAACAATATTCATAGAACCCTTGTCCTAAGATTGTATTAACTGAGTTTGGGCAACAATTATGTAAATTTGAGAGTTCCCTTTTAGTTTTCAGAAGGAAATAGCCATACGCATAAAAGGATTCAGTCTGAGCAAAACCATATGCCTATCTGTATATGCACACACACAGACACATTAATAGAAACATGAGTAGACAGTCAAATGCATAAGCAAGAAATCTGTTTCTTGGGACACCACCATTTGTCTGAAACAAGGACTAAATGAACCTTTGTCATATCATTATAAAGATCACAATTTTCTTCTTTTAGCTTTAAAATAATAAATAGGTTTTGACCAACATTGTTGCAGAATATCTTTCTTATTTTTCATACAATGTTCTCTGTATTCTCTGGAAATCTTAAAAAAAGTAAATATGCAAGCAAGTAAACAAGCAAATACATTCATGAACGCTTTCAAATCTAAGAAAAAACTTTCATGCCTCACAAATTTCACCAGCAAGCCAGTAAACCACATAAGATCAGGAACTTGGTTGTTTGGTTAGTTAGTTTTATTGCTACATCCCCAGTGCTTTGATCGGTTTCTAGCATGTAGTTCAGCACCCAACAAATATCTAGCAAAGAAATAAATTCCCCATGAATAAATTCTTTATGGATTTTTTTTCACAAAAATCTATGGCCAAGGGAAGAACCCAATATGGTTGAGGGCATCTCCACCAGCCTTTCCCACTAGAAAATATGTTTTTCAAACTGAAGTATGGAAAGAACTGTCACTGAACAAGAATGTTGATCATTCTCTGACAACTTAGCACAGTCAGTCAGTTTAAGATGTTCCTTCCAACTGTGGGAAAGAACATAATCCTTGTGAGAAATTAAAAGTTAAGAGGAAACAAAGACATTGGTAAAGAAGTCAAACTATAAAACCTGAATCATATAAGCACACTTCAACAGAAAGTGTCAATTCCAGCACCTAGGACAGTACCCAACAGACAACAAAGGTTCAATTAAATATTTACTGTTTTTTTTTTTTTTCCTTCAAGCCAGAGTCTCACTTTGTCGCCCAGGCTGGAGTGCAGTGGCACAATCCCAGCTCACTGCAACCTCTGCCTCCTGAGTTCAAGCAATTCTCCTGTCTCAACTCCCAAATAGCTGGAATTACAGGCATGCGCCAGCACACCCAGACAATTTTGTATTTTTAGTAGAGATGGGGTTTCAACATGTTGGCCAGGCTGATCTTGAACTCTTGACCTTAAGTGATCTGCTCACTTTGGCCTCCCAAGTGCTAGGATTACAGGCGTGAGCCACTGCACTTGGCCAATATCTACGAATATTGAGATGAATAATTTCCTTATTACCAGTTTATCTGCTCTCAGGAATCCTAAAAAAATTAATAATTATTGCAACCAAATAATGAGAAAAAAAATTAGTGTTCCAGTTCCTCTCTATCATTAACACCTACCTACCACCAACTGGTATTTTTCTTGTTGGTGTGTTGGTTTATCTATTTGATATTTATCTTTCTGTTAGACTGAAAGCTCCATGAGTACATGGACTTTGTTATGTTCCTGTTGTACCCTCAGCGTCTTGAATAGTGTTTGCTTATTTACAATGGTGAGTGAACATTTGTTTGAAGAAATCGTAATTATAAAGATCATCAAAATAGTGAGTTCTAGGATTACCTCTCCTGGAAGCCATCCGTATTTTTCTATCATAATATTCCCCTGTGAATGCAAATAGGTCATTGAGCACTTTCAACTTGCTTCAGTATGAAAATAATTAAGAAAATGATTTCTTTAAACACTGTCCTTTTCCTGAAAGTCTCATTTAAAATGAAAATATCCATTAAAAGAATAACAGAATAAGTCATTACCACTTTAATGCAAGGCGGTACATGGAAGATTCTCATTTTCTCTTAGGGCATGGAGCTCAGGCAGTGGTGAATTCCCAGTGTTTCCCCTTCAGCATGTGTCTCCAAGTTCCACATCTACTAGGAAAGTTGTAGAAAATGGAAATTTTATTTTTCCATGAATCACATTTGAAAAATGGCATTGAATATTCCATGCCAGCGGTCGAGCCTCATTAGGATAAGGAGACAGCTGTTTCAAGCAAGCTGCAGAAAGCAATTAAGTGAGAGACAGTAGGAGAAAAAATTCTTTTTAATCTTTAACTTTGTAGTATCCAGTGTTCTAATATGCTAAGTAGTCTTGTCAACTAATCAACTTTAAAAATCTCACTAGCATGGCCACTTAAAAGAGAGCTTTTCATTAAACTCTGTTCCAAGAAATTCTAAGGCATAACATCACATCTGTCTTCTTTCTCACATCACATCTGTCTTGTCTCTGAGACAATATTTAAATCTTGGAATTGACCAACCAGTCACACAAGCTCTTTTCTTATCAGCAACTGAGATTGGTGAAACCATGGTTGGGTTTGATGAGTTCCCTATTCTGAATATTTCTCTGAGGTCTTCCCCAAGACTAGATCCAGCATACCTTTCTAGCATAGGAATCGCATAGGAATCAGCTCCCTATCTATGGCATTTGCATTAAAGATGACACACAGAGGCCGAGCACAGTGCTCACGCGTGTAATCCCAGCACTTTGGAAGGCCAAGGCGGGTGGATCACCTGAGCTCAGGAGTTCAAGACCAGCCTGTGCAACATGGCAAATATTGTCTTTCCTAAAAATACAAAAATAAATAAATAAATAAATAAACCCAATATGGTGGTTCAGGATTACGTTCCCAGCTACTCGGGAGGCTGGGGTGAGAGAATTGCTTGAGCCTGGGAGGTGGAGGTTGCAGTGAGCTGAGATCACACCACTGTCCTCCAGCATGGGCCACAGAGTGAGATTCCATCTCAAAAAACAAAACGAAACAAAACAAAACAAAAGACACACAGATTTTGAAGACATGAGCAGGATTGTAAAACTGACCAAATTTGTCTTCATCATCATTCTAGCATCCCTTTAAATCATGCCATTCCTACTTTCTGGAGCCGTCCTGAATGTGCACAAGATAAAGATACATGTGGATGGAGGCTGAACACCAGTGGGGAGTTTTATTAACAAGCTTCTTTTTGGTGAAACAGTTTTGACCTTCTAGAATGAACAACCTGAGACTAAAGGGTTACCAGGACTGCAGCGAGTGCTAAAAACACTCAGTGAGTGTTTTGACCTTCTAGGATGAACAACCTGAGACTAAAGGGTTACCAGGACCTCAGTGAGTGCTAAAAACAAGAAAACTCTGGGCAAACCAGGATGGTTTGTCACCTTAACACCAGAAGAAATTGCCTAGAATACTGCTCTGCAATTCCCTTATTTCCTGCCAAGCCCCACTCCTATTGCAGCTATACACATTTCACCTAGAAGACCATTACTAACCCTCCAGGTCTCATCTGCATGCTTACATACTCTAAGAAGCCTTCCTGGACACCTCCAAGATGGAATTACGTGCTTTTTCTAGAAACGGGTCGTTATCATCTTGTTTTGAACCTCTTGAATAGTTTTTATCATACTATCTTAGTTTCCCTTTTACTTGTTTACACCCCTTGGCTTCTTGAATCCAGCAAATATATCATGCTTACTACTGTAATCCTTCCACTAATTAAAAATGTTTGCAAGATGACAGCAATGAATAAATGTTATGTTGAAAAACCCTTTCAAACAATATAGGCAAGAATGGTGAACAATCACAGTGGTCTAACAGTGATGCAGGCTTGAAGGAGAAATGGTGAACATTTTTAGAAATGTTCAAGCATCTCTCAGGCTATACTGCATGTGAATCCTTCTCTAGGTAAATTTTCAAGTTAATTGAACACAAAGGTCCCTTCACACTGAACTCATTTTTAGACACGTTTCATCAAGCAATAGTATCAAAATTATCTAAATCCCTAAACTCTGATTCTATTGATATGGAGTCAGATCTAAATATTTCTATATTTTATAACCTACTGAAGAGATGCTGAAAAAGAGCTAGTTTGTTCAAGTCTACTAATGCTTATTACATAGCTAAGGTGGAACTATATGCTCTGGGGATATTAAAAATGAAAAGGCATACAATCCTCTGGAAACTCATAGTCCAAATAAATGAAACTGAGACCTTCTCACCAGGTAGAATATATTTAAGCTTTAGGTTTCCTGGGTCTGAATAAAACCAGCACTGGTCCCATACCATAACCTTCCAACTCTGGTTTATTTCTCATCTCCATGGATCTAGAGTAGGGTTTTCAATGCCAGCTGTACATTGGAATCATGTGAGAAGCTTTAACAATATATAAATGCCTCACCTTTTCCTACACGGTGCTGATGTAATTGGATTGAGGGTGGCCTTTCCCCTTTCTAAGTTTCAGTCTGAGAGCCCCCATAAACAAAGTGAGGGTTAAACTGAGATCTGAGGTATTAGTAGCTCAGGTGAAGTGTGGGGATGCATGTATGCCTTTGTGTGTGTATGTGTGTGATGGGAAGAATGTGGTTAGGTAGTATGGTAATGAGAATAAAAATCTAGGCAAAACTTTTCACTTAGGGAAGTTCTAATGTGCTTCTGCAATGGGGAAATTCCTACCATTGAAATTAGGTGCAGATAATGTGTGTAAAAGTGCTTTGTAAATGGAAGGCATAGCTTAAGAAAATACTGTAGGTAATTTAACTAAATTTTAAATCCTTAATGGTATTACTTTCAACCTGAAGAAATTAAATTATTAAGAGATCGGCTCTTCCCATATAGGTCATGCTTTATGGTAATCTCAGGTTATTTTACATTATTTTTCTTCTTGGAAACAGAGATCTATACCCAGATCCTAAATTACTTTTAATCCCATTTGACTGCAGAAAATTTTCTTAAGTGTGTGGTTCTATGTTCTTGCCTCATTAATTCTTACCTGGTGAATATCATGGAATCTTTCTTGAATAAATAATTTGTGATCCCTCAGGAAAATCAATTAACAGTGTGTAAGAAATTCAAGTTAGTGTGTCCTGACCCCAGGACATGCCAGGGAAGTGGCTTTTTGAGAGAAATTGCTAATATCAGCTCACTTTACTCTAATGGTCCACTTTCTCTTTAAAGGAGAATGCTGAGGAGTGGGGAAGTTGGGTACTTAAATGAGTTTGGTTTGTGCCATTCCTTGTAGTTTCTTTGCACCTGGTAAGTGAAGGTGAATTGCAACACTCTTCTTGTAGCAGCTCTTTGTTGACCGTGGGGTCAACAACAAGTAAGATGTTGAAAGCATCTCTGCCACAGTTGCCTTTACTTGATGAAAAACCCCCAAGTGTGTCAACAAGTACCTAAATCAGCTCAGAAGAGGATCTTCTGAGGCTGCCACTAGTCAAGCAACTGAACTTGAAAGTGTATCCTTCCCAGGCCAGCCTTGAGATGGGTGCAGCCCGGGTCAATAACTTGGTTATAGCCTGTGAGTGACTGAGACAGAGGCTTTCAGCTATGCCTTGACTGCATTTCTGACACACAAAAATTGTGAGATAATAAACATCTCTCATTAGAAGCCAGAAAATCTTGAGGTAATGCTATTGCTCTACTGCAACAGATGATTAAAATATCACTTCCCTCAATTCCAGTGGGATGCCAGTTGTCACCCTTCTCCTTTTAACTCTGATCTAGTACCACCAGAATGGGGACTTTAAGACCTTTTTGCTCTATGCATCAGCCTACCCAATCCCATGCTCGGCCCAGTGTTCTTGTCATCCTAAGCCTGAGCCACAATGCTCCTGAGTGCCCCCAGTAAGGATGTTCAGTTATTTATAACTAATATAAATGATTCCATTTGATTCTCAAGAATGTTGTGAAATATTTATGATTATACCCATCTTACAGACAAGGATGTTGAGGCCCAGAAGAATACTCAATTTGTACAAGTAGGAAGTTTAAGACAAAAGAACATAATTTTTAACTCCAGGTTCAACACACAGTGTATTATCCTGAAACTGCCTGTGCGTTATTTTCTTATTCTTTTATAGTTAGAGGAGCTATTATATGTTATTTGACAAAAAGATTTAAAGAATATCAGACCATCTGTGCTAAGTGTCAAGTGAGTCAATGTACTTGTTTTTAAAAATTATTGTACTAATGTAAGATATTGCTATTGATATACACTCTCTATATAGGCATATTTGTGTCTGTACTTCTTGTTTGAATTTTGTGGAAATTCACACTGTTAAGTTTCAATTAAAATATTCTCTGATTCTTGATACTCACACATATATTTGGATCATTAAATTTGACCTTATATATATGTGATTGGATATAAGATGTTTTTCCTCTCTGGCTTCTGTTGTGAAAATTTTCCATTTTTATTTCATTTTTGTTTAGTACAGATTAAACAGAAAGGAAATATTAATGTCATGAGAAATATAGTTCATAAAGATTTCTTTTTCTCTACTTAATATGCTAAGGAGTAGGGGAAAGAGAGATTTTTTAACATAAACCATCCCAGATCTTTAAATTTGTATGTAAAACTGGCACTAGTTCATCACTGCTTTTGCTGAGAAAAAAAAAAAAAAATCAAAGTCACCCACGAGGGTTTTCCCCTCTCTTTAATAATAGATACTTTCAGAGACCTCCTGAGGTCCCATTCCCCTTGTCATGTTTAAAGGGTTTATTGTTTCCAGAAAAGATTTTGCTGCTCCCTCTGGAGACTGAGCCGATCCAAGGTAATATTAATTCTGTGCCTCTCTCTTGTCGGAACTCAACTTCAAATGGAATCTATGAGATGAAAGCTGAAAGAGAGGTTATGTGGGCTGTCATCCGCCATTGTGTCTGAGGCATCAACTGAGCTCAGAACAAATTAGGTGTCAGTCCGGTAAATCACAGTCAGGAAGGGAAATCAGTTTATAGAAGACTTATTTGGTCTTCTGGAAGGCTCTTCCATTCACAAAACAGTTCATCTTTCTTTTTGGTAATTAAGAAAAAAATCTGAGATTTAGCTGGTCATTTTTATTTTCTCCTCAAGCCCCATCCCAACTCACTCCATTTCCCCCATAAAGATGGAGGGCTGTTGCTCTGAAGGACTAGTTCCATTTGCAGAACGATTCACATGGAATGTCTCCTTTTAAAGTCTAATTTCCTAAATGAGGAAAGATCTGAGAAGAAAAGGAACAGGAGGTGAGGTTGGGCGAGGTAGTGACAGGGAAGGAGAGGGACATGTGACTTCGCTGCTGGCTTGTTTGTATGGTGTGTGCAGATCAAGGAGAGAATGCTCAGGGAGAAGCAGGTCAATCTGGCTGTCATGGGATTTGTTTCAGTTTTTGAAATCCTTCTGGATCCCGTTAGTTCTTCATTAAGAAGTTTGGATGGCAGAAGCAAAGAAATTGCTTTTCACTTTGGAATATAGAATTTTAAGCCTGTCATAACTTTAATGTGAGAGAAAAGGAGGCAAGAGAAAAGAAAATGAAATATTTGTATTTGTCATATCAGGCTCCTAACCATTCTGCTTTAATCTAAAATAAAAAAACGCATTGGAATTTATGAGGAAGTAGGAGACCAAAAAAAAAAGTATTAGACTCAAACTCATTTGACTAACACTCCAGTTTTGATGACTAATGATTTTAGGACACTGATAAGAGTTTTTGAATTGGATCAAAATTATTTTTTATAGCACATTTGCTTACATGTCTACTAAACATGGGTAGAGCTAAACCTGAAATATTGAGTTTTTAAAGTCATTTTTCCAGCTAAATTATAGCAGTGAATTGCTGTGTGTTCCCCTAGGCTTATCTTTCAGAAACTAGAACATTAACCTTCCCAATTTATCTAGGTACTAGAGGATAAATTTAACATTTTTAAAAAGATTTAAACACTCAAACCAAATAGTATACTATAAAGAAATTAATTTCTGTTTCTAGATATACAAAATAGGCTCAGAGAACTTCTGAATATACAATATTGTGAAGGTAATGAGAACTCTTTTCCAAACTATTTCTTATGTTTATACTTAAACATTTATTTTAGAAAATGTTAACACTTTCAGAAACTAATTTTGTCACAATTAGGCTATTGTAAGATCCTCCATCCCAGTGAAAACAAAGTCAAAGCCCATGATGACTATAAATCTTACAAACTATTATCTTGAACGAAACGGTCTAGAATAATTAGTGTTCTTATTCCCTTTCCACTATACTCCATTGCTTAATGCAAAATGGAGAATGTGCCATCTAAAATGAAAGATGGCATTTGAACAGATCAATCTTTAAACCTAGAACACACTCATAGCCTATGAAAAAAGCAACAAGAATGGTGATACAACCATTGAGGCAAACACAAAATTCTGACCATTAATAGGTTAGATTAATGACTGATGCCCGTACTTTAAACTCTTCAGTGTTATGTTATAAAGCATAGTGACAACAAATATTTGGAAATATCTTTTAAGGTCTAAAACAGTTATTTTTTATACATAGTTCTTTCTGTCTTACAATTCAGTTACTCATACATTTGTTAGATTATTCAGTGTTTGTTTTTCACAAGAAACAATCCAATTTAATCTTAACCTAATAAGTTTTTCCTCTTATACATTTTTACATGAAAAATAACTAAAATCACAATTCTGAGGAATTTCTTTTTAATCAAACACTATATGTTTAAACCACAGTAAGGAAATTAGAACCTTTCTTATTCTATTTAATATGATATTACTAAATTTATAAGAACTCTTTTCCTCAGCTTTTCTTTATACTAACAATCATAATTTGAAAAATGTATCTCAACCCCACAGTGAACTAATATCCATGCCTATTCCACATAGGTACTGCCACTGGTCCCTGTGGTATCCTTTCAACAATGACAAACTCCTCAGGGTTGCCAAATGCCCGATAGAAAACCAGTAAATCATGTACTCCATCCTCCTCAGTTTGAATCAGAGCCAAGGTTTTTTCTCAACTTCAAATAAAGCTGCTTCCTGTTGTAGTTCTTCTACAATATATGTGAAAGTGACTGGGGCTACCATGGAAAGAGCAGCCATTTAAGAAGATAGCCAGGGATTGGGACTGTCCAGAGATGGTAAATCTGAAATGTGGCTACTTTCTGCTCCTGGGGTACTGTGGGTAGAGCATCTCACAACTTTTGGAGCCTGAGAATTTTTAATTTCTTTAAAACAAACTTTTTTGACATGATTTCCTGAACTATGGCCAGTAACAGTCTTTTTTGCCCATACATTTATGTATATTTCAATACATATACTGGTTTGGGGGCTTTTGAAGGGGGGGTTAAAACTATTTCCATGCAAGTAATTTCTGAATTGTTTTCTTTGGTAGTTGATACAATCATTTCTCACTGCTTCTGAGAAAGTTTAACTCTACAAGATATCATTTTGCCTAAATTTAACTTCGGTACAGCTCCACATTTTGTGTACTTTCTTCTGTTTTTATGATGGTTCTGAGAGCCACAACACAACAGGAAGCCATGCAAAAGTGGGTAGTCCTAGAGATTTACAGTCTCCTGATTTCACAATGGGATTCCATACAGATAAGATTGCGGGGAAAGTTAAACCTTATGTTAATAGTACATCTCTTACATATTCTAGGGAACATTTAAAACCAGGGGAAAAGTCACCAATATTTAAAATATCTGCTACACAGCCCATTTCCAGTAACAGGATTGATACTACCAACTCTTCTGGTTGCTTTGCAGGCCCTTTCAGTCCTGAGATAATTACTTCAGTATGCTGGTTCATACTCTTCTCACCTGCAAATGATGATGATTATTTCTACCCTTGCTTTTGTTAACATTGATACTATGTGGATGACATGAAAGAAAATCACAATTAAATAAAACATGTACAAATAAATGATATTACTAGAAAAGTCCTGCCACTGGTCATATCTGTGCCACCATTCTGCACAAGTCTGGAGGTTTTTCTTCTCGCTGATCATTCCTCTTGTCTAAATTTCCATTTTACCTGCATTTGTCTCCATTACTACTTCTCCCTAACTAACTTTGGGTGAATTTGACTAGAGATATAACCAGAGATTCCATAATTTCACTTTTAAATAATTTCCTGGTATCCTGACCAACCACAATTCTACAGCGGGTAATTATTGAATACTGGAATTGCTACTTGTCTCTTCACTTGATCTAGTACTCTTGAGATTTTACATCATCTCC
This sequence comes from Symphalangus syndactylus, assembly GCF_028878055.3. NCBI lineage: Eukaryota > Metazoa > Chordata > Mammalia > Primates > Hylobatidae > Symphalangus > Symphalangus syndactylus. The sequence continues at coordinate 42,613,917 of NC_072423.2, forward strand.
TAATAACCTACTTTATTGTTCCATTCTTGTCTGTCTCTCTCTTTTGCCAGACATCATGATTCCTGATTTTGTCGTACTCCAGGATCCTAATTTTATTACCAGCCTGACATCCTGGTATATATTCTCTTATTTAGTACCAGCCTGACATCCTTGGTATATATTCTCTTTCTTCTGTTTGTGTTCAGCACAGGACAACTCAGATATAACATCAAGTTTGTTAAATAGTCACGTTTGCTTGTTCCCGTCAGCTCAGCTTCTGATTTCCCTTCCAGTTTCCTTTAGCTACTCCACATCTTAATAGACACTGAGCCATTCATTTGGTCTCTGGGCAGGTTGTACAAATACACTATGCCCTCTCTCCTGAGGCCTGGGTCAGGTTACAGCATCATATCAATGGGAACTGTGGTCACGGATTCTAGGGGATTTCTAACAGTTAATGGGCCCAATTTGAGAAATGAAGGATAACCCAGAGTACATAAGACAATTTGGTCTTCCAAAATTTACACCAAGGGATGATAGAGGTTTGCTAGTAACTGACGTGATATACTTCAATCTTTTTTCTGCCACTTGCTACTTCCCCCTCACTTATATTCTTCCCTCAACTACAAAGTTATCAAACTATTGGTCTTCTCTTTACTATGAAACTTGTTTTCAAGATTAATCACCACCTAAATCTCTGGTTCATTATCTCTCATCCACTGGTCCTCTTGGATTTTGCTTTTTCCTCTCTCTCCTAAAATTAAACTCTTCGTTGTACTGGTAATCCTCAAATTGCCAAATCCAAGAAGCCTCTTTATTTCTCATACTATTGGGATTGTGACATCTGCCATGTTGAGTACATACTCCATAAAATGCTCTTCTGTCCTAGTTTTTATGCCCAACACCCTTCTGTCTCCTTTATTTCAGACTGATCATTTTCTATCACACTGAGCATTCTCCTCATCTGTCTATCCCTGGAACTTCCCAACTCTTTTTAAACTACGCAAAATTTAAGTTCCAGTTTTGTTGCTTTGCTTGTCATCAAATTTTCACCCTTTCTCTTTCCTATACCCAGACCTGTATTTTTAGGTGCTGTCAATTTTCCATGGCCCTGTTCCACGGGTATATCTGACACAATACAAATGAGACTTAACTCTTCACCAAATCACTTTCTTTTTCTCTATTTTTAGCTCTATGTTTCATTCAGTAGTCCCAACTAAAGTTTTTATAGTTCTTTACCACCACTCAATTTCTGCTGATCCTACCCCTCCCATAGATACCTCATCCTTCACTCTTCCGTCATCTACAACCTCACTGGCATTTTTATTTAAGGCTCTCATCCTCTCTCAGTCTGACTCCAAACATCCCAAACAAGTTTATTTTACCACTTCCCTAGCTATCTCTTGAAATATGTGCCCCGGTATATTCTTTTTTCACCACTCTTAGATCATATGGACATATCATGCTTTTGTTCCCTTTCCTTTTCTCATGCAGATGTCTCTGCTAAAATGCCTTTTTTTTCTCCTGGTCATGCATTTCGTTTGTATAGTCTTCTGACTCTTATTTCTTCCTGGATCATTCCTACCTCCAATTTACTTCAAATAAATCTGTCAACCTGCAAAGTAATCACAATTTGTTGCTGTGTGTTTTTGACACTTGCACTAGGTGCAAACTAAAGTGAAGCCCATCTTTTGTTTTGCCCCAGAGATGCTACTAATCTGTGACAGAAAGGTCTCCCAGACTTTTCTAATGGGAGAAACTGACTTCTTAGTAGAAAGGATTTTAGTTTTTCTCTCACTTTTAATTCTAGGATATTGTTGGAACCCAGGTGTACTTGAAATGTACTAATTGAGTCCAAGATGTGGGGAAAGGCAAACCTGAAGGAGCCAACGGAGCCATGTACTCTGTGATGTAGGCTGGAGCGACTTGGATTTGTTTATATCCATTTAAAAATCTTTTTGTATTATGACAGTTGGCTTTTAGGAGATCAAAGGAGCCAGTGCAGAAATGTTGTTTTCCTGACTGTGCAGCACACAAACATCATTTAAATGTCCCCTCAACGTGTGCTCACATCTAAAGCCCATCAGAGCATCAGGCAGCAATGGGAGCTGGCACCGTGCCCGCATTGTTAGTCTTGCTCCATTATGATGGAAATAACAGGCAAGACAGAGAAAGAAAGCAGGGTCGGGGAGTGGCAGGGGGTTAGACATAGCTCCTTGGTGGGGATGGGGGATGGGGGAGTAGGGAGTGGATGCAGACATAGTCCTGGATAACCTGATGTTTGAATTTTTATTTTTTCTGTTGAAAAAGCAGATCGATGTGAGAATGGCTTCATAATCTCCATGACTGGGGGTGATTTTTCAAACTCCTGCTTTAGTGTCTTTGGAGATACAGCCCAGTGGTCACGTAAGGCCTGAATGTTGAGATTAATCCCCCATGTTTGGAAGATGGAAGTGGCAAAACAGACTATAGATATATCAGGGCAGTTCAAATGCCAGAGTCCAAAAAGCATATGATGCCAGCAAGCAGTAAAATTTCTATTCAATCTTCTTCTAGAACCCAGTTTGCTTTCGGAATATTGTGAGTGCACTTCATGGGATGGTTGTCATAGCACTCATTTATCAAGTACATATTAATATTCAAAGAACTTTCATATTTACTCATTCATTTGGAACATCTCTCTCTCCAGTAATGTTATAAAGTTTCAAAGCTGGAAATTCCTCAGAGATCATCTCTCCAATGTTCACATATATTAAAATCCAAAGGGATCTTAGTTTGCCTAAAATCTTATACACAGCTAGTAATATTGGGTCCCATGCCTGTTGGATTTTCTCTCCAGAGCTTTTTACATGACCCAGTGCAACCACCTAGCCAAGAATTTATTTATGATTTTTCATAAGATGATAATCGTTTGAGAGCATTTGTTTATAGGGTATAAGGGGAGATTGGGAAATTGTGCCTCCTGCAATTGGGAAGGAGCCCTGTGGAAACACTTGAGCCATTTATGTCTGTGGTGGTGTATGAGTGTCCACTGCAAGTGGAATGATATTAAAAGAAACATGCCTACAATATTTCTTGTGAAATAAACATTGCACACTGTTTATTTTTAGTATTACGCAATGGGGGTAGCTTTCTATCTTTGCCATTTTTTCTTCTCTTCCCTTTTGGAAAAAAAAAATCATGTACAGAAATATGAAAGTAGGAGAGAAGAACACTCCTGGTATTGATTCTTGCCCTCTCCATTGGCCTTTACTGCTATAATTCCCCACACAGACAAGACATATCTTCCCTCGGGTCATTCTAGAGGTTTCAAATTGATTATTGGTCTTAAGTACCTGTAAACAAAAATATTCTTTGACCATTCCTCAGACTTCCTATAGAATATTTTAAAAGAAGAAAAACTTAGGTTTCTGAAATTAGTAGTGAGAACTGATGATCCAATATCTCAGCAGATATCTTTCTCTAAAATTCTCTCATCCAAATAGTCTCCCAAACCCAGCAGAGAATTATATTGGGCATGTGTTAGGTACTGAACACCTCTCACTGAACACAGCTTCCTCTTTTGAAATGCTTTTTATTTCCCAGTTGTCTAAATGTGCTTATTCTTTAAAATCCAATCAATGTCACAACTTTTTTTTTTTTTTTTTTTTTTTTTTTTGAGACAGTCTCGCTCTGTCACCTAGGCTGGAGTGCAGTGGCATGATCTAGGCTCACTGCAAGGTCTGCCTCCCGGGTTCACGCCTTTCTCCTGCCTCAGCCTCCTGAGTAGCTGGGACACTACAGGCACCCAGCACTATGCCTGGCTAATTTTTTTGTATTTTTAGTAGAGGCGGGTTTTCCCCATGTTAGCTAGGATGGTCTCGATCTCAGTCTCCTGACCTCGTGATCTGCCTGCCTCGGCCTCCCAAAGGGCTGGGATTACAGGCATGAGCCACCATACCTGGCCGATGTCACATCTAAGAAACATTTATTGGATACAGAACAATGGATTATCTGGATATTTATAGCCTCAAGGTCATGACTACAAGCCTAATATGTAAGAATAGAGTATGATTTCTCTGTTTTTTCCTTTCTAGTTATGTCATGGGATTTAGTTAGAGGCTCATTAGAATTCTTGGAAATTAAATTTTTTTCAACCTTCAAAATATTGTACCAGAAGCTTAGGAAATTGTCAAGGAATACTTTTGTGATTTGGCCTATCTGGAAGTTATGGTGAATAATCAACCTGTTACCTCTAGGAAAATGACCCTAGAGTATGCTCTGTGTGGGGCTTTACCTCTGTGAAGTCCAAAGGATATTCTCAATATGTTCTCATGGTCTTATGTCTTGCAGTACATTTAGTATATAAATGGACCCAGATTAAAAGTATTCTGTAAATATTTGCTCATTGACTTTAATTTCTCAACTCCCAACATTGATATGATAGATTGTAACAACTGTAGCCAATAATATAATTCTCTCTGTTGTACATTATTAGAATAGAAGTCAAGAGACTAAAGTTCTTTTCCAAAGTCTGACATGTTATGGATATATAAAATTTCACAAAACCATTTACCTGAGAATAAGTTCATTTAATTTAGTCCAAAAATAATTTTGCTCTACTCACCTTCAGAAGCTTTAGTGAAAAAAGTCTTAAATAAAATGGGCTTGATTTTCCTAGGCTTTATAATTTATTTCAAATACTATCATTGTAATATTACCATTAGTGCTTTTTATATCTTTTGGATCATCATCTTTCATTTAATATTTTATGATATTCTACTCCATTTCTATCATTTTTTCTTACATCTAAGTTTCATACATGTTAATTGCAGACAAGTATATATTACATCTTTTGCTTTGTTTCATCTGCTGCTGGGATAGGTCAGAACTCTCAACAAATGTTATTACTTGCTTGTATTTGAATCAAGTGGCACTGGGGACAGAGCTACTGGTTTCTTATGTGAAAATAAGAGTTGTAGAATAAGTCAGTCATTCGAATTTTCAGCTGAATCTTATGTAATGGGGGGAAAAAAGATGAGTAATCTGTATAACCATGGAAGTCAATATTGTGGGAGGAAGGTAGAGAAAAGGCTTGGTATGTGTTTGGGGAATCCATCTGCAATCATTGCCTCCCCATCCAGAGGTCAGAATATGCGATTATGGAAATGACAGCCTTGACATCACTATTTATTCATCTCAGTGATACTCACAATTATCAGGAGAGACAGGCAGAGGAAAGCACTCTGAATGCGAGACACAGGAAAGCAGCTTTCATCAGAGTGGGGCTTCCCAATAAGTCAAACCTTTTCTTCTCTGCCTGAAAGGGTCACAGGCTGAACTGGCTATGCTGATGGTCTGGTTGACAGCCCCAGTTGACTGGCAAATGAGTGAAATTTTTGTGCAGCTTGGTGACCACAGATGCCTTACACACCCTCCTTGTCAATCTCAGACTCAGCTGCCAGTTCAGAGAGCTGGAGAAGCATAACTATATTGGTGCCTCTCCAGACCCCAAGGCCTCATTGCCTGCTACCCTCTCTCATCTCCTGTACCAGGCAAACAAAAAGGTTAACGGTTAACAATGTTTAGCTTGCTTGTTCTGCTAAAGAATGGGGGTAGGGGATGCATATATTTTAATCCAGAAATCAGTATCTTCTGTGTCATAAAGATAAGGCAATGTAGCCAGTATGAGAAAGCATCAGCATGATAGTGTACCTCTAGACTTGAAAGCCAGACTTGAGATTTACATTGTAGCTTTAGAACTAGCTCATAATGTGATATTGGGAAAATCTAACTCCTGTTATCCTTAGTTATTTTCTTTGTTGAAAATGACATTTAAGGACAAATATTCTCTAATTTCCCTATGATCTCACCAAAAAATAAGGTTTAAAAACAGAATTTTTGCACAGTGAATTTCTATGGAAGAAATGGTTTCAATGCAGGAATGTAAAGATAAATTTCTAGAAACTATCATCTTAAATAGTCCATTCCATTGAAAAATATTTGAATATATTATTTAACAAACCAATGAACAAAGTAGCCAACCACCAAAAATATTATTCAGCACCTATTATGTTTTCCATTTTTGTTTCTGTTTTTATCAAGATTAATAAGATCAATATGTAGGAAACAATTTAAAGGTAGTAAAAATGTATATATAATTAAACTGTGTGGCAGCCTTGAGAATTTTCTCTGTCATGCCAACCTCCAACTCTAAAGATTAACTGTAACTGACCGGCTGTTGCACTCAGGAATTTATGTCTACCCAGCTGAGGCCACACCTCAGCAGGGCAATACTAAAGCTGACCTGTTCCAGGAAGACTAGAACTCTTCTGATGGCCAACACTGGTTTGAAGATTCCCAATGGCTTGACCACACTTTCTTTGGTTACCCTTGCCATATAGAATACTTTCTCCCACCCCGATATTTATTCCATCTCTTCTACACATGGAAACAGCTATGTATCACGGTTTTACAATCCTCACAGATTTTCTTGGCTCTCTTCCTATCATCCCTCACACAGGCATCTCCAACCAAATCTTTGAACAACAAAATCGTCCCTTGACATCTGCTTTTTGGATCTCGCTATTAGCCATAACTAATATAAACTAAAAGCTGTGTATGTCATAAATATAAATGAACAAATCAGTAAGGCATAAAGTGGTATCTGAGAATGGTAAAGATCATGCCTGGCTTTGATTTTAAGGTCTATCAATTGCTGGATATGTCATCTAGCCTAATAATCTATTCTGTCTATGCCTCAATTTTCTTCACTTTAAAAAGGAGATAACAGTTTTTCTTATATTTAGAACTTTGGAGACCACAAATTAAGTTAGTATATGTAAATCTGTTAGAACAATGCCTATTGTATCCATTGTATTCTTTTTTCAGTTTGATTGAGCTATAATCAACAAATGCATACCTTGTATAATAATTCCCATAATCAAGTTAATTAACATATATATCACCTCACATAGTTACCTTTTTGTGTATGTGGTGAGAATGCTTAAGATCGACTCTCTTAGTAAATTTCAAGTATACTACACACTACTATAAACTGTAGTTGCCATGCTGTATATTACATCTCTAGAACTTACTCATCTTATACTGAAAGTTTATACATTTTGACCAATATTTCCCCATTTCTCCTACCACCAGCCACTTGCAAAAATTGTTACATTGTTTCACTAGGCTTAGCGTTTTTTAGATTCCACATATAAGTAAGATTGTATAGTATTTCTCTTTTTCTATCTGCCTTATTTCACTTAGCATAATGTCCTCCAAGTTTTTCCACATTGTTACAAATGAAAGGATTTATTTTTTGAGGTGGAATAACATTCCATTATATGCATACAGGATAATTTATCCATTCATCTGTTGATAGACACTTGCTTTATTTCCTTATCATAGCTATTATGGATAATGCTGCAATGGACATGGGAATGCAGATCTCTCTTCAAGATACAGATTTCAATTTCTTAGGCTATATACTCAGAAGTGGGATTGTGATATCATATGATAGTTCTATTTTTCATCATTTGAGGAAACTCCATACTGCTTTTTATAATGGTTGTATCAATTTACTTTCACACCAGCAATATGTGCATTCCCTTTACTTCACATCCTAATCAACATTTATTCTCTCATCTTTTTGACAGTAGCCATCTTAATAGGTGTGAGTTGATATTTCACTGTGGTTCTGACTTGCATTTCTCCAATGATTAGTGATGTTGAGCACCTTGCCATATATACTTACTGGAGATTTGTATGTCATCTTTAAAAACATGTCTGTTCAGATCCTTTGCCTATTTTAAAATCATGTTATTCAGGTTGTTTGTTTGGGGGGCTTTTTAGTATTTTTTTTTGCTATTGAGTTATATGAGTTCTTTGTATATTTTCAATGTTGACCCCTTATCAGATATATGGTTTGCAAGTATTTTCTCCTATTCTATAGGTTGCCTTTTCATTTTGTTAGTTGTTTCCTTTGCAGTGCAGAAGCTCTTTAGTTTGACATAGTCCCAATTGTTTACTTTTGCTTTTATTGCCTGTGCTTTGGGTATTATACCTAAAAACATATTGCCAAGACCAATGTCAAGGATCTTATTCCCTATATTTTCTTTTAGGAGTTTTACAATATCAGGGCTTATGTTTAAATCTCTAATTCATTTTTAGTTGATTTTTATGTATGGTGTAAGATAAAGATCCACTTTTACTATTTTTCATGTGGATATTCAGTCTTCTCAGCACCATTTATTAAAGAAACAATCCTTTTCCCATTGTGTGTTCTTGACAGTTTTCTTAAAGATTGGTTGAATAGATATCTGAAGATTTATGTCTAAGCACTCTATTCTACTCCAATAATCTCTGAGTCTACTGTTATGCCAATACCATGCTATTTTGATTATGACAACTTTGTAATATAGTTTAAAATCAGGAAGTGTGATGCCTCCAGCTTTGTTATTTTTTCTTACTATGAGTTTGGGAATTTGGGAGTCTTTTTTGGTTCCATACAATTTTAGGATTGTTTTTCCCATTTCTCAAAAAAAAAAAAAAATGACAACATTGAAAACCACAATAAGCATGTGAATGTTTCACCCACAACCAAGGTATACAGGTTCTCTCATCAGAACTGACTAGGAGGCTATGTGACCCACTGGGATATAGGAAGAGCAGTGTGGTGCAGTGACCCACCTGAGAGCTACACAGGGCAGGGGAGCCCCCACCCTCAGCCAAGGGAGGTTGTAAGTGAGTGTGCTACTCAGCACAGCAGGGGAAACCATGCTTTTTCCACAGAATTATGCAAACTATGGATCGGAAGTCCCACTAGTGAACCCATGCCACTAGGGCCTAGCATCCCAACCACGGAGCCACAGAGATTCTCAACAGCATTTCAGCTGGAATCTGCTTAAGCCTACCGAGTACTTGGGGAGAGGGGCAACCAGCACTAGAGCAACCACTGCCTGCTGTCTAAGAGGTTTGAGCTCTTCAGGGGAGGGGCAGCAGCCAGCACTGGACTCACAGCTGCCTAACACACTAAGCTCCCTGGGCAGGGGAAGGGCAGCATCTATTTCTATAGCTCCAAGCTGTGATTTTTCCTTGCTGGAGCCAGGAAGGCTGTACGGCTTGGTCCCAAGACGTGGCCACCATAGCCCAACACACTGGCTGTGACAAACTGTAGCCAGAGTGCCTCTTCAGGCCTGACCCTGACTCATCCTTCCTCACTGGGCAGGACTTCCCTGCAGGAACTCCAATAACTCCAGCCAGAGGCTCAGGGACAGAACCCAGATCTCCCTGGGCCTGAGCCCCTAGTGGGAAGGGTGGTCCCAGTCTCTGTGGATCAGCAGACTTTGCCTTTCCTCCTGGTAGTTCTAAGGAATCCGGGCAGCCCAGACCAGTGGGTTTCCCTTCAGTGAAGTGCATCCCTTCCACCAAAGAACAAAGTGCTTCATTAAAAGGGTCCTGTGACCTATGCTACCCAACTGGGTGAGACCCTCCAACAGGGGTTGTAAGATATCCTATACAGGAGCGATCCTACTGGCATCAGGTTGGTGCCCCTCAAGATCAGAGATCCCAGAAGAAGGGGCAGGCACGTATCTGTGCTGTTTTCCAGCCTCTGTGAGTGACATCTCCAGGGGCAGGAGCGAACCAGATGAATAGGGCCTGAAGTGAAACCCCAGAAAACTGCAGCAGCCCTACGGAAGAGGGACCTGACCATTGAGAGAAAAACAAACAGAAAGCAACAACAGCATCAACGACAACAACAAAAAATCACCTGATAAAAACTCATCCAAGGGTCAGCAGCCTCAAAGATTGAAATTAGACAAACTCACGAAGATGAGAAAGAATCAACAATGACAACAACAAAAAAAAACGTTGAAAACCCAAGCGGCCAGAGTGCCTCTTCTCCAAATGATCGCAGTGTCTCTCCATCAGGGGTGCAGAACTGGATGGAGGATGAGATGGACAAATTGACAGAAGTAGGCTTCAAAAGATGGGTAATAAAAAACCACATTGAGCTAAAGGAGCATGTTCTAACCCAATGTGAAGAAACTAAAAACCTTCATAAAAAGTCACAGGAGCTGCTAACTAGAATAATCAATTTAGAGAGGAACATAAAATGACCTGAAGAAGCTGAAAAACATAGCATGTGAACTTCGCGAAGCATACACAAGTATCAATAGTAGAATTGACCAAGTGGAATAAATGATATCAGAGTTTGAAGACCATCTTGATGAAATAAGGCATGCAGATAAGACTAGAGAAAAATAATAATAAAAAGGAATGAACAAAGCCTCCAAGGAATATGGGGCTTCGTGAAAAGACTGAACCTATGATTGACTGGAGTACCTGAAGGAGACGGGGAGAATGGAAACAAGCTGGAAAACACTCTTCAGGATATTATCCAGGAGAACGTCCCCAACCTAGCAAGACAGGCCAACAGGAAAATTCAGGAAGTACAGAGAACACCACTAAGATACTCAACAAAAAGATCAACCACAAGACACATAATTATATTCTCCAAGGTCAAAATGAATGAAAAAATGTTAAGGGCAGCCAGAGAGAAAGGCTAGGTCACCTACAAAGGGAAGCCCATCACATTAAGGGTGGACCTCTCAGCAGAAACTCTACAAACCAGAAGAGATTGTGGGCCAATATTCAACATTCTTAAAGAATTTTCAACCCAGAATTTCATATCTAGCCAAACGAAGCTTCATCAGTGAAGGAGAAAAAGTCCTTTCCAGACAAGCACATCTTGAGGGATTTCGTTACCATCAGGCCTGTCTTGCAAGAGCTCCTGAAAGAAGCACTAAATATGGAAAGAAAAAAACCAGTACCAGCCACTGTAAAAACACACCAAAATATAAAGACCAATGACACTATGAAGAAACTGCATCAACTAGTGTGCAAAATAACCAGGTAGCATCATGACGACAGGATCAAATTCACACATAACAATACTAACCTTAAGTGTAAAAGGGCTACATTCCCCAATTAAAAGACATAGACTGGCAAATTGGATAAAGAGTCAAGACCTATCGGTTTCTGTATTCAGAAGACCCATCTCAAGTGCGAAAACACACATAGGCTCCAAATAAAACGATGGAGAAAAATTTACCAAGCAAATGGAAAGCAAAAAAAGCAGGGGTTGCCATCTTAGTCTCTGAAATAACAAACTTTGAACCAATAAAGATCAAAAACAGACAAAGAAGTGCATTACATAATGGTAAAGGGAACAATTCAACAAGAAGAGCTAACTATTTTAAATATATATGCACCCAATGAAGGATCACTCAGATGATCAAACAAGTTCTTAGAGACCTACAAAGAGACTTAGACTTCCACACAATAATAGTGGGAGACTTTAACACCCCATTGTCAATATTAGATCAATGAGACAGAAAATTAACAGGCATATTCAGGACTTGAGCCCAGCTCTGGATCAGGTGGACCTAATAGACATATACAGAACTGTCCACCCCAAATCAACAGAATATACATTCTTCTCAGTGCCATATGACACTAATTGTAAAATCGACCACATAATTGGAAGTAAAACACTCCTCAGCAAATGCAAAAGAACTGAAATCATAACAAACAGTCTCTCAGAACACAGTGCAATCAAATTAGAACTCAGGATTAAGAAACTGACTCAAAATCATAAAATTATATGGAAATTGAACAACCTGCTCCTCAATGACTCCTGGATAAATAATGAAATTAAGGCAGAAATCAAGAAGTTCTTTGAAATCAACGAGAACAAAGAGACAATGTACCAGTATCTCTGGGACACAGCTAAAGCAGTGCTAAGAGGGAAACTTACAGCACTAAATGGCCACATCAGAAAGCCAGAAAGATCTCAAATCAACACCCTAATATCACAATTAAAAGAGCTAAAGAGGCAAGAGCAAACTAATCCAAAATCTAGCAGAAGAAACAACTAAAATCAGAGCAGAACTGAAGGAGATAGAGACACAAAAAACTCTCCAAAAAAATCAATGCGACCAGGAGCTGTTTTTTTTTAAAATTAACAAAATAGATAGACTGCTAGACTAATAAAAAAAGAGAGAAGAATCAAACAGACACAATAAAAAATGATAAAGGAGATATCACCACTGACTCCACAGAAATACAAACTACCATTAGAGAATAGTATAAACACCTCTATGCAAATAATCTAGAAAATCTGGAAGAATGGATAAATTATTGAACATATACAACCTCCCAAGACTAAACTAGGAAGAAGTCAAATCCCTGAATAGACCCATAAGTTCTGAAATTGAGGCAATAATAGCCTACCAACCAAAAAAAGCCCAGGACCAGATGGATTCACAGCAGAATTCCACCAGAGGTACAAAGAGGAGCTGACATCATTCCTTCTGAAACTATTCCAAACAATTGAAAAGGAGGAACTCCTCCCTAACTCATTTTATGAAACCAGCATTATCCTGTAACCAAAACTGGGAAGAGACACAGCAGCGAGACCTGTTCAGGTCGATACCCCTCATGAACAGCAATGTGAAAATCCTCAAGTAAAATACTGGCAAACTGAATCCAGTAGCACATCAAAAAAACTTATCTACCATAATCAAGTCAGCTTCATCTCTGGGATGCAAGGCTGGTTCAACATATGCAAATCAATAATTGTAATCCATCGAATAAACAGAACCAAAGACAAAGAAACACATGACTATCTCAACAGATGCAGAAAAGTCCTTTGATAAAATTCAACATCCCTTCATGTTCAAAACTCTCGATAAACTAGATATTGTTTGAACATATCTCAAAATAACAGCTATTTATGACAAATCCACAACCAATAACATATTGAATGGGCAAAAGCTGGAAGCATTCCCTCTGAAAACCAGTACAAGACAAGGATGCCCTCTCTCACCATTCCTATTCAACATAGTATGGGAAGTTCTGGTCATGGCAATCAGGCAAGAAAAAGAGATAAACCGTATTCAAATAGAAAGAGAGGAAGTCAAATTGTCTCTGTTTGCAGACAACATGATTTTATATTTAGAAAATCCAATCATCTCAGCCCCCAAACTCCTTAAACTGATAAGTAACTTCAGCAAAGTCTCAGGATATGAAATCAATGTGCAAAAATCACAATCATTCCTTTACACTAACAACAGACAAGCAGAGAGCCAAATCATTCATTGATGAACTATTTACAATCGCTACAAAGAGAATAAAGGATCTGGAAATACAGCTAACAAGGGATGTGAAGGAATCTTCAAGGAGAACTACAAACCACTGCTCAAGGAAATGAGAGAGGACACAAACAAATGGAAAAAAATTCCATCCTCATGGATAGGAAGAATCAATATCATGAAAATGGCCATACTGCCCAAAGTAATTTATAGATTCAATGCTATTTCCATCAAGCTACCACTGACTTTCTTCAAAGAATTGGAAAAAGCTACTTTAAAGTTCATATGGAACCAAAGAAGAGAAGAACAAAGCTGGAGGCCTCACTGACTTCAAACTATACTACAAGGCTACAGTGACCAAAACAGCATGGTACTGGTACCAAAACAGACATGGAGACCAATGGAACAGAACAGAGACCTCAGAAATAACACCACACATCTACAGCCATCTGATCTTTGACAAACCTGACAGAAACAAGCAATGGGGAATGGATCTCCTATTCCATAAATGGTGCTGGGAAAACTGGCTAGCCATATGAAGAAAATTGAAACTGGACCCCTTCCTTATACCTTATATAAAAATTAGCTAAAGATGGATTAAAGATTTAAATGTAAAACCCAAACTATAAAAGCCCTAGAAGAAAACCTAGGCTGTACCATTCAGGACATAGGCATGGGCAAAGACTTCATGATGAAAATGCTAAAAACAATTCCAACAAAAGCCAAAATTAACAAATGACATCTAATTAAACTAAGGAGCTTCTGCACATCAGAAGAAACTATCATCAGAGTTAACAGGCAACCTACAGAATGGGTGAAAATTTTTGCAATCTACCCATCAGACAAAGGTGTAATATACAGAATTCACAAGGAACTGAAACAAATTTACAAGATAAAACAACCCCATCAAAAAGTGGGCAAAGGATATGAACAGACACTTCTCAACAGAAGACATTTACAAAACTGACAAACATAAAAAAAAGCTCAACATCATTATTCGTTAGAGAAATACAAATCAAAATCACAGTGAGATACCATCTCACACCAATCAGAATGGTGATTATTAAAAAGTCAAGGAACAATAGATACTGGAGAGGCTGTGGAGAAATAGGACTGCTATTTGGTGAGAACGTAAATTAGTTCAACCATTGAGAAAGACAGTATGTTGATTCCTCAATGACCTAGAACCAGAAAAACCATCTGACCCAGCAATCCCATTACTGGGTATATACCTAAGGGAATATAAATTATTCTACTATAAAGACACACGAACATGTATGTTTATTTCAGCACTATTTACTAAAACAAAGTATGGAATCAAACCAAATGCCCATCAATGATAGACTGGATAAAGAAAATGTGATACATATACCCCATGGAATATCATGCAGCCATAAAAAGGAATGAGATCCTGTCCTTTGCAAGGACATGGATGAAGTTAGAAGCCATCATCCTCAGCAAACTACCACAGGAACAGAAAACCAAACGCTGCATGTTCTCAATCATAAGTGGGAGTTGAACAATGAGAACACATGGGCACAGGGAGGGGAACAATACACATTAGAGCCTGTTAGGGGGTTGGGGGTGAGGAAAAGGAACTTAGAGGATAGGTCAATAATTGCAGCAAACCACCTTGGAACATGTATACCTATGTAACAAACCTGCATGCTCTACACATGTATCCTGGAACTTAAAGTAAAATTTAAAAAAATGACAATTTAATTCTGATAGGGTTTGCCTTGAATCTTTAAATTGCTTGCATAGTATTGCTATTTTAATAATAAATCTTCCAAACAATGATTTCTACTTATTCGTATCTTCAACTTCTTTCACCAATGTTTTATAGTTTTTAGTGTACAGATCTTTAGTGTACAGAAATGATTTATTCTTTTTGAAGCTACTGTAAATGAGATTGCTTCCTTTTTTTGGAATAGCTTATTATTAGTATATAGAACAACTGACTTTTGTATATTGATTCTGTATCTGCAACTTTACTGAACTTCTTTATTTGTTCTAACAGTGTTTTTGATAGAATCTTTAGGTTTTTCTACATATGAAATTTTGTTGCCTGCAAATGAAGATAATTTCAGGTTTTCCTTTCCGATATGGATGTCGTTTTTTTCTTGTCTAACTGCTCTGGCTAGCCAGTACCAGGTAGAACAGAAGTTAGAATACTGAGTACCTTTCATTTGTTTCTGATCTTAAAGGAAAGACTTTCAACTTTTCACTGTTTAATATGATATTACCTGTGGGCCTATAATGTAAACTCTTACTGTGTGGAGATGCATTTTTCTATAGGTAATTTTTTGAGAGTTTTTATCATGAAAGGATGTTAACGTTTTCCAATGTTTTTTTCTGCATCTACTAAGATGATCATATAATTTTTATACTTTATTCTGTTCATGTGATATATTTCATTTACTAATTTGAATATGTTGAAACAACTGACATTTCAGGGATACGTTTCACTTGATGATGGTGTACGATTCTTTTAATGTACTTTTGAATAAAGTTTGGTAGTATTTTGTTGAGGATTTTTGCATCTATGTATACCAAGGATATTGGCCTATAATATTTTTGTAGTGTCCTTTTCTGGCTTTGGTATCAGGGTAATGCTGACCTCATAAAATAAATTGGGAAGTGTTCCCACCTCTTCAGTTTTTTGAAGGAACTAATTATTTAAATATTTGTTAGAATTCAACACTGAAGCCATGTGGTCCTGTGCTTTTCTATCATATGAGGCTTTTGGTTACTGATTTAACTTCATTGATCATTACGGTCTTTTAAGTTTTTCTATTCATTCATGACTCAATCTTGGCAGGTTGTATGTTTCTAGGAATTTATTTCTTCTAGGTTAAACTAGAAGAATTTGTTGGCATTTTATTACACATAGTAATTTCTGATGATTCTTTATATTTTGACTTTATCTGTTTCAATATTGCCAGATTCATTTATGATTTTGAGTCACCTCTTTTGTTGTCTTGGTGAGTTTAGCTAAAAGTTTGTCAATTTTATTTTTCCAAAAGTAGAATTAGTTTTAATTATCTCTTCTATTGTCTTTTCAGTCTTTATTGATTTTGACTCCAATCTTCATTATTTCCTTCCTTCTGCTAATTTTTGGCTTAGAATATTCTAGTTTGTTTATTTTGAGATGGAGTCTCTCACTCTGTCACCCAGGCTGGAATGCAGTGGCATGATCTCGGCTCACTGCAACCTCCGCCTCCTGGGTTCAAGCAATTCTCCTGTCTCAGCCTCTTGAGTAGCTGGGATTACAGGTGTGTCCCACCACACCTAGCTTTTTTTTTTTTTTTTGTATTTTTAGTAAAGACAGGGTTTCACCATGTTGGTCAGGCTGGTCTCATACTCCTGACCTTGTAATCCACCCGCCTTGGCCTCCCAAAGTGCTGGGATTACAGGCATGAGCCACCATGCCCAGCCTCTTTTTCCAGTTTTTTAAGGTATAAAATTAGGTCGATTGAAACTTTTTAAAGTAATTTTCAATGTAGGCATCTATCTATCACTATACACACCCCCCTTGAAACTACTTTTGCCCTGTACCAAAAGTTTTGCTACGATTTGTTTTCATCTTCATTTGTCTTTATATTTTATTTCCCTTTTGATTTTTTTCTTTGACCCACTGTCAGTAGTGTGTTGTTTAATTTCCACATATTTGTGAATTTTCCAATTTTCCCATTGTTATTTATTTCTGTTTCATACCATTGGGGTCATATTTAATATGATTTAAGTGTTCTTATATTTGTTAAGGCATGTTTTATGGTGCAGTATACCATCTATATTGAAGAATGTTGTGTGTGTGCTTGAGAAGAATATGTATTCTGCTGCCATTGGATGGAATGTTCTGTATATATCTGCTAAGACCATATGGTCTAAAGTGTACTTCAAATTCAATGTTTCTTTATTGATTTTCTGTCTGGATGATCTGTCTATTGTTCAAACTGGGATGTTGAAGTCCTCTATTATGTTGTTGTCTCTCTCTTCACATCTGTTAATATTTACCTAACATATTTAGGTGACCTAATGTTATGTGCATATATATTTATAATTGTATATCCTTGGTGAATTGATCCCTTTATTACATAACATTTTCTTCTTACATCTTTTGATTTAAAGTCTATTTTGTCTGATGTAAGTATAGATACCTCTGCTAGTCATTTTTAAAAGAAATCCATTCTACCAACTTTATGCCTTCTGATTGGATCATTTAATCTATTTACATTTAAAGTATATATTAACAAGTAAGGAGTATTATTGCCATTTTATTATTTTCTGGCTGTTTTATAGTTCCTTTTCCTTTCCTCCACTCTTGCCACCTTCCTTTGTGAATTTATGATTTTTGGTAGTATTGTGCTTTCATTAATTTTTTTCTTTATCTTTTGTATATCTATTCTAGGCTTTTGCTTTGTAGTTACCATGCCTTAAATGTAACATATTATAATAGGTTATTTTCAGCTAATAACTTACCTTCAATCAGATACGAAAGCATTATAATTTTACTTGACTTCTACTTACAGTTCATGTTTTTGATTTCACAATTTATGTATTTTTAGAACATGAATTCATTAAAAAATATAGTAGCTATGGTTATTGTTAATAATCATGTTTTTTAACCTTTATATTAGAGTTAAAAATGATATATACATCATCATTATATATAAAATATTATTTGATTACATGTTTACTTTTCCTGGTAAATTTCACACTTTTATACGCTTTTGTGTTATTTATTGGCACCTGTTTCAGCTTGAAGTATTTCCAACAGCATTTCTTAAAGAACAAATCTAATGGTGATAAACTACCTCAACATTTGTTTGTCAATGAAAGTATTTATCTTTCCTTCATCTGACCCAACAACATCGTTAGAAAAAGTATTTGTGGTAACCAGTTTTTTCTTTTCACATTTTGAGTGTATCCTCTCACTTTTTGTCCTATAGAATTTCTGCTAAGAAGTCCACTAATAATTGATAGATGTTCCCCTGTGTTTGATGAGTTACTTCTTGCTGCTTTCAAAATCCTCTCTTCCTTGAGTTTTAACAATTTGATTATGATGTGTGTCTCAGTGTAGTCTTCTTTGGGTTGAATGTTTTGAAGACTTTTGAGCTTCATCAATCTGAATATACACATTTCTCCCCAAATTTGGGAATTACTACCTGTAATTTTTAAAAACAAGCTGAGGTTGATATCAGTGAGGGCTACAGAAATCTATGTCAATGGTCATTGCTAGGGCTGTTGGGGTCCTTGGAAGCAAAGGCTGCTAGGGTGCATTTTGTATTCTAAATATTATATAAGGATTAGCTATAACACACGAGAAAATAGAAGGCCACAGAGCTAAAGAAACTTGCTCACAGAGCTAATCAGTAAAGGTATTGAGGTACTTGGGCTTTCTGTCAGATGCTCAATAGGGTGGTTTGTTTTACTTGTTTTTTTCTTTGTTTAGGTTGTTTATTGTATATATTTTTTTCATAGTCAATCATATTGAGAATTTTGAGAAAGATCAATGGTGAAAGATCATTGGTAAAATGATAGCAGAGATCTTTTAATAATAAAACTTGTTACATAAAAATTAAATATTAGAGTCAGTAGCTTCACTTATCAACTTTGATAATATAATTCTTCATTGAGATTACATAAATTTTGATTACATAATTTGGTAACATAATTCTACAGTGAGAATTGACAAGGATTGAAGTGCTGAAATTATAACTGTGTTATTTTATATGTCCTATAAATAATTTCTTGGTCCTTATCTCTTTGACCTTAACCTATTTCATAGGGCCTGATATGGTTTGCCTCTCTATCCCCACTAAAATCTCATGCTGAATTGTAATCCTCAATGTTGACAGTAGGGCCTGGTGGGAGGGGATTGGAACATAGAGGCAGTTTCTAATGGTTTAGGACCATCCCCCTAGTGCTTTATTGTGAGTGAGTTCTCATGAGATCTGGTCGTTTGAAAGTGTGTAGCACCTCCCACTTTGCTCTCTTCCTCCTGCTTCAGATATGTAGGATGTGCCTGCTTTCCCTTCACCTTCTACCATGAATGTATGTTTCCTGAGGCCTCCCCAACCATGCATAACTGAGTCAATTAAGCCTCTTTTCTTTATAAATTACCCAGTCTCAGGTATATCTTTATAGAAGTGTGAAAACAGACTAATACAGAAAACTGGTCCTAGAAAAGTGGGACTACGCTAATAAAAACACCTGAAAATGTGGAAGCAGCTTTGGAACTGGATGATGGGCAGAGGTTGGAACAGTTTGGAGGTCTCAGAAGAAGACAGGAAGATGAGGAAAGGCTTGGAACTTCCTATAGATTTGTTGAATGGTTTTGACCAAAATACTAATAGTGATATAAAAAGAGATGGCCAGGCTGATGAGGTCTCAGGTGAAGGTGAGAAACTTATTGGAAAATGGAGCAATGGTGATTTTTGCTATGCTTTAGCAAAGAGACTGGAGACATTGTGCCCCTACTTTAGAGATCTGTGGAACTTTGAACTTGAGAGAGATGTTTTAAGGTATCTGGTGGAAGAAATTTTTAAGCAGCTAAGTGTTCAAGATGTGACCTGGCTTCTTCTAAAAGCCTATGCTTATTTGGATAAACAAAGAAATAACCTGAAACTAGAACTTATATTTAAAAGGAAAGCAGAACATAAAAGTATGGAAAATTTGCAGCCCAGCCATGCAGTAGAAAAGAAAAACCCATTTACTGGGGAGGAATTCAAGAAGGCTACAGAAATTTGCATAAAGAGTAGTTAATAGCCAAGACAATACAAAAAATGCCTCCAAGACATTTCAGAGACCTTCATAGCAGCCCCTCCCATTACAGGCCCAGAGGCCTAGGAGGGCAAAATGGTTTCCTGGGCCAGGCCCAGGACCCCACTGCTCTGCGCAGCCTTGGGACGTGGTGCCCTGCATTGCATGTCTCAGATAAAGGCTTGAAAACAGATAAAGAAGTCACCTTGAGAACAATAAGTTTATAAACCACTAAATAAGAATGTAGGAGCATTAACCTCATTGTATAAGTTTCTGGAAGGCAAACACTGCATCTTATTTACTTGAATTTTCTTCATTTACCTCAACATATTAAGACAACACATTTAGATAAGTACATAAACTTAAAGTACTAGGCAAATCATTAGCTAAAACTTAATGATTAATTGTGAGCATTAACTTTTTAAACATTTTAGTTAATACTTAATGTGCTTCGGTTCCAGCTTTGGCTAAAAGGGGCCAAGGGTACAGCTTGGGTCATTGCTTCAGGGGGTGGTGTAAGCCCCAAGCCTTGGTGGCATCCATGTGGTGTTGGGCCTGCAGGTGCACAGAGGACAAGAGTTGAGGTTTGGGAGCCACTGCCTAGATTTAAGAGGATGTAAAGAAACACTACAGGTACAAGCATAAGTCTGCTGCAGGGTTGGAACCCTCCTGGAGAACCTCTACCAGGATAGTGAAGGAACCTCTACTAGGACAGCGAGGGAAAATGTGGGGTTGGAGCCCCCCTACAGAGTTCCCACTGGGATACTGCATAGTGGAGGTATGAGAAGAGGGCTACTGTCTTTCAGACCCCAGAATTGTAGATTCACCTACAGCTTGCAATGTGTGCCTGGAAGAGCCACAGGCACTCAATGCCAGCCCTTGAGAGCAGGCAAGGGAGATGAGTCCTGCATAGCCACAGGGGCAGTGCTGCCCAAGTCCTTGGGAGACCACTCCTTGTATCAGTGTGATCTGGATGTGAGACATGGACTCAAAAGAGATTATTTTGGAGCTTTCCGATTTAATGATTGCTCTCCTGGGTTTTTGACTTGCCTGGGGCCTGTACTCCCTTTGTTTTGCCCAATTTATCCCTTCTGGAAAGGGAATATTTACTCAATGCCTGTATCCTCAGCGTGTCTTGGAAATAACTAACTTGTTTTTGATTTTATAATCTCATAGGTGAAAGGGAATTGTCTTGTCTCATACAGAACTTTGGCTTTAGCTTTTGAGTTAATGCTGAATGAGTTAAGATTTTGGGGGCCAACTAAAGGAAAAGAAAGAGATTTGTACTTTCCATTTGGTCTAACTAGAGAGAAGACAAAAGCTCTGTATTAGTCCATTCTCACTCTGTTATAAAGAACCACCTGAGAATGACTAACATATAAAGAGAAGAGATTTAATTGGCTCATGGTTTCACCATTGTTCATTTATTTACTACAGTTTCTTCAAAAAGTTGCAGTGAGGATATATGTATAAAGAACTTTAAGAAGTACAAGGCTCATAACAAGTACTTAAATCAACAGAAGCTAATTTTACCATTAATAGCGCACTGATTATTAACTAAAATATTTAAAAAGTTAGTAATTACAACTAATCACTAAGTTTTACCTAATGATTTGCATTGTAGTTTAAGTTATGTGCTTATCTAAATATGTTGTCTTAATATGTTGAGATAAGTGAAAAAAATTAAGGTAAATAAGAAACAGTGTTTTCCTTCCAGAAATTTATACAGTGAGGTTAATGTGCTGGTTTATATCCTTATTGTCCTCAGGGTGACTTCTTTATCTGCTTTTGAGCCTTTGTCACTTCACACATTAATTCATTTATGAAACTTTCATTGAATCTTTTCTATTTGCTGAGTACTATTGTAGATGTTGAGATACAATATTATATGAAAAAGATAATCAAGGTGAATAGCATTTCATGAGCAATTTCTGTAAGCCAGGATGTAAATTAGATAAATTATTTAATTCAATACTCACAGCAAACTTACAAGTTTTTATATTGTCATTCCAAGTTGCCAAATGAAGTAACAGTGCAAATTGTGTCAAATATTAAGTCTGATGATACAAAGTAATATTAGAGATGGGTCTGGAATTGAAGAATATCTGAATCAAGAGCTCACATTCACCAGAGAGATTCCATCTTTGCCATTGAAAAGTACACAGTAAACTTGACCGAACACACGTGAGTCTGATGGGCAATTTGAAGCATTCTGATGAGGTACCTAGAAGACCAAAACTATTCCTCCAATTAACCAATATTTCATAGGAATGCTGGAGTACATATTTGTAAAAATGAGTGAGTAGTAAGATGTCCATCATTGTAGGTCCCACTTTCACCATGAAAACATTCCTTATCAGGTAGATAATGAACAGTCTTCTTTTACATATGAATTTTTGTAGATTTCTAAGTACTTAAGATTGGACATTACATGTTCAGGTATATATTTTATCAGTTAATTTAAATTGCAGTTATTTTAAGACAGAGACTATCCTGAGTGCTTTATATAGCTCTGTATTCAAAAAAGTTTCCCAGTAAATATATTAAAATAGTTCTATAAGATTGTCATCATAAATTACTTACTGGGCACTCACTGATTGCCTTTCTGTGTACACAAAAATATTTATAAGATATTCTTCTATTCTTATTGCCATGGCAGTTCTGGGTTCTCTTTAGGAAGAAAACAGTAATCCATTTAACAGCACATGCCCTTTTCAGTTTTGATATTTCCTACCTTTCGCTCTGCTCAGTCCACATTTAAACTTTACCCTTACTTCTTGGCACTTGAACTCCATGTAATGTGGAGTCTTTCCAGTAATCAGAATGTGACTGGAATTGAAGGCTTTTCAGAGATCTATATTTAAAGCCTGTTTTATTCATTCAGCAGCAACAATTTCTTTAACAGCTACGGTTAAAATTGAGAGGTTTGGGACAGAGAGAATTGATTTCAATAAATGTTTTATTCTTTTAACACTAATTCTCTTAAGTGGGCTTCAGTGAATTATGTTCATTATGCAGCTATTACAAGGGATAGTATCAAAATAACCGGTGTCTCAGCCGAAGAATTTTTTAACTGTAGTAAAGGGTTGTAGCTCTTTTGAGAGAGGTAGTTCTCTATCCCTGTACTGGGGATAATAATCATAGCACAGCATTTGCCTTTATGTAAAATTGGGAATTTGAGCCTGGTACTACATAAATTAAAAGTCTTAATAGAAACTGTGGGAATTTTTCTTGGAAAATTTGAGGAGGAACAGTTTTGTTATTTTTTTTTCCCCAACTGCAGTGGCAATTTTAGTATCATGTGATACATTCCATCACAAAGTGTATAGTAGCTGTATGTTCTACTAATCTTCTTTCCATCAAACATATCCTGCCTGAATGGCAAAGAATGCTTCCTACAAGAGATAATATTGGTCCTGGGTCTTCCAAAGTAAACAAAAATTTCCACTTAGAAAAAAAAAAAAAGAGAGATCATCACTCAACAAATCTATGGCAGTTAAGATTACAGCTCCAACTGAAATGTTTGACTAATGAAGAGAGTTTTAACAGATATTGAAGACAAAGTATATGTGTTATTTTTAAACAGGAAATTTATAGAAGAGAAAAAAGTTATTAAAAATATAAAGATATGTTTAAACTCATCAGTAAGTAAACAAAGAAAAAGTTTAAAAGTTAGATATCACTGAACATCAGTTAAATTGAAAAATGTTAGTAGATAAGTGGGAATACACTAAAAGTAATGCGTCTCTGGCTAAACAAAGTGGCTGGGAAGCTGGAACTGGGTGTAGCCCACCACAGCTCAAGAAGGCCTGCCTGCCCCTATAGACTCCACCCTTGGGGGCAGGGCATAGCCAAACAAAAGGCAGCAGAAACCTCTGCAGAATTAAATGTCCCTGTCTGACAACTTTGAAGAGAATAGTGGTTCTCCCAGCATGGAGTTTGAGATCTGAGAACAGACAGACTGCCTCCTCAAGTGGGTCACTGACCCCCGAGTAGCCTAACTGGGAGGCACCCCCCAGTAGGGCAGACTGACACCTCACATGGCCAGGTACCCCTCTGAGACGAAGATTCCAGAGGAAAGATCAGGCAGCAAGATTTGCTGTTCAGCAATATTTGCTGTTCTACAGCCTCTGCTGCTGATATCCCAACAAACAGGGTCTGGAGTAGACCTCCAGCAAACTCCAACAGACCTGCAGCTGAGAGTCCTGACTGCTAGAAGGAAACTAACAAACAGAAAGGACATCCACACCAAAACTCCATCTGTACATCACTGTTAAAGACCAAAGATAGATAAAACCACAAAGATGGGGAAAAAACAGAGCAGAAAAGCTGAAAATTCTAAAACTCAGAGCACCTCTCCCTGTCCAAAGGAGCGCAGCTCCTTGCCAGCAATGGAACAAAGCTGGACAGGGAATGATTTAGACGAGTTGAGAGAAGGCTTCAGACTATCAAACTTCTCCGATCTAAAGGAGGAAGTTTGAACCCATTGCAAAGAAGCTAAAAACTTTGGAAAAAGATTAGACGAATGGCTAACTAGAATAACCAGTGTAGGGAAGTCCTTAAATGACCTGATGGAGCTGAAAACCATGGCACGAGAACTACGTGATACGTGCACAAACTTCAGTAGCTGATTTGATCAACTGGAAGAAAGGGTATCAGTGATTGAAGATCAAATGGATAAAATGAAACAAGAAGAGAAGTTTAGAGAAAAAAGAGTAAAAAGAAACGAACAAAGCCTCCAAGAAATATGGGACTATGTGAAAAGACCAAATCTACATCTGATTGGTGTACCTGAAAGTGATGGGGAGAATGGACCCAAGTTGGAAAACACTCTGCAGGATATTATCCAGGAGAACTTCCCCAATCTAGCAAGGCAGGCCAACATTCAGATGCAGGAAATACAGAGAATGCCACAAAGATACTCCTTGAGAAGAGCAACTCCAAGACACATAATTGTCAGATTCACCAAAGTTGAAATGAAGGAAAAAAAGGGAAGCCAGAGAGAAAGGTCGGGTTACCCACAAAGGGAAGCCCATCAGACTATCAGCTGATTTCTCAGCAGAAACTCTACAAGCCAGAAGAGAGTGTGGGCCAATGTTCAACATTCTTAAAGAAAAGAATTTTCAACCCAGAATTTCATATCCAGCCAAACTAAGCTTCATAAGTGAAGGAGAAATAAAATCCTTTACAGAAAAGCAAATGCTGAGAGATTTTGTCACCACCAGACCTGCCCTACAAGAGCCCCTGAAGGAAGCACTAAACATGGAAAGGAACAATTGGTACCAGCCAATGCAAAAACATGCCAAATTGTAAAGACCATCGATGCTAGGAAGAAACTGCATCAACTAATGGGCAAAACAACCAGCTAACATCATAATGACAGGATCAAATTCACACATAACCACATTAACCTTAAATATAAGTGGGCTAAATGATCCAATTAAAAGACACAGACTGGCAAATTGGATAAAGAACGAAGACCCATCAGTGTGCTGTATTCAGGAGACCGATCTCATGTGCAGACACACACAGGGGCTCAAAATAAAGGGATCAATTAAGATCTACCAAGCAAATGGAAAACAAAGGCAGGGGTTACAATCCTAGACTGATAAAACAGACTTGAAACCAACAAAGATCAAAAGAGACAAAGAAGGCCATTACATAATGGTAAAGGGATCAATTCAACAAGAAGAGCTAACTATCCTAAATATATATGCACCCAATACAGGAGCACCCAGATTCATAAAGCAAGTCCTTAGAGACCTACAAAGAGACTTACACTCCCACATAAATAATAATGGCAGACTTCAACACCCCACTGTCAACATTAGACAGATCAACAAGACAGAAAGTTCACAAGGATATCCAGGAATTGAACTCAGCTCTGCACCAAGTTGACCTAATAGACATCTACAGAACTCTCCTCCCCAAATCAACAGAATATACATTCTTCTCAGCACCACATTGCACTTATTCCAAAACTGACCACATAATTGGAAGTAAAGCACTCCTCAGCAAATATAAAAGAACAGAAATTATAACAAACTGTCTCTCAGATCACAGTGCAATCAAACTAGAACTCAGGGTTAAGAAACTCACTCAAAACCGCTCAACTACATGGAAACTGAATAACCTGCTCCTGAATGACTACTGGGTACATAACAAAATGAAGGCAGAAATAAAGATGTTCTTTGAAACCGATGAGAACAAAGATACAACATACCAGAATCTCTGGGACACATTTAAAGCAGTGTGTAGAGAGAAATTTATAGCACTAAATGCCCACAAGAGAAAACAGGAAAGATCTAAAATTGACATCCTAACATCACAATTAAAAGAACTAGAGAAGCAAGAGCAAACACATTCAAAAGCTAGCAGAAGGCAACAAATAACTAAGATCAGAGCACAAATGAAGGAGATAGAGACACAAAAAACCCTTCAAAAAAAAAAAAAAATCAATGAATCCAGGAGCTGGCTTTTTGAAAAGATCAACAAAATTGATAGACCACTAGCAAGACTAATAAAGAAGAAAAGAGAGAAGAATCAAATAGACACAATAAAAAATGATAAAGGGGATATCACCACCGATCCCACAGAAATACAAACTACCATCAGAGAGTACTATAAACACCTCTATGCAAATAAACGAGAAAATCTAGAAGAAATGGAAAAATTCCTGGACATATACACCCTCCCAAGACTAAACCAGGAAGAAGTTGAATCTCTGAATAGACCAATAACAGTCTCTGAAATTGAGGCAATAATTAAGAGCTTACCGACCAAAAAAATCCAGGACAGCCAAATTCTACCAGAGGTACAAGAAGGAGCTGGTACCATTCCTTCTGAAACTATTCCAATCAACAGAAGAAGGGGGAATCCTCCTTAACTCATTTTATGAGGCCAGCATCATCCTGATACCAAAGCCTGGTAGAGACACAACCAAAAAAAGAGAATTTTAGACCAATATCCCTGATGGATAGATAGTGGGTGAAGGATATGAACAGATACTTCTCAAAAGAAGACATTTATGCAGCCAAAACACATGAAAAAATGCTCATCACTGGCCATCAGAAAAATGTAAATTAAAATCACAATGAGATACCATCTCACACCAGTTAGAATGGTGATCATTAAAAAGTCAGGAAACAACAGGTGCTGGAGAGGATGTGGAGAAATAGGAACACTTTTACACTGTTGGTGGGACCATAAACTGGTTCAACCATTGTGGAAGTCAGTGTGGCGATTCCTCAAGGATCTAGAACTAGAAATACCATTTGACACAGCCGTCCCATTACTGGGTATAAATCCAAAGGATTATAAATCATGCTGCTATAAAGACACATGCACACATACGTTTATTGCAGCAGTATTCACAAAAGCAAAGACTTGGAACCAAGCAAAATGTCCATCAACGATAAGCTGGATTAAGAAAATGTGGCACATGTACACCATGGAATACTATGCAGCCATAAAAAAGGTTGAGTTCATGTCCTTTGTAGGGACATGGATGAAGCTGGAAACCATCATTCTCAGCAAACTATCGCAGGGACAAAAAAACCAAACACCACATGTTCTCACTCATAGGTGGGAATTGAACAATGAGAACACTTGGAGACAGGAAGGGGAACATCACACACCGAGCCTGTCATGGGGTGAGGGGAGTGGGGAGGGATAGCATTAGGAGATATACCTAATGTAAATGATGAGCTAATGGGTCCAGCACACCAGCATGGCACATATATACATATGTAACAAACCTTTACTTGTGCACATGTACCCTAGAACTTAAAGTATAATAAAAAAATTAAAAAATTAAAAAATAAAATGAGCCTCTGACAAGAGTAAAGAGTTGTAGCCATTCTGGAATACCACAGATTTTGTTAATTTAAATATATTTATATCCTCTTTTCATGATGAAGAAAGTACTGGAATTACATTAACCCTCCTCAAGAATTGGAGATGAAGGCAATAAATAACTGTTTGAAAGCATGAAAGATCAACAGAAGATTTAGTACTCAAGAAGCTAAGATTCTAGAAATAGCAAATCCTGAGTGGAGTTTAATATTCTACATACAACTCCCCCATCAGCTGCTTGCTTACTGTGTGTTGCACATGTCTGTGGTCAGATCACACACACAAAAGGGAAAGAAGGTAACTTTTAAAGAACTAAAAGGCTAAATAGATTTTTTTTTTTCAGTGAAACAATACAAGAGTGATAAAAATACCCTAGGTTTTATTCGTAACTTTGGAAAAAACATAAACTAGTAATAATGGCAAACTAGAATAAAGCTGTGCCCAGATATTATCTGCTGCACACAGAAAAAGTAAACCTTTCCTGAAATAACAGCACAACACCAGTTTGGAAGGGTAGAAAGAAAATAACGGCCCAATAAAACACCATACCCAGTGAAAATAAGCTTCAACAATGAAGGCAAAATAAAAATTGATTAAAAAATAAAAAAATGCAGATCTTTACAAAAATAAATGCCTTATCTGACAGAATTCTTCCGATAGAAGAATCAAGATTCCAGAGGAAACTAGGGTAGTGCTAAAAAACGTGGTAAATAAGTAAAAGGGTAGCTGTATAAGTTAATCTAAAATATTGACTGTTTAAAACAATAATGTTTACATCTTCTGGGGTTTGAAATATATGTTAAGTTTATAAAACTAATAGTAGAAAAATATGACAATAAAGAGAGAATGTGTGAAGTCAGATACTACTTAGTATATGGTAAATATATTAATTTAAAGTAATCTCTAATGAATTGACAATGTATGTTTTAGTATCCAGGGTAACTATGAAGAGAAAGGAAAAGAAGCAGCATTATACCTAAGTTGCAAATTAATGGAGGTGAAGGCAGAATACAATGAAGTCTGAAGGTAATAAAATAAAAATGAACAAAATAGATGGGGCAGATTAAAACAGATATTCAAATGGAGAATTTAATGCACATGTTAGTAAGTTACATTTTACGTAAAAATATATGACAAAAATTGTAAACATAAATACAAAGTACATCGTCACTATATATGGCTTATAATTCTAGAATATGAGAAAGTAAAAGTTTGAAAATAAAAGTTAAATCAGGCTGGGTGCAGTGGCTAATGCCTGTAATCCCAGCACTTTGGGAGGCTGAGGCAGGTGGATCACTTGAGGTCAAGAGTTTGAGACCAGGCTGGCCAACATGGTAAAATCCTGTCTCTGTTAAAAATATTAAAATTATCCAGGCATGGTGGCACTCGCCTGTAGTCCCAGCTACTTAGGAAGCTGGGGCAGGAAAATCAGAGACTGAGGCAGGAAAATCACTGGAACCTGAAAGGTCGAGGCTGCAGTGAGCCACGATCATGCCACTACACTCCAGCCTGGGAGACAGAACAAGACTGTCTCAAAAAACGAAACAAAAACAAAGTTAAATCTTACAAATATACCATGAAGAAAGCTAATATTCCAATATTAATAAATTTTAATATCAGTAGAAACCTTATACCTCCAAGGATCAAGTACATTTAATAAGAGTCAATTCAATACAAAGACAGTAATTATTATTACATGATATACCATTCATTATATATAAGCAAAAGAAAATACTAGGTACACTAGAGTAGTTAACATCAGAACACTCTTTTAAAGCAATTCACCATATTAACATAAAACAAATAACATTTGCTTGTCTGAATAGATGCAAAAATACATAAAATCAATACTCACTTATACTGTAGAAAACTAGGCAAAGAAGGAAATTTTATTGACCCAAGAAAAGAATACCAAGAAAAAGCCTAGAGCAAACATTAAATTCAGTTATAAAATATGGAAAACATTCATCCTGTGAATGAAAATGATATCCCATGCCACCATATTTACAGCTAGCACAATAATTGATCATGATAGATTAACTTTTTGATGTGCTGGTTTGGTTTGCTAGCATTTTGTCAAGGATTTTTGTGTCAATGTTAATCAGGGATACTGACTTGTAGCTTTCTTTTTTCATTGTGTCTTTGGCAGGTTTGGGTATCAGGATGATGCCGACTTTGTAGAATGAGTTAGGGAGGAGTCTCGTCTCATCATTATTTTTTTTTTTTTTTGGAATAGTTTTACTAGAATTGTTACAAGCTATTCTTCGTATATCTGTTAGAATTTGGCTGTGTATTCACCTTGTCTAGGGCTTCTTTTGGTTGGTAGGATTTTATTACTGATTCAATTTCAGGACTTGATATTGGTCTTCAGAGTTTCAATTTCTTCTGAAGTCTTGGGTGGTTGTGTGTTTCCATTAATTTATCCATTTCCTTTAGATTTTCTAGTTTGTATGCATAGAGAGGTTCATAAGAGTCTCTGAGGATCTTTTGTATTTTTTTTTTCCTTCCAGACAGTCTCACTTTGTCACCTAAGCTGGAAGACAGTAGTGCAATCTCAGTTCACTGCAACCTCTGCCTCCTGGGTTCAAGGTATTCTTACTTCAGCCTCCCAAGTAGCTGGAATTACAGGCATGCACCACCACACCCAACTAATTTTTTAACATATATATATTTTTTGTAGAGATGGGGTTTCACCATATTGGCCAGGCTGGTCTCGAACTCCTGACCTCAGGTGATCCACCCGCCTTGGCCTCCCAGAGTGCTAGGATTACAGGTGTGAGCCACCACACCTGGCCAGATCTTTTGTATTTCTGTGGGATTGGTTGTGATGTCACCTTTGTAGTTTCTGATTGTGCCTATTTGGATCTTCTCCCATTTGTTCTTTGTTAATCTAGCTAGCAGTCTATTAATCTTGTTCATCCTTTCAAAGAACCAACTTTTGGTTTCATCAATTCTTTGTAAGAATTTTTAGGTTCCAATTTCATTTGGTTTTGCTCTGATTTTTAGTTTATTTTCTTCTGCTACTGAACAGACACTTTTCAAAAGAAGAGATACAAGTGGCCAACAAATATATGAAAGAATGTTCAACATCACTTATCAGAGAAATGCAAATCAAAATGACACTGAGTTACTATCTTACACTAGTCATAATGGTTATTACTAAAAAGTCAAAAAACAACAGATGCTGGTGAGGCTGAGGAGAAGAGGGAATGCTTATACACTGTTGGTGGGAATGCAAATTAGTTCAGCCACTGTGGAAATCAGATTGAAGATTTCCCATAGAACTCAGAGCAAAACTACCATTTGACCTAGAAATCCCACTAATGGGTATATATTCAAAACAAAACAAATCATTCTACCAAAAGGACACATGAACTGACATGTTTATCATAGCACTATTTGCCATAGCAAAGACATGGAATCTGCTTAGCATTCCATCAAAAGTGGATGGATGGGATAAAGAAAATGTGGTACATATATACCGTGGAATACTATTCAGCTATTAAAAAGATGATTATCCTAAGCAGATTAACAGAAACAAAAAAACAAATACTGCATGTTCTCATTTATAAGTAACAGCTAAATATTGGGTACTCATGGACACAAAGATGGCTACAACTAAGACTAAGGACTACTAGACAGAAGAGGAAGGAAGTGGGGCAAGTGTTGAAAAACTGTTGGGTTTCATGCTCACTAACTGGGTGACAGGATCATTTGTATACTAAATCTCAGAATCCTACAATATACCCATGTAATATACTTGTACATGCACTCCCTGAACCTAAAATAAGAGTTGGAAATTTAAAAAATTAAAAAATGAATAACATGCCTATACTCAGAAATCAAGATTGAACATGTAGAGAAACTTTAAGAATCTATAACTTTTTAAATTTGCAAATGCATATAAGATCATTCAGCACAAAAACAATATACAAAATACAAGGTATTACATTACTTCATATCAGCAACATCAAATAAAAAAAAGCAAACAGACCATTTAGAGTAATACAAAAGATAAAACACCTATTAATAAATTTAACTAGAAATATGCAAGACCTCTATGCTGAAAGCTAGAATTTTATTTTAAATTGAAAAAGATAAAAGAACACTTGGAGAAAGATAAGTTTTATGGATTGGAACAGTAGGTATAAAGGTGTCAATTCACTCTAAATTAAAAATATAAATTCAACATAATGTCAATTATGTCCCAAAGATTGTTTTTCTTAGAATTTGGCAAGCTGAATCTGTATGTATGTAGAACAGCAAAACATGGTGGATGCATTATCCACATTTATCCAAGCACTCATATGCAGATATACAGAAAATTCTTGCATTCCAATAAACAACAACAACAGAAAACAAACACTAAAAGGTGCATAGGCAAAATTGTTGAATAGAAATTTCCAAAAAAGGATATTCAAATATGGAAAGATGCTCCACGTCAGTCATTAGGAAAATGCAAATTAAAACTCCAATGATATATCACTGCATAATTATCAAAATAACTAAAACTAAGACCAAAACAAACAAAAAAAAGTGGCAGCAATTATAATATGATTCAAAATATTAGTTGGGATTTGGAGCAAATGCAACTTTTGGAATAGCTTATGGGACTATTAAGTTAATATATGTTTAACAGCATTTGATAATATCTTTTAAAGGTAAAAATATCCCTACACTTTGACAGAGCAATTTCAATAATATATATTGTGACTTTTGGAAAGACAACAATTTTTGGATCTAAGTAGCTTAATAAAATTCCAAGCAGGAAAGTAAAAATACATATAGATATAATCTCATGCACAGTGAAACAGCAATAAATAAATTTTAAAATACATGATCTTAAAAGCAACCAGAAAGAAAAGATAGATTACTTGAAAATGTGTGATTATTTGACCTGTTTAGCAATGCAAGTCAGAAGGTTATTTAATATAAATAGTCATGATGCCAAAACAAAATGACTGTCAATCTAAAATTATATAATCAGAAAATTATCTAAGAATGAAATAAATATATTTTTAGAATAAGACAAAATTAAAGAGCTTACTATACTACCACATACCATCACTAAATGAAAATCTAAAGGATATTCTTTCCACAGAAAGTAAATGACATCAGAAGTTTAGTTTAAAAGCCAGAATAAATTTTGAGCAAATATATGGACAAATAGGTGGACAAATGTGACTGTTTAAAACAATAATTATTTCTATCTTGTAGATTAAGAACCGGAAAGATTCCCTCTCTTCCTCTTATTCTCCCTAGTGCTCATGTAATATAGGCAGCATGACTGACTGGTTTCTCCTAGCACAGGGTGACCCACCCAGCCAACAGCACCTGGGGGAATCAACTGGAAGAAAAGTTAATTGCAAAGTAGTTGAACAAATATGTAAACATGTAGACAATAATGGGACTTCAGATTTTCACTGTCAGAAAAGATTCAAATATGAAAAAGAGTTAAACTAAATTAATCCTGTGGTATAAGACTGTAGTTAGAGTTATTGGGATAAACTTTGTGACATTTAATATATATATTTAGTAAATGTGTGTGTGAAAGGGTGTTCATATACAGATATGTTTCCTAATCTTGTCCACTGAAAGAAACCTAAAAATGACACTCCAATAGCAATGAACACACCTGGCATCCAAATGTTGGTTTTTGAATAACATTCTCTCTTAGAGGATACCAGGTTTAAGGGAATGATTGATTCCAGAGCTGGAGTGGGAAAGGCATAAGATGAACCATGGTATATCTTGTTGTGGCTATAAGTAAAAAAGTATTCAAAGAATAAGACAGATTAAGGGACTCCCACTGTCCAAATCCGGGATAATTTAAGTATCAAAATTAATAATTATTATGAATTATAACTGGTTAAATAGAAAACTTTGAGTCCATATTGTTATTTATTTGAGTACATAAATAAACTAGTGGAGTGAGGGGAGAGCTTTGCCTTAGAGTGGAATGCTAGCTAAAATAATCACTTATGAATTAATAAGTATAAAATACTTATTAAAGTTCCAGTGTAGAAAACTGGCAGACATCATTTTCACCAGGTGATAAAATTTAGCATCTTCAGTAATAGGGGAGGTAATATCATACACCTACTGATAGGATGCACTGAAGTCTTCCTGTAATAGTTGTATAAGTTGCCATAGTGGCATAATCTTAGGGAAACATCAGACTGAAACTGAGGTGGCTGGCTTGTTATTTTCAAAAATGATCAAGTCATGAAAATAAAGGACTGAGGAACTGCTTAAGATTGAAGGGATTGTAGAAACTATTGAATGAAACACACGATCCTTAATTACTGAAATAAGAACATTGTGTGAACAATTTCTGAAATTTGAATGGAGTATTATTATGAGGATTGTATGACATTATTGTATAAAATTTAGAAATTTTGATGATTGTACAGTCATTATGTGTGGGAAAGTGTCCTTGTTTTTAGTAAATTCAGACTAAATTTTAAGGGATAATTAGGCAGTATGTCTGTAACTTACAAACTGTTCAAAATGAAAGAATGGTCAAATACGCTAAAATGCTGACAATTGTGATATGAGAGTTCTTTGAACTACTCAGCAAGTTTCTTGTAGTATTGAAATAATATCAAAATGAAAAGTTTAAAACATTGGAATTTAAAAACTAGACATCAAAAGCTCTTTAGAGAGGATGGGAAGTCAGAGCCAAGGCTGTCAAGGGACCTGTGAGGTTCAGGAGGTAGATAAAGCAACCGATAATCTTAGGCTTTTGTAAATCTGAAATGGAGATAGACTAACAAAACCACTAGGAAAATAGTAATAATGATTTCCAAAACAATAGAAAGAAGAAAATAAAATGAGAAAAAAATTTCACCCATAATGAGTTTAATATTGAAATTCAAAATAGTGAAGATGAAGATGGGAAAAGTAAAAATTGTGACTTCGGTTTACAGCAAACATTTAAACTATATTCATGGAAAAGTTTCTCCCCACTTAAATCACTTAAAAAGCTATTATACATAAACTAGATTCATGAGAAAGTTTTTCCCCATTTAAATCACTTAAAAAAAACTATGATATATCTATTAAAGTCATTGCTGAACTTGAAGAATATAAGTAAAATCCTCAGGAGGCAACAATAGAACTAGAATTCTTTGACATCTGTGTTCGTGAGCAAGGTGATTCAGACCAATTATCTCACTGAGGACAACTAGAAAAATTAGGCAAAATATGAAATGAAATAATTTGCTTAAGACATTGGATAGCTAACACACACACACACGCACACACACACACACCCAGAAAAAATTAAGGGGATGGCAGATGTGATATGACTGGAGTGTTTTAAGGCTCTCATTTTGATCAGGAGAAGGATGAAAGTATCAGCTAACATTATTTGGTAAGTCAACATGCATGCTGAATTCTACAGGGCAATTACTAGAAGGGTAATAAAGCCAAAGGATGTGAAACAAAGAAAAAAAGCAAAAGAAACCTCAGATGTACAGCATAATCACAAAATAAGATGGTAATATAGTAAATGCTACCCAAGATAATAGTATTTTTATTATAAATAGAGTAAATATCCAAAAAAGGATTATCATGGTAGGAAAAAAGAAAACCTATTCAACTTTAAGAGAAACATTTAAAACCAAAGTGTCCAAAATTTTGGAATTAAAAAGCATAGAAAAACATATACTAGGCAAAACAGAAACTAAATTTTAGAATTTTAGTGGAAGAAGGTTTATTAGAGATAAAGAGGGCCATATGGTGTTGGTTAAAAATTTTAATTTCAAATTTGAGGAGGGAGGGGATTCAGAAAAATAACTAATTAATACTAGGCTTGATACCTAGGTGATTAAATAATCCGCACGGCAAAACCCCATGACACAAGTTTACCTATATAACAAACCTGCACAGGTACCCCTGAATTAAAATAATAGTTAAAATTTTAAAAAGTTTTAGGCTGGGCACAGTGTCTCATGCCTGTAATGCCAGCACTTTGGGAAGCCAATGTGGGCAGATCACCTGGGGTCCGGAGTTCAAGACCAGCCTGGCCAACATGATGAAACTCCATCTCTACTAAAACTAAAAAAAAAATTAAAAAAATTAGCCAGACATGGTGGCAGGCACCTGTAGTCCCAGATACTCAGGAGGCTGAGGCCAGAGAATAGCTTGAACTCTGGAGGTGGAGGTTGCAGTGAACTGAGATCTTATCACTGCACTCCAGCCTGAGTGAGAGAGCGAGACTCCATCTCAAAAAATAAAAAAGAAGAAAATACAAAAGTAAAACTAAAATGTTTTAATTTTGTACATATTTGACCTAACCTCTCAAATAAAAAACAAAATATTGCTAGAAATAAAATAACAAAGAGAAATATCCACAATCATAGTTTCAGATGGAAAATCAAAAAGGATTTAAAACACTTAAACAGCATACTTAACATGCATAACCTAGTTATAGAATACTGCTTCCAAAAATGGCATAATACACATTATTTTCAAACATAAGAATACTTAAAATCTGACCCTATGTTGGACCTAAAAGCAGGTCTGAACAAATTTTATCACTGTGGTTTTCTAACCAAAATGATATTAAGCTAGGAATTTTATTCAAGTAATACAAGTTCATCTTAGATTTAATAATTTGGCAATGAAGGGCTTCCATTTCAAAGTAAGATCGAGTGGATTGTGGCAACAATTTTTCTACCGATTATTACAAAAATAAGTATTGTGGTGGCAAAAAGGACTAGGTGAATTAAAATTCCAGAGAGAAGTTTCCTAATGTTCATAGGCCATTCCCCCAGTCCTTGTACGAATTTTCCAATTCTGGGCATATCCTAAGGATTAGGGTTTGGTCCAGGCAGAGGACTGCTTCGGCTTGAGGAAATTAACAAATTGACAAAAGGAGGCTGTGAAGAATTACAGTGATAAAATTTAAGACTTGTGAATCCCCAAGTTAAAAAAATAAAGTTTCTCAAAACAAAGACAATGACAACAAATTGAAGAATAACTAGATTAGGCAGGACCCAAAAGAACTACACTGTTATGAGATGAATTGTAGGAAAGGACGTGACAGATAAAACAAACAAAACAAAAAATTTAGAATTAAAAAAAAAAAAAGACAAGATTTTACTCTGTTGGCCAGACTGGAGTACAGTAACAGAATCACAGCTCCCTGAAGCCTCAAATGCCTGGGCCCAAGTAATCCTCCCACCTCAGCCTCCTGAGTAGATGGGACTACAGGTGTATACCATCACACCCAGCTTAGAAGAATTTTTAATCAAGCAATTCTGGCACTGAACAACAAAAAATGCATTAACCATAGATGAAAACATTGATCCATTAGCTTTAATTGAATTAAACACTACTGTGTTCATTGAATGATATCATTTTAACTGTAAAGAGGCAAGTCACAGACTGGAATAAGATATCAGACAAGGAATTTATATTCAGAATATAGTTTAAAAACCCAAACATCTACAGGCCAATAAGAAGACAAACAGCAAATTCTTGTTCTGTTGCCCAGGCTAGAGTACAGTGGCACGATCTTGGCTCACTGCAGCCTCTGCCTCCTGGGTTCCAGGGATTCTCCTGCCTCAGCCTCCCGAGTAGCTGGGGTTATAGGCACACACCACCAGACCTGGCTTTTTTTTTTTTTTTTTTTTTTTGTATTTTTAGTTGGACAGGCCAGTCTCGAATTCCTGACCTCAAGTGATCCACCTACCTTGGCCTCCCAAAGTGCTGGGATTACAGGCATGAGCCACCACGCCCGGCCAAAACAGACAAAATTTTTAAACAGGCATTAAAGAAACAGAAAACCAAAATAGCTAATAAGCATTTGGAAAGGTACACAATGTTGTTAAGTTATCACAAAACGTAAGAACCACATCTGTTAGAATGACTAAAAGTTTTAAAGGTTAAAAATAGCTAGTGCTGGTGATGATGCAAATGACCTGAATTGCTGGTGGGAATGTAGATTGGAAAAACAACTTTGAGAAACTGTTTGGCAACATCTACCAAAGATAAACATATGCTTACATTATGAACTAGCAATTCTACTCCTAGGTATATTCCCGAGAGAAATGAAGAGACATGCCCACTGAAAGACATGCGTAAGAATAGTAAAAAAAGACATGCATAAGAATAGTAATGGTAGATTTATGCAATAGTTTAAAATTAGAAGCAATCCAATGTCTATTAACAGGAGTTAGAGAAATTGATGTTGAATCATACAATGTAACACACATTACATAGTAAACATATACATTACATTTTATTATATGTATATTAGATTGAACAAATAATAGCACAAAAGTTACATATTATATAATTTCGTAGATAAAGTTTAAGAACAGGCAAAATTAATATACCGTAAACAAAGCTAAAATAATGGTTACTTCTTGGGCCATATAATAGGAAATGGCACTGGGTTCTGGGGTTCCCAGGGTCTTAAAAGGGAAGGAACATTAGTATCTAAGCTCTTGGATGTCTTGAGAGTATTAAGTGAGAAAGAGTATAAGAGTCTGGAGCCCCAGACACAGTCTATATATTAATCCATGCTGTGATTTAAAAGTATACACAAATTAAAAGTTCAATGTGGTGTACATTTAAGATTAGTGCAGTTTATATAAACTGTAGATATGTTTATCTACATCATCTATATCTCCACAGTCCAAACATCCAGTCAAAATCATCTCAGAGACAGAGTGAAATCTGCAGTATCACAATGCTTTGAATAAGAAGATTAACCAAGTGGAGAGCTTCTAAAATCAAAACATAAAAAAGATGAATCCACAGAGAGAAATATAAATTGAAGTTGATGACCTATAGTTACCTTTCATCTGTAGACATTAACTAACTCTAGATACTTCTAGAGGCCAAAGATAAAGGCTTGGGCCATCATGTAAGACTGCAGCTGAAGGCAAAAATACCAGTAGAGATTTTGACATTCAAGTAATTTAATGGGACAGATTGAAACGTAAGAACAAACATACACCCAAATTGTCATCCTCAAGATTTGAGAAGGAATTTGAAGTTGTTATGTTAGGAGACTACAGGAACTAGCAGGAAACTTTATGCAGCTGAGTCACCCATATATCTTTTCAGTACTGATGAAGCAAAGATAAATTAGATATTTAATTGAAACACCTCGAGGATAACGCAGTAAGACCAGGGCGAAATCAGAGGTAGATTAAGGTTTAATAAACATGTAAACCATTGTTGAGTAGATCAGATCCTGAAGCATTTAGGTGATCAGTATCCCACCTCGGGTGCCTAACAGAAGAAAGGGTGAACTCTCACTAAAGAATGATGATATCATCTGTAACATCAGTCATTATATTTATATATACACACACACACACACACACACACGGAGTCCAGAATAAAATAAAAAAATTACTAGGTATACAAAAACCATATGACTAGTAATGAAGAACAAAAACATACAATAAATCCAGACATACAGGTAATTTATACATAAGAGGTAGCATTGGACAATTTTTTTTTCTTTTCCTGAGACGGAGTCTCACACTGTCACCCAGGCCAGAGTGCAATGGTGCGATCTCAGCTCACTGAAACCTCCGCCTTCTGGGCTCAAGCAATTCTCCTGCCTCAGCTTCCTGAGTACCTGGGATTACAGGTGCCCGCCACTACGCCCGGCTAATTTTTCGTATCTTTAGTAGAGATGGGGTTTCACTATGTTGGCCAGGCTGGTCTCTAGCTCTTGACCTCGTGATCTGCCTGCCTCGGCCTCCCAAAGTGCGATTACAGGTGTGAGCTACCGCACCCAGCCAGCATTAGACCCTTAAGAGCACTGTGATTACTCTATTCATGTGTAGAGAATAAAATTAAGAGAATTAAAAGGTGAAAGATTTCAGTATCAGATGGGAATCTATCAAAAAAAAAAAAAAAAAACTAAGTGAGTATTATTGAAACAAAACATTAACCAGCCAAAATTAAGAATTACTAGATGGATTTAACGAGAGGTTGGGCATAGCAGAAGACAGGATGAAACAAGTGAGTAGAAAATACTCAAAGTGTATTTTGAGTATTTGAGTATATCAAAGTAGAGAGAGGGAAAAAAAAGACTAAGAGGTGAAGAAAATAAACACAGATATTTGGAAACAACATGGAATGCACTTAAATTGATAACATATGAGTAAATGGCTTCACAGAAAAAAGGGAGAATTAGGCAGAATAAATAATTGAAAAAACTGGGTAAGTTTTTCTTTCAAAAAATGATTTAAAATTCTAACCCACAGATTTAAGAATCCCAATGAAAACCTAGTAGGATAATTATAAAGGAAAATCACATATGAGTAGACCATAAAGTGCTGAAATGCACAAGAATGCCTTTAGCAGATTTATAAGAGATAAACAAAAATAACACAAATTTTCATCAATAGTTGAAAAAAAAAGGACAAATTGTGGTATTATTCATACAATGGAAACTATAATGTAGAGAAAAAGAACAAACTGCAGCGACACACTTAGCAAGCATAATGGGGAGCCAAAGCAGTGAGATAAAAGGGGATGTATGATATGTAATTCTAATGATATTAATGTAAATAGCAAGCAAGTTGAAACTATAACGTAAGAAGCCACTATAAATTACCTTTGGTGAGAAAAAGGGAGTGGCGATTGTGACGGCCTAAGAAGAAATTTGGAGGTGGTGGCAATAATCTGTCTTGACCTGGGTGATAATTATCCAAGTGTTCACTTTGTGGCAAGCAAGTAAACAATATAATTAAGACTTCTGTGGGGTTTTGTCTTTTTTTGTTTTAGTTTTTGTGCATTGTTTGTAGGTATGACTATAAAAAAACACAATAAAACTTCTGTTACTTACCACATTCTCTATAGATAGGACAGAAGAGGATGAAACCACATAATTTGATTGTAGGTATACGGAACTGCTTCTTCGGTTTCCAGGGCTCTCTTGGTGCTTTTCTGTTCTGAGGCTTAGGTTCGCGGGTTTTTATTTGATTCTGGGAGCTACCCAGGTATTTCCAGTAAAGTTATTTGTGGCTTATTTATCAGAATTGGTTTCAGTTGGTAATAACCAAAATATCCTCACCTACGTAGCTTTAAAATGGCGTGGTTTTTGTCTTTTTGTTTTGAATATCTTCTATTAATGAAGTTTCAGATGAAGTTTGTATTTTAGTCTCACGGCTTTTATATTATACACATACAATTTTTCATCAATTTAATTTATGATAATTATAACTTCTAATGAATTGTTTTGAGGTGTTGACACACGATTTTAAAGTTTTTCTAAATTATCACAGTCTTTGATGAGCCATAACTTGGAACAAAAAAAATAGTGAGGCAAATAATTTTCTACCAAACATTAAAACATAATGCCTCAGGAATTCAACAGTGTGGAGGCATTGATAAAGGAAAAAAAACAAGAACAATGGATTTATATCTGGGAAACAATCAATTGCCAAATGATTGTTCATTCTGGAAACAAATTTAGGCATATAGATAATTAATTAATGTATGAAAGATAACCCACAATAAATAATTATTGAAATAACATTATTTGGGGATAAAAGTTAATGAATATCTATGCCTAACAACAAAAAAATTCAAAATTGAATTAAATGGTTTAAGAGTAGATGTAATTACAAGATAACTGCAGAATACATAAAGCCAAAAGTTATGTTGTCCTAGAATTAGGAAGGACTCTCAAACTTGACTCTGAAATAAATTATAAAAGAAAGAGAAATATTGATTTGGCTTCAAAACATGTTATGTTTTTATACAGAATAAACACACTATGGAAAAATTAAAAGACAAAACATCAAATAGGGAAAATATTTGTTCCACATATGCCTGACAAAATATTTATATCTGTAATAAAAGAAAGCTTATTCTAGGCATTAAGATAAAAAAAAAGTGTATCCAGAGAAGATAGGTAAAGTATAGAAAAGGGAAAATTAGGAAAGCAGAACCACACATTTTCAGTAACTATTTAAAATATTCAACTTCTCTATTAATAATGGTAGTAGGAGACACTCACATAAAAAAACTAATTGCCAACAATTAAAATGAAATTTTGTTACTGCAGTTGCAATAAAACTACAAATAACATATATTCTTTTTGTGAGTATGAATTTGACTATTTCTAGAGGCAATTTGAGCCTATGAAACTATCAGCTTTAAAGTCAGCATATTCTGTGGAGTAGTGGTTATATTTATAAATATTTAAAAAATCAAATATGACAATATATAGGTAGAAGGATTTTCACTGGAGACTCTTTAAAAAGATCAATAAATAAATTAGAAATAATGGAAGTACGTCCATTCAGTGAAAGTATATCCAATCAGCTATTAAAGTAATGCCGTAAAATATTTTTTACATGGAAATATGTTTTAAGTATATTTTTAAGTTTAAACGATCACATGGTAAAGAATATAAATTTTTTTTGTTAAATAAAGTGTAAGAAATATATTTATTTAAACTAGGAATGAAAATACCTAGAAAAATGCTAAAATGTTGAAGTAGTTCTCTTGGTGTACTAGGTTCATTTTCTTTAAGCAAACGTACATTCTCTAATTTTCAGACACAAGAGGAGCTCTCAGCATTCATATAACATGGACCGCCACTCAAAGTCAGAGCATCTAGGGTTGGCTATCTAACCTGAACTGAGAGTTTGTCTGTCCTAGGAATCTAGAAAACAGTTAGAAACAGGTGGTAAGAGTGATTGAATCTTAGCTTCATTCTTTAATGTGTTCTCCATAAAATTTTCAAGACAGCTTATTGCTATAACCAAGAGGCCTCATACTCACTGTACTTCCTGAGATTATTTTTATTTTTTTATTCAGCGAAAATTTCCAGCAACCTTTACAACTGGCCCAATTGTTTAAAAGAACTGATATTTACAGGTTTTTGAATAAGCAGAAATTGACTCTCCCTGGTCTTAAACCTTGAAACTTACATTGGTCTCATCTGAGTTCCTTCCTCAGGAAACCAACCATCAGGCAAGGAACTGAAACTCTTCAGATCACCACGTGCAGACAGTTAGATGCCAGAATCCCTCATCCATCATGATCACTTCCTTACTCCTCCCTAATTCCTGTTCTCCTCTCTACTTTCTCCACTGTATAAACCTCCCAATTTTAGTCAGTGAGATGGATGCGATAATTTATCTCCTGTTTTCCTAAGCTGCAGCACCTGATTAAAGGCTTTTGCTCTGGCAATACTCACTATCTTACTGATTGGCATTCTGTGAGCTGATCAACAGGACCTAGACAGAACCCCTAGTGTTTGGGTAACATCTTTACTTTCACCCATTGTGTTAGCTATAGTTATTCTGTTACTAAATTTCCAATAACCTTAACTAACAAGAATACCCAAACAGTCTTTTCCTTCATTACCATATAGAGTTTTTAGTTATCATTAAGATTTGGTCAGCAGGCTATGGTGGTTCACACCTGTAATCTCAACACTTTGGGAGGCTAAG
The DNA here is from genome assembly GCF_028878055.3 of Symphalangus syndactylus. Lineage (NCBI taxonomy): Eukaryota > Metazoa > Chordata > Mammalia > Primates > Hylobatidae > Symphalangus > Symphalangus syndactylus. Next base: position 42,657,094 of record NC_072423.2, read on the forward strand.
GCGGGTGGATCATGAGGTCAGGAGTTCCAGACCAGCCTGGCCAACATAGTGAAAATTCATCTCTACTAAAAATACAAAAATTAGCCAGGCATGGTGACACGCACCTGTAGTCCTAGCTACTCAGGAGGCAGAGGCAGGAGAATTGCTTGAACCTGGGAGGCAGAGGTTGCAGTGAGCCAAGATCATGCCGCTGCACTCCAGCCTGCAGAGCAAGACTCTGTCTCAAAAAAAAAAAAAATTGGTCATAATTCTGATGTTAGCCTGGCCCAGAAGACAAATCACATGAAAAAGACCTCTCTATATGGGCAATTGCCATCTTGATGACTCATATTTGTTTGCATTATCAAGCTCATGACTCCTGCCTTCATGCACACATCTTTTTTCCCAGACAACTCATTAGTCTTTGTGTAGTATCTAATGCCTTCTCCCTAGATATCATCAACCCAAAAACTGTTGATAAAACAAAGCTGAATTTTTTCTTTACTACAGTAAAGGAGAATTCTGCTTGACAGACCTCTGATAGTGTCATGGAGGAAAGGAAAAGAAGAAATTTATTAAGAAGTTAAAGTTTGGGTCAGTCAGATCTATCAAAGTGAGATATATACATATATATATATATATATACATTTTCTTAAGAGATGATGTCTTGATATGTTGCCCAGGCTGGAGTGCAGTGGCTATTCACAGGCATGATCATTGTTCACCACCAGGCTCAAGTAATTTTCCAATCTCTTTACTGGCTGGAACTACAGGAGCTCCTCACAGAACCAGTTCTCTAAGTGAGAATTGACTGGAATTAGATAAGAATTATGATATAATGATAGAATGGATTAAAGCAACAGGTATGGATTTCATTGAAATGTTGATGAGTCTTTTGGAAAGTTCCTCTAAGGCGCAATCAAGCTATTTGCCTGGGCAAAAGTCATAAAATAGTAACGTTATGCTGATGAAGACAATGGGGTAGTAAAGTCATGTTAATATGGTCAGTAATCTGGGTAGGGGCAGGTAATTTCTGTCTTCAGTGTTCAAGCTGCGTATAGTGGTACATGATTTTGTTTTCAATAGGCCTCTAGTTTCCTGGACTACTGTTTGCCAGACATAATATTTTATAGTCCTAAGTTCCTATTTAGGCTCAGCCTAGGACTCTTGCTGATAAATTTAATTTTGAAAGAGGGAATTTAAGATAGGTTTCCAATACAAAAGAGTACAAAGTTAGAAATAAAGCATATTATGCTGAGGACAGTGAGAATTGTTTAGATACAGTAAAACCTTTAATTAGGAATAAGAACAAAATTGATGAATATATAGTAGTGGCCCAGATTTTACCACTAAATTTTTATGAACTTAAATATTTGAATGCTTGTCATTAGGACAAATTTTCTACAGTTGTAAAATAAATTCTTGATACTATTTTCTTTTCTTCTGGCTCTAGCGTGCTATAGTAGCTTATGAAAGTTAATATTACAATAATGATGAATACCTTCCAAATGGTCATATGGCCAAACATTATTTTTCTTTCTCTCCATCCTAAGTACCTTCTTGAATAGAGGAGGTAATGGTATCCCAGCAACAGATAAGCGATGCTCAATTTAATTGTCAAAGATTATATTTTAATGAACTTTGGAGAAAGGAAGTCAAGTTGACTACAGGGTTCTTTGCCTGATTAATTTGATGAAAATCTACAAACATCTGACCTAGCTCATTAACACATTAATGAAGACAGAAGACTCTCTTATGCTTAATCTCTAGGAAACGAGTGTTGTGTGTGATATTTTGATTTTTTTCAGCCAAAGAATATTGAGGTTCATAAGGTAAAATTAACATAACCATAGGTCAACGTGAATGTGGCAATCATCATCAAAACAATTGGGATGCTGAAGACTTTGTTCATGACCTTATTAAAGGCTATTTCCATTTGGTACTGTACCCCTTCCTCTCTTCTGTTTCCCTCTTCTTCCTCACACTGCTCTACCACTGCCATGCAAGAAACAGTGTATGTCTACTACTACCTAAAAAACAGATGTCTTAGAACACCAAATGTTTATTGATCAATTATTTTATTATTTTTAGGAATTATTAGAATTGATAGGGACATTGAGGATAAATATATATCATCCTTGCCCCTGGAAAGCCAGCAGATTCCGCTAATTATGCTGCAAAAGAGTTTGAGGTATTTTTGTTTGTTTTGTTTTGTTGTTGTTGTTGTTGTTGTTTTTAAAATAATTCACATAATAGTTGGCAAGGTTGGAGAACCAGACTCAATGACTCAATTTTAATAGCCAGGATCACTACTAGAAAGATGCTGAAATATGCCACCTGTCTTTTATGTTTTTATTTATCCTTTTCTTTATCCATTCATCTATTGATGGGCACTTAGGTTGTTTCCATGTTTTAGCTATTGTGAAGAATACTCCAATAGACATGAGAGTGTAGATATCTCTTTGGGATACTGATAGTTTTTTTTTTAACACAAATACCCAGAATTGTAATTGGTGGATTATATGATAGTTCTATTTTTCAGTTTTTGAGGAACCCCCATAAACCTTCACACTGTTTTGATAATGTCTGTACCAATTTACATTCCCATCAGTAGGGTACAAGGGTTCCTTTTATGACACATTCTCATCAACAATTGTTGTCTTTTTGATAATAGCCATCATAATATGTGTGAATTAACATCATTGTGATTTTGATTTGCATTACCCCGATGATTAGTGATGTCGATCACTATTTCGTTTATCTGTGGGCCATTTGTATGTCATTGAGAAATGTCTATTCAGATCATTTGGCCATTTTAAAATCAGATTATTTGTTTTTCTGCTACGGAGTTGTATGAATTTTATATATATTTTGGATATTAGCACCTTATCAGATATAAAATTCACAAACATTTTCTCTGATTGCATAGATTTGAAATGGCCTCTGCAAGATTTTAACTGAGGAAATTATGACAGTGAAAGAAATCAGACCTAACTGACTCTATCTTGCCTCTAACCCTTAAGCTGTCCTTGTTTAATCCTGGGCATAGGGCGAACAAATTTTGGGAAAGAATTCAGTTCATGGTTTGACTCTGAAACAAAATAGATAACAAACAGCCTTTCCTGAAAAGACACCCTTCTTGCCTGGGGTCCAGTCTGCCTTTGCAGGACTAACAAATTAGCTACAAGATTAGAAATTACAATTTATGGGTCATGTAGCCTCTGGCTCAAAGAGTCTGAACCTTCCCAAATTGCTCCTGCAGATAACATCATTATTGTAAAACCTAAGATCAGTGCTTGAGATATTTTGCAGACCCTGCACTCAATGGATCAGCTGACACCACCCAGACCAGTAATCTGGCTCAACTAGTTCTGCCATCCCACCTAGGAAAAGAAGAGAGCAAGAAAACCTCATTTCGACCAGCTATGATTTCATCTTCAACCCGACCAATCAGCGCTCCCCACTTTCTGAGACAATACTCACCAAATTATCCTTAAAAACTCTGATCCCCAAATGCTCAGGGAAACTGATTTGAGTAATAATAAAACTCCTGTCTCCCGCATGGCCAGCTCTACGTGAATTAATCTTTCACCATTGTGATTACTGTCTTTAGGAATCCTATCTGTCTAGGCAGCAGACAAGGAGAACCCATTGGGCGGTTACAGATTGCCTCCTCATTTTGTTGATTGTTTCCTTTGTCATGCAGAAACATTTTAGTTTGATGCAATCACACTTGTTTATTTATTTTTTTGTTTTGTTTTGTTTTTTTTTTTGCTTCAGTCTTTAATTTTTTGTGAGTTGATTTTTGTGTATGGTGTAAAATAAAGATCCAATTTCACTCTTGTGTGTGGATATCCAGTATTTTTCATATTATTAATGGAAAAGATTCTCCTTTCCTCATTGTATATTGCTGCCACCCTTCTTGAAGATTAGCTGACTCTATAGGTGTGGGTTTATTTCTAGGCTTTCTATTCTGTTCCATTAGTGTATGTCTGTTTTTATGACATTTTTTGATTACTATAGATCTTTAACATAATTTGAAAAAGAAAGTGTGATGCCTCCAGCTTTATTATTTTTGCTCAAGATTGCTTTAGCCATTGACAGTATTTGCTGGTTCCATATAAATTTAATTTTTTATTTTTATTTTTTAATTTCTGTAAAAAATATTGAATTTTTAAAAAAATGAAATATATTGAATCTTAGATCACTTTGGGTGGTATATACATTTTGATTCTTCCAATCCATGAGCAATGAATAACATTCCATTAATTGTTTTCATTTATAATATCTTTTGTGACTGCTTTATAATTATCAGTGTGCATATATTTCAACTTCTTGGGCAAATTTATTTATAAATACATTACTTTATTGTTGTAAATGAGATTATTTCTTAAGTTTTTGGATAGTTTATTGTTTATAGAAACAGAACTGATATTTTATGCAGATTTTTGCATAATACACTTCATTGAATTTATTTTTTCTAACAGCTGTTGAAGTTGTTAGGGTTATCTATATATAATAAGTTCATGCCATCTTTGAAAAGAGACAAATTTACTTCTTCCTTTCCAATTTGCTTGTCTTTTCTTTTTCTTGCCTAATTGCTCTGGCTAGAAATGCTACTTTCATAGAAGCGTTTATTAGGAGTTACAAGATTGAGTATCCTTCTCTTGATTACTCATCTTGGAGAAAAAACTTTCAGCTTTTCACTTTTGAGTGTTACCTGTGTGTCTGTGATATAAACCTCTATTTTGTTGAGGTGCATTCCTTTTATGCCTATTTTTGTTGAGAGTTTTTATCATGAACAGATGTTGATGTTGTCAAATACTTTTTCTGAATATTTTGAGATGATCATATAATTTTTATTAATTCTGTTAATGTGTTGCATCTGGTTTATTAATTTGCATATGTTGAAACATCCTTGTATCTCAGGGCTAAAGCCCACTTAATTATGTATGGTCATTTTAATGTGTTATTGAATTGGTTTGCTAGTATTTTGTTGAGGATTTTTGCTTCTGTGATTACCAGAGATAAAGCCTGCAGTACTCTTTTTCCTGAAGTATTCTTATCTGGCTTTGGTATCAGAGTAATTCTGTCCTGGTAATAGAGTTTGAAAGTGTTCCCTCCTCTTCAATTTTTTGAAGGAATTTGAGAAGGATTGATATTAATTCTTTTTTAAATGTTTGGTAGAATCTACCATTGAAGCCTAGTGGTCCTGAGCTTTTCTTTGACGAATGTTTTTGAATACTAATTCAACATTCTTAATTGTTATGGTCTGTTCAGAGTTTCTATTTCTTCATGATCCAATCTTGGTAGGTTGTATGTATATAGGAATTTATTGATTTCTACTAGGTTGTCCAATTTGTTAGAGTATAATTTCATGTAGTAGTCTCTAATTATCCTTTGTATTTCTGTGGTAACAGTTTTAGTATCTTCTCTTTCATGTTTGATTTGAATCCTGTCTTTTATTCTTGGTCTGTCTACCTAAAGCTTTGTCAATTTTTTTTTTATCTTTTCAAAAACCAAATCTTGGTTTTGTTTATCTTTTCTATTATTTTTCTAGTATCTGTTTCATTTATTGCTGCTCTGATCACTGTTATTTCTTTCCTCCCACTAACATTGGGCTTAGTTTCTTCTTATTTTTCTAGTTTCTTGAGATGTGAAGTTAGGTTGTTAATTGTAGATTTTTTTTTTCTTCATGTAGGCATATATTGCTGTAAATTTCCCTCTTAGAACTGCTTTTACTGTGTCCCATAAGTTTTGGTATACTATGTTTATATGTCAATTTTTAAAATTTTCCCTTTTGATTTCTTCTTTGACCCATTGGTTGTCAGAAGTTTGTTGTTTAATTTCCAAATATTTGTGAATTTTCCTCCTGTTACTGACCATTTCTTCCTAGAGAAGTAGAAATTGTGATTAGAAAACATACTTGATATCATTTTAATACTTTTAAGTGTGTTAATACCTATTTTGTGGCCTAAATTATAATCTATCTTGGAGAATATTTTGTGTGCACTTGAGAAGAATGTGTATTCTATTTCCAGTGAATGAAATATTCAGTATGTACCTGTTAGGTCTCTTTGGTCTAAACAGTAGTTCAAGTTCAATGTTTGTTTGTGGATTTTCTGTCTGGATGATCTGTCCTTTGTTCAAAGTAGAGTGCTGAAGTCCTCTACTATTATTGGTTGCTGTCTCTTTTTCTGTTCAGATCTGTTAATATTTTCTTTACATTTTTAGGTGCTCTGATGTTGAATGCAAACATGTTCATAACGGTTATATCTTCATGAGGTATCATTGTCTTCTTGGATTCTCTTGTTATATTATCCTCTTGATAAATTAGTTATTTTATTATTACAGTTTATTATTATTATTTATACAATAGATTTCTCTGTCTCTTGTTACATTGTTTGACCTAAAGTTTATTTTGTCTGATATAAGTATAGCTAGTCCTATTTTCCTTTAGTATTCTGTCACATGCATTTTTTTTTTTTCTTGAGACGGAGTCTCACTCTGTTGCCCAGGCTGGAGTGCGGTGGCGCTATCTCAACTCACTGCAAGCTCCGCCTCCCGAGTTCACGCCATTCTCCTGCCTCACCCTCCGGAGTAGCTGGAACTACAGGCACCCGCCACCACACCCGGCTAATTTTTTGTATTTTTAGTAGAGACGGGGTTTCACCATGTTAGCCAGGATGGTCTCGATCTCCTGACCTCGTGACCCACCCGCCTCGGCCTCTCAAAGTGCTGGGATTACAGGCGTGAGCCACCGCTCGCAGCCTGTCACAAGGAATCTTTTCCACCTCTCCACTTTTATGTGTTAGTCTATGTGCTTTAAAGTAAAGTGAACATTTTGTAGAATGCATAGAGTTGGATCTTTTATTTTTTAAATTCATCCATCTATGTGTTTTGATCAGTTAATTTATTTCACTATCTTTTAAAGTAATTGTTCATAGGTAAGTACTTACTCTTGCCATTTTGTTTAGAGTTTTGTGGTTGTTTGTAACTCCTTTGTTTCTTGCTTTCTCTTGTGCTGTCTACCTTTGTGATTTGATGATTTACGCTTTGATTCCATTCTCTTTAGCTTTTATGTATCAACTATGGATAGTTACTTTGTGGTTACTATGTGGTTTACATAAAACATATTAAAGTTGTAATAGTCTATTTTAAGCTGACAACTTAAATTTGATGACATACAAAAACACTGCATATTTTTCCCTCTTCACCATATTTTGTGTTTCTGATATAATAATTTATATTTTTGTAATTTTATTCATTAATAAAATATTAGAGCTATATTATTTAAAATTATTTTACCTTTATATTAGAGTTTTAAGTTATTTATACACCCCACTACATTATTATAATATTCTAAATTTCACTTTATGTTTACTTCTACCAGTGACTTTTACACTTTTATATGTTTTCATTTTGTTAGGATCTTTTCATTTTAGCTTAAAGAATTACCTTTAGCATTTCTTGTAGGCCAGATGTATTGTGACGGACTACCTCAACCTCTGTTTGGAAAAATCTTCATCTCTCCTTCATTTCTCTAAGACAGATTTTCCAGATAAATTATACTTGTTTGGCAGTTTTATTCTTTCAGCACTTAAATACATTACCTCATTCATTTCTGGCCTGCAAAATTTCTCCTGAGAAATCTACTGATATACTTACTTATATTCCCTTGTATATAATGTGTCTCTTTTTTATTATTACTACTATAAATAATTTTGTATGTAAGAAGAGGGAAGTGTTAAAACTTATCCTCTTCACGTGTCAGCTAAACCTGATGCGTCACAATTAGAACCCAGAAAAAAGATATTCCATTGTAATCTCTCTCCTTGGGACTGTTATATTTGGACTTCAGATTCTAATTCCCACATCTCTCAATGTAGCAGATGTACATTTCTCACATATGAGATGATGAGACATTCTTTTTGTGGGACACAGTTAATGAAAGCCTCTGTGCAGGCAGCAAATGATCAAAGAGAAGTGACTTGGATTATTGATGCCTTTTCAGTGTTTTATTCCAAGTCCTGTCTGAGGCCTAGATATACTTCTCCTTTTTCTGATATGACTTTTTTTCATTCTGTATCTCCTCATTTCTTGCTAAAGGGATGTGGAGTTAGCTTGTATTACTTAGAGCCAAAATGACCCAATGAAAACACTTTTTAAACTCTAAAGCCTCGAGGATTCAGAGAGTGAAGGGCATATCATAGAATGTGGAGTACGGGATCTTCAAGGGTGGTTTGTACACGGGGGCTAAGAGTATTGGATGAGAAATTTGTAATGTGTCCTTCTGTTCAGTTTCCCCATGAGATCATGTGTAGCTCCATAAAGAGAGAGACTGATTTTCACAAGAAAATATGTGGGGCATGCGGTCCTTTAATTTCTAATTATTGGAAGCCAGGTAATAAAGTGAGATGTGATCAGGCCACATTGTAGCCTACTTGGAGAGATGTAACTAAATATTTGGCATCATAGCCTCAGGCATTATTTCCATTTTTATTGATTAATATTTGTCTTTATATTTAGCCATTTATACATTTACTCACTGGCAAATACAGGTACAATTGAGCCACTACTATGTGTAGTAAAAATCTAAATCAAGGGTAGCACATTGTCGTTTTCCCCCATGTTTTGTACTTGTTCCTAAGAACCATATACACTTCCCTAGCAATAGTGCTTTATGCTGTAATAAATAAAAACTAGACTTTCTTCATAAAGCACAGTATGTACATTTGAAGACATAAATACTGTTTTTAAGCAGTCTGAAATGGTATTTTATTATCTGCTGACAAGGGAACAAAGGATTTCTATTCCTAGGTTTTTAGCTATTCTGTCAGAGAAGAAAATGCATTCATTTCATTGGGGTGATTCTATTCTCTGGAAATCATGAAGTCAGAAATAATGAATGATTGACAAATGTTACTTATTACAATACATGACTGAGTACACAACGCTTGATTTGTAAACATGTGTTACTTTCTTCTGTATTATTACTCTTCTGAAGAATAAAAATATTCTTACATAAAATAGCCATTTTTCTTACTTCATCTGCAATAGAAAAGAAATCATTTGTCCAGTCATGTTAGTCAAAATGTGTAAATGGAGACATCTCATGTCCAATGACTAGAGGAATATAAATCCAGTATTGGCCTCATTTGCCTCTTGGACGTCTGGATAAAAATGAAATTTGAGATATTTAATTTCTTAATTACATGTAATCAATTTCTGTTATCTCTCACCTATCCCTATGGCACTGCACTAATCATTTGGTTAGTTTTCCATCATTGTGAAGTTAGGATCGTGTTACTACTTCATGGACATTTTAAATAATTTAACATATTATGCCTTAGTTCTGGTTCTACAGCAGAATTTTTTTTTTTTTTTTTCTGAAAATATGGTTGATGTGGATTAGAAAGGGCGTTTGGGGAAACATCAGTTTTTCTGATGCTCCTAAATATTGTCTGTTCTACTTATGGGTGAGGTTGGACTTGAAGAGATCCCTTTACTAACGCTAGGGAACAAGAGCAATGAGGTGGGCTCTATTGCTCCACACTAATAGCATGGAAGGGAACAAAACAACCACACGGTGAGAGTGATCTAAAAATCAGTGGTCAGACAATGAAAGCAATGCACAAAAGCAGCTTTTAACTGTTTAGCTTCTCTTAGAGAAAACCCTACTGCCTTTTCAAGCCCCATTGTGTATCCCAGCTCTGACACACAGGAGACTGCTCAAATGAGATTTTTTTTTTTTTTTTTTTTTTTTTTTTTTTGAGACAGAGTCTTGCTGTCGCCCAGGCTGGAGTGCAGTGGCACGATCTCGGCTCACTGCAGGCTCTGCCCCCTGGGGTTCACGCCATTCTCCTGCCTCAGCCTCCCTAGTAGCTGGCACTACAGGCACCCGCCACCTCGCCCGGCTAATTTTTTGTATTTTTAGTAGAGACGGGGTTTCACTGTGTTAGCCAGGATGGTCTCGATCTCCTGACCTCGTGATCTGCCCGCCTCGGCCTCCCAAAGTGCTGGGATTACAGACGTGAGCCACCGCGCCTGGCCTTCAAATGAGATTTTAAGAACACTGAGGTATTCTCTGAAATTCCACATATCTTATTGTGCTTACATCTTAAGTTATCATCATCTCACTTCCTCCTTAAATTATAAATCCCTTGGCCTAATAGATTTACATAGTAAATTGTGAAGATACATATGTAGTAATCTCTATTTAACTATTATTAACCTACTATTCTTCTAAGTAACAATTAAGGAGGATACAGCTAAAAGTTTAAGTTGAGAAAAATCTAGAGGTTGGGTCACATATAGAATTTGAAGAGTGTATGTGTGTGTGTGTGTGTGTGTGTGTATCTGTTTTGAGGGAGTAATAGAAATGGGCCGGGGTGCTACCTAGTTTTTCTTAATTTTCTTGGGTAAATTGACTCATGGAAAGGAGACAAGCACTGAAATACATGTGGGATACCGTTGAATAATTTTACAACTTCACAATTATGTCAAAAAACAGCCTTGTGTAGTCCACTTGGTCTGAATTTCTTTCAAACTAAAGATGTACTTAGATAATACAGAGCCATTTGGTTAATTTGCTTCTCACAGTAAATAAATAAATAAATAATAAGTTGTTTGTTCTTCTAAGACACCAGAAAAATTTTTTAATTAATTCACATAAAATGAATGTACATGGTGTCAGGACACCCACACTTAAGGATCCTGAAATACAAGGGAATTCATTTTAAAAACGTTTTTTTCTAAAGCAGTTAAACATTATAAATTTTATTTCAGAGTAAAAATGTATTTTTCAGTTGAGGAATTAAAATACGCAAATGGATATATAACTATAGTACCTGCTTGGGAAAATTTTACGTCTTCATGTAAATATAGAGTCTTTTCTTGTTTCAACATTAAGGATATTGCCCAAATCAGAAATTCTGTTGTCTCACAAGATGATATTTTACTTTGATTCTTTTGAAAAAGACATATCTATCCCATCAGTCTGATCCTTAGGATTCTCAGTAAACAGAAAATGGAATAATTTGTTCTATATTGATGAATAAATTCCAATGCCAAATATTTCTCTATAGCTCAAAACCATTGCCTCAAATTCCATCAGTAGAGTCCATCAGTAGAGTCATTTGTTTAAAAACACTGTATTTAATATAAGTTGCTGTAAAATGATAATGTGCATGGTAGTGGTAAATTATTTAGTCATTTCCTACCATCCACAGCTTGGCAGAAATTATGAAATCTTTCCAAAATGACTCCAGGCTAAGGGCAGTCTTGAATATGGGATTATAATAGTTTGGGCATCAATGAGTGAGTGGATTGAGAGGGCTTAAGCTCCCCCATAATCTCTATTGATCAGTACTATACCCATAAATAACTCATTTTTTTAAAAAGTACATAGTGTTTTGGAGGGCTGGCTGGGTATGGAATTGGAAATGAAACCAATGTCATACTTACAAGGGGCTAGACTTTTTCTCTTAAATGAACTTTAAAGTTATGTTCCAGCTTGCCATTCAAAACAGATTTCTGCCCCAAAACACTTACATCAACCCACAGAGGATGTGCTGAGTTAGTCAAGCTAGATGAACTTCCTCAGCAACGGATGTTCTTCACAGCCAGGTTTCTGTAGGGAGTTATCATTGGCTTGATTGGCAGCAGATTGGTGGAAACAAAGAAGCAGCCTTAAAGGTCATACTTAGGAAGCTGGGGAAACCTTTGCTATTTTGGATATTGTGGCTGTCCTTGAAAATCAGTCCAGATTCTCTGATGCTTATGCTGCTTGCCGCTTAATGCTCACTCTAAAAGCATCTTAACTGAGAAGTCAAAATAATTTTGAAAATTCATAGAATCTCATCTTTAAAAAATTCCCAGCATTATTACAATTTCATCATTTAATTTGGTTTATAGCTTACCTCTACTTTTTTTTTCATTTTTATATACATTTTTATTTTAGAACAGTTTCGGGTTTACACAAAAATTGTGAAGATAATACAGAGTTTCCAATATACTCCTCAACCAGGTTCTTCTACTATTAGTATCCTGCATTAGAGTGGAACATTTATTATAATTAATGAACCAATATATTATTAACTAATGGATTTCCTTAGTATTTACTTAATGTCCTTTCTTTTTCTTGTTTTCTTTTTTTTTTTTTTTTCTGAGACAGAGTCCCCCTCTGTTGCCCAGGCTGGAGTACAGTGGTGCGATCTTGGCTCACTGCAAGCTCTGCCTCCCGGGTTCACACTATTCTCCTGCCTCAGCCTCCCAAGTAGCTGGACCACTAGGCACCCGCCACCACGCCCAGCTAACGTTTTGGTATTTTTAGTAGAGACGGGGTTTCACCGTGTTAGCCAGGATGGTCTCGATCTCCTGACCTCGTGATCCGCCCCCCTCAGCCCCCCAAAGTGCTGGGATTACAGGCGTGAGCCACCGTGCCCAGCCTACTTAATGTCCTTCCTAAATTGGTTTAGGCTGCCCATTCCTAAACCAATTAAACATTGGCAAGAAAATTGGGGTTACTATGATTGGTTTAATTCATTTGGACTGATCACTGTAGATTGCTTTTTTAAAGGTCAATGGTTTGTCTTTGTAACATCTTTTTCTCAGCCCGTAGTCTCCTCCTAGGATAATGACAAAATTGGGGACTCATTTCCTTTGATTATTTTTCTTCTTCATTAAAAAAAATATTCAATAGATATTTATTGAAACTTGACTAGTTACTGGGCACTGTTAGTACAAAGAAACCTCACACTTTATGCTTACAAGCCGGTACTGTCCAATGTTATTTCTTGCAGCTTAAAATTATCCACTGCAAGTTTTCACACAAAATTTATTTATTTTAAAGCTGCTATCGTGTTTCTGCCAGACTCTCATCTTTCTAAGGCTAGCCTCTTTAATTCATTTAATTGTTTCTCAGAGAGCATGGTTTCCAATCTTTCTAACATCTTGGTCATTCCCAATTAGCTTTTTGTCCTATAAAGCACAGCACCAATAATTAAATGTAATTAAATGTACATTACATTTAATTTCCTTCCCTTACACAGAGAAGAGTATCACTTTCACACTTTTTATTCTAGTTGTCTTCATGCTTACTCTAACATAAACTAAATATATATTAGCCTCTTTTTTGTAGCCACATGGCAAAGTGGATTCAAATTGAGCTTATTGTTTATTAACCTGATTATGGTTTTAAAGATTTCCGTCTCACTTTAACTTGAAGAGTTGATTTTTTTTAAATTCACTTGCTCTCTTAAAGTTCATTCATCCCTGTTAAACTCATGCCATGAGATTCAGTTTGTTGCTCAGACTTGACATCATCTTATGAGATTTTTATTTTGTCATTTAACCTAGTCTCCCTCCTTTTCAACATTAGAACACGCTGATTTCCTGAGCATATATCTTCTTTATTGTCATACAGATTATGAAAAAAACATTGCTGTCACAGTGTCAAGGGCTATCCTCGAGGCTGACAGTAATCTAGTAGCAAATACTCTTTAAGCATAGTTATTCTGTTACTAATCTATAACTGCAGAGAGTGTATAGAACCTCTCCTTTTAAATAAAAGTTGTAAAATTGCACACTGAAAAAATTCTGAGATACTTTTTGTGACATAAATAAGTCTAATAACATGGTCAAAGTGAATAATTAAATGAGTCTGATATGATGTACTTTTGTAAATCCATGCCAGCTCCCAACAATCACTGCTTCTTTTCCTACCTACTTTTTGAGTTCACAAATACGTAATTCCTAGAATTTCAAACAATTGTCTCTCTCCAGTTTTTTTTTTTTTTTTTTTTTATCATCTCTCACATTCTCAACAACTACGTAAAGACTACTTATGTTGATTTGGGAGCCTAATTTTCAGGTTATCTCAGTAAATACAAAATGTGTGGAAAAAAATATGATGTTGTGACCAAAATGAGTTTAACATTTTCAAAGGCAGATGTATATCCAAGTGTACATGATTACTGAAGAACAGATTACTAGATCTAAGTGATATAACCTTCTGCTTTTGGACATCCTTCTAGCTTTCATCCATTTCACAAGGAGATTATCTTAACCTGATTTAATGGAACCCTGGAAAAGTCTGTTTGAAGCATTTGGGGAAATGCAGGTAACGTAAGAACTAAAAGATCAGAGTTGACACATTAATGGCTTCGATTTTCATTAGCTTCAGTCCATTAAACAAGCATTTGCCAATGTAATATTGTATGCATAAAACAACTGAAATATTCATTACATGGAAAAACGACTAAGGATGCAGGCCAAGTGTTTCTCCTAGCCAGTTTTGCTGCAGGAATACAGCTCACCAGGGTCCACTGCTTTGCCATTTAGTTTAATTTTTTGAATATAAGGTTTTTAAATATCTGTGATTCATCAGACAAATATATTTAAATTTTTATGTTGGAAAAGATTTTTTTCTTTGCATCAAAGCCATTGAAATATTAGGTAGGGTTCAAATAATTTTCAGGAAATATCCTGATCCATATGATTCAAGTCGTCGGAGCCAGTCTCCTTATTTTTTAAGGAGAAATACTTCCTCTGATGAATTAATTTGATTCATTCCCCCCAACATCTTTCATGAAAGGAATGAAACAATTTTTCAGTGCATTTCTAGGAATAAAGCAACACAGGTCACTGCCTTCATACTCACAGATTAGTGGAGAACTTAGGCACATACGTTAGTATAAAGTAAGATAAAATAATGATGAAAAAATGATCTGAGTGAAATCAGTGGGTCAGTTTAAAAATAGGGAAATACTGCATATGCTTACTAGATAATATTTTACATGAAACTCAGTTTGACAGGTAGAAATATGGGGTGTTTGATTCCAAGTGTGTGAAGGAAGACCCACAATGGGAGCAAGCATTTGCTTTGGAATCAGGAAACCAGAATTTCAGTTTGACTCTGCAAGTAACTGGATTTGTGACATTACACAGTCACTTTTTCTATCTGAGAAATACTTATTACTTCTAAAATATGCCTATAAGATTTCTGATGTCCAACTGTAAAATGAAAGACGTGTGAAATATCATGTGCAAATTCATGAAAGTAATAAAGTGTGTGTTTAGGGAAGAGCTGCACCATCTAATTTGACTAGGTTTTATTATGTAGAAGGTAGACATAAATGGAATGACATAGCCCTTGAAGTTCTTCAGTGTAAAACTTACGAGTTTTCATGTAACAAAGAAGGTATGATCTTAAAAATCCGGGATAATTTATATACAAGAAAAATTCACCAATTTTTAAGAATACAATTTCATTAATTTTGACAAATATGTTTATAAATCTTAAAATGTATCTCTTATGCTGATAGTTAATCCCCTGCACCAATTCCAGGCTTCTGGCCTTCTTTTTGTTACTATAATTTTGCCTTTTCCAGAATTCTAAATAAATTGAATCATTCATTATATGGACTTTCGTCACTGACCTTTTTCACTTCCCATAATGCATTCTAGATTTATCCAGGTTGTATGCATCCATGGTTCATTCTTTTTTATTACTGAGTAATGGTGGCTATATGGCAATCTTATAGTTTGATTCCCTTCACCAGCTGATAGGCATTTGGGTGGCTTGCAGTTTTGGACTACTATGAGTAAAACTGTGTGAGAATCCAAATATAAGTCTTTTGTGAATGATTTATTTTGGGAAAACACCTAAGAGTGCGGTGGCTGTGTTACATGTAAAATGCACGGTTAAATGTTGAAGCAACTGCCAAAGTGTTTTCCAAAGCTGATGTGCTATTTTAATTCCCAAAAGTAATGTGTAAAAATTCCAGCTGTTTAAATTCCTTGCCGATATTTGACATCGTCAGAATTCTTAATGTGTGTAGTAGTATCTCAGTGTGATCTTAATTTGCATTTTTCTAAGGACTAATCATGTTAGCACATTTTACGTGTTATTTGCCATATCTTCTCATTTTTTGAAAGTTTTATGCACCTATTAATCAATTTTTAGTTGAGTAAATTTTGAATACTAATGAGTTTTTGATGTTAGTTATATAGTATAGATACAAATCCTTATCAAATATGTCTTTGCCAGATATTTGTTCTACTACTGTTCCATACATTTTGCTTTTTCATTTTCTTAATAGTTTATTTTAAAGAGTAAATTTTAAAATTTTGATGAAGTCTGATTTACCATTTTTCCTTTTGTGGTTTGTATTCTCTGCATCCTTTTGAAGAAATCTCGGTATAACTCAAGTTCATCAAAACAGTCTCCCATGTTTTATCTAGAAGTTTCATAGTTTTGGCTCCTAAGTGTAGAACTGTGATTTTCTTTTTTGTAGAAAAGCAATTGATTACTTATGAGTGGAAGTATTTCTGGACTCTCTATTCTGTCTATCCTTATACCAATACTGTACTATCTTGATAATTGTAACTTCAGAGTAAACTTTGCTATTAGGTAGTATAAATTCTCCACCTTTTATGCATCTAACAAAGGTCTAATATCCAGAATCTATAGGGAACTTAAACATATCTACAATAAAAAAACAAACTACCCCATTAAAAGTGGATAAAATTAAACAAAAGAGCTTCTGCACAGCAAAAGAAACTATCATCAGAGTGAATAGGCAACCTACAGAATGGGAGAAAATTTTTGCAATTTATCCATCTGACAAAGGGCTAATATCCAGAATCTACAAGGAACTCAAACATTTTACAAGGAAAAAAAAAAACCATCAAAAAGTGGGCAAAGTATATGAACAGACACTTCTCAAAAGAAGACATTTATGTAGACAGTAAGCGTGATAAAAAGCTCATCATCACTGGTCATTAGAGAAATGCAAATCAAAACCACAATGAGATACAATCCCATGAGAGAATGACAATCATTAAAGAGTCTGGAAACAACAAATGCTAGAGAGGATGTGGAAAAATAGAGACACTTTGACACTGTTGGTGGGAGCGTAAATTAGTTCAACCATTGTGGAAAACAGTGTGGTGATTTCTCAAGGATCTAGAACCAGAATACCATTTGACCCAGCAATGCCATTACTGGGTATGTACCCAAAAGATTATAAATCATTCTACTATAAAGACACATGCACACATATGTTTATTGCAGCACTATTCACAATAGCAAAGACTTGGAACCAACCCGAATGCCCATCAATGATAGACTGGATAAAGAAAATGTGGCACATATACACCATGGAATAGTATGCAGCCATAAAAAAGGATGAGTTCATATCCTTTGCAGGGACATGGATGAAGCTGGAAATCATCATTCTCAGCAAACTAACTCAGGAACAGCAAACCAGACACCACATATTCTCACTCATAAGTGGGAGTTGAACAATAAGAACACATGGACACAGGGAGAAAAACATCACACACTGGGGCCTGTTGCGGGGTGGTGGGCTAGGGGAGGGATAGCATTAGGAGAAATACCTAATGTAGATGAGGGGTTGATGGGTGCAGCAAAGCACCATGGCACGTTTATATCTATGTAAGAAACCTGCACGTTCTGCTCATGTATCCCAGAACTTAAAGTATAATTTAAAAAGTTGGTAAAATACATGAAGAGACACTTCTCAAAAGAAGACATACAAGCACCCAACAAATGTCTAAAAAGTGTTCATTATCACTAACCACCAGAGAAATATAACTCAAAACCATAATGAGATACCATCTCATACAAGTTAGAGTAGCTATTATTGAAAAGTCAAAAACCAACTAATACTGGCAAGGATGCAGAGAAGCGGGAGTGCTTAAACACTGTTGGTGGGAATGTAAATTAGATCAGCCACTGTGAAAAGTAGTTTGGAGATTTCTCAACGAACTTGAAATAGAGTTACAATTCAACCCAGCAATATAATTACTGGGCATATAATGGGTATAGATCTAAAAAGAATATAGATCATTCTACCAAAAAGACACATTTATTCCTACATTCATCACTATGCTATTCGCAATGGCAAAAACATGGAATCCACCTAGATGCCCATCAGTGGTGGATTGGATAAAGAAAATGTGGTATATATACACACTGTGAAATACTAGGCAACAATAAAAATAGCAAAGCATCATGTCTTTTGCAGTCACATGGATGGAACTGGAGGCTATAAGGCCATAATCCTAAGAGAGTTCACATAGGAGCAGAAAACCAAATGCCACCATGTTCTCACATACAAGTGAGAGCTAAACATTGAGCACACATAGGTGTAAACATGAGAACAATAGACACTGTGAACTACTAGAAGTGGGAGAGAGGGAGCCCGGCATGAGTTGAAAAACTACCTATTGGGTACTATGATCACCATCTGGGTCCAATATACCCATGTAACCCTCCTATACATGTACCCTCTGTTTCTAAAATAAAGTTAAAATATTTTTAAAAATAGACTTTATTTTTAGAGCATTTTCAGGTATACAGAAAATTGAGCAGATAGTACAGAGAGCTTCCAGATTTCTTCTCTCTCTGCCACTGACAGTTTCCCCTATTTTTAACATCTTACATTAGTGTGCTACATTTGTTGTAATTGACAAGCAGATATTGATACTTTTTAACTGAAGCCCATAGTTTATTTATTATACTTTAAGTTCTAGGGTACATATGCAGGAAGACGTGAAGGTTTGTTAAATATGTATACATGTGTCATTTTGGATTGCAGCGCCCATTAACTCGTCATTTACATTAGGTATTTCTCCTAATACTATCCCTCCCCATCCCCTCACCGTACGACAGGCCCTGGTGTGTGATGTTCCCCACCCTGTGTCCAAGTGTTCTCACTGTTCAGTTCCCACCTATGAGTGAGAACATGCGGTGTTGGGTTTTTTGTCCTTGTGATAGTTTGCTGAGAATGATGGGTTCGAGCTTCATCCATGTCCCTGCAAAGGACATGAACTCATCGTTTTTTATGGCTACATTAGTATTCCATGGTGTATATGTGCCACATTTTCTTAATCCAGTCTATCATTTGGTGGACATTTGGATTGGTTCCAAGTCTTTGCTATTGTGAATAGTGGTGCAATAAACATATGTGTGCATGTGTCTTTATAGCAGCATGATTTATAATCCTTTGGGTATATACCCAGTAATGGGATGGCTGGGTCAAATGGTATTTCTAGTCCTAGATCCTTGAGGAATTCCCGCACTGTCTTCCACAATGCTTGAACTAGTTAACACTCCCAACAGTGTAAAAGCATTCCTATTTCTCCACATCCTCTCCAGCACCTGTTGTTTCCTGACTTTTTAACAATCGCCATTCTTACTGGTGTGAGATGGTATCACACTGTGGTTTTGATTTGCATTTCTCTGATGGCCAGTGATGATGAACATTTTTTCATGTGTCTTTTGGCTGCATAAATGTCTTCTTTTGAAAAGTGTCTGCTCATATTCTTTGCCCACTTTATGATGGGGTTGTTTGATTTTTTCTTGTAAATTTGTTTGAGTTCTTTGTAGTTTCTGGATATTAGCCCTTTGTCAGATGGGTAGATTGCAAACATTTTCTCCCATTCTGTAGGTTGCCTGTTCACTCTGATGGTAGTTTCTTTTACTGTGCAGAAGCTCTTTAGTTTAATTAGATCCCATTTGTCTATTTTGGCTTTTGTTGTCATTGCTTTTGGTGTTTTAGTCATGAAGTCCTTGCCCCTGCCTATGTCCTGAATGGTATTGCCTAGGTTTTCTTCTAGGGTTTTTATGGTTTTTAGGTCGAATATTTAAGTCTTTAATCCATCTTGAATTAATTTTTGAATAAGGTGTAAAGAAAGGATCCAATTTCAGCTTTCTACATCTGGTTAGCCAGTTTTCTCAGCACCATTTATTAAATAGGGAATCCTTTCCCCATTTCTTGTTTTTGGCAGGTTTTTCAAAGATCAAATGGTTGTACATGTGTAGTATTATTTCTGAGGGCTCTGTCCTGTTCCATTGGTCTATATCTCTGTTTTGGTACCAGTACCATGCTGTTTTGGTTACTGTAGCCTCGTAGTATAGTTTGAAGTCAGATAACGTGATGTCTCCAGCTTTGTTCTTTTTCCTTAGGATTGTCTTGGCAATGCAGGTTCTTTTTTGGTTCCACAGGAACTTTAAAGTAGTTTTTCCAATTCTGTTAAAAAAGTCATTGGTAGCTTGATGGGGATGGCATTGAATCTATAAATTACCTTGGGCAGTATGGCCATTTTCAAGATATTGATCCTTCCTATCCATGAGCATGGAATGTTCTTCCATTTGTTTGTGTCCTCTTTTATTTTGTTGAGCAGTGGTTTGTAGTTCTCCTTGAAGAGGTCCTTCACATCCCTTGTAAGTTGGATTCCTAGGTATTTTAGTCTCTTCATAGCAATTGTGAATGGGAGTCCACTCATGATTTGGCTCTCTGTTTGTCTGTTATTGGTGTATAGGAATGCTTGTGATTTTTGCATATTGTTTTTGTATCCTGAGACTTTGCTGAAGTTGCATATCAGCTTAAGGAGATTTTGGGCTGAGTGGATTGGGTTTTCTAAATATACAATCATGTCATCTGCAAACAGGGACAATTTGACTTCCTCCTTTCCTAATTTAATATCCTTTATTTCTTTCTCTTGCCTGATTGCCCTGACCAGAACTTCCAACACTATGTTGAATAGGAGTGGTGAGAGAGGGCATCCCTGTCTTGTGCCAGTTTTCAAAGGGAATGCTTCCAGTTTTTGCCCATTCAGTGTGATATTGGCTATGGGTTTGTCATAAATAGCTCTTATTATTTTGAGACACATTCCACCAATACCTAGTTTATTTAGGGTTTTTACCATGAAGGGGGGTTGAATTTTGTCAAAGGTCTTTTCTGCATCTATTGAGATAATCATGTGGTTTTTGTCTTTGGTTCTGTTTACGTGATGGATTATATTTATTGATTTGTGTATGTTGAAGCAGCCTTGCACCCCAGCGATGAAGCCAACTTGATCATGGTGGATAAGCTTTTTGATGTGCTGATGGATTTGCTTTGCTTGTATTTTATTTAGGATTTTCACATTGATGTTCATCAGGGATATTGGTCTAAAATTCTTTTTTTGTTGTGTCCCTGCCATGTTTTGGTGTCAGGAAGATGCTGGCCTCATAAAATGAGTTAGGGAGGATTCCATCTTTTTCTATTGATTGGAATAGTTTCAGAAAGAATGATACTAGCTCCTCTTTGTACCTCTGGGAGAATTCAGCTGTGAATCCATCTGGTCTTGGACTTTTTTTGGTTTGTAGCCTATTAATTATTGCCTCAATTTCAGAGCCTGTTATTGGTCTGTTCAGGGATTCAACTTCTTCCTGGTTTAGACTTGGGAGGGTGTATGTGTCCAGGAATTTATCCATTTCTTCTAGATTTTCTAGTTTATTTGCACAGAGGTGTTTATAGTATTCTCTGATGGTAGTTTCTATTTCTGTGGGATCAGTGGTGATATTCCCTTTGTAATTTTTTATTGTGTCTATTTGACTCTTCTCTCTTTTCTTATTAGTCTTGCTAGTGGTCTATAAATTTTGTTGATCTTTCAAAAAACCAGCTTCTGGATTCATTGATTTTTTGAAGGGATTTTGTGTCTCTATCTCCTTCAGTTCTGCTCCGATCTTAGTTATTTCTTGCCTTCTGCTTGCTTTTGAATGTGTTTGCTCTTGCTTCTCTAGTTCTTTTAATTGTGATGTTAGGCTGTTGATTTTAGATCTTTCCTACTTTCTCTTGTGGGCATTTAGTGCTATAAATTTCTTTCTACACACTGCTTTAAATGTGTCCCAGAGATTCTGGTACATTGTGTCTTTGTCCTCATTGGTTTCAAAGAACATCTTTATTTCTGCCTTCATTTTGTTATTTACCCAGTAGTCATTCAAGAGCAGGTTGTTCAGTTTCCATGTAGTTTTACTGTTTTGAGTGAATTTCTTAATTCTGAGTTCTACTTTTATTGCACTGTGGTCTGAGAGACAGTTTGTTGTGATATCTATTCTTTTACATTTGCTGAAGAGTGCTTTACTTCCAACTATGTGGTCAATTTTGGAATAAGTGCGATGTGGTGCTGAGAAGAATGTACATTCTGTTGATTTGGGGTGGAGAGTTCTGTAGATGTCTATTAGGTCTGCTTGGTGCACAGCTGAGTTCAAGTCCTGGATATCCTTGTTAACCTTTTGTCTCGTTGATTTTTCTAATGTTGACAGTGGGGTGTGAAAGTCTCCCATTATTATTGTGTGGGAGACTAAGTCTCTTTGTAGGTATCTAAGGACTTGCTTTATGAATCTGGGTACTCCTGTATTGGGTGCATATATATTTAGGATAGTTAGCTCTTCTTGTTTTATTGATCCCTTTTCCATTATGTAATGGCCTTCTTTGTCTCTTTTGATCTTTGTTGGCTTAAAGTCTGTTTTATCAGAGACTAGGATTGCAGCCCCTGCTTTTTTTTTTTTTTTTTTTGCTTTCCATTTGCTCGGTACGTCTTCCTCCATCCCTTTATCTTCAGCCCATGTATGTCTCTGCACATGAAATGGGTCTCCTGAATACAGCACACTAATGGGTTGTGACTCTATCCAATTTGCCAGTCTGTGTCTTTTAATTGGGGCATTTAGCCCATTTACATTAAGGTTAATATTGTTATGTGTGAATTTCATCCTGTCATTTTGGTGTTAGCTGGTTATTTTGCCCATTAGTTGATGCAGTTTCTTCCTCGCATTGATGGTCTTTACAATTTTGCATGGTTTTGCAGTGGCTGGTACCAGTTGTTCCTTTCCATGTTTAGTGCTTCCTTCAGGAGCTCTTGTAAGGCAGGCCTGGTGGTGACAAAATCTCTCAGCATTTGCTTGTCTTTATAGGATTTTATTTCTCCTTCACTTAGGGAGCTTAGTTTGGCTGGATATGAAATTCTGGGTTGAAAATTCTTTTCTTTAAGAATGTTGAATATTGGCCCCCACTCTCTTCTGGCTTATAGAGTTTCTGCCGAGAGATCTGCTGTTAGTCTGATGGGCTTCCCTTTGTGGGTAACCCAACCTTTCTCTGTGACTGCCCTTAACACTTTTTTCCTTCATTTCAACTTTGGTGAATCTGACAATTATGTGTCTTGGGGTTGTTCTTCTTGAGGAGTATCTTTGTGGTGTTTTCTGTATTTCCTGAAGTTGATTGTTGGCCTGCCTTGCTAGGTTGGGGAAGTTCTCCTGGATAATATCCTGAAGAGTGTTTCCCAGCTTGGTTCCATTCTCTCTGTCACTTTCAGTACACCAATCAAACATAGATTTGACCTTTTCACATAGTCCCATATTTCTTGAAGGCTTTGTTCATTTCTTTTTAGTCTTTTTTTCTCTAAACTTCTCTTCTCACTTCATTTCATTCATTTGATCTTCAATCACTAATACCCTTTCTTCCACTTGATTGAATTGGCTACTGAAGCTTGTGCATGTGTCATGTAGTTCTTGTGCCGTGGTTTTCAGCTCCATCAGGTCTTTTAAGCTCTTCTCTACACGGTTTATTCTAGTTATCTATTCTTCTAATCTTTTTTCAAGGTTTTTAGCTTCCTTGGGATGGGTTCAAACATCCTCCTTTAGCTTGGAGAAGCGTGTTGTTACCGACCTTCTGAAGCCTACTTCTGTCAACTCGTCAAAGTTGTTTTCCATCCGGCTTTGTTCCGTTGCTGGCAAGGAGCTGTGATCCTTTGAAGGAGAAGAGGTGCTCTGGTTTTTAGAATTATCAGCTTTTCTGCTCTGGTTTCTCCTAATCTTTGTGGTTTTATCTACCTTTGGTCTTTGATGATGGTGACCTACAGATAGGGTTTGGGTTTTGGTGTGGATCTCCTTTTTGCTGGTGTTGAAGCTATTCCTTTCTGTTTGTTAGTTTTTCTTCTAACAGTCAGGACCCTCAGCTGCAGTCCTGTTAGAGTTTGCTGGAGGTCCACTCCAGACCCTACTTGCCTTGGTATCACCAGCAGAGGCTGAGGAACAGCAAATACTGCAGAACATCAAATATTGCTGCCTGATCCTTCCTCTGGAAGCTTCGTCTCAGAGGGTTGCCCAGCCGTATGAGGGGTCATTCTGCCCCTAATGGGAGGTGTCTCCCAGCTAGGCTACACGGGGGTCAGGGATCCACTTGAGTGGGCAGTCTGTCCATTCTCAGAGCTCAAACACAGTGGTGGCAGAACCACTGCTCTCTTCAGAGCTGTCAGACAGGGATGTTTAAGTCTGCAGAGGTTTCTGCTGCCTTTTGTTCAGCTATGCCCTGGCCTCAGAGGTGGAGTCTACAGAGGCAGGCAGGCCTCATTGTGCTCCGGTGGGCTCCACCCAATTCAAGCCTCCCAGCCACTTTGTTTACCTACTCAAGCCTCAGCAATGGCGGATGCTCCTCCCTCAGCCAGGCTGCTGCCTTGCAGTTTGATCTCAGACTGCTGCACTAGCAGTGAACAAGCCTCTGTGGGCATGGAACCTGCTGAGCCAGGTGTGGGATATAATTTCCTGGTATGCTGTTTGTTAAGAACGTTGAAAAAGCATAGTATTTGGGTGGCAGTCTCCCGACTTTCCTAGTACAGTCTGTCATGGCTTCCCTTGGCTAGGAAAGGGAAATCCCCTGACCCCTTGCACTTCCCAAGTGAGGCAATGCCCTGTCCTGCTTTAGCTCACCCTCCGTGGGCTGCACCCACTGTCCAACCAGTCCCATTGAGATGAACCAGGTACCTCAGTTGGAAATGCAGAGATCACCTATCTTCTGCATTGATCACACTGGGAGCTGCAGACTGGAGCTGTTCCTATTTGGCCATCTTGGAACAGACCTCCAAGCCCATAGTTTACATTAGAGTTCACTCTACTGTTCTGAATTTTAACAAATATGTAAAGCCAAGTATTCACCATTATAGGATCCGACAGAATAGTTTTACTACCCTAAAAGTCCTCTGGGCCCCACCTCTTTATTCATTTCTTCCTTTTCAAACCCCTGGCAATTACTGCTTTATTTATTTGTTTGTTTGTTTATTTGTTTGTTTGTTTGTTTATTTATTTATTTATTTATTTATTTATTTATTTATTTTTAGCTGTCTTTATAGTTTTGCTTATTCCAGTATGTCATACTGTTGAAATCATAATGTATACATTATTTTTAGTCTTTCTTATTTTATTAAGCAATATGCATTTAAAGTTTCTCCATGTGTTTCTATGCATTGATAGCTCATTTATTTTTATCACTGAATAATATTCCATTGTATGGATGAACCACAATTTACTTATTCTCCTGCCAAAGCACATCTTGGTGGCCTGGTGGGAGAGTATGAATAAAGCTACTATAATCATTTGCGTGCAGGTTTTTATGTGGACATGAGTTTTCAACTCATTTGGATAAATACCTAAGAGTGCAATTGCTGGATCACATGGTAAGAGTATGTTTAGTTTTTTAAGCAACTGCTTTACAAAGTGATGTGCCATTTTCTATGCCCATCAGCAAGGAATGGAAGTTTCTGTTGCTCCACATTCTTACAAGCATTCCGTCTTGTAGTATTTAAATTTTAGCCCTTCTAGTAGGTGTATAGTGACATCTCATTCTTCCTGTAATTTGCAGTTCTATAATGACATATAATGTTGAACGTATTTTCATGTACTTATTGGATATTTGTACATTTTCATTTGTGAGGTGTTTGTTCAGACTTTTTACTGATTTTGTGGCTTTGAAAAAAAAAGAAAATGGACAGGAAGAAGCAGAGAACGAAGAGAGAATAACCACAATTATGTGTTATCACAGAATCTGCCTTTCATTCCAAAGGACACAGACCTACTGTTTATCTAAAAAAAAATCCTCCAAAAACATAGAGTAAGTTCATGTATAAACTGAAACTCAAAAGGGAGCAAAAAAAGCAATAAAAAGGTCAGCTCTTGTAATGAAATATACTATCTCCTTTTTTATTACATCTTCTCTCTGTACACATGCTCTGTTATTCTCTTTCACCCTTTCAATGGGCTGCTTCTGTTCACCCATATTTTCTAATTTCTCATAATCTTGTTTGCCAGTTGACTACCAAAGCTGCCTCAAATGTCTTCATTATGGTTTTTCAGTTTCAACCTCTACTAACTAGTTCAGTCTGTTTATGTTCTTGGTTTAAGAGGCTATAACTCAAATGAATATCCCTTGCTCAACTTTTTTTTTAAAGCAAACTATATGTCATAAGTCACTTGCCAACTAGTTTATTGGCTGTTGTTTGGAGAAATATCTATCTTAGAGCTAATCAGGGGTACCTGAATGGTTAATATCAGGGGATATAAAACACAGATGCTTACTCAAGAGACCGTGGGGTTAGCACTTAAAATGGACTCTAGTGTGAAAGCAGATAGACACTATATA
Source organism: Symphalangus syndactylus (assembly GCF_028878055.3). Classification (NCBI taxonomy): domain Eukaryota; kingdom Metazoa; phylum Chordata; class Mammalia; order Primates; family Hylobatidae; genus Symphalangus; species Symphalangus syndactylus. The sequence continues at coordinate 42,683,337 of NC_072423.2, forward strand.
ACATGCCTATAGCCAAAGGCACTGGGAAAGATAATTTTAAAATTGAAGAGGTGACAACCACCTTAAAATGTAGACAGTGCAAAGAGAATGAAGAATAAAAAATTCTTCAGACTTGACCGTTAAGAAAGCAGCATGAATTTGTGATGATTGACCATAGAAAGGAAAATTTGCGGAATAATGAAGATTGGAAAGAAATATACAAAGTGGTTAAGTCATCATTAGAAAGATGTGAAAACTTTTTTTTTTTTTTTTGAGACAATCACTCTGACTGCAAGGCTGGAGTGCAGTGGTGCAATGTCAGCTCACTGCAACCTCCACCTCCCAGGTTCAAGCAATTCTCTTGCCTCAGCCTCCTGAATAGCTGGGACTACAGGCCATGTGCCACCACTTCTGGCAAATTTTGTATTTTTAGTAGAGATAGGGTTTCAGTATGTTGGCCAGGCTGGTCTCAAACTATTGACTTCAAGTGATGCACCCACCTCTGCCTCCCAAAGTGCTGGGATTATAGGATGGAGCCATCATGCCCGGCCATAATTTAGAACATTTTTGATTGAGAAACAGCATAGGCAAAATCCAGAGAAAGAGATTAGAAATACTGAATACATGGAGAAGATAAAAGGAATTGTAGAAAGGAAAATAAATTCAAATATTGCAATTGGTTAGTCAATATTAATAAGGCTATAGTAAAGAGTTAGCATATTAGAATATGTCTTATAAGAAATATACTCTATTTAAAAATGTAAGAAAGTGAGCTAAAATGACCAAGTATGTTAAGCCTTAATAAAATGTTACTTTCTTATATAGGCACTTTCTTTCACATCACTGCCCTCATATCTCATGATTCTAATTGAGTATTTAGAAGACAAATGCCATTTACAATTAGTCCAGCCTGTTGTTACTTGTTATTACTTAGCTTTTGTAAGAAACACCATAAATTACAAAATTACAGTCTCATTTGGAGCTGTCAAACCTCTTGTCATGGAAGCAGTTTAAAATCCTAGTATTTGATGACATCATTACATCAATCCCTCTGTCTTTTTGGAGCAGCACAATTTAACCTGCTGAGAAAGAAGTTTCTAAACAGTATTGTGAGATTTTCTTCTTTTCTCATCTTTGAAACTATCAAATAACATTATGTGATCCACACAATCTGGAATCACAATATTTTATATTTTGTTTCCTTAAAATCATCAAACCTTCTCAATTTATCCTTAATCTGCTTTGTCACAATGGAAAAGAGCTATGTTGACAATAATTTAGTGGACTTCATTCTCCTAATCTTGTCCAACAGCATTTAAAAATGACTGAATTTTTGAAAATACACAACTTTCAAGATGAAGACAAAAATTGTATTTTTTTAGGCTTTTTTTTAAGTTTTCCCATTTATTCCTAAAATGAATGATCAAACACCCCAGTGACTTAAATTGTCTTCCCCTTTTCAACCTGTCTTTCAGATCCAATATGGAGCAAGTTCTAAGTCTGCAGCACACGGCCAGAGACATGAAAGTCACAGAAGAACTGAGGATTAGAGATCAGTAACCGAATGATGTCCGTTAAGGTTACACATTGACTTGACAAGTTGGGTAAATAGGCTAGAAACCTGATTATGCTCATGCTGCACAGATACTGACAGAGCATAATGATCAGCTTGTTTGTAAGTACGAAAAGAGTTTATAAGTATTGAGAGTAAGGATGAGTTGCAAGGAAGCCATAGCATTCTAAAACAGACCCCATGTGATAGTCCTGCTAACAAGAACCTACTCCAGTGTTTTTCTCATTGTGGAAGTGTTGTGGTCCTTTCTGTTTCACTGTTGAGGAATGCATTCATTTTCTATTTCCTCTCTACCAAATTGAAAATGTAAGATAGCTGCATTATGTGATAGAAGTACTAGAGAATTGGGCTCTTGCTTATTGTTCTACAGATAAGCATAAATTTACTGGTTTAGGGGAAAAAATAGAATGAAGGAGAGGATCTCTATTTTCATAGGAACTTTTAGCCTCATGTTCTCAAGAGAAACAGAAGGCAGAGATTATAAGGAATGTGTTTTCAGAAGACAAGTCATCATTTTCTCTCTTCATACTTTGGAGAGTCAGGGAAGATTCCCTAAAGAGGGATTTGAGTCAACACTGTAAACCATCTAGTCTTTAACATTTGTCTTAACTGCCCCATTTAGCTATTAGGTGACTCTAAGGATCACATTCGTCTCACTCCTCTCCTATGGAGGAGAAACATTGCTGTACATGAACTGTGCCCAAGTGCATGTATATCTTAATACTAGAAAATAGGACACAAGATCAAAAGCTTGGATTTTTGCCTGGTGAGTCCTCTTAAGATTTTAAACCCATGGGAGGCTGAGGCAGGTGGATCACCTGAGGTCTGGAGTTCAAGACCAACCTGACCAACATGGAGAAACCCCATCTCTACTAAAAATACAAAAAAAAATAAAAATAAAAATTAGCCAGGCGTGGTGGCATATGCCTGTAGTCCCAGCTACTTGGGAGGCTGAGGTAGGAGAATCACTTGAACCCCAGAGGCAGAGGTTGCAGTGAGCAGAGATTGCACCATTGCACTCCAGACTGGGCAACAAGAGCTAGACTCTGTCTCAGAAAAAAAAAAAAAATAATAATTCACACCCTTGGGATTGGGCATAATTTTAGATTACTTCTTCACAGGAATTTCTACTTTGTTTTTGTGAATATGGTGGGGAGCTGGGTGGGAACCTGTCTTTAGAAGGCATAGGGAATGAAGAAGAAGTCAGGGATGCTTTTATCCTTGGAAGACCCTTTCCATCCAGTTTAGAATTGGCTGACATTTGGTGAGATCTAGAAAGTCTAGAAGAACAAAGTTAAATAAGCCTTTCCGCCCTTGTAGTGTAAGGTTTTGTTGCTTTGAAGGATGGAAAGAAGGAGTCTATTAGTTCCACATGGGCCAGCTCAGTTCAGACGGAGTGGTTGTGTGGAAGGGCACCCTGTATAGCATGTGGGAGCAGAAGCCTTATAGCAATATGGAACGTGATTTGCATAGAACATCTCCTCCGCATATATTATCACACAATCTGGCACTCAGTGAGATAAATAGAAAAGGATTCATGTATCCTGGATGCTGTCAAATATCACCTAATATGAAATAAACTCATTTAAGCAGTTTTGTTACTACCCATCATTTCAACCTGCTTAGTTGTTTGATGCTGTGGTTAAAATAATTGGAAAAAAAAAAAAAAAAACCTGGAGAAGAGAAGTGAGGTTCCAACCTTCAGCATCAGCTCTAGTCTAAGTGACAGGAGAAAATAGAGAGCTTGGTTTTCTATAATCTGACACAGAACCCATTGCACTCCCATTCCCCACCATGCTACATGTCAGGGCAGTTTACTACAAATCTGCCAGCTTATAACAAGATCACTTCCACTTTCACAACTTGTAGTTTATTGTTCTTCTCATCAGGAAGGACTCCAATTTTCCTGTTGTCTAGAAAATTTCTACTTATTCTTCAAGGCCTGGCCCAAGTGCCACCTCTTCAATCAAGAATTTTCTGTCCCTTCCTCCAACAGCTTGCGAACACTTAATGCTTTCCAAGGATTTTTTAACTTTTTAAATGGTGGTATCTTATTTCAATTTAATTTCAGGCTCATCAAAGACCATACATATATCTAACCATTTCTTGTATACATTAGAGCACAAATTATCAGTGAATTGTTTGACTTAAACTGAAATAGATGGTGTGATATCAACACACACAACAGTGACTATGTACACAGTGCTCTTGTCTGGAGATGGGATTTTTTTCATTTATCAGTCCTAGTAAAATATTTAATAAATATTATCCATTTTGCTCTTTGGTATATATATTTGGTATTTATTTGACATAAATGGGTTTCCTTTCACCTATCTATGCCCTTTGGCAGTGTCCCCTGCCACACACTGACTCCAGACTGGCCTGACAACTTTCTTTGGTTAGTAAGAGTTGTAATGTGCTGCACATTGGTCTTTATCTGTCTCTTGCTGTTTTTTGGAACCTGGGGACTAACATGTGCAGAATCATAGACAAGCCTCCTGAAAGGTGAGAGACCACGTGGAGCATAGATAAGCCAACCCAGCTAGGCTTAACCATTCTGCCAACTGACATGGGAGAAGGCCATCATAGACCATTCACGCTAGCTCAGCTGATTCATTCCAAGGGTTACCCCAGCCTATGTGTATGCTTGTTTTAAGCCACCAATTCGTGCATAATTTCCAAGTTAGCAAAAGCACACTGATTTCTCAAATCACAGCATGCAGAATGAAAATGAATTCTTTTGAATTACCTCTGCCCAGCAGTTTTGATAAACAACTATATTAGTCAAAGGTGGAAGAGTTGGCGGTACACTCAGGCTCTGAGTCGAAATGCATAGGGAAAAAGTCTTCTCCTGTGAAATATGTCTTCCAGCCTAAAATTCTTCCATACAAATAACTTGGGAGATGGACAGTATTGCATATTTAGTCCCACAGAAGATTCTAGTAAGTTTATTTAGTTGAACATCCAATTATTGAGATAATGGGATACAGGAGGGTTTTTTTTTTAGTTTCTAGAAGATTTTGGATAATATTGAGATTATCTATTCACTGATTAGAAAGTAGAAACTTCTCTAAACTACTCTGAATCTTTTATTTACTGATGCTGACAGACTGATTTTTCACAACTGAGTCAAAACTTTAATAGCAAATTTTCTACTTTAAATTTTCAAATTCATAATATTTTCTCTATGTGTTTAAAGAAATTTACATATTAGCTGGTTTTTAAATACCAGTATTATTTATTTCTGCATATGATATTCATTGTTTAGTTTTGCTAGAAATCTGTCTATTTTAGTAGCTTTTTACAAAAAACATTTCTTTTACATTGTTGACTCTATTTATTTATTTATTTAGACAGGGACTTGCTCTGTCACCCAGCCTGGAGTGCTAGTCTTGAACTCCTGGGCTCAAGTGATCCTCCCACCTCAGCCTCTCAAAGTGTTTGAATTACAGGCATGAGTCACCATGCCTGGCCAAATTGTTGACATTTCTTCTTCTTCTTCTTTTTTTTTTTTTTTGCATTTTTATGATGCTTTATTTATTACTTTGTTTTAATTTCTTCTATCATTGTTTTTTGTAAACAATAAATAAATATATGTATAATTTGAAGTCACAGAATTATAGGCTTTTGATCTGGGAAAGTTTAAATCCACAGAATCAAGCACAGAGATCAGCCCCACATAAGGTCTCCATAAATATTTTTTGAGTTGAATTAAATATTATTGTTTCCCATTCTACATTGTTCATCAATTAATGATCCTGTATTATGGTTCAGATGTAGCAGCACTGTCCAATATAGAATATTTAACTCATTAAATTTTGGTATTCATTTTTTCTCAAATATAAATCTGCACAAGTTTTGATGTGCTGCATTTACATGACAGTCATTTTCAAAGCTTTTTTAGTTTCCATTGAAGTGTAGTAACCTCCCCCCACGAAGTACTCAAGCTCGTCTACAATGTAAGCATAAGTCTATAATCAGTGACTTTTTCTATCAAAAATATTTATTCATTGTGTCTTATGAAATAATGACACAACTGATTTTTGGCATAGGTTCTAAGTTAGCAAAAGTTAACTGATTTCTGAAAACACAGCATGCAGAGGGAAAGATAAATCTTTCAGATTACCCCTGCCCAGCAGTATTGTAGTTGTTCAGCAGTTTTTAGGACCACAATGACAGAAGATTGTTTTAGAAGATCCCAATTTTGGCAATATGATTTCATAAAGTTGGCGGTAAGAATTTGGCATGACACTGTTTATATTCCAGAGCTTATGTGGTTTTTATTTAGAATGAAATTGAGTTCTAAGTGAAGGTTGGAATTTGAAGACTGCTTTCCTCAGTATATTCAAAAACAGTTTTTGCTTTCTTGTTTTTTTTTTTTATTTTAAATATTTATGGAGTCTATACTGTGAGTCAGGGATAGGAACAAATATTTTAAATATGAAATCTAATATCATTCTGTATTTTAACATACCTCATCTTCATTTAAATTATGTAGAAACTAGGGTTTAGAAATGTTAAATTACCTTGACCAAAATCTCCCAAGCAATAAGAATTGAATCAGGGGTTAAAATCCAAGCTAACTTACTCCATAGTAGCCTCTAGTCATAACCTTCTCACAAATAAGACATACAAACTGGTTAATGTTCATATGAAATTATTTAACTTTCAGGTTTTTGAATCAAATTAAAGACTAAGATCAATTTTTGTCCTAGAAGTATTAATTCACACATTTATCTATTGGCCCATGATTAGGAAAATATGTGTGTAAAAATGAATAAAAATAATTTAAAAAAATCAAACAGGGTAATGAAAAAAACAACTGGAAGAAATCAGGAAGTAATTCTGCTCGGACTCTGCCATCAATAGTGTGAGTGATGAGTAAATGTGGATAAGTTGTTTGAGCTCAGGAGTCTCCTTTTTACAGTGAGAGATGAGAATTTGGTGTCTCAGTTTCTTTACAATCTTGATAATCTTTTAGAATCTCAGTTTAGCATCATCCTAGAGAGACGACTATAATATTCTAAGGACAAACATATCCCTCCAAGCACTTTTTTAACCACAGCTACTAATTAGTCGTTCTTTTTGATGTAGATATAGAGTTTGCCCTGGAAAGTCATCATAAAAATGTATAATTTGAAGTCAGAATTATAGGCTTTTGATCTGGAAAGGTTTGCATCCACAGGATCAAGCACAGAGATCAGTCCCAAATAAGGATTCAACAAATATTTTCTGAATTGAATTAAATATTATTGTTTTCCATTCTACAATGTCCATCAATTAATGATCATGCATTATGCTTCAGGGGTAGCAGCCCAGTCTCATCATCTGAGTTGTTAATCCTTCAAGGCAGGAGTCACTTCTTCTAGTCCTTTTCTTATCAACTAACAAGATGAGGGCAAGGAAAGCATTCTCATTGTTTAATCCAATGGGTAAAACACCCTTCCTTTTTGGATTTGTTGAAAGCAACTTCATTTAGGTAAAATGACACCTGTCAAGTTCCTTGATGGTTTCACATTTCCTGATACAATTACAAAAAGGCACACAAGGCTGGTCCTAAGTACTTCAGTGGCATGAACAGTATAGCTATAATTAGTGACTTCTGCCTGGTGTTAACAAATGCCAGAGGGCATCTCAATCTCTGTAGATGAGTTCACCAGGATTTAATTAGCTCTCTCCTTCATTCTTTGTGTATTCCTAATATACCTGGTGCTTGCTTCAGGCATGGGTCAAAACATGCAGCTGTCAATTATTTAATATTCATGACATTTTAAACAAATGAACTGTGCAAGAAGCCTCTAGTATTAAAGGATATTGAAGCCAGTTCATTTATGGAATAGATAGCTTAAATTTTTTAAAATAATAGTATGAAGAACTCAGAGACACAAGAAATTTTGTTCTTATATCTTAAAATCTGTCTTCTCTATTTGCTTGTAATTATCAAGAGAGAGAATGAAGCAAGTATTATCTGGGTTTTAGTTTCTATTCTCTGTTATCTCAGTATATCAATTTTGCACATCACTGCAGGTTTCAACTTTTCATCTTTAAAATGGATAATTGAATGAGCTGATTTCTAAGACTCCTCTAGTTTTAAAATTCTAGGCTTTGATGGTGATTGTGGAAATTTTTATCAAATACAGACTCATTTTTCTTTAAAATAGATTTTTGGGAGAAACTCTAATTTTTGCTTTATTACATGTGTGTACTATAGAGAGAAGGAAATTACATAACTTTTAAAATTCTATAATTTCTGTTCCTTGAAAAGTTTGAAAACAATTTTCTTGGCTATGCCAGTGACATGTGATACATAAAAACTTCTTGGAATGAATCCCTGGAAATAAGTTATGCAGCTCAGAAAATTACTGTAGTTTTTTCCAACCATCAGGTTACATTTTGGTGCCCTAAAGCAGAAATTTACTGAGTATCCTGGTTAATACGGCTTCCTGAAATGCCTTTTATGTCTCTGGAGAAGCTGGCTCCTTAAAATATACTATAGTCAATTTTTAAGTTAATTCTGAAGATTGGGCTAATGGCTTAGCTAATGGTCATTGCTCATTTAAGCTAAAGTCAACATCCCTTAGAGACTAGACCTGTGATTTCACTTTTACTTATCTTAGCAATTATCCTGTTGACATCCTGATGGACAGGGAATATACATGGTATAAAGTTATATGGATATGATAGTGAGCTTCCTTTTAAGTCTGTCTGTTGCATTATGACAATTTTTAAGTAATAACAATGACACATATGTAGATATACCACAGGACTATACTTTGTGTAGAGTATGTCAAGTCACCAACTCTTATGAATAACATTTATTTAATTTCATATGGAAAGTAATAAGTATTTTAACAGCTTTACTGAGGTAAAATGGACATATAATAAACTGCATATGTACAATTTAACAATTTTGGCAGATGTATGCACCCATGAAACTATCACCACAATTAAGATCCTGAACTTACTGTTAGCTCCCAAAGTTTCCTTATGCTTTTTGTATCACTTCCTCTTGTACCTCCCAATCTCTTTCCCTAGTCAATACTGAGATGTTGTATGTCACCATAGTTTGTACTTTCTATATTTTATATAAATTAAATTGTACAGTATGTACTTGTTTGTGACCTTTTTTCTTTCAGCATAATTATTTTGAGATTCCCCGGTGTTACTGTGCATAGCAATAGTTTACTTCTTGTCACTGTTGAGTACTATTTTATTATATGAATATACTGCAATTTGTTTATCCATTTCTCTGTTCATGAATATTTGTGTTATTTCCAGTTTTTGGCTATTACAAATAGAGTTCCTATGAACATTTGCATATAAGTCTTTGCACATTATATACACACACACACACACACACAGAAACACAAACACACATATATATATTTTCTTTTCTCTTGGTTGGTTAAATAACTGTAAATGCTCAAGTGAATTATCAGTTCTAATAATTTTTTTATAGATTCTGTCAGGTTTTCTATATAGAAAATATCATCATCATGGCCAGGTGTGGTGGCTCATAAGTAATCCCAGCACTTTGGGAGTCTGAGGAGGGTGGATTGCTTGTGGCCAGGAGTTTGAGACCAGCCTGGTCAACATAACAGAACCTAGTCTCTACTAAAAATACAAAAAATAGCCAGGCATGGTGGCAGGTGCCTGTAATCCCAGCTACGTGTATGCCTGAGTCAGGAAAATCGCTTGAACCCCAGAGGCAGACATTGCAGTGAGTTGATATCATACCAATGCACTCCAGCCAGGGAGAAAGAGCAAGCCCCTATCTCAAAACAAAACAAAAAAAGAAAGAAAGAAAAAGAAAAGAAAATATCATCATCTTAGAATAAAGATTATTTTACTTCTTCATTCATAATCTGAAAGTATTTCTTTTCTTTTATTGCCTGATTGCACTGGCTGGACATCTAGTACAATGTTGAATAGAACTAGTAAAAGCAGACATCCTTATCTTGTTTCTGATCCTGGCATAAGTCATTTAGATTTCACCATTAAGTATTATGTTATCTAGCTGTAGGTTGTCATAGATGTCCTTTATCAGGTAAGGTTTCTTTGTGTTACTAATTTGATGAGAATTTTCATCAGGAATGAGTGTCAAACTTTGTTAAATGCATTTGCCGCATTGATTGAGATGATCATGAGTTTTTCTTTTACAGTTTGCTATATTTTCTACCTTGAGTAATTTCCAAATGTTAAACTAATCTTTCATTTTTGACATAAATCCTACTTGGTCATGATGTATTATCCTTTTAATATATTGTTGATTTATTTAGCAATAATATATTTATTTCTCACAAATATTCAATAATTATATACTTTGGATGTAGTCAGAAGCATTTATTAAGAGCATGGGCTTAAGTGGACTTGGTCAAAATACCAGCCTTGGTTAAGTTACTTGAGCTTTCTATCTTTCTATCTTTTATCTTTCAGTTTGCTTAACTGTCAAATGTCAACAAGAACAACAGCTTAGCTATTTCATAGGCAGTTTCTGGTACAAAATAAAGTAATGCATTTGGGACTGTAGTATAATACCTGGTACATAGCACATGCTAGACATAGTTAAATAGCATTAATATATTTTGAGTGGCTGTAGTAAGTCCAGAGCATTAATGTGCAGCAAGTCATCAGTGGTGGGAAAATATGAGGGGAAAGGGTTTTGAAATAATTATGAGAGTGAGTTATTGAGCCAGTTGGAGGAATTTCAAAAAGCCAGTAAGAGACAATGAGAGGTTGCGTTAAAGATAGACATGCTGGTTTGAAGTTGGTAAAAGGGAAAGGTTCTAGACATTCTAGAGGTGAAAAGTTGAGTGTCTTAGAGTATATCTGTCTAGGTACATATAAAGGGACTTTTATAGAAAGCTATCAAAGGGCCAGCTAGATACTTAGAGGAAGTTAATAATACCAAGGTCAGGATTCCAATTCCAAAACCTCCATCTAGTCTTTTAGGATGCAGTTTTTAACAATCCTTAACTCTTAAAGAGCTTCAAATAATTTTATTCCCTGGACTCTTTTGAAGTGGAAGGAACTCATTCTAACTCATTCTACAAGACCAGCATAACTCTGATACCAAAACCAGACAAAGACAAAAAAAAAAAAAAAAAGAAAGAAAGAAAAAAAGGAAACTACAGGCCAGTATATCTAACAAAAACACAAAAATCTTTAACAAAATATTAGCAAATGAATCCAACAATGCATTAAAAAAGATAATATACCATTATCACATGAGATTTATTCCAGGAATGCAAGGATGTTTCCACATATAAAATCAATAAATGTGATATATTACATCAACAGAATTAATGACAAAAACTATATGATCATCTGAATAGATGCAGAAAAAGCATTAGATAAAAGTCAGCATCCCTTTATGATAAAAAAAACTCTCAAAAAATTGGGTATAGAAGGAATGTACCTCAACACAATAAAGGTCATATACGACAAACCCACAGCAAACAAAATACTAAAGGGAGAAAAGCTGAGATCTTTTCCTCTAAGAACTGGGACATGACAAAGATGTCCATTCTCACAACTCTTATTCAACATAGTCTTGGAAGCCCTAGCCAGGGCAGTTCGGCAAGAGAAAGAAATAAAAGGTATACAGATTGGAAAGGAGGAAGTCAAATTGTCCCTGTTTGCAAACAACATGATTTTGTATATAGAAAAACTTAAAGAGTCAACCAAAAACGCTTAGAACTGATAAATTTAGTAAATGCAGAATACAAAATCAACATAAAAAAATCAGTAGCATTTCTATACACAAGAAACAAACTAGCTGAAAAAGCTACCAAGAAGGCAATCCCATTTATATTACCTATAATAATAAAAAAAATTCTAGGAATAAATTTAACCAAGGAGATGGAAGACCTCTACAAGGAAAACTACAAAACACTGGGGAATAAACTAAAGACAATATAAACAAAAGACATTCCATGCTCATGAATCAGAAGAATTGATATTGTGAAAATGACAATACTATCCAAAGCAATCTACATAGCCAATGCAATACTTATCAAAATACCAATGACATTCGTCACTGAAATAGAAAATTGTGTGTGTGTGTGTGTCGGAATCTCGTTCTGTCACCCAGGCTGGAGTGCAGTGGCATGACCTCGGCTCATTGCAACCTCCGCCTTCCGGGTTCAAGCAATTTTCCTGCCTCAGACTCCTCAGTAGCAGGGACTACAGGAGCGTGCTACCACGCCGGCTAATTTTTTGTCTCCATTTTTAGCAGAGACAGGGTTTCACTGTGTTAGCCAGGATGGTCTCAATCTCCTCACTTCGCCCGCCTCAGCCTACCAAAGTGCTGGGATTACAGGCCTGAGCCACCATGCCCCGCCTAAATTGTTAAAATTTGTATGAAAGCACAAAAGACCCCAAATAGCTGGAGCAATCCTGAGCAAAAAGGACAAAGCTGCGGGCATTAAACTATCAAACTTCAAAATATACCACATAGCTATAGCAAGCAAAAAAAAAAAAAAAAAAAAAATGGAACTGGCATAAAAACAGACATATAGACTAATAGAACAAAGTAGAGAAACCAGTCAACTAATTTTTGACAAAGGCTTCAAGAACACACATTGGGGAAAGGATAGTCTCTTCAATAAATGGTGCTGAGAAAACTGAATATCCAAATGCAGAAGAATGAAACTAAACCCCCCAACTCTCATCCTATACACAGATCAACTCAAAGTGAATCAAAAACCTAAATGTAAGGCCCAAAATGATAAAACTACTAAAAGAAAACATAGGGGAAACACTTCAGGGCATTAGTGTGCAAAAAGATTTTATGAATAAGAACCCAAAACAGGCAACAAAAGCAAAAATAAACATATGAGATTATACCAAACTAAAAAGCTTCTGCACAGCAAAGAAAACAATCAACAGAGTGAAAAGACAACCTCAGAATGGGTTAAAACCACTTTTTGTGAAATACTATTTCATGTACAGGCCTCTCTGAGGGGATGGGGTTAAGGGATTGTGCCCATTGATCATAGGTAAAGAATCTGTAAAAATAAGAAGTTAGAGACTGATATTGAATAAATTAGAAAAAATAAGAAAACATTTTATTTCTTAAATATCTTATCAAGGGAAATTTATACATATTCCTGCAGTTCTTTATTTGAATGCCACCTTTCAGTAAGGTCTTGTCTGGCTACTTTCTCTAAAACTGCAATATTTGACTGGGCATGGTGGCTCACACCTGTAATCCTAACAATTTGGCAGGGGAATCACTTGATCCCAGGAGTTCGAGACCAGCCTGGGTAACATGGCGAGACCCCGTCTCTACAAAAAAATACAAAAATTCGCTGGGTGTGGTGGTGCACGACTGTAGTCCCAGCTACTTGGAGGCTGAGGTGGGAGAATTACCTAGGCCTGGGAGGTCGAGGCTGCAGTGAGCCATGATTATGCCATTGCACTCCAGCCTGGGTGATAGAGTGAGATCCTGTCTCAAAAAAACAAACAACAATAACAAACCTGGCAATACTCTCTAACCTGCCAATAGTGCCTGAACCACTTCTCTAATTTAGTTTTCTCCTTAACATTTGCTATTATCTAAACCCAGGCTCAGCAACTAGCCCATAGGTCAAATTAGGACCACCTCCAGTTTTTATATAATCCCAAAACTAAAAAAATATTTTTTAATATTTTAAATGATTTTTTAAATCAAAAGCACAATATTTTATAACACAAGAAAGTTTTATTAAATTTAAATCCTAGTGACCATAAATCAAGTTTTTTGGAACAGAACTCATTTTGTGTTATATGGCTGCTTTCTTACTCAAGGGCAAAATTGGGTAGTTGTACTATCTGGTCCTTTAAGAGTAGAAAGTTTACTGATGCCTGTTTTAACATATCGTATTTTAATTTCTTTTTTACATATGATATTTTATATATTGTATTTTTATTGTCTAATTCCCCTCACTACTTATAAACTATTTGATGGTAGGACTCTATGTCTTTGTTTTGTTCTTTAGTCATTCCTAATGTCCAGTAACAATATATGGCACATTGTAAGGCTTACTAAGCATTTGCTGGTTAAATGAATATTTGCCACATTAATAACACACTATGTAGAACAGTTGAATGAAACAAGAACTATCAGGAAGAGAAGAGGTTGATCAGTGTGTGAGCTTTTTGAGAATGCCTTAATAAAGAATCTTGATGGTTGAGTATGCCAACCCACAGGGGTGCCAAAAATCTCCAGGAAAATAAGAGCAAACTCAGGTTGCCAAGGTGGCAATTAGCATGGTTCGTTCAGAGAATAATGAGGAAGAAACCTAGAGAAATAGTTAAACTTTTAAGGTGGGGAAGAAAGAGAAATACAATTGAAAAACATATAAATGAGGCCAAGTTATGTGTAACCTAAAATGCCAGGATGGAACTTTGGTTTGAGATCAACTTCTGAATGTCCTCACTCAAATCTGTTTGTTTACTAACCTTGGAAAGAAATGGAGGCTGAAAAGGTTACAACTCAACCGAGAAGATGTCAATTTGCCCTGTAGTTACTTGTGATTTGAGCAATTCCAAACAAAAGCAGCAAATCGAAATATCCCATCCCCTTTATTTTCCACCTTTCACTTTAAGAATACCAATTACAAGTGATTGAAAGAAAACATTTTCATGGTATTTCCCCAGACCTGATTGTATTACAAGTCTGGAGACAATCTCCAGGGCTCCAGCCGGGACACATTTACAGGATATCGAGTTTGGATTTTATGCCTTGTTTTTGCCATTATGTGGAGGTTACTTTGACGTTTATTATACTGCTGAATTGATACAAATTATAGTCAGATAAAGACAATCAACATTTTTTACTACTTCTTCAAATTGTGACTTGTCCTCCGCAGGAGTCAATGGTAATTTTTAGTACTTTAGAAATTTAGCTCAACTCCCAGGACATTGAAGGGTATGTTTCATACTTTTATTCTATTTAAACATTTAGTATTTAATTTAATATGCACTTACTGGTACACATTGTTACCATATCAAAAAATTTTAATAAAAGACAGACATTAAGTGCATGAATTAGCAAACTCAAATTCACAAAAATATTTAAAAATGTGGTAATTTTCTAGTTGATGATAAAATAGAATAATATGATTATTAAATGGAGCTTGATAATACACTTATCATTAAATACCAGCACGTATTTTTATAATGCTAAATCATGCATTTTCAACAGGAGTGACACCACCTTCTGAGGGTTGAAATTTATACATGGGGAGTGAACCAATTTTTAGATATTACACTGGTTTATGGTCCTCCAAAGTGCTCATAGTATAAACACAAACATACAACATATCTCTGGTATAAAAATTTCATAAGGGAAGGTTCTTTTAGGAAACAAAGTATTAAAAATCTCCTTGGCATTGAGGATCTTTAAAAAGTTTGAAAAACCATGATTTTAAATAAATAGGTGCTTGTCTTCATTTTGCCAGTCTTCTCAATATCTTGATAATGCAAACAACTTATAAATTACTTGTAAACATTCTCAAGGTGTCTGTGGGGTGTGTGTGTGTGTGTGTGTGTGTGTGTGTGTGTGTGTGTGAATGTGTGCTTACATCTTCTACCCACTAAGGTATAGACTTCTCAAAGCTAGGGTCTGAGCCTCCTGTGTTTTTTGACTTTGTGAAATTATAATTGATATATAGCTTAGAATATCTAGGCAGTCTGACTGATGAATCATTAGGTTTAAGTGCTTTTCTATCCCTTATTCTTTTACACTGTCTACCACTTTATATAGATTTGCTAATGATCTGTAAACCAGAAGAGTTTTTAATTAGAAAATTATCCCAGCACAAATTCTAATGTCAAGTAAGAAATTTGTTTTGTATGTCTGTATTTTACTTGCTGAGTTTTATTAGATATGTCTCAATAAATGTGACTTCTAATTGCCTGAACTGACATTTGATTTTAACACAATTGATTCAAGTGTTAGATAAACCTCACCTCTGTGAAGAAATAGCTTGATAAATGTTAACAGCATTTATCAGTACCTTTTTTGTATTGATGACATTTATGGCTTCAATTGGACCCTTTCAGTTTTGAATGGCATTGTAAGGTGGTATCATGTAGCCAGACCTGGGTTTGAAACCCTGCATTAGTCATGACTACGTTTGTTGTTGTGAGAATTAAATGACATAACGGACACAAAACTGTTAGCATACATACTAACACACATTAAAAGCAAAATAAATAATAATGATGATGGTGGTAGAAAGGGAGAAGTAGTAGCATAGTACTGATAATCACAGTAGTAGTTTGATTTGAGATCATGTAATTTACACACCCAAGTTCCTATGTAAAATCATTATTTTAGAAACACAACCCAGTGATAGTAAAGACGATGATGCCTGGACCCAGGAGGCGGAAGTCGCAGTGAGTGGAGATCACACCACTGCACTCCAGCCTGGGCAACAGACTGAGACTCCATCTAAAAACAAAAGTTGAGATTCTACAACATATTTAACTTGTGATGTGATTAGTGACTTTTGGAAAATTAGTAGTTGTGGGGAGCAGATGAAGCCAGTATGAGGCAGTTCAACTAAGTAAAATAGGGAGAAATTCAACTGAAAGAGGCCAAATAGGAGTAAATTACAGATTTCATACATGAGATACAAAAGAGAAAAGGTAAAAGTTGAAAAAGATGTCATTTTAAGGGGGTATTCCTAATTCAAATTTCAAAAGTGTAAGTTTCCAGTTGGGATAGGAACCAATTATGGCTGTGCTCACAGCTTATAGCTGAACATCATCTAATCTGTGGTAGCTGAGAAATATTTATATCAGTTCACCAGATGAATCAGCAACATGTCTCTTGACTTGAAAGAGAAATATGCAGTAGATGGAGTGAGAAAAAAAATAATTGGGCTAGTTGCTGAAATCCTCAAGAAAAATAGTGCAGTCAGTTGTGGTGGCTAATGCCTGTAATCCCAGCACTTTGGGAGGCCAACGTGGAAGAATGGCTTGAGTCCAGGGGTTCAAGACCAGCCTGGGCAAGGTAGCAAGACCTTGTCTCTATTAAAAAATGAAAAAAAAAAAGATTAGCCAGGCAAGGTGGCATGCACCTATAATCCTAGCTACTTGAGAGGCTGAAGTGAGAAGATCACTTGAGCCTGGAAGTTCAAGGATGCAGTGAGCTATTACTGTGCCACTGCACTCCAGCCTGGGCAATACAGCAAGAGATGCTGTCTCAAAAAGTAAATAAGTAAATGGAAAGAAAGTACAAGTGTGTCATGAGGACAAAAGTATTCTGGCGACAATGGTGTTGAGGGATTTGAAAGTGTGTAATAAGATTTTATTAAGCTGAATTAAGATTTGTGAAGAGTATACATAGTGCATGACATATACCAAGTGCTGAATAAGAATGTATTAAATATAAACATAATACAATGTGTAAATAACATGATCTCCAAATTTATTTATAGAGGTAACCTGTACTCCTAATGGTGCAGGTACACAATACACATTCGTTGAAAGTACAATCATGGCAATTATGTTGGAAATAAAACACCAATGATTGTTCATTACCTGTTTATGGTAGAATTAAACAGGAACCAATTCCCTGAAACTGCCCAGCCAATCTAAAAGAAGTTGGCAACTCAAATCTCTTCCATTCAGCCAGACGAGGAAGTTAATATGTTGTGTGACCTTTCTGCTTACTTTTAATGCATATAATAAAAAGTTATAGTCAAACTATTACATGTCCTAAGAAAAAAGGAAATTAATTATGAACATCTCATTGAATATAGGGAGTCTCAAATGTCTACAGCTTCCTTTAAAGTTTCATTGACATAATTCCCCCACTGCTGATTGTACACTTCTATAGAACTCATCTAAATGTGCTCAGTCAATGAATCCCTAGAGAGTTTCTGCATCATTAACTGTTTACATGGTGACCTCAATAGAATGGTTTTAGCCTGATGAGATGTATATCTCACAGGTTGCCTTAGGCAGCAGTTGTAATAGTCCATATGACTCTGCAATATATTGAAAGATGAAAAATACCACATTAGCTTTCTTAATCTCATCTCATTAAGCACTGAAATTCCCCTTGTGTTAACCTCCAAATCGCCTCCATAATGCTGTATCTTAAGCTACATCCCTGAAGTCCTCAGTTTCCACTGATTTGGAATGAAAGATATTTTTATATATATGTAAATAAACAGCACTTCATATATATATGTAAAATACAGTGCTTCATATAGGTATATATAAAATGCAGCATATATATGCAGCACTATTTATTTATTTAGCAGTATATATATATATGTATATATATATATATATGCAGCACTATTTATTTCCTCCTATATTCCAAAGCTCTATAATCTTAAATTTGAAAGCAGGTGCTTTTAAGTGTTGAACTCATTTTTTAATGATCCTATTATTTGCTTTCCAAATTATAATGTCAAGGAAACCAATATATTCAAATGTCACTGAGCATCCTTCTAGAAAGAATGATTTCTAAATCAGCTAAATGTTAGAAAAAGAAAGAAATATATTACAACACAATATTTGTCTGGTTGTAGAGTCTCTATTATAATAATGATTGGATAGGTGGAATCATTCAGCAGATGAATCAGAGAAAGATATAATAATGCTATTTGAGTTTTGCATAACACAATGCCTTCCAAACTTATCTTTTGATATACTGTAATAAACCTGATGCATGTAGAACAATATAAATTTTAAAAACAAGTGTAAACATAAGAGAAGAAGTCACTATAGCTGGGTTCTGGTCCCAAAATAGCTGGTAAACTCTGCTATATTGTGCAAATAACTTTATAATTTGTGGCCTCAGTTTTACATTTCTAAAATTAGGGAAATGGGTGACATAGTCTCCAAAAATTTAAGTCAAAATTCTGTCATTCTATGGTATATTTGATACCATTCCTGTCTATAAAATTATTGAACTAGTATATCATAAACTGTTAGGTGTGATTAACTAAAAAATTCTATGATTTTAGTGCTTTTCCCTATTTATTTATTCACTACCATTGTTTTCCAACACAGGCTTAAAATGTTTGCTTCAATTATTTTTGATAATTATCTTCTAACTAATTGTGCATTTGCTAATCTTTCTTTCCCAGTCATATCCTATTCAATCATTAGACTTATGTTTCTAAGACATAAGTATTCAAAATCAGCCAATAATTAGTAGTGTTTAGAGAATAAAATCATTATTGTCTAAATATACTCATAGTGTATTTTATGTTATATTTCATTTGCACCTTTGTTACATCCTTTATTGGCTCTTTATGCCCATATCAATTTCTCTCCTATCCACATTCCTCCAAAACCTAAGCTTAAATATGCTTCTTAGTTGTTGTTCACTTATAGAAAATCCCTCAAAAGCAGGCTTATCATTCCTTGTATTACCTTCAGTTCTTAGCACAATAATGAGCATACAGCTAGTGTGTAGTAGATAATCACTGCTGAAATAGATAATAGATACCATTTTTAAAATACTTTACCATCCTTCCTCATTACACTAGGGACTGGGTTTTGAAACTTCTAAGAATGAGATGGATTTTGGTTATTCCATCTTTATCTTCTCATCTGAGTCTCTTCACATCAGAGAACGAATTTTCAAAGGATTTTAGTATTTTTCAATTTAGAATTAACTTCAGCTGAAAAGTTGGATGGAAATATTTCTGTGATGTGAGAAAAGGTGAGAGGAAGTCAGAATATTTGATTTTACTAGTCTTAGTCTCCTCACCGGTCTAAAGGAAATACACATGTCATCTACACTAACCTCACTGACTTTTCAAGGGACCCAGATGAGGAGCTGGATGTGAAAGCACTCAAATATTGCAGAATGTTGTGAGATAAGATGATTTTGTGTTTTACTAGCAGGAGTATTATGGGTAGTAGCAACAGTAGTAGTAATTTTAGTAGTGATTGCAGTATCATTATTTAGGATTCTTTTGGTCCATAGGGGTAGGAAGAATTCTCAGGACCACCACATCAGATACCTAATTTGTATTTGTATATCTTGTATGTGTGTGCATGCATGTGTTTGTGTTTACACATATATACAGTATGTATGTGTATATCTGTATATGTATATTTGTATTTGAAATCAAAGGTACATATATGTTCTCCTTTCCAAGCTATCACAACAATTCCTTATAACTCAATTCCCCAGATTATATATACATACATATATACACACATATATTATATATAATATACACATATATTTTATATGTATATATTTCACAACATACAAGTTAAGTGCTCAAGGCTGGAAAGAAGCATGAATTGTCTTGATGTCTTCAGCTGTATCATAGTCCACTCAGGATGCTATACCAAAATATCACAGACAATGTATCTCATAAACAAGAGAAATTTATTCTCACAGTCCTTCAGGCTGGGAAATTCTAAACCACGAGTGGACAAATTGGGTGTCTATTGAGGACCCATTCCTTATAGATGGTGCTTTCTGGCTACATATTTACACGTAGAAGAGGAAAGGGAAGGATCCCTCTGGTGTCTCTTTTATAAGGGCACTACACTAATCCCATTCATGAGGGCTCTGCCTTCATAACTTCTCAAAAAACCCACTTTTCTTTTTTTTTTTTTTTTTTTTTTTTTGAGACGGAGTCTCGCTCTATCGCCCAGGCTGGAGTGCAGTGGCGCAATCTCGGCTCACTGCAAGCTCCGCCTCCCGGGTTCATGCCATTCTCCTGCCTCAGCCTCTCCGAGTAGCTGGGACTACAGGCGCCCGCCACCACGCCCGGCTAATTTTTTTTGCATTTTTAGTAGAGACGGGGTTTCACCGTGGTCTCGATCTCCTGACCTCGTGATCCGCCCGCCTCGGCCTCCCAAAGTGCTGGGATTACAAGCGTGAGCCACCGCGCCCGGCCTAAACCCACTTTCCTAACACCACTACTTCAGAGGTTAGGATTTCAACATTAACTTGGAGGCATACAAACATTCAGACCATAACAGGTTGCAAGGAACTGGACATATTCAAAAAGACTCAAGTACAAAGTTGCTTAATTAAAGATTTCAGGAGGTAATCCTGTGAAAACTCAAGTATCACAAGGCATACAGAAATTGAAAGTAGGAACAACGCTTATTTCCTTAGTCTCTCATTGAACTGTATTTTGCATTTCTGGTGATTTTCTCACGTACTTCCTCATAGTCTCTGGGCTTTCTGGGACTTGCTCATGCATTTTGTTTGCCCTGGAGCTTAGTCACACACAAACTTACGTGACTTTTTATTTTTAGAGCTTACCATCAGTTGACTGATTGATTCTTAAGGTTTCAAAACTCCAATTTCCTTAGAAAGGAAACATAATAGACCCTTTGAAAATTGGGGTTCACCAGTGGTTTCATAAGTTATGGGCTGTAGGTAGTAGTCAGTTGGGAGAGGGGGCAGAAATGTATTGCACACAGAGTTAGCCCTTTATGGAGAGTAGGTTTTTCCACAACAGACTATTGGTGATGAATCAAAGCTTTAGATGTCTTTTCCGTAATAAAAATCAATTGTTTTTGATATCATTCAAATGAAACTAACAATTATGTGTCTTTGTTAAAAATAACTCCATATTTAGTGACACATGTAAAGTATCTGCAATCAATCTACGGGAAATCTATCCATTTTGGGGGATATCAGACAATGAATTTCTTACTCAGTATAAATGTCCAGATACTTTTTCATCTCCTCCTGTTAGTGATCAAGAAAGTTTTTTGCTCTGACCTCTAAGGTACTGCTTAACAAAGTAAGTTTTGTCCATATCTTTAACTAACTTATGCGAGAATAGACCATATGTTCATGTTTTAATTCCTTCTTTTATATGAAACAAGACTGGATAGAATGGGATGAAAGAAATTGTAAATTGTTGGGGGACAATTAAATGGCATTCAAGTTCCTCACGTGGTAATTTTCTGTGGTAATTTACTGTGGTAGTTTTCTTGCCTTTTATCATATTGAATTTATATTTTTAAAGGCAGATAAATTTCCTCTTACTCATTTACCTTTTATTTTTCCCTAAACAGTGTCAATACTTAAACTTTTTTTGTTATCTTGAATATTTTGAGACTGTAATAAACTCATGGGCCCGCTTCCCAGAGAAATATTTCAAAATTAAAAATTTATATTCCACTTTATGTGCCTCATTGAATTTCCATAGAACCCCTAGAGGTTCAGAGTTCACTTACCAAATGTATAAACATAATGGAAATGATTACAGAAATGTTGCCCAATCATGGTTTAGAAAACATGCTTAAATAGGACATTATAATTATTGATGTATCCTTCTTCCTGAGTTTTCCAAGTTCACCAATACATGAGTTGAAAAAAATCTCCAAAAATATTTTACGTGCCCTAGATTTTCATTATGCAAGTGGACTATCCAAGATAATCAGAAATCTAACAGATGTCAGAGAAGCTCAGTGGTGTTGAATTTTTTTAACTGTAGAAAACTCTTTTTTCAAATGAACTCCTACAAGGAAACCCAATATGTAAAACAGATAAAAAGTTTAGTTGATTAGTTGAAGTGCAATTTGGTGAGGCCATGTATGGGTACTACCGATAAATCCTTTTCTCACCTGTCTATTCCATCTGCTAATAGAGCTCTTTAGATCACTCGGGGGTCTGAAACACATAAATGAGCCAAGGATATAATGAAGAAAGAGAAAGGGTATTTTAGATAGAATGAATGGCACTCACAAAGGTAACAAGGAAAAAGATAGTAGTTAAATATTGCCTTAAAATTATATTGGAGGTAAATAGAGAATTGATAATAGACTTTTAAAATAACAGCCTCTGGCTGGACATGGTGGATCACGCCTCCAATCCCAGCACTTTGGGAGGCTGAGGTGGGCGGATCACAAGGTCAAGAGATCGAGACCTTCCTGGCCAACATGGTGAAAAACCGTCTCTACTAAAAAGTACAAAAATTAACTGGGCATGGAGGTGCTTACCTATAGTCCCAGCTACTCGGAAGGCTGAGGCAGCAGAATTGCTTGAAACTGGGAGGCGGAAGGAGGTTGCAGTGAGCCGACATTGTGCCACTGCACTACAGCCTGGCAACAGAGCAAGACTCCGTCTAAAAATAAAAAATAAAAAAGCAGCCTCCTTCTTCAGGGACTTGTATTCTAAAGGAAATAATTTAAATATTATTTTGCAAGAATGAAGAATGAGTAATTTGATTAGGTTTACATTTTAGAAAGATCATCCTGGAAACTGTATAGAAGATAAGTTAAGGGAAGAGATTGGAGACAAAAATATGGAAGATAATTTAAGTAATTCAGAAGAGACATTATTAGAGCCAGAATTAAGAAAATTGAGAGTGAAGAATGGTAACAGGTTCCAAAAATATTATGAAAGTAGAAGTGACACATCTTGGACCATTTGTATATGGTGATCATGATCTCCACGAAGTTGTTCATGTGTGGCACTAAAAATAAAGGAATAATTACACAATAGAAGGGCTAGATAATTACAAGTTCACCTTTCCCTATCTTCTAATTCCTTCATGTGCATAAAATATTACTTCCCAGTTACGTAATGATTTCCCCTGCTATATTACATGTTTTATGAAGAATTCTGTAAGTGAAAGTGGAAATAGTTTATTCAAATTGGATTAACTATCAGAAGCAAATGTATTGGTAAGTTGAGAAGAATGGCTATACCATAGCTAGGTTCTAAGAAAAAACATATTATGTATGTTTAACAACATCTACCATGTCTGTGGAAGAGAGAAATACCTTTTTATATCTTCTGCATTGTTATTATCTACATATCTACATATCTCTATATATCACCTTGCCTGCATAGATTTGTTAGAAAGAATATTTATTTATCAATAGCAAGGCCAAGAAAGACTTCCAAATTTGGTGAATTAAAATAAGCTTGTGCATGCCTTCATTAATTCCTTTATTTATTTATTTATTCATTCATTTAGATAAGATTTAGAGTGAGAATATAGATGTATTTCTCTCAAGGTACAAGATGGAAAGTAATGGCAAAACTGCAATTACTTCTGCACCAACCTAGTAATAAGGAAAAAGAAACAGTCTTTGTCCTTAAGATGCTTAAGGCTGAGAAGTAGACACTAGTTTAAGCATAACATGACATAATTAGACCATAATATGTGGATGTGCATACTTGTGGTAACAAATGTTACTAAGGGCAGTCAGTATCACTACAGTAGATATCAGATTAATACCATATAAGTATCTGGATCTTGTTTAGATCAGGTGTTGGCAAATGGTGAAATTTGGGTGAGCGAAAATAGGTGGCAGATTATGGCAGGCTATGGCTAGGTTATTAATCTGTCTCTCTAGTTCCTCTGCACCAATGATCTCTCCTTCTCTACCAATTCTCTATGCCCCTGGGACTCAGGGTTTGAGAGGGGCACGTCTGAATTTCTAGGGTTTTATGAAGCAATTTTCCTTCTTCATTAAGGGGTAAACTTGTAATCATCAAAGGCAAGGTAAAGTTATGCTAGTGAAAATAAAACACCTCACTCTCCACCAGAAATTCCAGCCTGTTTTAGAGAGGACTATTTGAGGATACCTGGGGGAATGCAGATATAACAAATAGTTTGGTCTAAATCTCATAACCCTTCTGGAATATATCTAGGTTCTATTTAAAAATGTCCAGAAGAAAGTGCAATGCTTTGCAGCAAACATATACAGCAACAGGGCACTGAAAAACTCCACCTCTGAGGAAGATCTCTAGACACAGTTTCTCTTAGGGTGTCTGGACCACACCACATAGACAGTATATTGAGTGCACACATGCGTGAAAATGAGTTACCTTCAGGAAACAATAAGGAACTTGCTCAATGGCCAATGTAAACCCAGTATCCTTAGAGAAGAGGTTGTCAACAATTCTCTAGAATTTATTGTGACACTGATCATCTTTGGATACATCTGGCTGACTCTTTGGGTATCTCTGTTCTAGGAAACTGTTTATCTAAGTCTGAGTTGGGATGGAAGCAACAGCAAAAAAGAAACAATAGCAAGCACAGTTTATTTCTATTTTCCCATAGGCTAATCAAATAGACACACAATAAATATGTACTGACCCAAGCAATAAATAAATATATATATTATATATATTTAATTCATAAAGGCTGAATGCATTTTCATTAATGCTGAGCTTTTTTTTAAAGAAAAAAGCCTCTGTTGCCTAGACTGGAGTGCAATGGTGGAATCATGGTGCACTGCAGCCATGATCTCTTGGACTCAAGTGATCCTCTTGCTTCAGCCTCCTGAGTAGCTGGGACCACAGGTGTGCACCAGTACATCAGGCTAATTTTTATTTTATTTTATTTTTGTAAAGATGGGGTTTCACTATGTTGCTCAGGCTTGTGTTGAACTCTGGTTTCAAGCAATGCTCCAGTCTTGCCCTCCCTAAATCCTAAGATTACAGGCATGAGCCATCGTGCCTGGCCCCCTGCTATTGTTTTTTAATAAAAGATAGGTTACTTTCATATTCTATCTTTCTACTGCTCCATTTATCACTTTCTTTCCTGAGTGGACATATGGTCTCCTGCAAAGGATATGTGCTATAAGCTGATGCTGCTTTCTCTTCTGTGTGTAATATCAAATATGTACATTATAGAATGTTCTGTCCTTTGATTCATTGCTTAATAGTAGATACTAATAAAGTATCATCATCATCATCACCAGGAATTATAGCATATACTTTGAGCCAGTATTAGTGTGCATGTCATTAACTGCCAACATTCTGTTAGTATCTTAATTGGGAATCAATTAAACTAACAAGGTCAATGGCAATTCTTTTTTCTTAAGCTTGAGAGCGCATTCACAACCATGACATTTTTTTTTCTCCTTCAGATGAAATGACTCTCTTTTTAAACATTCAGTAACTCCAACCCTAACACTTTTTCCCCAAACTGGCCTGCAGTGTAGATTGGACACACACACACACACACACACATGCACGCACACACACACACAGAGAATGTTGCTTGGGAAAGGGCTCCTCCTTTCTGACTTTCAGCGTACTGCTAGAGAGTTGAGCAGGTTCAATGATAAATCATGCAGTGTTTTGGTTTATTCTTCATTGCAATTTCCCAAAAACATTTTTGACAACCATTTAATTTGCAGTGGAATATTTATGCACTAACCCCACATTTCAAGCAATTTATTCTTGAAAATGAAGTGGGAACAATAGACACAATAGTATGATTTCAATAAATAACAAAAATTTACAGCAATTGTTGCCATATTAGGATATAGCTTACTATCTTCAGAAACAGATAAGATTTTAAGAGGAAAAATGCCTTTCAAAATGACAAACAAGATATAAAATTGAGACAAACAGCTCAGGAGAGTGAGTACCCAGCTGTGCATAGTATTATTTGTGAGCTTGTTTCATTTGCTTTTCTGAAGGATTCTGTTCCTTCCTGACTCTGGGATAGAGTATCCTTTTTAAAGGCTGTTACATAAGAAAAAGAGTACTCTACCCAACAATTTTGTCTGCTCTTTCTATTCACAAAGCATTCGAATTAGGCTAAGTTTCCCTATGTAAATTGGGAAAGAGTAAAAGTTTGCCTTTTTGACTTAATAGTAAAGCTTCTCATTTCACAGTCTTTGTTGCTGTAAAAAGAATCCATTCTGTCCTTTATAAACACTAATGGGATTGAGGGCAAACTGGATATTTATTTTTCAGTGACATGTTTCTTTGCAGAGTCTACAGCTTCTGATTGCTACAGTCAGACTTTCCAACAATTCACTCATCCTATTGTACTTAAATATTCTTTTAAGCCAAAGGCACTGCATTGCTACAACTACAGTGGGAATAAATCCATCAACAGATACCTCCTAAGCATTTACCATGTGTTAGACACTATGTTAGGCATGAAGAAGGTTTCAAACAACTGTAAAGCATCAAGGAGACTTCAATAGACTCAAAACTACATCAAGGGATAAATAATGGTGATTTAAAATATGAACAAAATGTTACTTCAGAACAAGACAATGCTCCAAGAAATGTCTCATTTTAGATGAATAAAATAGGATTACAAAGTGAGTACTTTATGCACTAAGTGGTCCAGAAACAAATGTCTCATCTCAGATAAATAAAGTAGGATTACAAAGTGAGAGTTACCCACTAACTGTTCCAGAAGCTGGAGGACAGAAAAAAAACGTTCTTAGAAAAGAAAAAAAAAAATTGGTGCTTGCTTTAGTAGCACATATACTAAAATTTTAAAGAAAAGAAGGAATTTGGGCTGGACCTACATATTATAAAAAGAGGTAGGTTTTGAAATAGAGAAGAGAAGGACGTATGAACTTTCACAAAGTGAAAATGATGATATGTGTATGGTCTGAATCTTCCTCTATCCCAAAATTTGTATGTTGAATTCTGACCCCCAAATTGATGGTATTGAGAGACAAGATCTTGTGGGAGGCAATTAGGTCATAAGGGTGGAGCCCTAATGAATGATATTAGTGCCCTTGTAAGAAACCCCAGAGAGATTCCTTATTCAGTCCACCATGGGAGGACACAGAGAGAAAAGAAGGCCATCTGTGTACCAGGAAGCATGCCCTCACTAGACACGAATCTCCTGGCACCTTGATCTTGGACTTCCCAGTCTCCAGTACTGTGAGAAATAAATCTCTGTTGTTTAAAAACCATCCAGTCTATGGTGTTTTTCTTTTAGCAGCCTGAATGGACTAAGACAATAGGGATGTTAAAAATTTTAAAGTTCTTCTGGAAGATACTAAACATAGCATTTTGTAGGAGAGAAATGTTTGTACTAGCACTGATGAAAATTAAGTAGAATAAGTATAAAAGTCCAGAGTTAAGGAATTTAAAGGCAGAGTGTTTTTCTGTATTCTATTTTATATCGTTTGAAATTTATTTGTTTTGTGTTGCCCCTCTTGCAGGGATGACATGTAATTTTAAATTTAATTTTAAAGGGACTAAAATGTATTCATATATTTATTTATATGTTCTTGAGTTTACTTTTCAAATTTAAGTAATGTTTTGATTATAGAGAATCTAGCACCGAAAAGAACAGAAGAAAAAAGCATGGACTCATAGAATGAATATTCTGGTTGGAGTTAACACAAAATCAATAAAATATATATGTGAAACACTTTACATTTTAGATATACCTAAGTATATAAAAATAAAGTCAAAAGAAAAAATATGAAGTGTTTGGGATGGTGCATTGAAGTGTTTGAGGGTTCAGCAAATGCCTCTCTGAGAAGGTGACTTGTGAGTAAAGACCAACAGGAGTGAGAGTCTTCCATGTGGATATTTGGGGGCAGGAAAGAACATGGCAATCAGGGGAAGGAGTATGTACAAGGCCCAAGAGAAGGAACAGTCCAGAGGGATTGGAACAGCATAAGCAAAAATAAGAGTGGTGAAGATGAAGTCAGAGAGAATAAGGATCAGCTCATGGAGGAGATTGCAGCCCTCCTGAGGACATTGGCTTTTACTCAGAACTGTGAAACTACTAAACGACCATGAGTGGAAGTTTGATGTGATCTGACTTATAATACATTATGCAGTGGATGTTAATATTACTATTGAATATATTTACAGACAAATGAGGTTTCAAAATTGCTACTGTTGACTTAGAAAGTTAAAAGTACAGAAGTTGAAAAATGTACTCAACTATGTGTGTACTTGTGTTAGTCCATTCTTGCATTGCTATAGTGAAACACCTGAGACTGGGAATTTTACAAAGAAAAGAGGTTTAATTGGCTCATAGTTCTGTAGGCTTTTCAAGGAGGCATGATACTAACATCTACTTGCCTTCTGGGGAGGCCTCAGGCAGCTTGCAATCATGGCAAAAGATGAAGGCAGAGAAGGCACATCACATGGCTAGAACATGAGCAAGAAAAAGAGAGAGTGGGGTAGGGAGGAGCCATACACTTTTCTTTTTTTTTTGAGATGGAGTCTCGCTCTGTCGCCCAGGCTGGAGTGCAGTGGCGCAATCTCGGCTCACTGCAAGCTCCGCCTCCCAGGTTCACGCCATTCTCCTGCCTCAGCCTCTCCGAGTAGCTGGGACTACAGGCGCCCGCCACCATGCTCGGCTAATTTTTTTGTATTTTTTTTTAATAGAGATGGGGTTTCACCGTGGTCTCGATCTTCTCACCTCGTGATCCGCCCGCCTCAGCCTCCCAAAGTGCTGGTATTACAAGCGTAAGCCACCACGCCCGGCCGGAGCCATACGCTTTTAAATGACCAGATCTTGCAAGAACTCTCTATTATAAAGACAGCACCGAGCCGTGAGGAATCCACCTCCATGATCCAAACACCTCCCACCAGGCCCTACCTCCATTATCGGGGATTACAATTCAAAACAAGGTTTTGTTGGGGACAAATATCCAAACTATACCATTCCACCCTGGCCCCTCCTGACGCTCATGTTCTTCGCACATTACAAAATATAATCACGCCTTTCCAAGAGTCCCTCAGAGTCTTAACTCATTTCTGCATTAACTCAAAAATCCAGTCTCATCTGAGACAAGGCAAATCCCTTCCATCAATGAGTCTGCAAAATTAAAAACCAGTTATTTAGTTCCAAGATGCAATAGAGGTATAGGAATTGGGTAAACATTGCCATTCCATAAAGAAGAAATTGGCCAAAGGAAAGGTACTACAGGGCCCATGCAAGTTTGAAACCTAGCAGGGAGGTAATTAAATCTTAAAGCTCCAAAATCATCTTCTTTGATTCCATGTCCCACATCCAGGGCACACTGGTACAAGTGGTGGTCTTCCAAGAATTTGGGCAGCTCTGCCTCTGTGGCTTTGCAGAGTGCAGCTTCTATGTCTACTCTCACAGGTTGTTGAGTGATTCCTTTACCAGTTTCACTAGGCAGTGGGCTGGTGGGACTCCATGTGCAGAATCTAAACCCACATTTCACCTTGACACTGATCTAGTGTACGTCCTCTGTGAGGGCTCTGACCTGGCAGCAGGCTTTTGCTTAGACACCCATGCTTTCTCATACATCCTCTGAAATCTAGGTAGAGAATTCCAAGCCTCTTTCACTCTTGTATTCTGTGTACTCACAGGCTAACACCATGTGGATGTCACCAAGGCTTACAGCTTACACCCTATGAAGCTGCAGTCTGAGCTATATCAGGGTTCCTTTGAGCCAAGGCTGGAGCCAGAGTGGACAGGAATCAAGGAGCAGTGTACTGAAGCTGTGCAGAGCAGTGGAGGTGCAGGCCCTGTACCTGGCCCACAAAACCATTCTTCCCTCCTAGGCCTCTGGGCCTGTGATGGAAGGGGTTGCCTGGGAGATCTCTGAAATGCCTTCAAGGCCTTTTCCCCAACGTCTTGGCTGTCAGCACTTGGCACCCTTTTAGTTAGGCAAATTTTTCTAGCAAATCTCCTTGAACTCCTCCCTGCAAAAAGCTTTTTCTTTCTCTGGCATATGGCCAGACTACAAATTTTCCAAACTTTTAGGCTCTGCTTCCTTTTTAAACACAATTTCCAACATTAGGTCCTTTATTTCTTCCTGCATCTGAATGTAGGCTGTTAGAAGCAGTCTAGTCACATCTTGAATGCTTTGCTGCTTAGAAATTTATTCTAATAGATACCCTAAATCAACATTTTGAAGTTCAAACTTCCACAGATTTCTAGGACATAAACAGAATGCAGCCAAGTTTTTTGCTGAGGCATAACATGTGTAACCTCTGCTCCATTTCCCAATAAGTTCCTCATTTCCATCTGAAACCTCCTTGGCCTGGAATTCCTTGTCCACATCACTATCAGCATTTTGCTTACAACCATTTAACCGGTCTGTAATGAGTTCCAAATTTTCCCTCATCTTCTTGTCTTCTTCTGAGTCCTTCGAACTTTTCTAACCTCTCTGCCGGTTATCCAGTCCCAAAGTTGCTTCCACAATTTCAGGCATCTTTATATCAATACCCCACTCCTTGGTACTGATTTTCTGGGTTAGGCAGTTCTTGCATTGCTATAAAGAAATACTTGAGACTGAGTAATTTACAAGAAAAGAGTTTTAATTGGTTCATAGTTCTACAGGCTGTACAGGTAACATAGTGCCAACATCTGCTTCTGGGGAGGCCTCCAGAAGCATTTAATCAGGGCAGGTAAAGCGAGAGGGGGCATTTCACATGGCAGGAGTAGAAGTAAGAGAGAGAGAGAGTGTGGGGCAAAGTGCCACACACTTTTAAATGACCAGATCTCATATGAAGTCAGAGCAAGAGTCCACTTATCACCAAGGGGATGGCCCAAGCCATTCATGAGGGATCCGCCCCCATGATCCAAACACCTCCCAACAGGACTCACCTCCAACACTGGGGATCACATTTCAACATGAGATTTGAGCAGACACAAATATCCAAACTATATTAATACTTCTAAAAGACTAACAACCAATACATATTAATATCTCCTAAAGTTAAGTTTTGAAATTCCTATGTAACAACTGTTTTTAAATTAAATTGGTACAATTTGTTGAAAGAGTGTAAAATCCTCAGACCTATGGGAGTTATGTTAATAAAATAATATACCTTTATGAAAGCACTTTCTGTTCTTTAGTAACTTAGTTTGGTTCAGCATTTCTATGTGAATTAGTGAACAAGCTTAAGATTGCAAGTGAGCTGATACGGATTTTAAAGCCAGATGAACAACTAACTAGCTCTACAGTTGTAGGTAAACAGTTAATTTATACAGACCTCAGCCAACAATTCCTACCCTGCCCATCTTATGTTATTCCTACTTTGGACCCTTTAAAATGCAAGCAGGGAACTCCCTCAAGTGCCGTTCCTCCAGTACTGAGCCAGATCACTCTATACTCCTTTTCCTATTTTCTGTTTTTCACTCTAATCTCCTGTGATTATTTAACTGCGGTTCTGTTTCATAGTCACCTCCAGTGCCCGTACCTTACTTGCTTTGTAAAGTACATACCTTACTTGCTGTGTAAAGTACTATTTTAACTCCCCATCTCCATCTCCCACCTTTCTCCCTGGACTCCATTCAATATTCTTCCTCCCATGATTCAGGAGTTCTCTTTGGTGTACTCCCACTTGGCTTGCCTGTCAAAACAGGGATGGATCTGTATAATTTTGTACACGGCTAACATTCCATACTAACAAATCCACACCTATGGTGACTTTTCCAAATACACTGTATTAATTTTTGCTTCTTCAGGTCCTCGACTGGTAATGTTAGTCTTGACTAACATGATGGATTCATAATTGATGACCTTTGGTAGTCATTGAAAATCTACCTAAGTTCCTTGCTGGACATTCAGTAGGCACTATGAAACCTATTCTGGGTATTTTGTCTTTGACTTGGACATTTGGAAACAGAGCAATACAATTATAATCCTCGCCATCAGCATAATCACTGACATCACCATAATTATTATAGTTAATGAATACTGAATACTTGCTGTGTATTAGGGTTAGAGCCAAGAATAGTATATGGGTCATCTCATTTAATCTTCACAACTATCCTAAGAAGCAATTATTAGTATTAACTCTATCACTTTAGATGATGGAACTGAGGTAAAGAAAGGATAGTTTATTTACTGAAAGTGAATTAATTGTAACTAATGAAGCTGGGATTTGAATCCATAACATCTGACTCTGAATATATTCCTTGAAGATGTCTCCAGCTATTTATTTTTGTCAATATAGTGAAATTAGGGTTAAAATTTTTCTTTTTTTTTTTTTTTTTTTTTGAGATGGAGTCTTGCTCTGTCCCCCAGGCTGGAGTGCAGTGGCGTGATCTCGGCTCACTGCAAGCTCCGCCTCACAGGTTCACGCCATTCTCCTGCCTCAGCCTCCCGAGTAGCTGGGACTACAGGCGCCCGCCACCACGCCCGGCTAATTTTTTGTATTTTTAGTAGAGACGGGGTTTCACCGTGTTAGCCAGGATGGTCTCGATCTCCTGACCTCGTGATCTGCCCGCCTCGGCCTCCCAAAGTGCTGGGATTACAGGCTTGAGCCACCGTGCCCGGCCAGGTTAAGATTTTTCTACAATAACAAAACTATAAAGATTTTGTTTAACTGGTATAAAAATGAATAAAAGTGGTAATATTTTTGAAATATTTGAGAATATGAGAAAAGGGGAATGACAACTTATGTGTATATAAATGTACACTACACATATACCAAATTATGGTGCTAATAAGGCAAATCCATACAATGTACTTCAGTACTTTTTAAAGCCTTGCATTAAAAATGGTGGGTGGTGTTATTGATTTGTGTCCTTTTAGATTTTGAAACAAATCATGCTGTATAACACAGGCCACATAGTATTTACAGATGAGCGAAAGCACTGACCAACTGTCCAAATACACAGAAAGCAGAGGAAATGATGTGAGTTTATTTGGAGATGCCTATCATCAACCTCACATTTCAGGCCATCGTAAAGCTGCAGAATACATTACAAACAGATTTGTTATAATTTAATAGTGTTTTTTCCCTCTTGGAACAAGAGAACATAAATGTGAGCAATAACATTTTAGGATATGTAATACTTCAGTATGTGCTTTCTTTGGCATTTTGATGAATAAAAGAAAAGATGAGAACAAAATTTTTCATCCAGGCAAATGGATCTGGATTATTAAAATATAAAAGCTGATCATACAACCCCATTAAACACAGTAAAGGGAAGATATAATAGCAGGAATACTAATGCTACGAAAAGTCCTCACAGGACACTGAAAAGAGGGCTGAACACAATCAGGAGGCTCAATGGTTCTTTCACTGACTGGCTGTAATTCACATAATTTCCCTGGATCTCAGTTTCTTCATTTGTAAAATGACTAATTTAGACTGAAATAATCTCTAGGATCCTTTCTAGTCCTAGCATTCTGTTATTTAGATTTTAATTAAAACAGAGAGTTCACTTGGGTGCCAAAATTTACCAGTGAAAACAACTTTAAATAATATGTATTACATTGTTTCTTGGGGACTGTAGGATTATTTTCATTTACAAAAGAGTTTGTGGTGGTAGAGTGAAAGAAGAATTCCCTCTGGAGTCATAGACTCAGGTTTTTATCCCAATACTTTCACACAGAAGCTATGAATGGGCTACATAAATCTGTTACATGTGGGGCTCAATATATTATTAGATGGTTGAAGTAACTTGGCCTATTTTACACAGATGAGATAAGCATTAAATAAAGCCATTTGAAAGGACTTTACAACTTATGAAATGACAGAACTATAAAAGACACCCACAGGCCTTTACAGGGACTCTCAGACCTTTAACACAAAAATTCTGTGAGGGCAGGGATGATGTCTATTAAGTTCATCATTTAATTCTCAGCATATAGCACAGTGTCTGGCTCAGAATAAGTGCTCAGTAACTATATTTATGATTGAATAAACAAACAGGTAGTTGACTTACTTTTGCATCACAGGGCCTTCCTATAATGTTTCAAATTGCTTTTATCAGTTGCATATCCATTGCATTCAGTACTAATCTTGATCATGTATTACAGACGGATCCTGATCTTTGACATCCTAGTAAATAAAAACAGGAATCTTTAGGAATCTTTTCATGGCACATCTTCTCTTAAGTCAGTTAATATAAAATACATTAACAGATTTAGTTGATAAAATGTAGGCTTTGTGTCTCACGGTTCTGGTTAAACTCTTATATCTTAACCTCGCTTAAATACTCAGAGACAGAAATTTCCTTGAATGATTATTAGGGAGTTAAGTTAGATTGGTTTATAAATTAGCTAATACAGTGCCTAGTTCATAATAGGCAGTAAATAAGCATGTATTCCTTTTTCCTCCATGCTATAATTTCCTATACTCAATGAGGAAGAGACTGAGTTAAACAAATGAGAAAATAAAATGTTCCATTGCTATATTTAAAGAATAAATATCTTATTTATAGGTGGGTTATAAGAAATTATAATATGTTAACTAAAATAAAAATTTGGGTATGCAGAGTGGAAGAAAAGTGATATATACATATCATCTAGAATATATGCTCGAAGAGGTTGTATGAACTTGATTTTGAGATGTAGTTGTATGCAAAAGTAGATGAGATGTGTTCTTATTTCGTGTTTTTCCTGGCTTCATTGGACTTTAGATTGATTTAAACATTAGAATAAGAGTGATTTTTTTTGATATGGATAAAAAGACCGGAATCTAAAATACCGGCTTTATGCTGTCCAGAATCTTTTCCAGTGGGACAGCAAACTTTTTCCGTAAAGTGACAGTAAATATTTTCAGCTTTGCAGGCCATATCTCTGTTTCAACTACCAAACTTTGTGGTTGTAGAATGAACACAGCCATAGACAAAACGTAAAATAATGGTCATGGCTGTGTTCCAATTAACCTTAATGACATTCATATTGTTGTCATATTTGGCCCAGGGTCCATAGTTTGCCACTCATTAATTAGTTCAATTGGCTACAAGGATTTTCCATAATTAATAATGAATGTCCTGTTACATGCCTAATCCTATACCATATACCTTATTTGACGGAACTGAATAGAATATACATGACATATCAGTCATGTAGCTCCATCAGTGGAATTATGAGCAAGTGACTCAAATTTCCGAAGCTGTACTATTGCCCCTTTCTAGAAATTCCTGTTTTGTTTCCCCATGTCTCCTCTTTCATCCAGTTAGATTCACTATACCATCCTCTATTTTATTAATTCATTTAATTAATACTTAGTCTTTTTCCCAGACTACTTATTTTTAAAAAATTTTCAATGACTGGCAAAAATTTCCCAATTCTTGTTTAGAGATAAATTTTAAAAAATTAAGGTGAACGTATTAATCCATATAGTGAAAAAACAGGTGCCAATGAGCAGCTGAAATAGATCGTTATGGTAGAAGGATTTTTTCTTAAATTCACTTCCACAGGGAGAGGATTTTTTTGATCTAAGGTTGGTACCAGGCTTAAAATTTCGTTATTTAATAACTCAAACTTCATTTTTTTATAGTGGAATTATGGCAGTGACATGCACATACATATATTCTCATATGTATATTTGTAGGTTAATTTCTATAAAACTAATAGTTTCTGTTGTTTTCAATCATTCACATTCCAATGTGAATTAAATTTTCTTATGCCTTCTCAACTGGGAGTAAACTAGAGTATAGAGTTCTCACAGATATACAACAGTGGTTCTTAAACTGTAACCAGCATCATGAAACATCACCTAGAAACTTATTAGGTCTATTGAATCAGAAACTCTGCAGTAGGGCAATCTAGAAATCTGAGTTTTATAAAGTCCTGCAGGTGATTCTAACGTTATAGTTTGAGAAACACTCTCCAAGAGGCTAATTAGGCAGGCTCCTTTTCTTTTCTCAACTCACTGTCTTTAGTAAACCAATTCCAAAAATCTTCTGAACAGGTCATTGTTTTCCATCCACTGACCCTTCTACTAAGTGAAAGTTAATATATGTGAAACACATAGAAGAATGCCTGGACTATGTGTATCCAACTCTGTTAAAATTTTTGTCTTATTTTTCTCTTGTTCTTACATACCTCCTTATCTAGCTTTAACTCCATGGTCAATCTTTACAAACATTATTTTGCTACTTGTTCAACTCTCTTGGCACTTTCTTACTTCATTATACTAGCTCGACAAAGCTATGAATATAATTTTCCAAGTGCTCTGAATACGTATCTGCACAGCTAAATGGGAGAAGAGACAGCCAGATGACTGGTCTCACTCAAAATTCATGATCACTAAACTCAAATGGGACATTATCTGAGCCCAATAATCAAACTATTATTTCCAAATCCCCCTCTCTCCCATTCCTCTGGCTAGATACTTCATAAAAGTTCATCTTTCAAATTTCTAACATCTCTTCCATTATTGCCAATCAAATCTGATAACTGTATTTCACTGAGATAATTCAAGCAATCAGAGAAATTTCTGGAAAATCCTACCTCATTTACTTATCCCATCTACTGCCGTATTCAGTATGCTCTATTAGCATTATGGATGGACTATCCATGATCCCACCTAGGGCCACCTCTCTATTGGTGTTAGATCCCATCCCTTCTGACCTACTAAAGACATTGCTTCAATAATTCTCCCATCTCCAACCTCTCTGGAAACAGTAAATTTTCCCTCTTTAGTGAATCATTCTCATCACTATACAAACAAGCCATTATTTTTCCCATCTTAAAAAAAAAAACTGTATTCATCTCACCTTCCCTCTTTATTTCTTTTTGTCTTTCTTTCTCTTTACCTCAAACTTTTAAAAGAGTTGTGTATACCTCGACCTTCTTAAAAGAGTTGTGTATACTGGTTCTCTTTCGTGTAACTTGGATCCACTCTGATGAGACATCCCCCCAGCTCCTAATACCCTACAAAAACTACACTTAACATTACCAACTACATGTATGTTGCTAGATCCAATAGTAATTTTTTGGTCATTTTCTTTTTCTTTTTTTTTTTTTTTGAGATGGAGTCTCACTCTGTTGCCCAGGCTGGAGTGCAATGGAGCGATTTCAGCTCACTGAAACCTCTGCCTCCTGGGTTCAAGCGATTCTCCTACCTCAGCCTTCCAAATAGCTGGGATTATAGGCACGTGCCACCACACCAGGCTAATTTTTTGTATTTTTAGTAGAGATGGGGTTTCACCATGTTGGTCAGGCTGGTCTCCAACTCCTGACCTCACGATCTGCCTGCCTTGCCCTCCCAAAGTGCTGGGATTACAGGCGTGAGCCACAGCGCAGCGCCCGGCCAGTCATTTTCATACTTTGTTCTCCCTAAAAAATTTATTCCACTTGACTCAAAGGACCTTCTATGGGCCTAGTTTCCCTGTTACTTTCTGGCTTCTTTCTCTTTATCTCTTAAAGCTTCTTGTCATTTTCCTGAACTCTAAATTGCAGAGTGACCTAAGACTCTGTTTTTGTACTTGTATTTGTACTCATTATTGATGTTATCAAGTAGATGACTCCCTTAGACTCCCGAGTCAAATATCAAAATGCTTACTGACATCTTCACTTGGATGACTAAAAGGCATCTGAAAATTAATATATTCAGGAGATTTCACAAGCAATAGGAACTAGATTTATCCACTCAATGATAAAATTAACAAACAATACAAAAATATATATAAACAATAATTTTTAAATATTGAAACTCCTGTAGTACAGGACAGAGATTTCTGAGAAAAGTGAACCAAGAGTTGAGTCTTATGTTGCTCCAACTTACTGTATAGGGACCATTCCAGGATTAAGCACATACAGGAGGTATCTAAGTGGAATCTGAGTTGAGGAGACAGAAATCCAGAAGGGTTAAGGTAGACTGAGTTAACAGTGCAGAGTGCCAGACAGAAGACAGCCACACATAGAGGGATTTTAGAGATCGGAAGAGGGTCTCCTCAAGTTTCCAACTGAGTATTGATCAGTGTATTTGTGTATGCAAACTACTTCAGGCTCAGGGGTGTGGGAGGCACCCAAAAGGAGCAAAAAGAACAATCTTTGGCATTTTCATAAGACCAGTAATGGTTTATGTTCTCACAAACCAGAGTAGAAAAACTTCATAATTCATCAAGTATTGGATAGAGTACTCAGAATAGTGTTGACTTAATAGTGGAACAAAATGAGTCCTGAAGAAACATTGTCCTGAATCAGCCTCACAAAGCACAAAAGGAAGCATTACAAAGATCAAAACATTTCTAAATAACATAATTGCCCCTTAGAACAATGCTCAAGAATATTCAAAGTAATGTCAAAAAATCCAGAACACAAAAAAATGAAAGTCACAATGCCCGACATCCATTCATAAATTATCAGCATGAAGAAAGATGAAAAATCAATCAATGGAAATAAGTTTATAAATAATTTAGATAATAGAATTAGTAGACAAGGGTTTAACAATAGTTATCATAAGCTGAATTCCACATGTTTAAGAAAGAAAAGATTAAGCATATTAAAAAAGTGAGAGAAGAAATGAAGATACAAATTGACTTCTAAAGAGGAAAACTACTTGTCTAAGTTAAAAAACACAACAAATTAGAGTTTGAAGAAAAAAAATTTAACTTGAAGGCATAGCAATAGAAACTGCAAAACAATAATAAAACCTCGAGTGACAACCAAGGAAACCCCAAAGTATTAGTGAGCAGTAATATAGCATCAGGTGGCCTAATATATGTATAAATGAAGTTTCCAAAGAAGGCTGTAAAAATAAGAGAAAAAAATTAGGAAATAAGGGAATAGTTTTTAAATTTAATAAGCAGTCTAAACATACAAAGTCAAGGAGCTCAACAAAACTCGAGCACAAAAATGTGGAAAAAATCTATACCAAGGCACATCCTAATCAAATTGCTTAAAACAAATGATAAAGAAAAATACCTTAAAAGTAGTCAGAGAGGGGAAAACCACACATTCAGAGAGGAACAGATAATGACAGCAGACTTCCCATTGGAAATAACAGAAGTGAAAAATCAAGAAAGTAGTATAGATAATTTACTAGAGGAAAAATTATCTAATTTTCAGTGAATATGAAGATTCCTGTTGGGCACGGTGGCTCACGCCTGTAATCCCAGGACTTTGGGAAGCTGAGGCAAGTGGATCACAAGGTCAGGAGTTCGAGGCCAGCCTGGCCAACATAGTGAAACCCCGTCTCTACTAAAAAAATACAAAAATTAGCTGGGCGTGATGGCGCATGCCTGTAATCCCAGCTACTTGGGAGGCTGAGGCTGGAGAATCGCTTGAACCTGGGAGGTGGAGGTTGCAGTGAGCCAAGATTGCACCACTGCACTCCAGCCTGGGTGACAGAACAAGACTGTATCTCAAAAAAAAGAAAAAAAACAAAGAAAGATTCCTTTACTCCTTTACAAAATCCTCTTCAGTCAACCTTCTTCTACAGACAGGACTGAAGTACTAATATTCATTTATAATGCATCAAGCTTAGTACATCTCTGTCCACTGTAGCATATACATTTCTAATATTCTTTTTTCTTTCATGGATATTTTCATCAGATCTGTGCACTTCTTAAAGATGGAATCTATCGATCATCTTGATCAGTACTTGGTATAAACTGGAATTTACTAAATCATAAAGAGGAGCAGAAGGTAAATTACTTTCATGTTGTAATTATAAAGATAATAGTTCACATTTATTGAATATTTACTATTTGTACATGAAATACTTTACACATTTTTACATAAAATATCTAGTTTAATAATGCTACCAAAGCTATAATGTAGTCTTATGGTTTGGCTGTGTGTTCCCACCCAAATCTCATCTCAAATTGTAATCCCCACAATCCCCGTACTTTGAAAGAGGAACCAGGTGGGAGATGATTGTATCATGGGGGCAACTTCCCCCCATGCTGTTCTCCTAACAGTGAGTTCTCGTGAGATCTTATGGTTTTATAAATCAGTTTTCCCTGCTCTTGCTTGCTCTCTCTTGCCTACCGCCATGTAAGATGTGCTTCTTCCCCTTCTGCCACGATTGTAAGTTTCCTGAGGTCTCTCAGCCATGTGGAACTGTGAGTCAATTTAACCTTTTTTGTTTAAAAATTACCTAGTCTAGGGTAGGGGTGGTATCTTCATAGCAATGTTAGAACAAACAAATATATGTAGGTACTTTTAACATCTATTTTTAGTGTGCCTTTCTTATTATCGAAGAAACAAAGCTTTGAGATGTAGCAAATGTTTTCTATAACAAAGCATCCCTTTCAGACTTGGGGTCCTAAAACCTGAATCGAGGGTATTATCTGCCCCTTAATAGTTCTGTGATTTTTTAGGAAGCTGTTTATCTTTCAGCTTTAGTTTCTTCACTTACAAAAATGGGATAATATATTACAAAGTTTCTCCTAATGATTAAATAAGATAACACACTTTAGAGTGTCTAGCATATGATAAGTAGCTAACAAATATCAATTATGTATTAGATCATAGTTACAGAAAGCTCTAATGCGGGAGGGCCCTCAGAAGGCCATCAAAGAAAAGGAACTTGTGTAAATACAAGTGCAAAATGGATGGGCAAAACACAACCCTCTCTGTGGTGTCAGTGCTGAACATACTTATTCTGTCTTCAATAGTTCCATGTTGTTTTATTTTATTTGTATTTATTTTACTTATTTATTTATTTATATTTTTTGAGACAGAGTCTAATTCTGTCACCCAGGCTGGGGTGCAGTGGTATAATCTTGGCTCACTGCAACCTCCGCCTTCTGGGTTCAAGTGATTGTCCTGCCTCAGCCTCCCAAGTACGTGGGATTACAGGTGTGTGCCACCATGCCTGGCTAATTTTTGTATTTTTAGTAGAGATGGGGCTTCTCCACCCACCTCAAGCTCCCAAATTGCTGGGATTACAGGCATGAGCCACTGCGCCCAGTTCCATATTGTTTTAATAACTTTGTGTTCTTTGAAAAATGGGGAGATAAATACTCTTTTTAAATGTATGTCTCTTCTACAGAGAAAGAGTTAAGAGAAGCCAGCATCTGTTGAAACCAGCATCCTGGTCTGCTATGATGAAGGGCTCATAAGGCATAGGAAGACCATTTGGCAACTATGGCTAATGGTGTCATAGCCACAGGACCACAATCTCAAAGAAAAGAAAGTCTACCTTTTGGGGCTGATTGAAAGGAGGATTTAGCACCTAAACACTTTTACAGGCCAATATTTTATGGGAATCAGTGCTCCTTTCCTGCTGATCTCTTTGGTGTGCATTCTTGCCCTAACCTTAAATAAAATCTTCTTAGAACTAAACCACCTCAAATACACAACCTTGTATTTAGTAACTTCTGAATGAAAATTGAACAAAAGCCAATTAAGAGCTTTGTTTTTACCTATGCAGATAACACCTCAATTAGTTGCATTTGTGACATGAATTTCCTTGGATAATTAGTCTCATGGACTTTTGCCAGAAGGCATATTTCCTTTTTCCCTCTGCACTTTCTAGCAGTGGCTGAGATAT
This sequence comes from Symphalangus syndactylus, assembly GCF_028878055.3. Classification (NCBI taxonomy): domain Eukaryota; kingdom Metazoa; phylum Chordata; class Mammalia; order Primates; family Hylobatidae; genus Symphalangus; species Symphalangus syndactylus. The sequence continues at coordinate 42,724,739 of NC_072423.2, forward strand.
TAGATGAACATTCTTACAACAAATTATATTAAGAAGTTTAATTAGTAGGAAATAAAATATTACACTGATATTAATCATTAAGTGGTTAGACTGCATCTAGACACTGACAACTATTTGATCTATGTAACCCTTTTAACAAACCAGCAATTGTGGCCCCTTTGTTCCATTGCTAGTTTGTCAAAATAATCTCCATTGAGTGGCTTTGCTTCTTTGTTCAGTCTTGCTAAATTTCTAGTGATTCTTTTGCATTTGTTGGCTTCTGTCTCCTAAAAGGCACATGATTCTTCATAGTCACTAAGATACAAAATTAATTTATTTTTTAATGCTCTCATTAACATACACTAGCCATCAATATCTGGTAGCCACTTAGAAATCTTCATGTAGCAACTTCAACCGAGCACCATATTTTCTCTTTACTGTAAGTGGCTCAGATCTTTGTTCCTCCAATCTGTAGACCTTGTAGTCCTTACTCCTTTCTAAACTACACTTCAACTGAATTAAACAAGGCTGAAATACTGTCTGATGTTTCCTATAGGAGGAGGATTTCTTTCACTGGCTGATGCAGTGAAATTTCACTGGCTGATGCAGCGAAATTTCTCTCTGCCTATCCCTCGGCCTTTGATAGTCTTTCGTTTTGCTTTGTACTTTCAGCTTCCTATCCAGCTTTTTTTTTTTCTTTCTTTTTTTTTTTCTTGAACATACCCATAGATTCCTTCTCAGAAAGCATTTAGTGTTTTTAATTTATATTTTAGGTTTTCAGTTGCCCATTGTGTAATCAATGATTGGAATTACTATTAATATCTTTCAGGTCTTTATATAATATAAATATTTTAAATGTTAGAATCCTATTATTTATATGATATGTGCAATCCTCTCATCTACTAAAATCTGGAAAGAATCTAGAAGTTTGCCATTATGTTAGCAAGACACACTTTTGTAGCTCAAATTTTAGTGTGTGTGTATACACACACACACACACAAACTTTGTGTCATTGCAAAACAACTTAATTTCTTCCTTCAGATGATAATTTTTATTAGTAAAGGGTAAGTTCCATGATAATTTTCTCATCAAGCTGACAAGAAATCCACTTCAATTTATTTGAAATTCTTACTTTTATATCAAAATTAAGCAGGTTGACCAGTATTCACCCATCTTTATCAATTAAAAATTATTGTTAAAATAGAGAAGAGTGAAGCATGATTTTCTTTACTGAGACTGATTTTTACATTATTACATATATGTGCTCTAATGTTAACCAAATTCATAATAATAAAAAAATTAAGAAGCTAATGGAATGTGAGTTGATCAGTCAATTATATTGGAAAAAAGATTACAAAAATTTGACTGTGTAAAGGTAGTATTTTGAACATAAGCCTATAAAATTGAATAACAGAAAGGACATAGGAGAAGGAGTAAAAAAATATTGTGTTTTATCTTTCTCTGCACTCATCATACATTTGGTTTGGGTAAATTTACTCACCTTACTCAGTCTTCTTAATTATTCATTTGGAAAGATAAACTGAGAAATATCTGTGGGTATTTTGTCTCTTCTAATAAGGAAATTCAAGAGTGTATTCAATGTGCATTAAAAGTTAGATTAAATCAGTCACAAAAAATCAGAAAACATATTAAGACACCATTTTCAATAGAACATGAAGTAAATATCTAAAATGATGAATGTTATATTAAGTCTTTGAGACAATCTCGTAAGTAGTTGTAGTATGCTGAGATGTATTATATGGCCTACCTATTCCAAAACACTCCACCTACTGGGTCCTCAGAGGGGAAACAACCTAGAATAATGTAAGTTGAATCACAGAAGCACAGCAGGCAGCCTCCAGAAGCTGAAAAAGGCAAGAAAACAGATTCTCCCCAGAACCTCCAGAAGGGAACACAGCCCTGCTGACAGCTTGATTTCAGCCCAGTGGGATTGTATTAGCCCAGTAGGACCAGTTCTACTTCTAACTTGTAAAACTGTAAGATAATCAATGTGTTATTTTAAGCCAGTGAGTTTTTGGTTAGTTTTTATGGCAGCCATAGAAAATTAATACAGATAGTTACAAAATAATATATTTTATTTTAATATTAATTAACTTTTTTCTATTAGAGAAGATAAATATACTTTTTTACACATGATTGGCCATTTATATTTTTTCTTATGTACATTTGTTGTTCATAATTACAATCCTTCTTGTTTCTCCAATATTCCTTTTTTTTCTTCTTTGCGACAGAGTCTCACTCTCTGTCACCCAGGCTGGAGTGCAGTGGCGCGATCTCGGCTCACTGCAACCTCCGCCTCCCTGGTTCAAGCAAATCTCCTGCCTCAGCCTCCTAAGTGGCTGGGACTACAGGCACCCACCACCATGCCTGGCTAATTTTTTTATTTTTTTCATTTTCTGTATTTTTAATAGAGACGGGGTTTCACTATGTTAGCCAGGGTGGTCTCAAACTTCTGACTCTGTGATCCACCCGCCTCGGCCTCCCAAAGTGCTGGGATTACAGGTGCCACTGCGCCTGGCCGATTCCTTTTTTGTCTTATCCCCAGTAGTCTTATGCATGATTTTGGGGAAATTATATTTTCTTATGTCTTATGTCTCTGTATAGCTAGTGCAGTCTGCTGTCTGATTTTCAGGAATTCCTTAAAATGTGTGATTTTCTGATGGTACTCTTTTTTCTTCCCTTGCTACTCTTTCGTTATGTAAAATGTGTTTCTTTTGCCATTTGATGGGAATTTAGATGGCAGGTGAAATAGAAATATCAGCTTAGCCTGCCTTCTTGACCCAACTACTATCACTTAATTTTTACAACAAATCTGTTATAAAGCTTGTAGAATTCCCATTATACAGAGGAGAAAACTGAGACTTAGAGAATTTAAATAACTTGTGCAAATAGACACATACCAACATGGAATCTGGGTGTGAAATCAGAAGTGTTGACCTCAAAGTCATTTTTTTACTTTCACTTCAATGTAATATAATGTCTTATGAAATTAATATATGATCTAGGTACTCTTGCTTTGAGGTATTTATACTTGTTGGCAGAGATGGGACTTTCTGAAGCTCTTTTCTGTCTAGTTTATTCTAGCAATGTCTAAATAAATAAGAGTAACATTTATTGGAAGTACTATTAATACACAAGAAATCATGGGTTCAAGTGACAAGCATGCATTCTGGAGTATAGCAGATTCCTATTTAGATTGTGGTTTTCAGTTCCAGTTATTAGCTATGTATCCTTGGACATGTGATAATTATTTTCAACTTTCTTATATTTTACCATCTTCATTTGCAAAATACATACAGTAACGTCTATTTCAAGGGCTTATGTAAGGATTGAGAGGCATATTTAAGAGCCTAGAAGAAGGTGGAGCATATGATAAACACTGACCAAAGGTTAGCTGTTTTCTCATCCCACCTATTATATTTAATTTTAAGAACAACCCAGAAGTTGTGTACTATCATTATATTACAGGCGAGAACGTTTTGGCTTAGAGAGGTGAAGCATGACTTGCACTAAGTCATGTATCTAATAAATGATGTAGCCAAATTTAGCATGAAAGTCTGTGGGACACTACACTTTTTGTTTTCTCCAGGGATTTTTCTAATTCAAATTCTGAACTTGGTACCACATGAACACTTCCTTTGATCTAAGCAGTCCCTTCCATTGGAATCCCCTGAGTTTACTTCTTCTCTTTGGTGTTTCAAGCCACTGGATTTAATTAAAGAGAACTGAGTTTCTGTTTGTTGGAAAACCTTCAGGAAAGGAACCTATTTTTAATGATTTGGAAAATGAAGAATTAAACAAATCTGAGCCTGTAGCTGCAATTATTAGCAAATAGTTTGGGTGATAGTACTATGGATGGAGAGGAACAAATGTTCCACAGCAGAGCAAAATCATTGCAAAGGGAAAAGACTCTTCTTCCATTCATGTAAATAAAAAGGCCTGGAATTAATTGGAAGTTGCCCAGATGCCTATATTTACCTCAAAAATATATAAGTCAGCCTGGATTTGGTTTTCTGCAATGAAAAATTGTACAAACAGTTTGCAAAAGTTTTGTTTGTGTTTTTTTTTTGTTTTGTTGTTATTGTGAAAATCAGTTATTTTTTGTCCACCCCAAAACATGCTAATAGGCATATTGCCAGTTATGTTGTTGTTGTAGTAATACACAGGGTCCTAGTTTTTATTCAGCTTTTACACCCAAAGAATAATGGAAATTGCTGAAAGAGGAAAGACTAATTCCCAAAATGAAAGAAGGGAGTTTAACAAGTTGGTTCTTTTTTTTTTCTTCTTCTGAGACGGAGTTTCGCTCTTGTCACCCAGGCTGGAGTGCAATGGCGAGATCTTGGCTCACTGCAACCTCCACCTCCTGGGTTCAAGCTGTTCTCCTGCCTCAGCCTCCCAAGTAGCTGGGATTACAGGCACCTGCTACCACACCCGGCTAATTTTTGTATTTTTAGTGGAGAAGGGGGTGTCGCCATGTTGGCCAGGCTGGTCTTGAACTCCTGACCTCAGGTGATCTGTCTGCCTCGGCCTCCCAAAGAACAAGTTGTTTCTTAGGGATAGTCATGTGCCATCATGCGCCACTTCAAAATTTCCCTAAGAATATTAATATTGTTATTTAATCCTCACCAAAATTTTAGGTAAGTATGTCAGGTTTCACATGCCCATGTAATAGATAAGACTTCTAGGGCGAAGAGACATTGTACCCTTTGCAGTATTTCAGTAGTGATTTGGTATCTGTTTGGAGTATAACACAAGTGTTAAGGCAATTAGTCTAATCCTGATTTGAATATATTTGAAATAGCTTAACAAAAGTGATTGCTTTTCACTGTGGCCATTCTATTAAAAGGATGAATCCCGATTACTAAAAAGAACCTCTTAGAAAGGTGATAGGTGATGCATCCCAGACCCTGAGTTTGTGTGGTAATTCACCCAAGTGTTTACCATAATAAAAGTTGGGTTTCTTTTTATACATTTTCATATATAACATGTGACCTAAAAAATCATTCAGCTTCAATGAATATATATATTCAAGTAAATTTGTAAAGTGTATCATGGCTATAGTGCAGTTACGGTCAAAATTTTTCTTTTAGGAAATCTACATCTTTGAAGTCCTTCAGGATGGATGATATAGAAATATCATCCTAAATGTTCATCAGATCCAAAGTGGACTGATTAGTGACTGAACACATCCTGGTCATGGGACTTCGGGGAATCACAGATGCAACATTAATTATAATTGTAATGGGACAGATCAACTGCTGCTGACGCTGCCTTTGCAGATACCAGCTTCACATGGACTAATGTGGTTTGACAGAGGAAGCCAGCAAGCATAATTCTACCAAACACACAATTTAAATATATAGCATAAACCTGCAGATCTGGAGGGAAACCTACAAATTAACCCCTGCAAACACTTCAGTTTACATAGGTGGCAACAGAGGCACAGACAGCAGAAGTAACTTACTCTAAGTCACTTTTGTCAGTGACGGATAGATTTGAAATTCAAGTTGGTCTTCTGGTGCCAGCTACCTTGGCCTACTTAACATTTTAAATTGTTATTTTGTGTATGAAAATAAACACGTGTAATTTTCAAACAACCTCAGATTCAACCATTAATTTAGAGATGCTTTCTTCTATATATTTATTAACATTACAAACTTTGTTTTTTTTTTTAACTTCTAAGTTCAAAGGTAAATGTGCAAGTTTGTTTATATAGGTAAACTTGTGTCGTGAGTTTTCTTTGTACAGATTATTGCATCACCTGAGTACACCCATTTGATGATCAAAAGAACAAGTAAATAAAAACACGTGCGCAATATAGACAACTTAGCCAGTAATCCTCTTCATGGCTTTACACAGACAAATATTGAAAATTTCAAGCCCCATTTTCTCAAATAGAAAATATTAAGGTTGAATTACCTTCTTAAGGTATATGAACATAAGTACAAAATGCAAATTCATAACAAATGAGTACATCGAAGATGGTACAGAGTAAAACAAAGTCTCCTCTGAGTACCAAAGGCAGAAAATGCTTTGTTTTGATATCTCCTGCCTGAAGGAAACTTTTTTTCTCTCCTTTGTTAACTGTAGTTGACTTCCCTCTGCAGATTTGAAACATCTATGACATCCATCAACATGATTATATACACTAGAAAAACGCTAAATCTTTGTTCTGTCTATTTTGGCATATAAAGATTCTGATTTAAAGTAAGCAAGATAAATAAGACATAGAGTATCAAAAAGTCTGATCTCCACATTCAAATTATCTGGCTGACCTGTGTATGCCACTGCACACACACACAAACACACACACACACACACACACACGATATCACTTACACATGGACTTATCACAGAGAAAGCACCACTTTCAACAGCATTATTCTCTATCTAGTTAGAATGCAGTTATTTGTTCAAAGTCACAAAACTTGGCTGGCAGCCCTACAAAACAAGATTTATTGAAATTCCCACCCAAATCTTGCTATGAATTCACCAATTAATATGATGAAACAATAATCATTAGAATGGAAAAATAGTACAAATATGAAGAAAAACATAAGTGATAATTTGGTACCAAATAATTTTGAAGAAATCCTTGTTTATAACAAATTAACCAAAAACTTATTTCAGAAATGTTTTTAAATAGTTTTTATGATTTATTTACTTTTGAAAAGTATGAAGCTTGTTCCTGGAAACTCTGGTTAAAAAACGCTAGGGCAGAGTTTAAAGTTAACAGCATGGACCATAGAACATTAGTTACCCAATAAAACCTTAATATTATTTCCTTCTGAAGAGAACTGCTTCTTCATTAATTTTTGAAATAAACAACACACTCAAAAGATTACTCATTCTTTTGTTGACTTCAGCCCAGTGTTCTTACATGTTCACACTAAAAAGTTCCATGAAGTTTATTTCAAGCAACAGGGGGCTGAGAAAGCTGATTTCACTTATAGTTTGAGGTTTCTTCCCCTGTCTTTAAATATTTATACTTCCAATAAACAAACACAGATGTTTAAAAAGAAAAAAAAACTAACTAAAAACCTTGCCCTGTGAAAACAGGCATATGGCAGAGGTTTTTCAGTATGGTTTGATTTGGAATATACTAGAAATGATGCAATTATTTAATGGTTTTGCATAACTAACACAAAAATTCTTTGGCTTATGTAGACAATAAAGTTTTTACAAGTCATCTAAACTTTTTACAAATGGATAAGTGATTACATTTAGATAGATGTGGCAGAGCTGTCTGTAAGACCGAAAATATCTGGCGCGATTCGAGTACATTAATCAAATACAGACAACTGGATAAGAATCATGAATAGATATTCTGTCTCTAGCTACAACATCAGTTAATATATCAGCAGGGAAGAATAATTAGGAAAGTCATCAGTTATATTTATATTTATACTTTATTATTGAAAGCTAATTGTTTCTGTAGCTAAAATATTATTTATTGATTATAGGCCATAGAAAGTTATTTATAATGAAACTATGCTTGATTATTCAAAGTATTGATTTTCACAAACGAAAGCTAAAACCACTAAAACAGTGATGTTGTGATAACCTGTGACCAAGCCATCAGCCATACTTGAAAATTTAACATTTAGCACTGGAGTTGAACCATAAACAAAAGGAAAATAAATAAGTCCATGCCCTGTTCTTATCTTGCACAGGTGTTAGCCTGGATTTAGTCTTGGCTAGATTTGGGAATATTTTGACATAAATAAAGATGTATTTACTCAATTTGATAAGCTGTTTCCCTAGCAATAAATTAAAATAACCACATCACAACTTTCTTGGATATCAAGTCAAATAATGAATGTAAAGTATACATAATAGGCATACAATTGTTTGTTTGTTTGTTTCTCATTTTACACTATTTCTGCTCTTTCCTGGTATTTTGATATCATAGAGAGACACTACTGTCTCTCTTAACCTCTCTATTGAAAAGGCATTGTCCTGGCCTGGGGAAACCAGAGTATGGCACAGTAAAACATTCAATAAAATTAAAGTATCCCCAGTTTTTATCTTCTGGCATGCCATTTCAGAGAACCTTGAGGGAAAAACAATGAGAGTGATATTGCTTGAATATTGTAGATGATTAGTCAGAATGAAATAACTGAATGATCAAAAAGGTCTGGATTCAAATTTTAGCTCTGTTACTTTCTAGGTGCATGACTCTAAATGAACTACTTAATCCCTCTGAGTTTTAGTTCTTCATCTATAAACTGTGAAAAATTACTCATCAGAGTTATTGGAGGAGTTAGAAACAATATATATGTAGTATATTCCATTTATTAGGTGCCACATGAAACAGAGAACCTGGATTTATGTTCCCCTGCAGAGGATTTCTGTTGTGTTGTGACTTCTGCACTGGGGTTTAAGGAGATAGCTACTCTTCAGCTTTGAGAGGATCCCTACTATTAATGCCTCACAAGGACCCCACATAAAAAGAAGATGAGAACAGATTTCTCTCTCTTTCAAACTTTTATCTGCTTTTGCTTTTCTTTCATGTCCTGTTGAAAAGACTGTGATTTGAGAGAAACTACAACATTTTCACTGAAATTAGAAAGGAATAAAACAATCATATGGTTTGGCTCTGTGTTCCCACCCAAATCTCACATTGAATTGTGATCTTGAGTGTTGAAGGTGGAGCCTGGAGCAAAGTGATTGAATCATGGGGGTGGTTTCTAATGATTTAGCACCATCCCCCTAGTGCTGTCTTGTGATAGAGTTCTCACAAGATCTGGTAGTTTGAAAGTGTGTAGCTCTTCTGCCTTTGTGTGCTTTCTCTCTCTCCTGCTTCCAAGTCAAGATGTGCTGGCTTCTCCTTTGCCCTTCTGCCATTATTGTAAGTTTCATGAGGCCTCCAAGCCATGCTTCCTGTATAGCCTGCAGAACTGTGAGTCGATTAAAGCTCTTTTCTTCATAAATTACCCAGTCTCAAGTAGTTCTTTATAGCAGTGTGGAACGAATTTAATACAAAGAAAAAATAAGTGGATGAAATGAGAGCAAATTAAAATTAAAATAATTCCTATTAAAAGGTTCAGAGGGCCCACGATGGTGCATGCCTGTAATCCCAGCACTTTGGGAGGCCGAGGTGGGTGGATCATTTGAGGTCAGGAGTTCAAGACCAGCCTGGCCAACATGGTGAAACCCCATCTTTACTAAAAATACAAAATTAGCCAGGCATGGTGGCTTGTGCCCGTAATCCCACTTACTGGGGAGGATGAGGCAGGATAATCACTTGAACCTGGGAGGGGGAGGTTGCAGTGAGTCAAGATTATGTCACTGCACTCCCACCTGGGTGACAGAGCGAGACTCTGTCTCAAAAAAAAAAAAAAGTTTCAGAGGCTGTGAACCTTGGTAGAACTCATGATATATGATGGAAAATGCCTGAAAGAATGAATGTGGGTATTTTGAACTTCATTCTGGTATTTACAAGACAGATATTTTCAATAGATGAATTGATTTTAATGTGAAAAATAGAAGAGAAAAATCATCTTTTAATGGAAGAAATTTAAACAAAAGCATTAATTGCACATTGGTTATATAATCATAAGTGGTAGTTATTTATTTCAATCATTCATTCATTTACTCAATCAAAATGTATTTATTATGTACTGAGTATAGGCTGGAGGATAATGAAGGAAAAAAGTAAACTCACTACTAGAACACCAACCTGCCTGCTACTATTTACTTTTCAGCAGTAAGAGCAGATTGGCTGCTTTGTGCATGTCCAGGTTTCCTAGCTACATTCAGTGGGATAAACAGGGTATCTGTGCTTACTCTATCTTAATCAGAACTGAAACTACACACTCTTTTAAATTCAGTGAAGTTTTTGCCTCCTACACTCCTCTGAAAATGCTCCCATGAGGTCATCAGGATTCTCCATGGTTCTAAATCCAGTGTTTAATCTCTGTCTTCAACTTTGTTAAAATTTAAGACTTCAATCAAATTTCGCCTTCTCAGGGAGGTTAATTCTAACTACTTTATTTAACACAATACGCCTCAGCTTTTCTGTGCCTTGCTTTACATTTTTTTCATAGCACTTTCATCTTCTCATATTTTCGACAATTCAGTAGTTTGTTTTATTCATTTCTTGACTGTACTAAAATGTAATAACCATGATGTCAATGGGCTTTTATTCCACATGCCTAAGATAGTGGTAAGCCTAGAAAGCCTTCAGCCAATATTTGTGGAATAAATGAATGTGCTTTAAGAATTTTTTAATTTATTTCTTTGAAAATTTATTTGTTTTTTATTTTCTATATGTTTTGTAGAAAAGTGTTAATGTAACAGACTGCTATGTTTAGAAAGCTCTTTTTTTGCCAGATTGGCCCTTGACTGGAATCTAGGAAACTGGATTTCAGAAAGGCCCCCACCATACCCAGAAATGATGAGTAGCATTTATTACATGCTTTTACAACTTCTTGGTTGGGGAATTAAGTACATCCTGTATGATTCCACTGGGAGAGTCTCTTGCAAGCCTGCATCTGGTTTCATCCGGACTTTGTGTACTTTCCCTTGCTGATTTTGTTGTGTATCCTTTCACTCTAATAAGTCATAACCATGAGGAAGACTATATTCAGAGTCCCATGAGTTATCCTAGTGAATCATTAAAACTGGGAATTGTTTTGGGGAACACGGACGCACACCCCACACATAAATGTGTATATATATATATATATATATATATATATATATATATATACACACACACAGACATATCTATCTATCTATCTATCTATCTATCTATCTATCTATCTATCATCTATCTAATTGGCACATATATATGGCATAAACTTGTCAGATAAAAATATAATTGATTATTGCCTTCTTGCCTTATTTCCATTATTTCTATGTTTTCTTTTTATTTTATCTTCTATTGCTTATATTGGAAAATTTCCTCAACTGGGCAGACATAGGTGATTATTAATTGATATTTAAAAGCAATGCCTCTAACATAGATTGGCAGTTTTGTTTGTACCGATGGGAGTCTTTGCTTAAGAGTGACCAGTAAGTAAGCCAACAATTATACTGGAGATTCCCGAATATAAAACTTCAGATATCTTTTTTTCCTGGAAATATTTACATGAGAATATTTCTCATGTTTATTTCCCAGAAGACAAAGTCTTCCTACTGCTATCCTCCATGTTTGGAGTGGTAATAGTAGTTTCTACCTTACCGACCTTTTTTAGTTCTATGCCTCAGTTCAGACCTCTACTTGCTCTAAGGCCCCAGTCTCTGCTGTGTTTTTGAGGGCACATTGGCTGCCTTACCATCGACATCCTGCTCTGCTGGCACACAAGGCCTAAGCGTCTCTCAGCCCTGCTTCATCAGTTATCACCCTCCTACCCCATCTGTTTTTAATTTTCAAAAGTGATGTTGAAATCTCTAATCATTGTGGATCCTTTTCTGCTTCTTCTGTTTTCTTTAATACTGTGGATTTATACATTTTTATTAGTTTTACTATTGTGTTAATAAGGTCTTGAAACAGACAGACGTTGGAAACCTCTGTTAAAGCCCAATTATAAACATCTTAACTATTTTACAAAATGATCTGTAGACATAATCCCTGAGCAGGATGTTAGGCTGTCTACCTGGTATGATTTCAGCAGTCACAAGATGCCTCTTCCCCCACAATCTCTGGTTTACCTGCTTCTTCACACATGGAAATCCTTGTTCCATTAAATAAACGCTTTAATTCCACCAGTAGAGACAACAGTGAACACGTAAATGTCTATGAAATGTTGGCATAATTCAAACTCATATTTAAAACATAGACTTTAGATTTTTTACTGAGAGCAAAGTTTGAAAAGGAAAAAGTAAACCATAGTGTTAAGACTCTATACCTAAAAGTAGGAATTTGAGCAGCAAAATAAACACTGAAGCAATGTATACAAGATGGGATACTCAGTTATTAAAATCAATTCACTTCTGATAAGGTTATATAAAACACAATATGAGCTGGACTGGGAAACAGACTTATAAACATACTCTTAGCATCACCAAAGGGTTCAGTGGTTTTTTGCTATGCCTGAAAGGGGTTACACTAGTGGTACTTAATTCCTCTTCACCTCTGCAATCTTATAATGCTTTAAAAATATTTGTCCTGGAACCACAATTATGTTTGCTGATCTAAATTTAGCATTATTATTGATCTTTAAATATTAGTATTTTTAAAATATTTGAACATATATCATTTTCTTGGATTTCCTTTTGTTGTTCCACAGTTAATGTTTCTCAAGTTTAAAGAATTTGTTTAAGAAAATCTTTATTTTATCTTAATTTTCAGTAATTTACTACCCCTCATTGATACAAAACCCCTTCAGCTTGCAGATTTTTCCTCTCCATATTGCTATGAACAGCACTGCCATTAGGCCTTGACAAGAAAAGACCTACCCCAGGATTCAAGTTTTAGGAGCTCATACATGGGGAATGCCTTCCTTAAATTTTTGAAGTCCCACTTTGATGGCCAGGAGTGGCCTGAGCTGACAGTGTTATAGGAACAGGGCCAGTAAGCCCGGATTCAGACCTTTTGAGATCTCATTCTTGGCTTCCACCAGATGTCCCTATCAGAAACTTATCCGTGTCAGAAACTTATATCCACAGAGTCATCCCAGGACCTGTGGCCAGGTCTTAGTTCTAAGAGGAAAGTCTGGAACCTCCCAGATGGCCAGTGCAGTATTTTCTTTAAAAGATCATGTGATATCCATCCACCAAAATGGTGCGAAGAAGACGATTTTGTGTCACTCATATATGTTATGCAATAAAACCTCTCCATAATAAGAAAATTTCAAGGCTCTGAAATCATGGTCCACTCTTCATGTAGTATGGACCCATGCATCAGCTTTCATTAATCTGTGATAGCACATCTAGTCTACAGCCCTCGAAGGCAGCAATTTTTGTGGCAGATATTATTTATACTGTGTGTCCTCTACTTCTGACATATAGGTGGTCATTCTACTCTTCTGCTAATGTCATGTTCTGGTTCAGGGAGTCCTCCAGGGATGGCCATGCCTTTCTCTCCAAGAGCTTTGGCAAACTCTACTCCAATCTGAACAGGTCTTTTGATTCTTGCACTTTTTTATCCCTAATTGATGTACTAATGTACTCTCCCAGATGTTATAAATGGAATAGACATTCCTTACACAAATGTAACTGCTTTCACTCTGACCATGGACTTCTCATCTTTCCTCCCTGCTAGTAGCAATGTGTGGAAGACAGGGGTGCATCATTTATATTTTTCTGCATACCCTGGGTAAAACTTGCATTTGAAGTCATTATCGACAAAGAACAGTCACAATATCTGAGACAGTCATTAGAAACCAGTGCTCATGGGTGGCTCAGTGGATGGTGCAGTATCATGAGCCATGAGGTAACCAGCATTAAATAAATGGTACTAGAGAAATGCAGAGGCAAAAACATCCAGAGTTATGGCATTGTGATTAATAACAGCATTGATGCCCTGCCTCTTATTGCAGTGAGATATGAAATTAGCTAGGAACAGTGCATTTGACAATAAATTATAGATATAGGTGGTTCCTGGACACTGTGAAGAGTCATCGTTGACTGGTCAATAATGAATAATATAAGCTTTCCTTTTTTATTATTCTAAATAACAATCAATAAATCACTATACCTTACATGGGCCCATGAATTTTATAAGTCCCTTTTAAATCAAATTATGTATATACATAGGAATCCCATACACACACCAAAATATTTGCCCAGAGCCCCACATACCCTAGAAGGAGCTCAGGCTATGAAAGCTAATTCATGTATTTTATCAAATCGTTTGAATTGGAAGAATCTATTGAACAATGATATTAGGGTTTCAATTTTCACTATTATATTTGACATAGTATATTTATAGATTAATAATTAAAGAGATCAGTTAAAAGATTTTAAAAGACATTGATATATAATTAAATATTATTTTTCTAATTTATTTGACCTTAGAATTTATTTCACAATTATGTGTTAATATGAAATTTAGATAATTTTTGAAACCTCTAAAATCCATGTAAATAAAACTTGATTAGTGTCTTGTCTGTAATATCATAGATTCAGTTTGAATATAGCTAGCTTAATTATTGCCTTTACAATTTAAAAGGCAAATTATATTTATTATAGAACCTAAAATATCAACATTTTTTACATTGGTACTAGGTATCTTCCTGTAATATTTTTGGAGTACTACATGTGTTATCACAAAAGCCAAGTTCTGAGGACTTCCAATATTCAAATTGAGATGAATTTCATAAAATAGAGTATTAGGCAATAAAATTTTAAAAAGTGTTTTCTATTTTTCTGTTGAATAGAAAAATCGAGTTGCAGAAACAAACTTGCAGTTTGAAACAACTTATACATAGTTTAAAATTCTTTACAACAGTAGAATATTTATATATGATGAATCAAAGAAAATTTGTAAAATAATAAATGCCACCTTAACAATGGAGGATGTGGTGGGAAAAAGAAAAATGAATGAGGTTGAGAATAACCCTTCAGAAGTCTTGAATCATATTTTACTTTTTTATTGACAAGCACACCAGTATTTCTTTAATTATTCATTAAATCTTTGTCTATTACTAAAAAACAATGTAATAAGTTTTTTTTTTTTTTTTTGAGACAGAGTCTCGCTCTGTCACCCAGGCTGGAGTGCAGTGGCGTGATCTCAGCTCACTGCAAGCTCCGCCTCCTGGGTTCACGCCATTCTCCTGCCTCAGCCTCCCTAGTAGCTGAGACTACGGGCGCCCGCCACCACGCCCGGCTAATTTTTTTGTATTTCTTAGTAGAGATGGGGTTTCACCATGTTAGCCAGGATGGTCTCGATCTCCTGACCTCGTGATCCACCCGCCTTGGCCTCCCAAAGTGCTGGGATTACAGGCGTGACCCACCGTGCCCGGCCGTAATAAGTTTTTAAAAAAATACTAAATACCTACTCTGTTTCCAAAAATACAAAATATATGCATAACTATTATATACAATAATTATATAAATATACAAAGTATTATATATAATAGTTACACATTTGTGTAATAGTTCTGTATGTATAACTTATATATAATAGTTATTAAACAGAAGTTATATATAAAGTTATTATATAGCTATATATGTTATGTAAGTTATATATGTATAACTATTATATATGATATATACATAAAACTTTATATAGATATATAATATATAGAGATATAATATATAGAGATTTAATATAGAGAGATATAATAGATATATGTTATATATCTATATAAAGTGAGTTATATATCTATATTATATATCTATATAAAATCAGTTATTATAATAAATACTAATAACTATAGTTTGCCAGGCAACTATAGTTTGCAAGCCAACAGAATACCTGAGACTCGGTAATTGATAAAGAAAAGAGGTTTAGTTGGCTCAGAGTTCTGCAGGCTGTAGAGAAAGCATGGCACTGGCATTTGCTCAGCTTCTAAGGAGACCTCAGGGAGCTTTTGTTCATGGTGAAAGGCAAAGGGGGAGCAGGCATGTCACACGGAGAGAGAGATAGCAAGAGCGGGGAGAGGTGCTTGCCACACGAAGTCAGGAAATCGAGACCATCCTGGCTAATACGGTGAAACCCCATCTCTACTAAAAATACAAAAAATTAGCCAGGCATGGTGGCAGGCGCCTGTAATCCCAGCTACTCGGGAGGCTGAGGCAGTTTTCTCTTTTCACTAGGATAGGATGTATCTCTCATTTTACACACCAGAAAACAGAACAAGAGAATTTATCTCTTGCCTCATATTCAAGCACTATATCTACTTAAGTACTGGTTCCTCATTCCCACTTCATTCTAAGGTATAACTATGGGGAAGTACGTGACATATGCTTATGTGAGTTATCATTTTTCTCTCTCTCTCTGTTTCTTTCATACTGATACATGGAAAGACAAACACCTCAGTCTTAAAGCTTTTGGCCTGAATGTGATTGAGTTGTCTCATGATGATGTGACTTTGGGTAGCATAGTGTTGAGGGAAAGGATTTCTGAGGAACCAGACAGGAAAAGGCAGAGATGCAGAAATGATGACAAGGGAAATATTACTAACATTTACAACCCTTAGGGACTGCTTATTTAATATTTGGACTTTTCTCATTCATAACTTTTAATCTCATTTATTAAACCCACTATTTGACTTACATCTCCACACTCTAACTAGAATGAAAACATAATGTTAAATATTTTCTAATAAACTGCTATTTTGGAAATAGTGGAATAAGAAAGTTCAACCAGTTGTTTTCATGATCTACAGGCCAGAATTAAATCACTTGCTTTTACGTCAGTGTCTGTGTATTTGGGGGAAACATTTATAAAACATGAATAAATATTCACTTGAAATTCTATAATTATGACAAATCCATTCCATTCAGGCCTATTCAACTGAGCTTTGCTCATGGAGATATCATTATTGTAACAATGTTCTCCTAAGTGAAACAAAAGGAATTTAGCAAAACCAATAAGCAATTGTGTTTTTCACTTAAAATGTCAGCATACAGGCTGGCACCGTGGCTCACTCCTATAATGCTAAAACTTTGGGAGGCTAAGGTGGGCAGATCACTTGAGCTCAGAAGTTCAAGACCAGTCTGGGCAATATGGCAAAACTCCTTCTTGACAAGAAGTACAAAAATTGGTCGGGTGTGGTGGCATGTGCCTGTAGTCCCAACAACTTGGGAGGCTGAAGTGAGAGGATTGCTTGAGCCCAGGAGGTGGAGGTTGCAGTGGACCATAATTGTGCCACAACACTTCAGCCTGGATGACAGAGTGAGACCCTGTAGTTAACTGGAATTACAAAAATCACTAAATATAGAGATTCTTCCTCAAATAAACTTATTTTCTTCCCTTACCCTTATGCATATCCACTAGTGAACCTTAAAAATCATAAAAACATTACATTAAAAATAGTTATTAATTATTCTATGCTGTAAAGCTAAAAATGGCATAGGATTCATGAGAATCAGAAGGATGAAAGTACTTCTAAAGTGAACATAAAACAGTGAAATGTTCTTTTCATTTAACTGAGAGAAATAAAGAAACAGAGCTAAAAGGGAAGAAATTAAGATGATATTTGAAAATAATTTCCGTGTTTCTATTTTGTTTCTGATAGCTTTGTCGTAGTCATTCAGGTCAAGGATGTTATTTATGCTTAAACATTTCTCTTGCCACATTGATTTTTTTCACCAAAACCAGCAAAAATATGTCATTAGACATATACACATATACATGCATATGTATATTTCTATCAAACATCAGCTTTTTCAGATGCATTGCTCCTACTTAGCCTAATTTCCTACCATTTATTTGAGGCACAGGGGAGCCAAAGACAAGATGAATTTTAAGGTTATATATCCAGAGTAAAATAGTCTCTACCTATTTAATGGTATGAATTCAGAATTAACAGCAACGGAACTCAAAGGAATATACCTAAAACTGGTCATGTTAAAGAGCCAAAATTCTCACATTGACTATATCAATAGGTCGCTAAGAATCTAAGACTTTATAGAATGTTGGCATAAGGTGAACAAATTAATCCGTGATTTCCCAGTATTGATTTAGCTTGAATTCATTTATGAGATTGTTTTAACAGAAAACAAGCCTTGTGGTTCAGAGTCTAAGACACATCAGTTTGGGATGGGAAGAAGTCTAAATCAAGAGACAGCATGCATCCTGCCTTGAATGGTGAAAATAAAAATTAGGCATTTAGCTAAGAATCAATTGTATTTATACAACAACATAAAATAAAAACCACTTACTTTAACTGACTTGTGCAAATAGCTTCAAAAGTTAGATGCAACTTCATAGAACATATATCCAACACTTCAACCTTCCCTTCATGTAAGAATCTTTTCTATCTGACTGAAAATCATTTGGCCTCTCCTGAAACAATTTTAGTGATGGGTAGATCATTACTTCGAAAAGAAGCTGCATACGTTGGGATGCCTGGCACTAGAAAGAGCTTCTCCTTGCCATTCTCAGTTCAAGCTTTGGGGTAGTCCAGAGTAAATTTAAGCCCATGTTTACCTGATAGCCCTGCACACATACGAGATGCTTTTCAAATTCTTCCCTAAGTTAATCAACTAGAATTTCTTCAATTATTCTATATAAAATAGAATTTGTAAGACAGCTTTAGTGTTTGTTTTATTTTGATAAAATGAACAAAATGATAAAAGCTATCACAGCCTCATCTCAAGACATGAGCAGGCTTCCATAACAATGTACATAATTGCCATTTTGAAACCATTTCAGACAGAATGCAAACAAAAATATAACCAGGTTTTGAAGAAGAGTTAACCACATTGGAGACATAAGGTAGGAATCATAAAATAGAATTACTATAGGCATGAATCTAGGAAGGCCTCCAAAAAACCTAATAATATTAAGATCCTGCACTGGTACTCCTACTGGTTAAATGTCTATTTTCCTACCAGAATATTCAGGTGGTCTAATGACTAAAGCAAGATGGAAATTAACATTGCACAGTAATGTACACTATAACTGCTAAGACTTGTGTCTTTTATTTTTGTAGGCAGGATGAGGGCATCTCTGTTGGAGTTCCTTTTTTTTTTTTTTCGACAGAGTTTCGCTCTTTTCGCCCAGGCTGGAGTGCAGTGGTGTGATCTCGGCTCACTGCGACATCCGGCCTCCCAGTTCAAGTGACTGTCCTGCCTCAGCCTCCTGAGTAGCTGGGATTATAGGCACCCGCCACCACACGCGGCTAATTTTTGTATTTTTAGTAGAGATGGGGTTTTGCCATGTTGGCCAGGCTGGTCTCGAACTCCCGACTTTAGGTGATCCACCCATCTTGGCCCCCCAAAGTGCTGGGATTATAGGTGTGAGCCACCGCGCCTGGCCCAGAGATCCATTTTGTTAAGTGGCAACATGAAAGTATTTTTTATGTGGCAATTCAAATATATACAAATCGTGTGATTAAGCAAAGAGATGATTCGTGTGTGTCCATTTTTACATATTGTTTTTGGCAGCAAATCTAAACTTCTAATCTCCTCTGTGATACTAAGGCTGAAACTGGGCAAATGACATTGTCGAGATTTTTTGCTACCTGGATCTATGTTAAATACTGCCAAGGGGAGTAACTACAGTGAAATAAAAAGGCAGAAAACAGAAAAAAAGTCTTCTTGTTTATTTTAAATGACCTTATTAAGGTATAATTAACATACAACAAACTGCACATATTTAAAATATGCAATTGGCTAAGTTTGGCCTGTGTATACATCCATGAAAATGTAACCATGATCAAGATACTGAATATATCTATCACCTCCGGAAGTTTCCTGCTGTTCCTTGTAATCCCTTTCTCTCACTCCTCCCACCCTGTCTCCAGACAACCACTAATGTGCATTCAGTCCCTGTAACTTAGTTTGCAGTTTTGAGAATTTTATATAAAGGTAATCATATAGTTTGGATTCTTTTATGTTTGGCTTCTTCACTCATGACTTTTTGTGATTCACTCATGTTGTTGCGTGTATCAGTAGTTCATTGCTTTCTATTGCTCAGTAGTATTCCATTGTACAGGCCTACCAAAATTTATCCATTTACATATCAATAGAAATTTTTGCATTTTTTGATTATTGCAAATAAGGCAACAATGAACATCCCTATGCAAGTTTTATTATGGACATATGTGTTCTCTTCTCTTGGATAAATACCTAGGAGTTGGATATCCAGTTAATATAGTCGTTGTATGTTTAAATTTATCAATCTTCTAAGGTGTTTTTTTCCGAAGTGGCTGCACCATTTCACATTCCTCCTATCCACGTAGGAGAATTCCAGTTTTTCCAAATTCTGTCAAAATTTGGTATGGTCAGTCTTTTTAATTTTAGTAATTGTGATCAATGTGTAGTGGTATTTTATTGTGGATTTAACTATGCTTTCCTAATGACTAATGATGTTGAATATCTTTTTATATGCTTATTTGTCTCCCATATATTTTTGGTGAAGTGACTGTTCAACTAACTATTTTGTCCATTTTTTATTTGAATATTTGATTTTTTTTTGAGATGGAGTTTCACTCTGTCACCCAGGCTGGAGTGCAGTGGCGCAATCTCGGCTCACTGCAACCTCTCCCTCCTGGGTTCAAATTATTCTCCTGCCTCAGCCTCTCGAGTAGCTGGGGTTACAGGCTCATGCCATCACACCCGGCTAACTTTTTGTACTTTGGTAGAGATGGGTTTTGCCATGTTGGCTAAGCTGGTCTCAAACTCCTGACCTCAAGTGATCCTCCCGCCTAGGCCTCACAAATTGCTGGGATTACAGACATGAGCCACTACTCCTGGCCAGCCCACAGCACCTGGCCTATTTTTGAGTTTTGAGAATTCTTTATATAATCTGAATACAAACCCATTATCAAATCAATGTTTTGCAAGTTCTTTCTCCTAGTTTGCAGCTTACCTTTTAATGCTCTTAACACTGTCCTAACAGATTGTTTCTTAATTTTGATGGTCTAATTTATCAATTTATTTCTTCTATGTATTCTGCTTTTAGTGTTGTATCTGAAAAGTCTTTGCTTATGCCAGTACCGTAGATTATCTCCTATGTTTTCTTCTAGAAATGTTGTAGTTTTAGATTTAAAATTTTCTTCTATGATAGATCTTAAGTTAATTTATGTACATAGTGTGAGGTATGGATCAAAACACACTTGAAAAATATTTTTGCATTTGAATATTCATTTGGTATTATACCGTTTGCTGGGAAGACTATCCTTTCTCCATTGAACTTGTCTTTGTCAAATATCAGCTGCCTATATATGCATGTGTCTATTTCTGGATTTTCTGATCTGTTCCATTGGCTTATTCTTCTGTCTTAATGTTTAATATCATTTTATATTGATTATTGTTTCTTTATTATGAACCTTGAAATCTGGTAATATCCCTCCCTCACTTTGTTCTTCTTCTTTAATTTTCTTTTGGCTATTCTTACTGCTTTGCATTTCTATATGAACTCCAGAATAAGTTTGTTAAATTCCACAAAATGTTAGCTGGAATTCTGAGGAATTGCATTGTTTCCTTATATCAACTTATAAACAATTTGCTTCCTACAATATTGAAAATTTTTATCTGTTAAGAGGTATGTCTCTCCATTGATTTGTCTTCTTTATCTCAGTAATATTTTACAGCTTACAGTGTACTGGTCTTGTACATCTTCTGTCAGGTTAATGAATATAGTTCTTTTTTATTGTACATATATTTTTTCAAAATTTTAATTTGCAATTGTTTGTTGCTAATAAACAGGATTACAATTATTTTTATATTAATCTATAATCCTATAGTCTTGCTAAAAACACTTAATACTTCTTGTAGCTTTGTATATAGGAAATCACGTCA
The DNA here is from genome assembly GCF_028878055.3 of Symphalangus syndactylus. Classification (NCBI taxonomy): domain Eukaryota; kingdom Metazoa; phylum Chordata; class Mammalia; order Primates; family Hylobatidae; genus Symphalangus; species Symphalangus syndactylus. The sequence continues at coordinate 42,746,103 of NC_072423.2, forward strand.
TGTGTCAATAAAGACAGTTTCACTTCTTCCTTTACAATTAGGACAGCTTTAATTCCTTTGTTTTGCTTTGTTGCTTAGCTAGAATGTCCAGTACATATTCCAGAACCTCTGATTCTAGGGGAAAGACATTTAGTTTTTAATTATTAAATATCACATTGAGTAAAATTTTCTGTAATTTTTCACTTATCAGGTGAAGAAAGTTTCTTTTTTTTTCTTAGTTTGCTGCGAGTTTTTATAATAAAGACAATGCTTCCTGTTGGAGTATAGCACAGTCATACTTACCATCCATTTTAAAGAATGGTGATTCTCTAAACTTAATAATCATTTTTGGTAATTTAACTCATTTTGTGTTCTGGTATCTCCTGTTCCTATTTGTGTCACTTGTGAAAATTCAATCTTTGTGATTTGGCTGAAAATTGCTGGTACTCTGTAATTAGTGCTATAAGTAATAAACTGTCTTTCGTCTCTGACCTAGGAGTTTTGTGTCTTCTACAAATATCCATGAAAATATGGCAGACTCTTTCAAGCTAAGTAAAATATTGAATGCTGCAGAGCTCTTGAGAGTACTAAGCTCCATTTTCTTTAGGTCTAAGAATGAGATTTCACAAAAAGAAACAGTTTTATAGTGAAGATGACTAAAGGGAACACATAGTTTATCATGACTATGAAACTCAAGAGCATGAAGTTAGAAGTTGTCTCTCAAGGGTTCTGGCTAAGCCCATAGTCCAATACATAGAAAGGTCTGAGAGTCCTAATTAAAAAAGCAATTATCATGAAATACAATAAACTGAATAATTTCATGTAGTTTATCAAACACCAGGTGCTAAATTCCTTGAAAGTATTAACTAATTTAATTATTATAATAACTCCATCCCTTTGTTATGTGTCAGCATTTTTACAGCATTCTACTCAAATCATCTTACAATGTTTTACTGGAATTTTAAGGTCTGCTTGGTAGCAGTGCAATGAGAGGAAACAGATAATCTGTTTTTGCTTGCTTGTTTGCTTTTTTTGTTTTAAATCTGGCACTCTCAACTTCAACATGGCTTCCAGGAAATGATAATCATGTTCTATCAGTAATTAGTATTCTAAAGAAAGGTACTCACCCTCTTCTGTACACATTCCACATGCCAAGTGGTATGTTACTCAAACATCACAGCTGCACAAACATATGTGGGTTATGTACACAATGTATCACTCCCATGCCCACACACACATGCACACACTCTCTCTCACACACACACAGACACACACACATGCACCCAGATTTTTTGGCAGTTGCTTTGTGTTGTATTTCTACATAACAGGCTTATGGCTTCCAAGAGGATAAGATAAGAGAATTATGCTGAATAGGCACCATTTTCTACTCATTACAATACTAAGTTATAGGAATAAACTATTGAGACTACTGATTTGACAGAGTAATGTACTTGCTCAAATACAAATCAATTACAGCACAGCTTAAAATGCTATTGTCTCACTAGAGTATCAATGGTAGAGCAAGCATGTATTCCAATGTTCTGAACTATTGAGATGCTTAAGCTTATATGAACAGCTGAAACACATAAATTTCCGGAAGCTTGTTTCTAATCAGTACTTTAGCTAGTTGTGCCTATCCTGACACTTCTCTTCTCCACCTTTTGTAAAATTGTCCACAATGAAGGTCTTAACATGCCGAAGAGTGACAAAATATCAACCATTATTCTTGGAAGTAAAGAACATCAGCACAAGTTTCCTCTCTACTTTTTTTTTTTTTAATCAATCAGCACCAATATTTGATATGGAAGGATGGTGTAAGGATCCTGTCACAAAGTCAGATAGACTTTGAAAGGCAAATAATACCATCTTCTGAGTCTCATATTTTATTCTACTTTTTACTTTATACGTTTATTGTAAAAACACAATACGACAAAGTATATAAAATGCCCACAAAATTGCTGGAATTTGTCCGGGTGTGGTGGCTCATGCCTGTAATCCCAGCACTTTGGGAGGCTGAGGTGGGCAGATCACCTGAGTTCAGGAGTTTGAGACCAGCCTGGCCAACATGGTGAAACCCCATCTCTACTAAAAATACAAAAATTAGCCAAGCGTGATGGCAAGTACCTGTAATCCCAGCTACTCCGGAGGCTGAGGCAGGAGAATCGCTTGAACCCAGGAGGCGGAGGTTGCAGTGAGCCGAGATCGAGTCATTGCACTCCAGCCTAGGCAACAAGAGAGAGACTTTGTCTCAAAAAGAAAAAAAAAATTGCTGGAATTTAATGACTAGTAAGTCTTTCCTATACTCCTCCTTTTCCAGGAGCTCCCATGACTTACACATGGCAGCAACCATAAGAAATCTAAAAAGAAAAAAACCGTTAGTAATAAATTTTTAAAAAGACATTAACAACCTACCAATTTTTTGATCAATGAATGATAGAATCTCCAAATATTACCATGAAAAATATTTCTACTAAAGGAGAACAGGAAATGCCAACACAAAATATGCTGCTTGGGCATGCTGACTAATGGAAACTGAAGGCACTTGGGGAACAGCAAATGCAGGAAGGGACTTTCTCTGAACTTCCTTAATCTGCCTAAAGACAGATTGCCCAAAAGGAGCACAATTGTCGGGAAAACCCTCCCCAGGAAACTCATCAACTCAGATGGTTAGGAAAGGTTAACTCAAGAGGAGAAGAAACTGGAGGTGACATCATGCCTAGACAGAATTTGTTACAGGCTGTCACCTCTTCTTTTGAGGGCTCATTCATCTTTCTCAAAAATCATTTACTGTAGTCTAAATTGCCTATCTCTCCCTTCCACTCTGCCTAATGAAGAGGACATGTAAGCTTCTAGATCTCACTGAGTTTCGTATACTCACTTTTCTTTCATGTGAGGCTCCTGTGTATGTAATAAATGGGTATACCTTTTTTTCCTATTAATCTGTCTACTGTCAGTTTATTTCATAGACTCCATTATCAAACTCTCAGAGAGTAAAAAGAGTTTCCCTCCCCTATAATCCTATGATCTTTCATATTTGAAGATTATGTTCTCTCATCTGAATTCTGGATTATGTGGCTGAAGGTATAGGTACTACAACCTTTTTCTCATTAGCGTAATCCCAGTTTTCTTAAAGAGGAAATGGATACCTGTAAGAAACAAGTTTCAGCCACCTTGCAGCAATGCGTGACTAAGTTATACAGTAATGACTAGGAAGATGAGACCAAAAGTGCAATGAGAATTTCTGGCCACTTTTTTTGTTTTCTTGATTCAGGCAACATTTTTTCTCTCTTGTTCTTTCTCTTCCTGAGAACTCAGATACAACATCTTGCATACGATGTCAATCGTGAATAGTAATGATATTGTGATGTTAAGGGAAATAGTTACATTCCTGATACTATATTTTACACCTTCAGTTCTAAACTTCTATTATGTCATTTTCTTTATCTCATTCTTTTCAAAGATCATATAGCATGTTTTAAGTTACAGGTTTTGAAAGTTTAGTGATCACGAGTTCCAAGCTTGTCATTTTTCAGCTAGAAAGCATAAAAATGTTGAAAAAATTGAATGTCGCCAACTCTGTAGGGGTAGAAGTTGTATAGACTATAATTGACAGGCAAATAATTCTTTTACTCAATAATGCATATTAATTTTGTCCAGTAAAGATATAATTGATTTTCATCCTAAAGATTACCTCAAATAATACATTTTATTTCCCTATAGGATGTTAATTAGTTTGCTTCTATTAGCAAATTTATTTTGGCATTACTGCTTATCTAGATATGTGTACGGTTTCCAAATTCACCTTTTACTGATTACCTTATTCAATTAATGAGTTAAATGAAATTGATATCTGATTATATATTTACATGAGTAATGTTTTTAACTTTTTGACAAGTTATACTTCAATGTTGCCACTAATTCAATTTATAAGTGAAGCAAATATGATTCTGCATGGTAAAATAGTGGCTGAATTTAATTAGCTGAATACTAGCAAATCGTAGACCAGAGTCTAATTTTTCCTTTTTATTCTGCCTACTAATACTTAATTCATGATATATCCTAAAACTTCAGCTTATATTTTTTAACTTTTACTTCTCTACAATTCTGTTTTTTACTTCTGATTACCTACTCCCATCAACATACACGTGCACTCACACAATCCAAACAGGAGGGACCTGAAAGTATTATGAAATCCAAGAAACATTGCCAAAACAGTCTATTTCGTTGAATTTCTTCATTATTTTTATTTTCAGCAGTCGTAAGATGAGGAACTACAAGACAAACAGGGCAGCCCCACGTTAGTGAATAGAAACATGCAAACAACATTTTAGTTTGTTTCTAGTCACTAAATTGCTACAGCCTTCAGTAAACAATGGTTATTTAAGTATGAAGGGATGTTAAGGGTTATTTATTTTTTAATTGTATTTAATTGTATTGCTTGTGTGTACAGGATTACCATATTTGCAACCTTCTGGCCATTATTTTTTCTTTTTCTTTTCATTATGCCAGTTTAGGAATAATGTTTTCCTTCTGGACTGAAAGATGTTTCCACTTAAAACAATGGTGGACATGTCAAAGAACCACAGAATTTTTCTTTTTTTCAAAAAATAGCATGTTTGCTTTTTAAAGAAAATTTATGAGAGAAAAGGATATGTAGTTTAAGAACAGCATATGAATGAAAAGATGTGTCTAATTAGACTACTGTTTCTCTGTCAGAGACTGAGAGCTTTGCAGAAAAGTAAACAACGCTTTTTACTCCCTGGGTAGAAATATTCCTTCAGGTTTATTTTCCTCTTTGAATAGCATAGAAAGGAGAGAAGAAGGAGAGAGAGAACTCTAGTTTTGGTAGGGATTTCAAAATGATTCTCTGCACAATATTTCTTTCTGAAAGAACAGCATATGCATAAAATAGCTCATTAGCTCTGCTCAACACTGACTCAAAGCTAGCTCTGAGATCTCCTAGTGTTCTTTATGTCAACAACCCTTAGCTACTGAAGACCTTAGTTCAAACCAGTGTTTCCAAAACTGTGCTGTGGGAAAGCTTCACTGGGTGTTAGCAGTTACTGGGTGAGAAGAGGGAGGGGAGCAGGTGGGTAGTTTACAATTAAATCTGCTTGTGAAACTCTAGGCTAATTAAAGTTAAATAGGTTTCTTTCTTTACAGGATGTTTAAGATATTTTGTTATGATAATTTAACATTTTACAATTTATATTTATTATTTATTTTAAGTTAGCTTTTTGAGATTGTGTGATGGAAGACTGGTGGGCATCTCTTAGCATCTTGCTGTCTGGAAAGGGCAGCTCTAGAGAAAAGATAATCTTAACACTAAACTGAAAGCTCTGTGATGAAAATACCATATCTCCCTTGTTCATCACCGCATTCCCTTTGGCAGGCACTGGAGACATTCAATAGGTATTTTCTGACTACAATGTTATCTCTTTTTTAACCAACCATATTAACCATGTGTCTTCTACCTTAAACAGTCATTTAATCCACTCTTTGTCTATAAATGAAGTTTTGAGGATCAAAGTGAATCATGAAGTATTTTTGATCACTGTAAACACTATTTACATATAGCATCATGGGATGCTGCAACTGGTAGTGTTCTTGAAGATTATATGGTTGAAATTATTTCTGCGATAGCCAAGAAAATTGAAGCTACTTGAACAAGGTCACACAGCCTATTATTGTTAAACTACATACAATTAGAATGTAGGTCTCATAATTTCTAGCTCAATGCCCTTGATGCTATGATTATTATTCCCATTTAATATGGGTTTTAGAATATTTATTAAGTAATAAATCTAGTGGTAGGGTTAAATCATATTTACTATCAGTATAGTTGAGGCTAAGTTGGAGAAAATAACTTAGTAATTGTCAGATACAATAGCGTGTCTATACTAAAACTGTGCATGGTAATAAAAACTAACAGACAAATAAAAATATAAAAGAAAAACCCCTAAAAGACTGTCTGATCACGGATCATTTTATGGTTTCAGACTCACAGTTAGCCTCAAACACTTTTATGAAGAATTACGTAAAAGAGTAGATTAACTTGACTTAACTGGCAAAGAGATGAAGATTTGGACTGACAGTGTTTATGATGTCCATAGCTTTCTCTCTCATTCTCTTTCCGTTAACATAATTGGCTTTGACTGGGCAAATCATGTTGTTTTCATTGTAATGTCATTGGAATTTATGATTCCATAAGGCACATGAATAGATTTTTTATTTCATTTGCTTTGCATTTCATTTTAATGCTACCTAAGAAAATTACCTACACAACTATGCATGCTACCTTTTATTAGCTTTACCATGTTTCCATTTTTATCTTTTCAATCACTATTAAATTTTGTTTTAGCTGTATTATAAAATTAATTCTGCTTTCACAATTACATCATTTACCTTTAGACTTTTTTCTTGTGAATTTTCTATCTGTAACATTATGTTAAATGGAAGCATATACTCAGTAAAACAAAACTGTAACAGTAATCTAATTATTATAATACAACATTTGTGATAGAATTTCATTTCCAAACAGAATCTTGCTTTAGATTTTATCAGAGTCATTATTTTAATAATCTTTAAGAAGCAGGCAGAGATATAAAACCCTAATGTAAATATATTTTTGGGGGCTTAAGAAATTAGTTGTATCAGCCTTTTATTATATGTAAACGCACAGTTTCTATTCATAAGACTAAACACAAACACAATCAGGATAATGCTATTTTCACACACTTTATGGCAAATGAAGGCTCAGTGATGAGACTGGCAAGTATTGAGGAATTAATGTGATCCTGGGAATTTTATGTTTCACAAAGATAAACAATTTCCTTTGTGTATTTTTCTCTTAGATTTGGAAGTAAATTATTTTCTCTCTACATTCTGCTATCTATTCACAAGCTTACATTTGTCCGTTTGTATTTGGCACTAGTTTATATTTGAAACTGAGTTTTTTTTTTTTTTTTAGTTTTAGTTATAAATTAATGTGTTTCACAAGATCCTTAGGGTTTCAATCTCTCTTTTACACACAGTGGAAGATCCAGGGAGCATAGGAGAAACTATCAAAGATTATATGGTTGAAATCATTGAGTGTAGTTTCAATTATTGAGTATTGTCTCAATTATTATTGAGAATTGAGTATAGTGAACATTGGACATTCTCTCTCAAATGCCACACTAGAAATTTCAGTCAAACCTAAATCTTAATGGAGTAGAGAGTTGGTTGTAAGCAGTGATGAAGAAAGATTTTGTATGTATTTCAAATTGTTATGCATCTGTCATTCTTTTAGCTATTAGCATCCAATTTCCATCAGGTATGGGTCTCAAAGATTTCATAAATTAAACCAGTTAGGTGATATGGCTTGTCAAGAATCAGGGGAAAGTATTAGGCATTTTATATTAATCAAGTCATTTGTTACTCAGCACACATTTAATAAGAATCTACCATGGCTGCAGCACTCTATTAGGCAAGAAAAACAGAGAAGAATCAAAGGGTAGAGTTCCTCCTCTTACAGAGTAAGAAAATAAAACTTAAAACAATCTTGTATAAAATAACTTAAAATGCAAAATATCATGTAGGATGTATTTCAGACTAAAGAGGTTCATTAGAGAATGCACATCTCTGAGTTGTCTAGCCTGCTGTGTTTAAACATTATCAGCTCAACTAAAAAAATAAAGTCAACTTTCTGTTACTGTATAACCACGATGAGTTTTTTTTCCCTTTGGGGATCTTCTCTCCCCAAATAAAACAATAACATTTAAAAATAATATTTAAAATAATTTTTATTCAAAAAATATTTATTGAGTGCTTACCAAATGTTTTGAACTCTGGAGGGCAATGATTACAGAAGAAACTAAACCATGAAACAACAACAACAAAAATAAACCAACAGACAAAAATACCAGTTTTCACAGATCTTACACTCTAGTAGGAGAAAAAAGAGGAAAAAGCTAGGTTAAATATATACCATGTCAAATAGTGATGCTAATAATAAGAGGAGCAATTGAGAAAAATCAAGAAGTTCAGATGACAGGTTGGTCTATGGGTTTGCAATTTCAGATGGGGGTGATCTTGGAGCAAAGGCCTTGTGGAAGTGAGAGAGAGAGAGCCAGGAAGATATGACAGGGAAAAACAAGTACAAACACCCTGGTGGAGAAGTGCATCTGGAGTGTTTGAAGAACAGCTGAAAGAGTGTTATAAGGTTTGTTGAGCAAGATGGGAAGAAGCAGAAGAAGAAAGGAGCAGTAGGCAGAGTCACCTTGGATGCTGCAAGGATTGGTTTTTATTCTGCATGGGTTAGAGAGCCATATGGGTTTTCTTCAGAACAGGGACATGGTTTGATTTGAGTTTCAAAGCATAATGTTTTCTACTCTGTTGATAATAGATAATAAGGAAGTAGGAGATTTGGTAGCAGGCTATTCCAATAGTCCAGGTAAAATCTGATTTTTAACTTGACAGGAAATTTTAACAGGATAGCTGATTGTAGTGTGATAGAGGTGGAATAAGGGATAAGTAGTAAAATTTCAAATATATCATTATGACAAAAATAACAATTTGCTGACAAATTAGATACAGGGTGAAAGCAAATTGAGAGTTTAGAGCAAATACTGGAGAAATAGCTGGATGAGATTCCAGTGCAAAAGATCGGTTTTATTTTTTAAATAATGGAATAGATGCATTGCAGAGAAAATGATGATAGATGATGAAGAAAAAGGAGTAAACAATGGAAGCAATAAATTCGGAGAAAAGAGATGGGGTTTAGTGGATAAGTGAAGAGATTAGCCTTGGGAGCAAACGGGGGCTTATTCCTAGTAGCAGTTTGGAAGACAGAGTATCTGGGTGCAGGTGTGGAGAGAAAATAAGCTTCAGCATGTTAGCAAGTCCTACAAATTCATGCTAGTAGTCATATTCCTTTCTGCCATTGATCTATATTTGTACAATTTGTATTCCTGAACTCTACTCATCTGTCACATTCTTTTCTTTTGCTGCTTAATCTTAAACAATTTTTATTAGGTAAAGCAAGAGGAAAAAGTAGAGAGAACGAGGGAAAAGAGAATGAAGAGAGAGCAAAAAAAATAAAAAGAGAGGGCAAGAAATGAAAAACGCACAAAAGAGGAAACAAGAGAGAGAAAGTAAAAAGAAAAAGTAAAGATTTAATAATCCAGTCTCTGCCTTTTAGGATCCGAGATGAGAACAAACAAATATTTGATTAGAAATAATAAATTTATGAGGCCAGCATCATCCTGATACCAAAGCCTGGTGGAGACACAACAAAAAGAGAGAATTTTAGACCAATATGCCTGATGAACATCGATGCAAAAATCCTCAATAAAATACTGGCAAATCAAATCCAGCAACACATCAAAAAGCTTATCCACCATGATCAAGTGGGCTTCATTCCTGGGATGCAAGGCTGGTTCAACATACGCAAATCAATAAACGTAATCCAGCATATAAACAGAACCAATGACAAAAACCATATGATTATCTCAATAGATGCAGGAAAGGCCTTTGACAAAATTCAACAACACTTCATGCTAAAAACTCTCAACAAATTAGGTATTGATGGGACATATTTCAAAACAATAAGAGCTATCTATTACAAACCCACAGCCAATACCATACTGAATGGGCAAAAACTGGAAGCATTCCCTTTGAAAACTGGCAGAAGACAGGGATGCCCTCTCTCACCACTCCTATTCAACATAATGTTGGAAGTTCTGGCCAGGGCAATCAGGCAGGAGAAAGAAATAAAGGGTATTCAATTAGGAACAGAGGAAGCCAAATTGTCCCTGTTTGCAGATGACATGATTGTATATCTAGAAAACCCCATTGTCTCAGCCCAAAATCTCCTTAAGCTGATAGGCAACCTCAGCAAAGTCTCAGGATACAAAATCAATGTGCAAAAATCACAAGCATTCTTATACACCAGTAACAGACAGAGAGCCAAATCATGAGTGAACTCCCATTCACAATTGCTTCAAAGAGAATAAAATACCTAGGAATCCAACTTACAAGGGATGTGAAGGACCTCTTCAAGGAGAACTACAAACCACTGTTCAACGAAACAAAAGAGGACACAAAACAAATGGAAGAACATTCCATGCCCATGGATAGGAAGAATCAATATCGTGAAAATGGTCATATTGCCCAGGGTAATTTATAGATTCAATGCCATCCCCATCAAGCTACCAATGACTTTCCTCACGGAATTGGAAAAACTACTTTAAAGTTCATATGGAACGAAAAAAGAGCCCACATTGCCAAGTCAAAAGCCAAAAGAACAAAGCTGGAGGCATCACACTACCTAACTTCAAACTATACTACAAGGCTACAATAACCAAAACAGCATGGTACTGGTACCAAAACAGAGATATAGATCTATGAAACAGAACAGAGCCCTCAGAAATAATGCCACGTATCTACAACCATTTGGTCTTTGACAAACCTGACAAAAACATGAAATGGGGAAACGATTCCCTATTTAATGAATGGTGCTGGGAAAACTGGCTAGCCATATGTAGAAAGGTGAAACTGGATCCCTTCCTCACACCTTATACAAAAATTAATTCAAGATGGATTAAAGACTTAAATGTTAGACCTACAACCATAAAAACCCTAGAAGAAAACCTTGGCAATACCATTCAGGACATAGGCGTGGGCAAGGACTTCATGTCTAAAACACTAAAAGCAATGACAACAAAAGCCAAAATTGACAAATGGGATCTAATTAAACTAAAGAGCTTCTGCACAGCAAAAGAAACTACCATCAGAGTGAACAGGCAACCTACAGAATGGGAGAAAATTTTTGCAATCTACTCATCTGACAAAGGGCTGATATCCAGAATCTACAATGAACTCAAACAAATTTACAAGAAAAAAACAACCCCATCAAAAAGTGGATGAAGGATATGAACAGACACTTCTCAAAAGAAGACATTTATGCAGCCAAAAGACACATGAAAAAATGCTCATCATCACTGGCCATCAGAGAAATGCAAATCAAAACCACAATGAGATACCATCTCATACCAGTTAGAATGGTGATCATTAAAAAGTCAGGAAACAACAGGTGCTGGAGAGGATGTGGAGAAATAGGAACACTTTTACATTGTTGGTGGGACTGTAAACTAGTTCAACAATTGTGGAAGTCAGTGTGGTGATTCCTCAGGGATCTAGAACTAGAAATACCATTTGACCCAGCCACCCCATTACGGAGTATATACCCAAAGGATTATATATCATGCGGATATAAAGACATATGCACACGTATGTTTATTGTGGCACTATTCACAATAGCAAAGACTTGGAACCAAGCCAAATGTCCAACAACGATAGACTGGATTAAGAAAATGTGGCACATATACCCATGGAATACTATGCAGCCATAAAAAATGATGAGTTCATGTCCTTTGTAGGGACATGGATGAAGCTGGAAACCATCATTCTCAGCAAACTATTGCAAGGACAAAAAACCAAACACTGCATGTTCTCACTCATAGGTGGGGATTGAACAATGAGAACACATGGACACAGGAAGGGGAACATCACATACTGGGGCCTGTTGTGGGGTTGGGGGAGGGGGGAGGGATAGCATTAGGAGGTATACCCCAATGTTAAATGACGAGTTAATGGGTGCAGCACACCAACATGGCACACGTATACATATGTAACTAACCTGCACATTATGCACATGTACCCTAAAACTTAAAGTATAAAAAAAAAGAAATAAATTAAAAGCATGGTAGTGATAGAAATTATTACTTATTTATTTTTTAATCTCGCTAACAGTGAGTTTGCATAGCGGTCACTCAAAAATATTTGCATAACTAAGTGCTCAAAGTGACAGAGAGTTTTTAAGAGAGGAAGATTTAATTTATATTTATGTATTTAAAGTTTAACCTGGAAACGAAGGGACCTAGAGCTGTGTAAAAGGCCTAATTCCTAAAGAAGTCTGAAATAGAGTGAGCATAAACTTTTGTTTTAAACAGAAGCTGAATTTATAACAGAGGAATTAATACTTCACTTTATATATTTTTTCCCAGATATCTAATTTTCTCTAAAGAATGTTACCATCTAAAATGCACATAATACACGGTTTTAAAATTTACATGTGGGGATATTGAGTTACAAGACATGATGTCTTTTATGTGTATACAACTCAATTGAGCAGTTTTAGTTGTGTTAAAGGGAAATAACTGAGACAAGGAAAATGTTTCTCTCTTCAGTATTGAAGAGCACTTAAAATATGTTTGCTTTATGAAAGCTGAATTGATAATATTTATACACATTATATTTTATTATGTATACCTGAGTATAAATCAGGAAACTCTAAATATATGATTAGTTTGGATAGATGCATATCTCCATTCTATCTGTGTTGTTACCTCGAGAAAGTAAACTGTAATTTATTAGGTAGATACCTAATAATCTAATATATTGTACTCAATGTAGAAGGAAACAGAGAATAGACAGAGAATCCAAAAGAATCCAAAGTGGTCAAAGACCATGTAAAGCACCATCCAGAGGAAAGGTGCCCTACATCCCAGACCCAGAGACTATTATCCCTGTGGCCAGAGAAGACTTGTCTTAGAATACTCAAAATGTTCTGATTCCATATCCTCCAAAAAAATCTTCCAAGTAAAATTCAGCATATTGTGTAGCATACTTACATAGTGAGAAGAAAGTGATACCCCATCTCAGCGTTCAGTTTACATCACAGATTTAGCCTCATAGAAATTGAAAATTTACTTCCTAATTTCTGTATCATCTTTGGTGAGCTTAGAAAATGATCATCCACCCTTGGGAGTGGGGTCTATTCTTGACGAATACACAAAATCAAATACCTGAGGATAAAACGTTCAACAAGTAGTTTGTACTATGGTTGTCTCCTCTTATTCACAGTTTTGCTCTCTGTGGTTTCAGTTACATATAGTTAACCACAGTCAGAAAATATCCAATGGAAATTTTCAGAAATAAACAACTTATAAATTTTTGATTGCGTGTTGTCTGAGTAGCATGATAAAATCTCATGCTGCACAGCTCTACCCCCAGCAAGACAAGGATCATCCCTTTGACCAGCACACCCCTGCTGTATACACTACCAGTCTTAGTTACTCAGTAGCCATCTCAGTTATCAGATCGACTGTCACAATATCACAGGGCCTGCATTCAAGGTCAATACAAACCCAATGTTACGTCACAATACCTACTTCATTCACATCATTTCATCTCATTATGTAGGGATTTTATCATCCCACATCATCACAAAGAGATGAGTGGGTACAGTACAATAATATATTTTGAGGGAGAGTAAGAGAGACCACATTTACAAAACTCCTATTATAGTATAGTGTTATAATTGTTTTGTTTTATTATTTTTGTTGTTAATCTTACTGTATCTAATATATAAGTTAAACTTTATCATAGGTACATATGGACAGAAGCAAACATTATGCATATAGGGTTAGCTACTATCCGTGGTTTTGACATCCACCCAGGTCGTGAAACATATACCCCAAACATAAGGGGGTGCCTACTGTATTACGGTTTTGGTGATGGTTACTGTGAAAGACCAGAATGTCCTATTCCAACATATGCTTTGTAAGCATAAGGATTATTTTGAGCTGATTGAGAAACACCAGCCATGGAAGAAGCTCTGAAAACAGAGTAAAATGTACCTTTTTTTTATAAGGAAAATTTATGTTTATAAAGGAATAATCTCCATTTGTAAGCTTCTCTCTCTCTCTCTCTTTCTCTCTCTTTCAGGAAAAGAAGGATATTCTACATCACTACAAACTACTAAGAATGGAGAAGGCATCAATTTAAATCTGTATAATAAATCTTATTCTTGTTTACTCTACTTTCTCTGGATAGCTCTATAACCAACCTGCCTAATCTGTCTTTGTTTCATCAAATGTTGACATTTAAGCTTATTCAAAGCCAGCTTTTCTCATTTTTCTGTAGATATTCCCATGTATACATGAGGTATACATGTTATTAAATGTCTGTTTGTTTTTCTTTTGTTAATTTCTTTTGTTGCAGGGGTCTGTCCCAACTAAGAACTATGAAGCTTAGAGAGAAAATTGTGTTTCCTTTTCCTTATGAAAATATGATAATCATATATATATACTTTATGATGACAGAAAGCTAGCTTCACAAGAAAGTATAATACAATTTCAGAATGGTGTAAAATGAAACAATCTTGCCTACTCTTATTTCAGCAGGGTCTAGACAGCTAAAAAACTTCTTTATTCATCCTAAGGTACATGTCAATAAACTACATAAGTTTAATTGCTGATCCTGGTTATGGGTATAGAATTAAATAATTCAGAATCAAAGCTATTGGAACTTTAAATTATTCTGAGCCGTAAGAGGAATGTGGCTATGCTGTCTGAGCTATGTTGCATGCAGATGCAACTTCTGCCATTTTTTCTCCCTATAAATAATTAGGAAGACCAAATGGGGACAGAGGTAAGACCCTCTCAGACCACTCCTCCTCCTCACAGAGTAATAATATCTTCCTTGGAATGTTGCATTCAGTAACCAATCAGATCTCTGTAACCTATACACTGGTCTCATATAGGAAAATGTTGTAATCCTGCTAAAATTTCTCTTTCTCTGCCTGTATAAAAGAAACCTTCACTTTGGAACACTGACCCCATACATTTGGAGTTGCTGTTTTCCTAGTGGTCATCCTCAAGCTTTGTGCTCAAATAAACTCTATACTTAATCATATTTTCTGAGTCTCATTATTTAAAATTGATGAGTCACTTGGCAAACTATCAAAAAAAAATTTGAATTACTCAATACTCACTTAATTTTAGAGTGAATGAGAGGAGATGAAGATCCACAACTACAATATGAGGAATTGTACCAGAGAAGTAAGTTTCCATGGGCAGAATTTTCTGTGAGCAGAATTTAGCACTCTTAAAATATTTTCCCGTAGGATGTAAACATTTACATTTACATTTTTCCCTGGGCTTTAGTTTTTAGTATTTGAAGAACAGGAGAATGAAGAGAAATTATTTGATATTCCCTCATCCCTACCCCAATGCAAGTGGTCAGAAAATAAAAAGCAAACAATATTTATTAAGACTAATGTTACATCATATGATGTGCTCAGTAATTTTGGCGATAGGATAACACTTAAGCCGCACAATGGCCCCGTGAATTACGCGTTATTTCTCCCATTTGGTAGAAGATGTAATGGAGACACAGGAGGAGAAATGCTTTGTCAAGCAGCTTGTAAAATACAGGCCATAAGTTAGAACTCAGAATGAATAACTACCAAGTTAATTCTCTTCCACCCTCTTCTTTCAATAGATATAGTAAGAGTAGAACATTTCAAACGGGAAAGGGTGGGGAGATTTTCAAAATCTTCATTCTACTTATAGAATTTTTTTCTTCATATACTCTCAGTATTTGTATTCTAGTTTATATCGTGAAATTTAAATCACACATGAATAGAGAGAGATGGAATACAGTAAAAACATTTCAATTAGAAATGTATTTATGAAACACTTGCTACATGCAAATTATGTTCTTAAAGTTCCTCTTGGGACAACCAAAAAAGAAGAAATAAGGGAAAATATATTGCCTCCCTCATCTCTACTTGACTACAGAGAGCTGTGTTTTTATAATGCTTTCATAGTTTTATTAATCATAGTGTGATTTGATAACTCTAATCTTGTGTTAACATGAGCCAGGGAGATTGAACAACTGTTACATTATTTATAATGACTGATTACCAGACAAAGCCACTGAGGCCGGAAATCTTAACATTTTTTTCCACTTGTTTAAATACCAATTTTGCTGTGTTTTATTGATTGCCTTAATTCTTTACATGGTTAATTTCGTTTAAGCTTAAGGATGCATCATAATGTCAAAATTCATAAAGAATTATTGGTCCTTAGCACTGAAATTTTCATACAAGCCTGTGTAGTCAGAGGGAATCCCAATAGAAGAAGGTAAAGGTGATGCTGTTCGCAACCAAATTAAAACTTCAATGCTTCTCTGAAGTGCGAAAAAGGCCTTCTAGAGTATGTAATCTTTTAAAACTTTTTGAACATCAAAGAGATCTCAGAAAATGTCTTGATGGGTCAAGTAGACAAAAGTCAGAAAAAATATGCTCTATTTCCTTGACATATACTCTGTTTTCCATGGAAAAGAAAGGAGCACCATCCTTAATTTGAACATTGTCTGTATCCTTCACCTGGAAACGATATTTGAAAAGTTTCAAACAAGCTTAACAGGCTTTAGAAAACTGACTAAAGGGAGAAAAGGATATATATTAAACATGAAAGAATGGTCCCATGGTCAGAGTGTTTAAAGTATTCTATTTTTTCCACAGCAACCTAAGATTCGTAAGTGCAAAATATTGTCTCTTTCTAAGAGAAGATGAATAGATTAATAGATGAATCTGAGCATTATATTTTACTTTCATGCTAAGAACAAAATTAATCATTCACATTAATGACAAATATGATAGTTCTCAAACATTTCAATCTGTGTCAAATTATATCATAGACTTTCTTTTACAAAGAGAGTAAATCAAATATTTCTACGTGAATGTTCATAGCAGAACTGATTAGAATATAACCAAAAAATTTGAAACAACCAAAATGTTCATAAATGGATACATGAACAAACAATATGGGATATCTGTTGAGTATTCATTATTCAAAATGCTTGGGAGGAGAAGTATTTTCAACTTCAGATTTTTTTTTTGAAATTTGGAGTATTTGCACATACATAATGAGATATCTTGGGGATGAGACACAAGTTTAAACATGAAATTTTTTGTTTCCTGTATGTCTTTTACACATACCCTGAAGAAAATTTTGTACATTTTTGAGGTGGGAGGCAGGACTCAACTCTAGAGGTGGAGATTTCAACTACAGACCAGATTAAAGACTAACTAAAACAGGGTAGCTGCAAAGCACCTCTCCATAAGACATGGCCACCAATGCCATGTGAATTTACTACTGTCATGGCAATACCCAAATATTACCACCCCTTTCCAGGACAACAATGCAAAAATACCACCTTTTTAAAATAAAATTCTAAATAACCTGCCCCTTAGTTTGCATATAATTAAAATTAAATATGAAATACGATTACAAACTGTCTCTAAGTTGCTACTGTGGACACACAGCCTATGGGTTAGCCCTGCTCTGCAAGGAACAGTATCTCTGCTGCTGCTATTCACTGTCATTTTAATAAAAATCACACCACCAGCTTGTCCTTGAACTCTTTCCTGGGTGAAGCCAAAAACCCTCCTGGGCTAAGCCCAAATTTTGGGACTTGCCTGCCTTACATATTTTTTAATAATTCTTTGCATTGAAGAGAATTTGTGTGCATTGCACCATTAGAAAGCAAACCCCCATGAAGATAATCTGTAGTTGTTTGGCATCACTATCATCTCTGACTCATTTGGTTGCTCCCAATAAGCAATGATTGTCTTTTACTTATTCACTCATAAGTAGTTAATAGTAAAAAAATAGGTCAAACCATTAATACTGTGAAAAATTAATGTGTTCAGGATAACCAAGCAGCAAAGTAGTACCACTAGAACACCTGTATCAGCTATTAAACAATAGCAACAACCAACAAGGGCAGACTTTCAGTCTCCACCTATAATGCATTTTGATTAAACATTTACTCTGTACTATATTTGTTTTAGGTGAGAAGATACATCAGAAGCAGTTGGGGGCCCAGGAAGTGGGTCTTCTAGGGATAAGGAGACATTCCGCTGGATGACATTTTAAAATGTTTCTTCCAGAGTCATCTGCCTCGTTAACAATCATTTTTGTCTTAGAAGTCTGTCTGATTTTATAAACTGACATAATTTCTTTTTCTGTTATGAATGCATGCTTATCTAGTCCTTCAATAATCCTGTCACACATTTTCACCATGTCTTCTATGGGCACTTTGTCTGTAATGTTAACAATGTCATCTTCATTTTCCTGCCAGCACTCAAAGAGTTTCAGATTTTGGAGCATTTCGGATTTTGAATTTATGGATAAGGAATGCTCAGCCTGTATAGCCTTAAAATAGAATATTATTCATCAATAAAAAGGAATGGGGAGTGCTGATATGTGCTACAATGTGGATGAGCCTCAGAAACATTATGCTAACTGAAAGAAGCCAGACACAAAAGACCATGTATTGTATAAGTTTATTTATATAATGTATCCAGAATAAGTAAATTCATAGAGACAGAAAGCAGATTAATGGTTGCCAGCAACTAAGGGGAGAGAAGAATGAGGACTAACTGATTAATGGGTAAGACATTTCCTTGAGTGACATGAAAAGGTTTTGAAATCAGATAGTGGTGATGGTTGCACAATGTTGTGACTATCCTACACACCATTAAATTGTACATTTTGAAATGGTTAATTTTGTGTTATATAGATTTCAATTCAATTTCTTAAACGAATAATATATAACCTTTTAAAAGACATGTTCAGCCAGAGACATACACTCCTGTTGACTCATTTTATTATAATTTTACTTAATTAGCTACAAGCATAAAACTCTTTATGCATATAACTTCTATGCAACTATAAAACCAAAATAAATTTACAAATAAAGTACTAAGAAGCTCTAAAAAACTAATAGAATACAAATTAGCAACATAATTTAATGTGACAGATAATCTTGTGCTGCAACTAAATTGTTTCTCCCAATGTGAACAGGGTATTTAATGAGATGGCACAGGTTCTATTGTATGGAGCATTTTGCTACCACTGTGCACAATGAGACGACTCAATGTTCCAACTATTTGTTGTTTTCTTTTAATGTATTGGGGAAGCTTCATTTGTAGAGTATGGCATACTATCAAATGGTCTATCATATAGGTATATTTGCAAAAACCAGAGACTTGGACACTGAAATCTTATGGCAACATTCAATTATGAATAAGGTGACCATATACCTGATCTTCCAAATAGTGGAAATATGAAAATAAAAAAGAATGCTACCAACAATTACTCTGGAACAGCAAGTAAAAACCAGTACAGTTTATCTTTGCACAATGTGGGGGTTAGGTGCGCTAACCTCCATGCAGTGGAAATATCTGCATATAAATTTTAACTCTCTCAAAACTTAACTGTTAATATCCTACTGTTTAACAGAAGCCTTACCCATAACATAAACATTTAACATCCATTTCATGTTATATGTATTTATTGTATTCTTACAATAAATTAAGCTAAAAAAAGAAAATGTTATAAGAAAAGCTTAAGGAAGAGAAAATATATTTACTATTTATTAAATGGAAGTGGATCATCATACAGGTCTTCATCCTTATTGTCTTCACATTGAGAAGACTAAGGAAGAGAAGCAAGGGGAGGGGTTGCTTTGCTGTCTCTGGGATGGCAAAGGCAAAATATCTGCATATAAGTGTACATATAAATGTACCTCTGAAGTTCAAACTATGCTGTTCAAAGGTCAAGTGTACTATTCCAGGCCACTCAGGATATACCATCTTCCCATTTGTAAAGCAGTCTTTCCAAACCCCGAAATTTGACTTTGCTTGCATGATATTTCTTGTTAATAAAATTTCTTAAGTTTAGTATTTTTAAAACTTAAATCTTATTTATTGCTTTCTCATTCTTGGTTGGAGGAATTCATTTTCATTCACTATTAGCACTTTCTATACCTCCCTATTTCTAAAATGGCTAAGGGTTGAGGTCTTTTTAAAGCATAGAACTATTTGTATTTAAAGAGGGCCAACTCATCTTGATTTTATATAAATACTATCACTCATAGTCAGTCTAGGTGAGCCTTTGAAGTCCTGTGTATCTGCTTCTTTTATGCCATTGCCATCCATGCTGCACTTGGGTGCAGGAACACTCAGATGGAGTCCTGGCATCTTCAGGACTGCCTCCCTCATGCTCTATTCTGCCATTACCCTTAGACATCTCCTACACTGAAGTGATACTGTTACCACTAGTTACAGAATCACAAAGTCACATCCTATTTTGAATCTTGGAAAACTTTCCTCACTCATCCATGATCCCAAGACAAGGGGGAAGCCTCTGGAAAGAGAATTCAGAATGTATTCTTAATTTTTTTTTTTTTTTTTTTTACCATTTTTATCCTTGAAAAATTAGGAATAAGTATAAAGACGTACACTACAATACCATAAAATGAGGTAGTTCAATGCAATATTTTAGTCATTATAAAACATGGTGCATGTGCTACAAAGGCCTCTAAGGACTCTCTAGAGAAATGAATAACTAGAAGACTAGTGAAGAGCCAAACTTCAGATTACCTTAAAAATAAAAACAAAACACTCATCAAATTCAGCAGGCTCTTGCTTGTGTTGCTGCCACAAGCTTTTGCAGAGTACAAACACTATCTGAGAAAGACTGCAGACAGGAGAGAAGAGGAAAACTATTGGCAAGACTAAGTAAGAGTGACCTGAAACCACTGCCAGAAATATGAAGTCCACCATTTATGTGAAATGTCACCACAATGTCCTGGTAAAGCAGAGTGTACTACCAGGGAGGGAGATAAAGGTATTCAGGTGATCAGAAAATATCATCTTGGAATGGCCATCCTTCAGCAGCAATTTCAAAAAATTTCAGGAAAAAAAGTATCAAACAGTAACATTGTATCTAGCCAAACTGCATTTAACTCTTCAAGACTACATACAAATAGCTTTCAAACATGCAAGAGCTCAGATGATTTTGTGTCCTTGGTTCATTCTCAAGCAACTACTAGAGCAGCAGTTAGTAAACTATGTCGGTATGGTTTTGTAAGCAAAATTTTATTGGAACACACTTCTACTGAGTTTATGTATTGCCTGTGGCTGCTTTTGCTTCACCATAGCTACAACATATGACTCGCAAAGCCTAGAATATTTACTATCTGTCTCTTTGTAGAAAAAAAAAAAAAAACCTGGTTCTGGACTAGAGGAAGCACTTCATTCAACCAAAAGATAGTCAGGGAAACTTTAGAAAAATGGTTAACAGTGAATATGCATAAAACTGTAGATGAAAGTCTAAAACAATAGTGGGAATAAGGGTGGAAAAATATGTTCTATATTATGTGTTATAGAAAAGGAAAGACAAAAGGTAGAAAAGGGAAAATAAGAATAAACTTATTGATTGGTGTAAAGTCCTTGGTAAAACTTAAAGACACCAAGAACAGCTGATACTGGACAATAAAAGTTTAAGTAAGGAAATAGTGGACTAAGGAAATTTAAAATAATAAAAATATAATTTAAATATAACAGAAAATGTGACTACAAGAACAAAACTACAGACCTTCCGAAATATAAACACATTTTTTAAAAAGAGCAAAGAAAACACATGACATAGAGCAAATTTCATATAATACAAATTGAAATTGCAACATAAAATATTATGCAGTTGAGACTAAACATGCCAGTCATATTAATAATCATAAATGGACTTTGCTTAACTATACGCACATAATTATACAATATATACAAGGAGCACACCCAAACTAAATGATATAGAATGATTAAAACTAAAGGGAATAAGAAAGGTATAAGAAGATGGAAATAATAAGACATCAAGAGTGGGGATCCTCTTACACCATAAGAAAATTCTAACCAAAAAGCATTAAATATGACAAAGAAAGGCCTAAGTCAAATTATGTTCTTTTGCACTTGACATAATAGTATAGCTAGAGTTCCTAATCAATAATAAAAATAGCTCAAATGATAAAATAATTCAGTAGATTAGTAGAACATAAAATTTAACATGCAGAAATTAACAGCTGTCATATAATCAAAAACCACTTAGGGGATATAATCATAGAGAAAACATCATTAAATGACAAAAACAGGATAAAATTCTTCCAAATAAACAAGAAAAAAATGTACAACACATATGTAATATAAACCATAACACATTTTTGAAAGTATGCTTGAATTGATGGAAAGACAGCTCTTGCTCCTAAATAGAATAATGCACCATTATATATGTTCAGTTATCCCTGACATAACTTACGAATGCAATGCAACTTTAATAAAAATACCAATAATCTTTCTTATGAAGTCATAGAATTTGGTACTTAAGTTTATATGGAAGCATACCAGAATATCCAGACAAACGATGGAAAAAAAATGCAATGGGGTATAGCCATTCCAGAAATTAAAACAGACTATAAAGTTTCTATAACTAAAGCTGTGATACCAGGACTGACTGATAAACATACCAGTGAAATATAATAGAAATATGAGAACTTTATGATGAAGAGGGAATTTCAAATAACTGGAATAAAGAGAATTTTGTGTTTTTGTTTTTAAATAAATAGTGATACAATAACTGCTTAAACATTTGAAAAAAAAGATAGAGTTAGGTCCCTGTTCTTCA
The DNA here is from genome assembly GCF_028878055.3 of Symphalangus syndactylus. Classification (NCBI taxonomy): domain Eukaryota; kingdom Metazoa; phylum Chordata; class Mammalia; order Primates; family Hylobatidae; genus Symphalangus; species Symphalangus syndactylus. Next base: position 42,768,437 of record NC_072423.2, read on the forward strand.
CACCAAACATAAGAATGGACTCCAATGGATCAGAGATCTAACTGTAAAGCATACATTTCAAACAATGGATTTCAGCATTGATATAATTGGAAAATAATGGAAATGGTCTAAATGCCAGGATAGAGGTAAGTTGTTGAAAAACAGTGGAATGTCTGCCCAATAAAGTACCATTGTGCAAAAACTATAATGAAGACTATATCTGTGAACCATATCAAGTGATTTCCAGGATACATGGTTAAATGGACAAAAAACAAAGTGCAAACATATAGCTATAAAATGCTACCTTTTGGATAAGAAAAATGGGAAAATAAGAAAAAACACTTATGTTATCTCCCATCCTACAGGAAAAAAAGGAAAAGAAGAAGGAGAAATAAAAAAGAAATAAGATTGGATTGTTACGTGGGGGCAAAAAGTATGGGGTAACAAGGCTGGAGCAATGGGAACAAGAAGGGGTGAGAAGAGGAGTGATATTTCTTTGAGTTTAATTTCAACTTTTAGAATGACATCCTATTTCATACTCTCAATTAGAAAAAGAAATCAACAAGGATGGAGCAAAAGGGAATACAAACAAAACCAAGTAAATTTAACTGCACTGACAAGGAAACAAAATAAAAACAAAAGAACCTAACTCAAAGAAGAGATAAAAGCTTATTCAAAAAATTCTTGAACAAATTAGTTTGATTATAAACATAGTCCAAAGACAAAAACAAATAACAAATATTGAACTCTAGTTAGTAGTTTTGTTGTCATAGTGGTATCTGTTGGCAATGTTAAAACTGCTTAATCTGTATTCAATGATTGAGCAAATAAGTAAATTTACTATGGATAACACGCTCCAGTGAGAAAGTGAGTCCTCTTTGAGGTCATAAGTTTGGGTTCCTAACCCAATAAGAATGGTGGCTGTAGAGGAAGAGAGAAAAATCTTTCTTTCTCTTTTCCTGCCATAGGCTGCCATTTCAAGCCAGGGAGAGAACACTCAGCAGAAACCAAAGTAGCCAGCACTTTGATCTTGGACTTCTCAGCCTCCAGAACTGTGAAAAGTAAATTTCAGTTGTTTAAGCCACCAGTCCATGGTATTTTGTTACGGCATCCCAAGACAACTAATGTGGGAGTCAAAATACGGAAAGGGGAAGACTAGAATGAGGACTACGGTCCTGAGTTATAATCCAGATATTAGTGTAAATTCATAGCTTTAATATATAAATAGATAAAATTAGAAATAGATATGTATGTGTGTGGCTTGTGTGTGTATATGTAAACAATACATAAGTTCTGTCAATACATACTAGCTCTGTCTGCTGAAACAGACAAGAAACAATGGGATACCAATAACATCTGATAGCCAGATCTTGATTTCTAAATACCATTATCCACTAAAAGGAGCCAGAACTCCTTTGAAAAATGGCTGATTTCAGAGCTGGAGTAGGAATAGTACTTAAAATATCTTGCAGTCTCAGGAAAAAAAGAATTACTAAAAGTAAACAAATATTTTTAAAAGATGGGGCATGTCAGAGGGACTCTGGAGTCCCCTTGGAGCTTGTTGGGACTTCCACTTGTGAAATATGAGGTAATATAACCATCAAAATTAATAGTAATATTAAAAGAAATATAACCCAAAGAATAAAATGAGAATTCATGAGCCTATGGTGATATAAATAAGTGAATAAAAAATTAATGGGGGAAAAGGTAAAACTCTTTCCTACAACACAATAATCAAACAATTCATGTAAAAGAAATAATTGAGTTAGAACATTACCATTTGGCAGCCTCCATAGTAATAAATTGTTTCTGGTAAGGGACTCCAAATTAACTACTTGTCCAAAAAGAGAAAAATAGTTACTTTTCAGTAAAGAAACCAGGCAGACACCACCTTAACCAAGAAATCAAAGTTAACATCACTAGTAATGAAGCAAATAGATTTCTTGTGTCTTTTTGATTTGATAAACTGAGAAGGGCATGACATTACTGCTATGAGATTCTTGCCAAATATTATAAGTTTAACTCATCATGAGAAAACATCGAACAAGCCCAAATTCAGGGAAACTCTGGAAAAAGAAATACAAAATCATACTCTTCAAAGATGCCAAGGTCAAGAAAGACAAAGGAAGACTAAAGAGCTGCTCCAAATTAAAGGATATTTAGTCATGACAATTAAATGTAATATGTGTTCTTGGAATGGGTTCTGGACCAGAAATATTTTTATTAGTTTAGTTGCCATGTAAAAGACATTAATGGGGCAATTGACAAAAACGTACATAAATTTTATAGATTAGATCATACTTTATCAATGTTAATTTTTTGATTTTCATAATTTTTCCACGGTTAGCTATAGATTATAATTGTTTTTTGAAAATGTACACAGAATGGTTTAGGGATACAAAAAATTGTATAAGAATATCTTCTAAAATTATTTAGAAAAAAAACTAACATCTCTCTCTTTTATCTCTCTTTCTTCTGCCTCTCAGTCTATTATCTATTTATATGTATGTATAGAGAGAGAGAGAGAGAGAGAGAGAAGAAATAATAAAGCAACAGAAGGCATGGAAAATTTTAACATTAAGAGAATCTGAGTAAACATTATGTGGGAAATCCTTATACTGTTTTTGTAACTTTTGTAAATTTGAACTTATTTCAAAATCATTAAAACATTTATTTTATTTAAAATAAGGAAAAAAATGCTTCAATATAATATTGGGCACCTAGAAATTCTGTATGCCATGCGTTTATGTATATGAACTGTAAGGGAATTAAGAGACACAGTAGTTGTAATTGTCAATATCCAGTGAAATGTAAGTTAATTGAGATGTGCTTATTATACCCTATGTATCACAAATGACAGATATTATGAATTTATTAAATATGTGTTATGCAGTATTTATTATTACCCTCCCACCCCTGACTACCAAAGCCTGACTACCTTTATGATTTTCTTATTTCAAGACTAGTACAATCTACTTAAACTGCAAAAATAGGTAGGAATTATATCAAAGTAGATGCTGCAGAATGGGTTCCCAAGACACAGACTCAGAGACATATTTGCACCTGTGGAGTTTATATTAGGGACTGCCACCAAAATCAATACCTATGGGGAAGGAAGTAAGCTAGATTGGGCAGAGGAAACAGATGAATTATAAGTCACAATAAAGGAGCAGTTGGGATAATGTTCTTAAGCTGAGGTAGCCACTCGGAGTTGTCATGAAGAGAGAAAAGGAGGCTAAATTTTACATTTTACACCCATGTCAACTAGTCATTGGATGTGGGCTTCGCCCATGACCTTGGATGAGGTTGTTCTCCTCAACCAGGGCTGTCCTGGAGAAAGACAAGGCTGAGAACTCTCAGCTGTCACTAATCCCAGCAGCTGGGGAAATGAGCACTGAAGCCTTGTGGGTTGGGATTTGGGCTGTGTACATGCATTTATCACATCATTAGCGCTCCAGATATAACACCTGTGACCCTCCCACAACAAGGTGAGGGATAAATGATCTATCTCACATGCCTAACATGGCCTGAAGGAGTCAATTAAATGTGTCTTTTGAATTAATGTGGAAACAGGAATTTGAACTTCCGGTGGGAGGAACATATTCAAATGCTAATTGGCGAGGGGCTGGGAGAGAGGGGACACAGCTGATTGTAGGAAAAGGAAAATATTGAGGAATAGTTGGAGATAAGACATAGGAGAGTTGGTGCCACACTTTGTTTGCCCTTGGGAGCCAAATAACAATAATGCTGTAAATGTTAGAAATACTGTCTTATTTCTCAAGTGAAAGTATGGTAGAAGGGCAAGGATATTTGAGGATATTTATTTATAAAAGGAAGCATATGTGGAATGATTGTGGCCTGAAGGACCAGTTAGCAAGGCTGCTAGAAATAATCTCAACAAAAATTGAGTAAGTACTTGTGCTGGACACCATCAGGAGGGTGCAGAGAAAGCAGCGGTGTTGTGATTGGGTATGTGCTGACTACTGAATATCAAAGAGAAATGTACATCAGAGACCACACAGCCTTCACAGTTTGTAGCCTGGAGAATACTGTAGTTGATGGCAAGCAGAAGCAAGAAAATTTGGGTTTGAGAAAGTTCTTTTTTGGATATATTAAGATTGAGGTAAGACAGGATCCGTTTATTAGAACCTCAGGTATGTCAGCACTAAATGAGAAGCCCCAAAGGGGTCTCATCCTGGGATTTGTCACTTCCGTCATCAACCTATATGTCTCCCTTCAAGGCTATTCCTACTTTAATTAGATCCCTGCATCTAAGGAAAAAGTGGTCTCTTTTTGCTTCTGTCCCAACATCTGTAGCTGCAACAAAGACCAATTACAATGCCCTTAACAGGACTTCAGTTCCAAGTTTTTACTGAGTCAGGCCGCATGCCTGGCTGATCAAACTGCAACCCTCACAGACTGGATGGCTGCACTTCACTGAAGGGCAAAGTGATTAATGGATGACCTTTACTTTCCAAGCTTTGACGGACCAGACAAGAAAAAGAACCACTTATGTATTAAATAAATGATAAAGATATTATTTTTTTTCCAGGCATTAGATCCCTAAATAGAAATGCATTAAGCTTGACTGGGATTTCCAAATTATTCTCCTCAGAGGCTGGGAGATTCTAGGAAATAGATATCAGGGTGCCTGGAAATAGACATTCCAGGGACACATCAGCTGAGTGGGTTGAATTTCTGTTCTTAATCAGCGTGATTAGTCAGCACACAAAGTTAATAAAGTCAAGGTCAGAGGTTGGATCTTTATCTGGATCTGTTAATTATTCTCCTTCCCTGAAAGTGGACTCAGAAGCCAAATGACTCATACATTGGGGAGTCTTACAGTAAGAGAGTGTTTGGAGCTTCGGCAGAGCATATCTGTGTCACTATAAAAACAAGAAGATGACACATCTTGTTAACGTGGTCAGAAGTGCTACGATGGTGTATAAGTGCTATGATGTGTGTGATATGTAAAACATATGGTTTCTAAAAGATTATATGAATAACTCTATTTTGTTCTGCACATCTGGCAATTACTAAGCATCATCTGTGTACCTACAACATGCAAACCTTTTTATATACACGCTCTGCGTTAGGTGAATGACCATTTATCTCTGTTACTGGAAATAAAGCCTCACCCACGGTATACACTCAGCAGATATTTTCTGAATGTATAACACAAAAATTTGGACCATTGCCACTATCTATGTTATAGGTGGGTCAACCAAGCCATGAAGACGATGTGTGTTTTGCCTAGTCACACAGCTGGAAAGCACCAGAACCAAGATTCAGCTAAGATTTTCTGAATCCAAAGTCAGCACATTGCCCGATTGTCTAGTGAAGCCAAAATATAATGTAGGAAAAATAATATAATGTGAAAATTCATAATCAGTCCAAGAGGATTTTGAACTTGTAGAAAAGAGATGACAAGAAAAAAAGATGACAAGAAAAAAAGATGATAAGAAAAAAAGAAAAGAGATGACAAGAAAAGTTTTACCTGACTCATAAATGGAAATGAGCTTGAGAAGGAAGAGACTCAGCTGAATACATGAGAGAGAATAATAAAATTTCAGAGTTCATAAGAAAAAGAAAAAAGATAATGGCCAATAAAGAACAAAAATATGTAAATTTGCTGATAATAAAGTCATGCAAACTAAAGTAGTGATGAGATTGCTTGCTTTTTAAAATAATTTAACCAATATTCAAGAGAGCTTATTATGTGCCAGCTGTAGAAAAATAAGACATTTATAATTTTTAATTTGGGAGATTATATTGGTAATATTTTATCATTGGGGTGTAAAATGTCAATCACTCTCCAGCCTTGAACTTGTGGACTCAAGCAGTTCTCTCACCTAGGCCTCCCAAAATGTTGGGATTACAGGCGTGAGCCACCATGCTCATCCTTAACATTCTCTAGGAAACAATTTGGTGACATATTTCAATAGCCATTTAAGTTGTTTATACTCTTATCAAGGAGTCATCCTTACCCTCTTCATAGGACTCTATTCCTAATAAAAAGATCAAAAACTAGAAAAATATTTATACACTAGGATGTTTGTAACAACGTTATTTATTATGACAAAACATAAATATAACCTAGGGTATAGGACATTTAATTAGCAAATCAAAATATAATTATGTTATTGAGTATAATAAAGCTATTAAAATGCTATTTTGATGCCCATATGTAACTACAAGATAGAAAATGCTGATGATATAGTGATACAGAAAAAATCAGTATCCAATGTCTTTGATTTTATAAATTGCACAGATATATAATTCTGCTATATGCATATATATATTTCATATGCATATAGCATAATTAATTTATTCACTTTGCAATATACAAACACAGGTGGTTTTTTTCTATTACTTTTTTTCTCTGAAAAAAATTTAATTAAAAATTTTAACTGACACAAAAATTCTACATATTTATGGGTACAATGTGATGTTTCAATATATGCATGTAATGATCAAATCAGTATAATTAGCATATCCATCACCTCAACATTTATCTTTTTTTAGTGAAAACACTCAAAATCCTTTCTTCTAGCTGTTTTGAAATATTCAATACATTATTGTTAACTATAATCACCCTACTGTGCAATAAGGACATCAGCACCTATTCCTCCTAAATAACTATAACTTTGAACCCGTTAATCAGCCTCTTTCCATTCCCTCCTTAATGGTTTTTTTTATTATTATACTTTAAGTTCTAGGGTACATATGCACAATGTGCAGGTTTATAACATATGCATACATCTGCCATGTTTGTGTGCTGTACCCATTAACTCGTCATTTACATTAGATATATCTCCTAATGCTATCCCTCCCCACTCCCCCCACCCCACGACAGGCCCCGGTGTGTGATGTTCCCTATCCTGTGTCCAAGTGTTCTCATTGTTTAATTCCCACCTATGAGTGAGAACATGTGGTGTTTGGTTTTCTGTCCTTGTGATAGTTTGCTCAGAATGATGGTTTCCAGCTTCATCCATGTCCCTACAAAGGACATGAACCCATCCTTTTTTATGGCTGCATAGTATTCCATGGTGTATATGTGCCACATTTTCTGAATCCAGTCTATCATTGATGGACATTTGGGTTGCTTCGAAGTCTTTGCTATTGTGAATAGTGCCACAATAAACGTATGTGTGCATGTGTCTTTATAGCAGCATGATTTATAATCCTTTGGGTATATACCCAGTAATGGGATGGCTGGGTCAAATGGTATTTCTAGTTCTAGATCCTTGAGGAACCGCCACACTGTCTTCCACAATGGTTGAACTAGTTTACAGTCCCACCAACAGTGTAAAAGTGTTCCTGCTTCTCCACATCCTCTCCAGTACCTATTGTTTCCTGACTTTTTAATGATCGCCATTCTAACTGGTGTGAGATGGTATCTCATTGTGGTTTTGATTTGCATTTCTCTGATGGCCAGTGATAATGAGCATTTTTTCATGTGTCTGTTGGCTACATAAATGTCTTCTTTTGAGAAGTGTCTGTTCATGTTCTTCGCCCACATTTTGATGGGGTTGTTTGATTTTTTCTTGTAAATTTGTTTAAGTTCTTTGTAGATTCTGGATATTAGCCCCGTATCTTACCTAAGGCCTAGTACCACACTGGAAATTAATAAAGATAAATTACTTCAAACTTGGAGGAAGTCAGTATCTCAGTTGTCTGTTGGACATGAAAGCTCTTTCACTCCCATATGTGCTCTTATCCAAGATAGTGCTGGTAAATAAGGAGAAGTAGGAGGATGAGAGGCTTCATGTCTTTGTACACATGACCTTCTGACCTTCACTGGTCCATCCTGTGGAATAACTGGTCTCCTAGAAGGAACCCCATGAAGTCCAACTGCTGTTTTTTGCTTTTCAGGGGAACCTGCTGGTCATATCATTAATGCTTGTGGTCCCAACCATTGCTTCAGTTATAAGTTCACCAGCCATGACAATCATCTTGTTCTTACTCTGGATGGATGCTCATCTATCCCCTTCTCTCTCTAGCTCCTCTATACCTTTTCAAAAGAACAGATCAAACTTCTCGATTCCATAAATATTATATAAGGCAAAGTCAAGGATGATGGGATCTGATTCAGCTTCATTACCTAAATGCCCACTGCCACCGCTTCATATTCCGTGCTATGTTAGATGTTCTCTGAGACAAAAATCCTTGCTCTTGTTTAGCCTTCCCATATAACTCAAGATAAGTGTGCTACTTAGGCTAATATTCTGTGGTTCCTTCATACCTCTTTAGATGTTTCAAATCCCTCTTTTCCCAATACCTTATGGTTGGCCCTGAGGCAGGGGTGGAGAATGACTAGAATGTTTGTTTTTAGCTTTCTAGTTCTATCTCCTTCTCCCTTCTTCTCATAGCCAGTAGACCCAGAAGAGATGATCTGACCATGACTCCAATTCATATCCTGAGTTCTCCTGGAATATATGGGAAGCATTTGATCTACTTTACCAGGACTAGATCATAAATAATTAGTACCTAGAGAAATTTGAAAAATCTCTTTCTTTCCTATGAACTATACTTTCTAGAATCCATGGCAAGTCCAAACCAAATGTCAGGTTTTTAAGACAATTTGTTTTATGGACCCCATTGAAACTGCTAATTACTTTTTTCATAGCAGACTCAAACTTGTTTTTCCCTAGGACAGTAAAACTCATGGTTCAGCTTTGGAGGTGGATGGCTAAAAAGAAACGTGAATTAAAGACAAAAATCCCATTATTTTAATATGTTAAAAAATTCAAAACTGTTTCATTATAAACATAGGCATACAAAATAACTAAAAGACATATAAAAATGTTAAGGATGGTTAATTTTGCTAATTAAAATAATGAGCAATTTTTATTTTCATCTTTACAGCTCTGAAGTTTTCAAATAATCTAAAACAAGTATGTGTAATTTTTATAATGATAAAAATAATGCTAAAAGAATCTTTATTGATGCAATCTCTTCTTTAAAATTCCCTTCTCCCTGGGGAAAAAAGGCAGAAAACAAAATCATATTTTACAACGTTTTGGCTACAATGTCTAAACTTTTTAGAGCACTGGGGAAAGAACCCACTGCGTTCCTGAAAAGCAGCCTTTGCAACTATATATTTTTTACTTTTTCATTTGATTTTCAAAATAAACATTTTTCAAGTAGACACGTCTGACTCAGTGGAGTTCTTCATTACTTTATGTTGGGTCTTGCATTGCACAACATCTGGTTATGCCTCGTTTTGCCAGTAATATTTCATCCAAGACATTTTGTTCCCATTAATTATCATACATAAGAAGACATCTTTGTTTTATTTTTATGGTTCCAATTCTCACATAAGGCAGGAGATGGGGTTTTTGTTGGGTGGGGAACGGAGAGTGAAGAGAGACATATCCCAGTGCAATGGCATGTGAACAGCCACGAGGATGCTGCATCCTTGCAAGTAGATGTTAGGGACAAAACACAGGTCAAATTATGGAACCATTGTGTATGACCCAGTGTTGGTCTGTGGATATTTTATTGATGGCGGACTCTAGCAAGTGGAAGTTGAACTTCTGTGTTTCAAAAAATCATTCGATCTCTGCTTCATTTGATCATTCCATAATAATGTATAAAATATGCATACATCATATGACAAGTGTGATGTAGAATATAGTGACAAAAAAAGACAAAAGACACAGATAAGCAACAAAACAAGGTAATGCCTGCTCTCAGAGATGTTACAATGCACTGAGAAAGACAAAAGTGTGAGCAACTAACTATACTAAAGAGTAGAAACAAAAAGAGCCCAAGCTTTAACTAATGTTTAATGAAATGATCAATTTTTTTGAGGAACTTGAAAGGCAGCTCAAAAGTGTGAATTGGAGCTTGTTCTTAAAGAATGAAAAGGAGAGAAGAGAGGGGAAGAAACACAGAAAAAAGAGAATAAGCAGAGAAATTGGGGAGGGTATTCAAAGCTGAACAACTAATGGTCCAAGGATATCACTATCATTAATACATGCTTTAGTCACCAGGAACTGCCCATTTTACTTCTCAAATCTCTTAATTACATCTGCTTCTCCATTTTTATTTCCATTGCCATCATTTCTTGTCATTGAATTTATTGTAATAACTTCTTCATAAGAATTTATTTTTAGATGGATTTATTGTCTGTTGCTATATTTCAGGCACAGAATTAAGCACCTTTTGCACAGCCTCACTTAATTCTGAGATATGGTGTATTCTATTTTTAGCCCCATTTGATAGGAAATGATTCTAAGGCTTGAAGATGTTGGTGGAAGAAACAGAACTTGCCTCCAACTAGCATGACTTCTAAGAATGTGTTGTCAAGGGCGTAAGTGACTCACTCACCTTGCTCTGCAGCAGGGGGTCACTTTGCTTCATCCCCAGGCCAAATCCCACTGCTGCCTGTTATTGTAAATAAAATTTGTTTTAACACATTTACATCGTTATGTTGACATATTGTTTATGGGTGCTTTTGTGTTACAATGACAGAATTGGTGCAGAGTTGAGTAGTTGCAGAAGAAACCATCTGGCCCACAAAGCTGAAAATTATTTACTACCTGGCCCTTGACAGAAAGAGTTTGTACCCCCGTGAAGCACCCTGATATTTTGTAGTTTTGAAATTCTCTAGTATATCTTCTTGTTATTGCAAACAATTGTTCCATTTAAAAAAATACTGGTTAAATATTATTAGATGCCAGGTACTGTTCTAGGTGCTAGGACAAAAGCAGAACAAAATAGGTATAGCTGCTTCTTTGTGGAGCTCATATCTTAAAATGCTGAGGAGAAAGAGGAGAAAGAATGAGAAAGATAAGCAAACATATAAATGCATAGGATACTATTAAATATTAGCAAAAATGCTGTGAAGGGAATGAGTTCAAGTGACGGGATGGAATGAGGCTGGTGCGTGTGGGCGATGCTTTTCGCTTTTATGAATGGCTTGGCTAACCAGGTGTTTCATGAATGGGAACCTGAGACATGTGAAGGATTAACTGTGTGTAGATTGAGATTAGAATGTTTCTTATAGAATTGAAAGTGAAAAAGCTTTGTGTAGAAATAAACTTGGAATGTTCACGGAACTTGAAGAAAGCAAGTGAAGTTTACAAGGCAAGAATCGAAGTTAAAAAAAGGGGGCTAGAGCCAGAGCAGATTGAACTTTGTTAACTGTCAAATTGAGATAATATTAAATATTTTAGTGCATTTGGAAAATGTTTGAGAACATTAGTAGAGAAATGGTGTGGTCTGATTTATATACGAGGACATATAATTATAAAGTAAAGCCAACAGATTTGTTGTTAGACAGTAGAAATCTACACCCACACTGTGACCAGCATTGTGCTGTTTACTAATACATGATTCTCTGCTCCTTTTAGGCAAATGAGACATTGTATGTCCTCACCACCTTTCAATTAGACTCAGCCATTTGACTTGATTTAGGTAAAAAATAAAAGAGACTAAATCTGAGTAAAAGTAATTACTGGCACTTTTACAGAATTGCAGTTGAGCAACTCTCCAGCACACTTCTCCCTGCCACACAACAATGGAAGCACATGTCTATAAGTGGGTGGCATGAGCTCTAACCTGACATTCAAACTGAGCCAACATGTATAGAACAGCTGCCCTGGCGAGTCAGCTAGACCTGCATTGAACTTTGTCAAAAGGGAGAAAAAGCTTTATTATTATTTTTAATTGATGGTAAACAAACCAAAATATTGGGGTTTCTTGTTCCTGAAACATATATTAGCCTCTCCTGACTAATATGAATACCTACTATGCTTGGTTTTCCTCCACCTGAATTTCAATATCCAACTTAAATCCCACTTGTTATGGAACATCTTCGACAAGCGTTTATTGAATACCTAGCATGTGCCAAGTACTGCGTCAGCTGTCACATGACTAGAGGAATAAACACTTCATCTCTCCCACAACCTGCCAGAAACTCAAAGACTAAAAAAGAAAAGCATGCATTATTAATCATAATATAATGTGGTAAGTGTTGTATAAGAAAGAAAAACAGGCCGAGCATGGTGGCTCACACCTGTAATCCTAGCACTTTGGGAGGCCGAGGCAGGCAGATCACGAGGTCAGGAGTTCAAGACCAGCCTGGCTAACATGGTGAAAATACAAAAATTAGCTGGGTGTGGTGGCACACGCCTGTAGTCCTAGGTACTCAGGAAGCCGAGGCAGAAGAATCTCTTGAACCCGGGAGGCAAAGGTTGCGGTGAGCCGAGATCACACCATTGCACTCCAGCCTGGGCGATAGAAAGTAAAGAGAATCCTTAAAAAAAAAAAAAAAGGAAAAGCAGCATATCATGGCCCATAGAAGAACAATCCAAAAAGAGCTGAGATTGTGACATTTAAGCAGGACCTTCCTGTCCACAAGTAGCCCTATTTACATTGCTGCATTTCACATTCCCAATAATCCTGAAAGATATGTAAAGCAAGTATCATCTCATTTTACAGATAAAAAGAATGAAGCTTGAAGATTATAAAGAGGTTATCTGTGATGACCTAATCACAGTTATAAAAAATCAAGCCTTGTCTTTGATTCAAAATTTAGTCTATATTTTGCTTAAAACAACAACAGCGAATAAAGTGACCCTAGATTCCCTAAGTTAACAATAAAAGGCAAGAAGCTTTGAAAGCAAAATTCAGTTTTGCAAAACTTTCCATTTAGCAACCTCATTGATTTGGACTGAATCGCTTTGGAATCTCTGACACTTTAATCAAAAGTTTACTTTGGTTAAAATTGTTTTATTAAAAAATAAGACTAATTAGTTGGATAAAGAAGCTCATGGGGGGCATGTTTAAAATAATCATGAGCACAATCTGTTTTCAAATACTACACAATAATTAGGAAAAAATCTATTTACATATGAATGATCAATGATCTCACCATGACCATAGCAACTTAGAGATGAAACAGATTCTTAGATATTATTTAGCTTAATTATCTTGCCTGAAACATTGAGGCAACTGATACTCAAGTTAAAAAAGAAAACATATTAGACAATTCATTGTGAGCCTAGCTATAGCTTCTGTAGGAACAAAAGCAGCATTCTTTGCAACCCATTCATAGTCAGTACTAGTGTCTACGTGGGTATTATTGGCTTGGCATCTTCAGACTGGAGATGACTTGGAAACCAGGTAAAGCCATAGGATCAAGACTAGGACATGCAGTTAAGAAAGATACAACCTAGGACACAGATGACTCTAGCTGGCTACATAGTCATCTTCAAGTGAACCCAAAAGAAGAAATTGGAGGCCACAGCAAGTAGTGAGGACATAGATGATAAGCTTGTACAGGTGATAAGAAGTCAATATGTCAATATTCAGATACCAGGCAGCATGAGCAGGAGAAACAAGACCTACATTTCTACTGGTGGTCAGAGTGAACCAACTTGTGCGACTTGTTTTGCTTGTCTCCATGGGGTCTTCTATTTACATAACCTGTCAATGTTCTCCATTTTTGAGCCCTTATAGTATTATATACCTCTCATTAGCCATTTAACACATATACTTTTAAAAATTATTTTATTGAATGTTTTATGCATATATGAATTACTTACAAATTAATTGTTAATTATAGTGTCTTAGAAGAAAATATATTTCACTTAGCTTTTTGAGTAGTTTGTACTCATTGTTATTTGTTTAATTGATTCATTTATATTCAATTTCTTTATTGCTTCTTACCATTCTCATAATAGATCAGGATGTCTCAGGTAATCTTTTGCTGAAGCCACTTCATCACAGCACCTTCTGGATTGAAGCCCTAGTATCCAGGGGGAACAGGTGGGTAATCAGTGATCTTTTCTAGCCCAAGGCTCCAGCCCAAGAGGTTGCTGTTTGCCCCTTCCCCTATGTGAGCTGTACTCATGTGTAACTTTTGACATCTGGAGGCAAAGACAGAATATTTTCTGGGAAGAAATTCAGACTTCATCAGATTCTATTTTTGTCCTCAAATCAGCAGCTTCTGTGTTTAATTAAGAAGAAAATAGAGTCATTGCAAATATAAGACAGAGCTGACATATCCTGGTATTATATTAAGAAACATTCATGGGAACTTGCTTCAAAATGACAAAACTGCTCCCAGAATGTGAAATAAAACAAGCTCATTCTTCATTTAGAGATATTAATTATTAATTGGTAATGCATTAAAGACAAACATACTCCAGTGAAATCTCTGTATTCCAAAATTTTAAAATCAGAGTACCATAAAGTCTTTCTCACATGCACTTCACATGCCTTCAATGCATGCTTATAATTATGCTTTGCACACCTTTTCATTAGAATACAGACATCTAAAAAATCTAGATAGAAGACGTAGATAGTAGTTTACATCACCCTACTTAACTAGGTGTGTGATTTCCAATGTGTTGCTTTACATCTCTCAGCCTCAACATTTTATTCCAAGAAAAAAGATACTGGGCAAGATGAGCCCTAAAACTCTGCAAGCTGTAATGTTCCACAGTGTAGATGTCAGAGTAACACCTTGAAATAGGAATTTTCTCCCTTTTCCTCCATGAAATATATGATTATATACAACAAGCACTCTGTTCTGGTAATCTTATTCCTCTCCTTCCTGCCATCCAAGCTCAACCTCTTTCTGAAAAGTTACTGAATTGATACATGAAAGAAATAAGCAAAGCCATTTATCCTGAAAATATCCAGCTGGTGTGAGATTTTGGTCTACAGTACATACTAATTAAATAGAGAAGCATTTGAGATTTTATATAAAAAATCCTTAATTTACTAATTAAATGACAAGTACTCTTCTCAAATTGTCCCTTTGGCTTACTGTGCATTTCAAGAATTAATTAACAATGCAATCAGGCTACAGTTGTGAAATGCCAATATGGATGTGATTTGAACATGCAGCTTCTGTTTTCCATGCTGACTTCCTGTTGTTGTTGTTGTTGTTGTTGTGTTTAAATGCAAGCTGAACCCTAATGAAGACATTGGGTCTTTCAATTTGTCTGTCTAAAATTAAAATGAGTTTGTAGCGTCTTGCAAGCTCTGCACACAACTCAATGATACATTTAATGGTGCATTGCCTAGCCCCTGACACAGGCATGTGTCTTGATTAGATTTCTTTAATCGTTTACTAGAAATGAGGAACATAAAGTCAGTTTGGGTTTTGATGATGTCCATATGTTGAACACTTTTGAACTCGGTGATAATAATGCCTCTTGAGTGTGGAATCAGCTCATCTGATAGACTGAGTTCAAAGTAGGTTAATGCCCTGAAGGTAATGAGGAAAGGAAAAACAGTAACAGTGCCTTCTCTTTTTTTCTGCCTTGAAATTTGAGGTGGCCAAAAGAGCTGTGTTAAAAAGTAGAATGTGAATGTTGTTATACTTGGATATGGTAACTTGGTTTTTCTTCATTCTTCCACATGCTATCCTGCTGTCACCTCACCACTCACCCTGCCTGAAAAAAACACATAACAGTTTGCGCATACCACAGCCCTGGCCTCAGCTGTGACTGGAAGAGAGTGAAGTGCTGCCAGTGGGCCCCACAGAGGACAGGGAGGTAGGAGGAGTTAGCAGTGAGAAGAGGAAGGCTGATGGTAAGGTGGTCCTATTGGGTATACTCTTGTCCTACAAGGAAGTTCAAGTACCAAAAAGTGAATCTCTAAGTTCTGGAAGAGCCTTGGGCAAGAGTTAAGGTCTCTCTCTCTCTTTTATCAAAATTTGCTTTGAGAGTCATTTTGAAAGTAGCCATATTTTCCTCACTATAATTCTTAGCCTGTGAGTTATTTTTCCACATTTTTGTACTTTGAGCTGGCTATTTAATATATGGCACGTGGCTTTTTCCCTCCTTAAAAAGGAATCTTAGACTTCAGGTCAGTTGGTCATGGTTACCCCTTCAGAGAAGGAATAGAAAATATTCCTCCTGGAATCTCATCGATTATTTTCGATGGGGCCATTGGAGAAAGTTGAACACTGGGGTGATGTTGTACTCTCAAAATAAGTGTTTTTTCTTTCATTGCAAAAACCAGGCTTCAATCACACAGTGATATGCATCATTCCTTCCAGACATCAGGCATCTAGTTTCCGTGATAGCTCTAGACACCATTACCTTGACAGCAATACCTTGAATTTCTGGTCATTGAAAGAAATAGATAATCAGTGAACTAACAGTCTTTCCAAAAACAATAGTGATTAACCTTCCATAACTTCATGAACAGGAGTGAACTAAATAGTGAAGCCCACAGAATGTTAAACTATACTATCTTATTTCTACTTTTCCTAGTGTTTTTCAAAATAACACCTTATTTATCTTGCTTATTTTGGTGATTTTTCTGAATAATTTCATTTTATCTTGGTACTTGGAAAACAAATCTGTGAGGAAGGCATAGCATGTATTTCAGTATCTGTCCCCCATTATCATGTCTTGTTTTGCATTTATTTATTCATCCATCTTTTCAAAAACATTTATTATAAACAGGATAATAACAACCATAATAGGTACAATTTCTGAGTAGCTAAATTGTTGCACTGTATTTGAAATTAGAAACACAAACATGAATGATTCACAGTTTCTGTCCTTAAGAAATTTGAAGTCTAATGGAAAAGACACCTGCATAAACAATAGAACTAAAATGTGTTTAATAAAAGAGAAATAACTGAGAAATATGGGAACACAGAGTAGAGGCATTTAACCCAGCCCCAGGACCTGGCAAGTTTTTCTGGAGTTGGAGGACTCTATTTAGTAACTTCTGCAGTGCCAAATTCAAGGTTTTAATATTTGAGATGACACAGTGATTAAAAGCTGACCTTGTTCTCATGGACCATGCAGACGATTTACAGAAATATACGAGTAATCAAGCAATTAAACCCCAGTTCTAAGGTGGCATACATGTAGCCCATTATAGAATACATCAAACCCAACTTTAAAGTGGAAGATCAAGAATGCCTACCAAAGAAGGCATCAAACTCAGGCCTGAAGAATCATTAGGACTCTAGGTTGAGTTGGAAGAGTAAACAGAATAGCAGAAGGGAAGTTAATTGCACTCTCAGTAAGCAAGTGCCATGAAAGAACATGGCATTTTCAGGGAACTGCAAAGTCCTATTAGAATTCTTCACAGCTGAAATCTGAAATATAAGGAAATCCATAGGCTGAACTGGTAAACTGCTATAGTGGTTGGGCAGACTACAGAATAATTTGTACATTAGTTCAAGATGCTTAGACTGTATCCTGAGGATAAAGACAGCTATAGAAGGGTTTTTAAGAGACGAGTAACACAATCATTATGTTTTAGATTACTTTCACCTATTGTGGCAAAACTTGAGCTAGAATCTAGGCCCCAGGTTTTCCCCAAGATTATGCTTTGAACTCACTATCCCAGCTTTCTTTGTCAGTGGTGCGCTCTTCATGCCACCTTCACAGAAGGGCTTCTTTGGGGAAAATGTATGCTTATGAAGGTTTTTCTCTCCAGCTTTGATTATTATTTTTCTTGTACATCTAAAACAGAATATCTCACTCCATTTTAGAACTTGTGTCCAGATAATTACTCTATGACAGTTATCAGATGTTTAGTGAGTAAATAACCTTTAAGAACATTATTAGAGAGTTGCAAAAACCCTCTGAAGATATGGGTTAGGGTGACATAATTTTCACATTCCCAAGTAGCCAAACAAATTATATACTGTGAGAGATTGCTCTAGAAAGAATAAAACAATGATGCTCTGTATAACCATGTTTCTAGCTTCTGTAAACTTGATGTTTCAACATCTTCCCTGCCTGCATATGCCAGAAACACTTTGTTCTGGACAACCTGATAACCTGCCTGAGTCACCTCACCTTGGCCTTTGGCCTTCCTCATCATCCCCCCTCTTCAGGTGGAGTCCTTCTTCTGAGACTGCACTTTTCAAACACAAACCAACCAGTTCCGAGTTACTATCCTGACCAATCAGACTCTCACAAGCCAGGCCACTATACATCTACCCTAGTCACCCTAGGTCCAGGTACAGAAAAACTAGGAATATTCCGTACACATCTGAGGCGCTGACATTACTCAAACCAGCTATTTCTAAAACAGCCTTCCCCATTTCCCTCATTACTTTCCATGGAAACCACAATAAAGGCTCTTGTCCAAAGCTCCCCACTCTCCCTCTGCCTCATGACTGCTCTTGCTCATTCCCTGGTCCCCCAAGGCATGATGTATATTCTCCCTCTCTTGAGATCTATAACTATAATAAACTATCTTTTCAACAGCAGTCATCTCCTGATCTATTGGCCTAACCATACCTAAATAATAACAAAACTAATTAAACATGCCCTCACCATGAAACTGTTAAATGTATTCAGAGCTTAGTTTGTCAGAATGCTTTAACATATGGAATCTCCTTTGATCGTGCTGCTAATCCTCTGAGCAAAGTGGTTCAGCTATGACACCTCCCTATTTGCAGAGGAAAAAAGGACCAAAACCATTAATTTGTCCAGAGTCACGTGGCTATTAGATGGTAGAGCCAGAAATGGAAAGCAGATGTCCTGATCTCATACAAGGCTCTGGGTATTGTGCCCTGCCTGGCTGTCTCCCGAGGAGACACAGGAAACAGAGATTTTTGTACTATCGGCCCTTGAAAATGGGAGCAAATTGGAGTGTGGGGCCATCTGAAATAGTGGTATGTCTAATTAATCAAAATATGAACTAAATGTAATAAATCAAATTAATTGGATAACAAATGTTTCCAAGTAAATGTATTTTTCAGGAATTTATTAGTGAATAGAATGATTCATGTGTTATTAATATCATCTAGATATATAATTTCTTGATCAAAAAATCCTTAAAAATGCTTGTTCTCTGAAATAGTTAAATTTTGTCAGTGTGATGCTATTAGTTTGATTTATTTTGTTAGTAAAACCTTTATTGTTATATAATACAAAGGTGTATAAATAGTAAAAGTGAATTCATCACATTGTAAATTAGTGAGAAGAGTTGGATTGTACACTAGATATAATCAAATCAATTTTTTCTTATTTTTACGTAAAAAGAGGGCCCTATTTTCTGAAATTCTATTTGCCAATAAGTGATGGATTCAAAACAAGCTATGGTGGTTTGATTCATTGTTCATAAGCCATCATGCCCTCTGTATGTTACAATTATACTTTTCTATTCTCTAGCATGAGACTCTGTGTTACCATCCACTGGGGTGGGCAAAGCATAGTATCCTGCTCCATTCATGTTGAGGTTGAATGTATGACCTTCACTGACCAATGTAATGTGGGAAGAAGAGTCAGTCTGTTCATTCTTTGCTGAAATCTCAATATGCGTCATGTATTTCTGTGCACCCTCTTGTACTTCTGTTACTCAGTAAGAAAATACACCAGGACTAGCAACTGGCTCGAGTAGGATGGTGAGAAGCCTGACATGGTAATATGTGGCTGCAGCCTCAGCTACTTGAGGGGCTGCGGGGGAGGAGGTCACGTGAGCCCACCAGTTCAAGGCTGTAGAGAGCTATGATAGTGCCACTCTAGATAGCTACAATCATGCCATAGCACTTTAGCCTGGGTGACAGAGCAAGATCCCATTACAAAAATAAACAAATAAATAAAAAGACAGCTGAATGAACGAAAGAAAGAGAAAGAAAGAAAGAGGAAGGACAGAAAGAAAGAAGGAAGGAAGGAAGGAAGGAAGGAAGGAAGGAAGGAAGGAAGGAAGGAAAGAAAGAAAGAAAGTAAGAAAGAAAGAAAGAAAGAAAGAAAGAAAGAAAGAAAGAAAGAAAGAAAGAAAGAAAAAGAAAGAAAGAAAGAAAGAAAGAAAGAAAGAAAGAAAGAAAGAAAAAAAGAAAGAGAAAATAGAACAGAACAGAAAAGAAAAGAGAACAAAAGAAAAGGAAACCAGAAAAAGTCCTGTGGAAAATGTCTCAACCCAGCCTCCAGTCTGGAGTTAAGCCTAGTGGAGCTCCAGTCAAGTGTCAAATTGCCAACCTAAGAATTAGGCAAAACAAAAAACATGCTGAATTTTGCAGTACTTTCTTGCAAAGCATTATTGTAACAATAGTTGACTGGTACACTAAGACATCTATTTTCCGTCTTCCATTCCATGGATCTTATGGTTGCAAATATGTTCATCTTTATGAATTTGGTTTAGCTCTATGTAATGTTTTCTAAAAAGGCATGAAATCCCTCAGAAAATGTAATCTCATTTACTTTATTTTAGGGATCTTGATATACTATCCAGGCAAATAAAACCTGCCAAGCACAAAGTGTACTGGGAATAACCAAGAATCCTATGCTGAACTAAAAATATTTTTCTTTCTGTATCTTTTTAGGCAAGAGCAGCCTGTGTATATGCTGAGTAGCTCACTTCTCTACTCTGAGTTACTTGAGAACTAAGCCAGGCACCACATCTCCTCCAAATTATTCTTAAAGTAGCTTATATGGTTTTGAAATCTTATTTCGGTAACCTAATTATAATCCCCACTTTTAGTACCCTTGAAGAGTCAGTCCCCTTAGAAAAAAATATTGCTTCTTAAAACATCCCAGATAAATGTATGAAATGTTTGAATATGTACATATAGAAAGATTTGTAAAGCACTTCATGTACCCAATTAGCAAACAGATTTAGATTTGTGTAATTTAAGAAGTTATTCCACATCTATGATCTCAGGTTAATTCATCAGGACAGATAGCATTGCACCATTTCAAGGGGAGAAAACTGAGGCCAGGAGAAATTGTTTAGGCCATGCAGCTAGGAAATGGACTGCTCCAAATCTCACGCTGGAGCCACCTGCAAGAGGTGGGAGCTAGGAAGGAGGAATTGCCCTGACAGAACAAGGGCCAGAAAGGAGATACAGCAACTCTCTGACAGGCCATCAGCAACCAAAATGAGGGAAAAAACACCTTTGCTTTTCCCCTCTTCCTGTTCTATAGTTTCCTAGCAGTGCTTCCCCGGGCCAAAGCTAACCAGAAATAAGCGGCAAGAGAGTCTAAGAAACATAATTTTCAAGGGTCTGTGCTCTGCTACACAGAGCAAAGCAGAACAGAAAAAAGTCAGGAATCCAAGGGCTGAGATTGTGTAGGCAAATAGCCAACACAGACCCCTCCTAGATTGCAAACATTTCAGAGAAGCAAGTTTTGAAGGTATTTCTTAACTGAGAGCAATGCCTGGTTTTCGTGGGAGTCAGGTTAGCCTGACACAGTGGAAGAAGTAATTGTTGGAGGTGGGGACCGGGGTGAAGAAGAGACTCTGAAAGATGATATATAGCCTGTCTAAAAGCAAACTTTGCATCCATTGGTATTTGTTGTTGTTGCTGTCTAGCAAGCTCTGTATTTATGTTCTGTACCATTGATTCAAGTTTGTTTATCTTTTGACAATCCTAATAATCTCTCCCCACCCCGTATCCACTTTCAGAAAGCATGTGAATAAATGTGTGTGTGTGTGTATATATGTGTATACATACAAACGCATCAAAACCAGTATCTCACGCAGTCATGGCAGGGGGCTTGGCTCAAATTTCTTCCCGGCTGTATCTGATCAATGAAGGAGACATCAGGGCCAGGCATTGGTCCTGCATGCCTGGCAGCTTCTCCAGAGCTGGAATCCAATGCACAAAGAACAGGCTAGCTAGGGGCATAGGAAGGCAATGGAAAAGTACTCCTGAAAATGTGTCTAATTTCTTTCAGATGTCTCCCATCAGCTGGTTGTTGGCATGCTTTCCTATTTTCCATTTAGTACCTTTTACAGTCACATCTTCAAATATGAGATGAGTGAGAATAGAGTTTTTAAAATGAATGTCATACATCCATATTCATAGCTACCCATAGAGAATACAAAAACTTATAAACACACTTATAAAGTGCAACCACATATAAAATATATACACATATATGCTTTAAAGAAAAAATTGATTACTTTTTACTTAATTAACTTTGATTTTTCTGTCTCATCTATTGGTGCCTACAGAAGAAAACAAAAATAAATCATTTATAAAAATGGCCTCATCCTTTCTACTGGGAAATACAGTCAGGCAGACTTTCTCATAAATTGTTTAGAATAATGCAAATCTCCAGTGATTTTTCTCTGATATGTATGTTTCAAAGGAGAAAACATTAACCACAAGCTTTGAAAGATGATTTATTGGGCGGTAGGGGATGAAATTTGCCAGGGGAGGAAGAAGATGTGTTGAGAAAATCTGTGCATTTTAACAAATAAGGATATATAAATTACTTCCCCATATCCTTGCTAAAGAACACAGACTCTGTCCCTTTTGGAAAACTAAACAAAGCACTCAACCAGTAGCTAGAAACCACAAACAAAAATACTGATACCTGTAAACCACAAACAAAAATACTGATGCCTGTAAGTAAGTAAATAGCTAGATAAATAGAGAAATGAATAAATAAAACAAGTCCTGTTCTTTCTCCCTGGGCTTTCCAGAAGTTATTCTCTTGCAGGGGACTTAGGTTGTATTAACGCTGGATCTCCCAAGCCAGGCATTGTGAAATACTCCCTTGCTCATCAGCTGAAAAAGAAACAGCTTTTCAGCCTTGGATTTTGTGAAGTACCATCTCTTGGACAAGATTTACCCTGAACTCATTGTTTAAACATGAGTTGTTTTTTTTGCTACTAAGCAAATCAATTCTTCCAATTAAAAATTCAAGGGGAATGCTTAACTTACCTAAGAGAAACAACTATCCTGAAGGCCATAAAATATGCCTTTTAAAATAATACAAATGACATGTCAGTTCATTGCCATTTATTTAAATTCAGGTCCTAAATATCTCCTCTGTACCTTAATTTTACTATCACACCAGACAGTTTGCAAATATTTTCATCATTACAGTAAAGTTGTTTCTTATGCATTTCTGTTAGTAGTGAAGTTCCATTATATACTATCACTCACAATTTTTAAAATTTATGAAAACATGGCCGGGCGCGGTGGCTCACGCTTGTAATCCCAGCACTTTGGGAGGCTGAGGCGGGCCGATCACGAGGTCAGGAGATCCAGACCACGGTGAAACCCCGTCTCTACTAAAAATACAACAAATTAGCCGGGCGTGGTAGCAGGCGCCTGTAGTCCCAGCTACTCGGAGAGGCTGAGGCAGGAGAATGGCGTGAACCCGGGAGGCGGAGTTTGCAGTGAGCCAAGATTGCGCCACTGCACTCCAGCCGGGTGACAGAGCGAGACTCCGTCTCAAAAAAAAAAAAAAAAATTATGAAAATATTACATGCCATTAAATGTTCTACAAGTTCATGCTGAAAGCTAAATATTCTGTAACATTAATATATCTCATTTTATTTAGCCAATAACCTAAGGTTGAAAATTTAAATTATTTTCATTTTTTTCTTCATTACAAACAATGCTGTGATGATGTAAACACCCTAACAGGAAAATCTCAAAGTATTATCATGATTAATTCCTTTAGAAACATTCATAAAAATACAATTACTGGGTCAAAGAGTATGCACATAAACCTCTCTATACATATTTCCTGCTAACACCTTGAAAAGTTCACCAGTATTTATACCCATTAATGGCAAAAAAGTGCTCACTTATTTACTATATATCTGACAACTGTGAACATTGTTACTTATAATTTTAATCTTATTTTTAATATGCATTTTGATTGCTAATGAAATGATTTTCACTTATTTAATCATCATCTCTATGTACTGATTTGAGAATTCTTATTCTTCAATAGTCATGTCAAAATATATTAATTTATATCTGCATCAGGTTCTATGCTGAGAATTTGGAATGTAGAGGTGAACAAAACAAACAAGAACGATGTCTACAAGAAGCTTACAATTTAGTGAGGACAGAAGATGTTAACACGTCATCTCATGGGTGTGAAAGGATTTGAAATGCTGTAATGCTTCGAGAGACTTATTCTGATCTAGAGAGACTGGAAAGGCCCCATTAATGAAGAGTGGTCAATTTCTTTTTTTGTCTCTTTGTTACTTTTTATTTTTAAATGTTGTTTATTTAAAAATCATTCCTTCCCCCCGGACTTAGGTAGAAAATATTCCTAATTTGCTGTTATGTGTCTTTTAATTTTGTTATGAATTTTTCTCTTGTCAAATTTAGCAATTAACTATCATATAATTCTTCTGTAGGTCATACTTAGAAATCTCTGCCAACATTTTCTCCAATCATGTTTGTATTTTGTTATATTTTAGTTTTTACATCAAATGTATTTTATAATATGGATTGAGATAATATAATGCTTTCTGGGTTTTTTGATTTGGCTTTAAAGATTTTTTTTAACTTCAAGTGATAACAATTGACCCAATATTTATTTTTTAATGATCCATCTTTTTTTTTTTTTTTTTTTTTTTTTGAGTGTAGTGGCGCGATCTCAGCTCACTGCAAGCTCCACCTCCCAGGTTCACGCCATTCTCCTGCCTCAGCCTCCTGAGCGGCTGGGACTACAGGCACCCACCACCACGCCTGGCTAATTTTTTGTATTTTTAGTAGAGACGGGGTTTCACCGTGTTAGCCAGTATGGTCTCGATCTCCTGACCTCGTGATCTGCCCGCCTCGGCCTCCCAAAGTGCTGGGATTACAGGCGTGAGCCACTGTGCCCTGCCAATCCATCATTTTTTAATTTAATTAGCTAATGTAAGTTTATACTACAAAAAATTATTACTATGCTTTCTAAACTTAAAATTTTTTTAATTTATATGTGCCAGACCAATTAGTTTTAGTAATTACAGTTTTATATATTCTTCTAATCTTTTATAAGACCTCCATCAATACAATTGTGTTTCAATAACCGCCTGTATATTATCAATGTAGATATTCTTATTTGAATTGCCTGATATTCTATATCAGTTGAGGGAGAACTGACATATTCCCAATATGTGTCACCACAGACTATATTCTGATGGGCTACAGTTAGGCAGCTCAGGATTAATTATTATAATTTTACCTCTTTTTCTTCTTATCATACCACTTCCACTTCTTGTTTATATTATCTAGGATTAAAGAGCTAAAATAAAATTATTCAATTTTGATATAGTATGCATTGGATTTCTAGAATTAACTTTGGCATGTTTACTTTAAAGTACAATTTATTATCGACTCTGCATGTGATTTATAATAATTCTCCATTCATGAGTTCGCTATGTTTTCTCATTTCACAGAGTGCTAAAGTATGTCTTCCCATAATTATTTTCAGTAGAGTGCATGTATATTATATATTTGGTAATCTTGAAGGCTTAAGAACATCTTGTTTCTTCTTAGATACAAACAATGTGGCTGAGTATGGAATGTTTTGGATACAATACTTTCTCTTCAAAATCTGTGGACATATATTGCTTAATTTTTGGTATTTAGTGGTACAAGAAAAAATCCGAAGTCAGCCTTCATTAATTGTTGTTGTTATTAGTATCATTTGCTTTAACTAGCTCATTTTTGGCTTCATATGATTTTATTTTCATTTTAAAATTAAATTAAGCTTGCCTCTTGATATTTCTCTCTTTTTAAAATATTTGTTGATTTTGGAATACTACAAAAACAAATAAAAAATTTTTTAAAAATATATTTCTTGGTGGATGGTAAAATCACCATCCACAGGCTAGACACAAGGATGTCTTCTACCTAAACAAGCTTGCTTATGCAATTCTTTAAACACTATTTCAACTCTGTAATTCTTTAAACACTATTTCAACTCTGTGTAAGTATATATCTCATTTCTTCTCCAATCATGTTCATGGTTACCATTTAACTGAACTATAAGTTCTTCATTATCTTTCTGTTCTTCATTACTTCTTAATTTTGCAGAAAATATTTTACTTCCATGCAATTGTTTGTAATCTCAGATTTTTCCTTCTTTATGATTGTTTTCTCTGCCTTCTTGAATCTTTATATAAACCATAACCATGTTCTAAAATTTCTTCTGCTTTCTTTAGGAAATCAGAGTGACCATTTTCCAAATCATTACAGGAGTACCTGCATGGATTGTACTACCTTTTTGTAGACATTTTTATTTTTCTCTTTTTTTTTTGAGAGATGTGATTACCTGTTCTAAAACAGCCCTGCCACCATGCCAGCCAACTTTTTGGTGCACTCATATGCTCTGAGGGTTCATTCTACAGAAGTCACTCTATTCTTGCAACCACAGGATCCAGACAGAAGCTGTCTGCTCAATGGAATGGATTCCTGAAAAATATGCATTCCAGCCCGAGCTTCTTAGCCAATGCAAACATCAGCTCTTGGCAGAAGAGGCCTTGCTTTGTTGAGTTGGTTTTCTCCCTGTCGTCTGCGTGATAGCTATTCCCTCTGGAAAAAGTTTCTGCCACAAAGATAGGACTTTAAAATGGTGCAAGCAGATTGCTTCACCTTCTGGTTTGCTGCCAGCTGACCAGAATAACCCTAGTATCTGCTTTCTACTTTTCAAATTAGGAGTGTCAGTGAAGTTTTGACATGGTTTCTCTAATTACTTCCTAAGTAAACTGCTCTTTAATAGGAGAAATGTGAAGCCCTTTGGCAGTTTTTCAAGCAGAAATTCCTTAATAGTTTTTGCATATGAATGGCATCACCTTCCAGGGCTGTTGCAGGTTTTTTCCTCATATTTCAGGTCCCCTCAATGGAAATTATAGGAATAATGACTTAGTTGCCTTTTTAAATGTTGCCAGAATAAACAGAAGTCTGCAATCTACTGAGAGTTAGAGAACTACATTTCTTAAGAGAAAACAAACATCAAACTTTTCAATAATTCCAACTGGATGTTGCTCTGAAATACTCTGAATTTATGAGGGTTGACAATAAGGCCTCATTATTCTTAGCAATGCCTGGACAGTAATCACTTTATAGATGAAATAATAATGTCCTCCATCAGCCCATATTTATTAAATAGCTACGATGTGCCTTACTCATGCCAAGCTGTGAGTGGAAACCAAATATGTATAATGCAAAGCTGTATTCCTTGCCTGCAATTCATTAATTATCTAGTTACAAGAATACAATATGTTTAATGAACTAGCTGATAAATCAGAGTCTATTAACAGACTGTTACAATTATTTAGTTCCATACAATGCCTAAGTTAGAGTGTGAATGAATATAGTGAATGGTAACATTGTTGGCAAAGGTGGCACTTAAGCTGTACCTTAAAGGACTAATGATATATAGATAGGTTAGAATGAAAGGAAAATTCCACTTGGTGAAAAGTAAATTATAATAATAATTATTATAACAAGAGTCACCACAATCTACTACCTCTCATGCACTTTACTGGCATCTTCTCAACTGTCTTAGATGCTAACACAATAGCCTCAACTCATAGGAGAAAAAGCTGAGGCTTTAGTGAATGATACAGCCTGGATTTTAACACAGACTGGCTAGATTCCAAGGCCTATGACTTTAACTACTAAATCTTACTCCACAGGACCAAAGAGTCATTGTTAAGAGAGAATATAGAATATGTGGGGATCAGCAATCCTTCAGGATGAAAATGATGAGTACTCATGGGAGGATATGTCAGAACGCTGTTACATCAATAGCATTTGGACTTAAGAAAATCTGAATGTCATTCAGATTCACAGGATGCAGTCTGAGTGGGTAGTTTACCAAGTATTTCCTATTACTAACAGAACATTACCCTTTATATTCTACCTTTCAGAAGGTTTCCCCATTGCTTTTCTTATATGGGGCAAGCACAGGGAAGATCTAAAAAGCATAAAGAAGCTGACCTCGATGTTGTGTTCTTCTACAGTGTTATTATGGTGAAAAGGTGAATTGAGTGCCCCTTGGGGCACAACATGGCCTGGATTTGGGCAACTGGAAATATTGAGGAGCTGTGATTGAGAAAATTTTCCACACATTTAAGTTGAACTTTCTTGACATTTAGTGTCTTTACAAGCAGACCAAAGGGAATTATGAAGGATTTATTTTTGTGGCTCTTACTCCCAGTGGTTTAGAATTAGCTTAACATTTTATAATGCTACATGGAGGGACTGAGCCATGTTTTAAATTCCACCTATTCTACCTGAGTGAATAGAATTTTTCATGCATCATTTCTGATTGCCTTGAGAAATAACACAAATCAACATTTGTTTGTTCAGATGGATCTGATGACTCTTGCATAATTGTTCTGTACATTCCCTCTCCCATTCCTGGATTTAATCAGACAGGTTTAGTTTTTTCTACTGATTTATGCATTGTCTTATTTTTTTAGAGACAGGGTCTTGCTCTTTTGCCCAGGCTGGAATGCAGTGGTGCAATCATGGCTTATTATTGCAGTCTCAACCTCCTGGGCTCAAGCTACTCTCCTGCCTCAGTCTTCTGAGCAGCCAGGATTAAAAGCACATGCCACCACATCCAGCTATTTAAAAAAAAAAAAATTGTAGAGATGAGGTCTCACTATGTTGCCCAGGCTGATATCAAACTCCTGGCCTCAAGCACTCAAGCAATCAAATCACTGAGATAACAGGCATCATCCACTGCATCTAGTCTCCCTGATTTATGTTTCTACGTGTTTACAACCCCCCAACCCACGACCACAATCTCACTGTGTCCACTCCTGTGCATATATTGTGGAAAGACAAACCTCCCTGATTTTGACATATTTTTCTCATACTGGTAAAATCATGTGTAACACATAAAGAAATAAAATCTAATGGAAATTGCTAAAAATTTTAAGTAATTCATATTTACCAAAATATAACTAGTTTTATCTGTTTTCTCTAGTCCCTTTCTTAGATATTCCCATGTAAACATCCTAAGTTTCGTATTTATTCAATTTATCCGCATAGAACACTAGGTTAAGTTACCCAGATTGTAACCCAAGGCAGCTTTTACTTGGCACCAACACTAAGACTGGTAAGATTCTTATTTCCTTCAAGTGTCTTCAAGACTTAGTCTGGTTTCTACATCTTAGTTCAATCCCTCTGTCTCTGAGTTTTTTACTACTTCTTTTTTATGGTCAGCAAAATATTTGTCAGTCCTGCTCTGTTCCTTTAATTAATAAATGAAAAGGCCCATTTCTTCCTCCCCATTGGTTTCTTACTATGGGGCACTGACCTACAGTTACTCCTCCTGCTAAGGCCTCTCTGTCACTGACTCCTAAAAACTGTCTTCCCTGCTCTTACTTATTTCCACATGGCTTGACTTTTATCTACAGCATAGTCCAGCTATGAAGATTGGTGAAAAGTTGGCTTCAAAAACCTCTGCTTAGTCATGTTGAAGACCATGTAGCTTGGAGAGCAGGTGACATCTTTCTGGCACCCTGCTCAAATTCTATTATTCCTTTCTAGTAAGCAAGGTTAGGTGACCTCTTTCCATGTGAAAACTTAGTTCTTTTTTTTTATTTTTTTTTTTATTTTTTTTATTATTTTTTTTATTATACTTTAGGGTTTTAGGGTACATGTGCACAATGTGCAGGTTTGTTACATATGTATCCATGTGCCATGTTGATTTCCTGCACCCATTAACTCATCATTTAGCATTAGGTGTATCTCCTAATGCTGTCCCTCCCCCCTTCCCCAACCCCACAACAGTCCCCGGAGTGTGATGTTCCCCTTCCTGTGTCCATGAGTTCTCATTGTTCAATTCCCACCTATGAGTGAGAACATGCGGTGTTTGGTTTCTTGTCCTTGCGATAGTTTACTGAGAATGATGTTTTCCAGTTTCATCCATGTCCCTACAAAGGACACGAACTCATCATTTTTTATGGCTGCATAGTATTCCATGGTGTATATGTGCCACATTTTCTTAATCCAGTCTATCGTTGTTGGACATTTGGCTTGGTTCCAACTCTTTGCTATTGTGAATAGTGCCGCAGTAAACATACGTGTGCATTTGTCTTTATAGCAGCATGATTTATAGTCCTTTGGGTATATACCCAGTAATGGGATGGCTGGGTCAAATGGTATTTCTAGTTCTAGATCCCTGAGGAATCGCCACACTGACTTCCACAATGGTTGAACTAGTTTACAGTCCCACCAACAGTGTAAAAGTGTTCCTATTTCTCCACATCCTCTCCAGCACCTGTTGTTTCCTGATTTTTTAATGATGGCCATTCTAACTGGTGTGAGATGGTATCTCACTGTGGTTTTGATTTGCATTTCTCTGATGGCCAGTGATGATGAGCATTTCTTCATGTGTTTTTTGGCTGCATAAATGTCTTCTTTTGAGAAGTGTCTGTTCATGTCCTTTGCCCACTTTTTGATGGGGTTGTTTGTTTTTTTCTTGTAAATTTGTTTGAGTTCATTTTTGCAACCTACTCATCCGACAAAGGGCTAATATCCAGAAAACTTAGTTCTTATTGAATCACTAAGACAATGTGTATTTTCAGTTTCAGGTTGATCTTAACTTTCAGCTGTCATCAAAACAGAGGTTTCAGCCTTGCTCTGGACCTAAGGCTGATCATTCTCCAGAAGATGCAGCATATTGCCTCATAAGAAGGCATTTATTCTGGAGACTTATTTTGTGACCTGATTTTATTAAAAAAAAAAAAAAAAAAAACACAGGCCGGGCGCGGTGGCTCACGCTTGTAATCCCAGCACTTTGGGAAGCCGAGGTGGGCGGATCACGAGGTCAGGAGATCCAGACCACAGTGAAACCCCGTCTCTACTAAAAATACAAAAAATTAGCCAGGCGTGGTGGCGGGCGCCTGTAGTCCCAGCTACTCGGAGAGGCTGAGGCAGGAGAATGACGTGAACCCGGGAGGCGGAGCTTGCAGTGAGCCGAGATCGCGCCACTGCACGCCAGCCTGGGTGACAGAGCGAGACTCCGTCTCAAAAAAAAAAAAAAAAAAAAAAACACAATGCTTTCAAATCCTAAGAGTACAGATGAAGAATAGAAAAATAGTGTAAATTTGAAATAACAAGTAACACTCTCAGCTGAGAGCAAGAACAAGAGGGTGGCTCTCCTCTTAAGCCTTCTTAAATTTGACCAATGTCACTTTTCTCAAATAACCTTTCCTAATCCCCCTAGTTTAACTACTTTCATTTTTTCCCCTAACTGTATAACACTTGCTTTTATCATTCTTATAGTACTTGTCATGTATTTTTTTAATATTGTCTTCACCAGTGTCCCAGTGTTTTCTCCTAGAGTAAAACCTTCTTGAGGGCATAGCTACATCTTACAATCTTTCATTCTCTCAAGCTATCAATGTCTCCTTTCTCTAGGCTAAAACTTATGGCCAAATACTTTTAAAAACATTCTCAGAAAGGCCCTTAATTTTTGTTTCATTTGGGTCAAGTCAGAGGATCTTCTAACATACCCAGAGGAAACCACTTACCCATTCTGAGAGACCATTTTTTTTTAATTAATTTGTTCCAGTATCATGTGGTCTTCCAGAAATGCTATACAAAATGTTGATTTATTCCTAACTCATAATTTTTCCTTTCCAAGAAGTTTCAGTTCTTTCTATTTTCTTTCAAATACCTCTATCAATAACCCTCTCAATTTTAGTCACTTAAGCTTCAATTTCTCAGGAAACAGGAGCTGTTAGGAGTAAGGCTTTCACATCTCCTGCATTATCTCCAATCTATACTTCTATTCATTTTTTCCCTATCTGAATCAAGGAAGTTTCTCTACCTTTGTAAAAAATTATCAGAGCATCTCTCTACCTGTGCCTTTGGTTCTATTTCTTTAAATCTTTTTGGGGCATTTTCTACCAAATATCTCATCTTTCATTAACTTCTCCTTCTCCATAGATGTTATTTATTTTGTCTGACAATGTGTTTAAGACATCAACAGCTTAATTAAACTACGCCTCCACTCTACTCCCCACTTAAGCTACAGTTTATTTCCTTTCAGTAATGAACAGTGTATCATAATTTTCACTCCATCCTCTTATACCTTCCAGTCTACATACATCAAATTTTTACCCCCATAGTCCGGCTGAAACTACTATAACAAAAGGTCACCAAAGGCCTGCTACCAGTCAAATCTCACGATTTTATTTCCAGGCCCCATCTTTCTGGACCTGTAAGAATTTTGATTGAGAGTTTGACTCTTTTGTCCTTATACATTTTGTAACTTTTTTCCCATGAGCTTTTATGAAATAACTCACCCATTGGCTTTTTCTACCTCTAATTACTTTCGATCTTTTACTCCTTTACTGGTGATTGCATTAGTGGTAGTGTTTTCTAGGGTCCTATCATAGCCATCTTCAATGACATTAATAGTAACTGAGATCTTTGAGTTCTTCTCTATGTCAGTGCCTGTTCTATGGTTTTTGAAAGAATTACATCACAGGAAGTCAGCACAGTAAACTAGTAGAAGTAAGTAGTTCTCTCGGGCTTGTTTATAAAAATAAAATCTAAAATTTAGGAAGGTAGGTAACTTGACCACAGAGCTAATAAGTAGCAGAGCTGGTGTTAGTGTCTAAGCATGCCAATTCTTCAGACTGGGCAAAAGCTTTTCATGGAAAATTTTATCTACATGAATGATGCTAAGTATTATCTTTATATTTCTGGTTCTAAGATCTGTATCTCCAAACTTGATTTTGCCTATACTCCCAGATCTGTGTTTCTACATGCCTTATAGATCTTGAGTCCCATCAGAATTTCTGAACTCATCTTTGGCCATACAAAGGTCTGGTCAAATCATGTTGGTAACCTGAACTTCATGACTCCCTACCTTGTTCCTGCTTTGCTATAGAATGCCCTAATCTGTATATGTGGTCCACAAGGAAAACTAAATGATTCTTCATTTTTAAAGGTCTATCTAACTCAAATATGTTTTCCTGTTTCTAGCTTCCCCTGAATTTCACATGCAAAATTAATTTCTCTGACATCTGTATGGCATAACAAATTTAATGAATATAGCTCCATTATAATACTTAACACATACCATTGTAGTTGTTTTGCTTGCCACGAAATATCTTTTTCAATAAACATATGGTAAAGCATATTACTTTATGATTGCCTTTTTACATAGGGTAGAAATCAATATACTTTGCACATAGTATGACCTCAGTAGTCATTTCTTGAGTGAGAAAAATGAATGACTACCTCTCAAATTACATTTTAAAAATAACAATATTAGAATTTCCATATGATCATTGTGTATCTCTGGCTGGTGTCAATAGCTAATCTAGGCCCCTAGGACATACTGCTATGATGTCTGAACTCTGCCCCACATTATTTCTGCCATGTCAGATGCTATCTGATGAAGGTAACAAACATTATCTAAATGATAATGTATACATTGAACAAGTGCATGATGTAAATAAATTATTAAGTCAATATTCTTTCTTAAAATGCTTCTCTTTCATTCCTGCATATCCAATTTCTACCTAGCTTTCACAAACCTCAGTTCAAAGATCATCTTTTCCAGTAATCTTATCAATAATATGCAGTTGAAAAAAATAATTATTGTAGCTCTGGGTTTGTCTCTCTCATGATGTCTCCCTTTATTTTTTGCATCTATGATCTTCTACCAGTCTGTAAGATGCTTGAGGATAAGTTTCTCTTTCTTACTCTTTGTTAATATGCTTGTGCCTTGCACAGTTTTTCTCATAGTAGGCACACAATAAAAATAATCCACATATGGGTGATCATAATTTTCTTTTTAAATAATCTCAGGAAAATAACTGACATCCTAAGGCACATTAAGTCAATCCAAGAAACATTAATTAACTGTTAACACTATGCTCAACCTCATGCATAAGTTCAAAGAGTAATGAAGAAGAAAAACACAGATTGTGCCTCTTGTAGCTTTTATAAAGTAGTTAGAGAGACAGAGTTTTATAAATGAAACTAGAGAGCTGTATATAATCAAATGAGTGATTTTTTCCAATTACATCATCACAATTTATATGATGGAAGAAGATATTTTTCTCAAGTTCTTAATTGTGTCCAATGATTCTGAACTTTAACAGCTGGAAATGAACAGTTTGACTGACAATAGTCAGTGGAAACTCATGTCTGGGAATGAGTTCAAAGCACTGTGATTACCAAGAGTGGGACTGTCAAAATCAAGTACAGCCCATGGGGAAAAAGCTCTCATCATGAAGACTATCTAGACAGGGAATGGAGATGAATCAATGCAATTGGAGATTCAAGCTGTGAAACTGGAAGCTATTTGGGTGAGGTTTGATGCTGAGGTCACTATTGAATTTAATGGCTTTGTATTGCTAACAGCAACCACCAGGCAAGAGTTAGGAACAATTTGTCCCACTCTAGGAAGAGTGCCAATCTAAAGTGCGAATGTGTCCAGAATCCATCCACTAACCTCCTCCCTGACTCCAATAACATTTAGCTCTTGACCCTGGCAGTTTTCTTAAGTGAGCTTTGTTTTAATCAAAAATTCAGAAAGTATTTATTGACCTTTGAAATATTGGCTAGATAATTTACGTATTTATTTTGAAAACAAAATATGTCAGCATGCAACTATTTGTTTAAAATGGCAACTGGCCACTGATGCAGCCTTATACAGTTTTATTTAAAATATCTGTGAAAATATAGAAAGGTTAGAAACTCAGAAATGAGTAGAAGTATTCCCTAAAGACTGAAAATGTATTTCCAAAATCTGGAAAGTATTAACTTGTATGATGAGCCTGATGGATATGGATTACTCTAAACAAATAATGCTTCTCCTTGTGAGAAGAATGTGAGCCCTTCCATGAGGGAGAAGGTTGCACTGTGGTTTATATCCCTGGCTCCTGGGCTATCCCCTGGCTTAGAGACACAGTCTATGCAGAGGAGAAAACAGAATGAGTGCCCTTCCCCCTGCTTCTATATAGCTGCTGCTTTTAAACATTACCTAAAACTTCACTTGTACCAAATTAAAATATCTTTAGTGTTTAGTTATCTTAGTGCCTCAAGAGCCTAGGTGATTTAAGAAAATCTCTATGTTTGTGTTAGAAAAATGTGCTTCCTTTTCAAGACACTTTATTTTCATGTTTTGGAAACCTGTTATAATATTATTAGGGCAGGGCATATTACTGTTATATACCAAAAAAAAATCTTAATAATAAAAAATGCTATGATGTCTACATTGTAAGAATGCTCCCTAGATGTGTGCAAAACACACTGTGCATAACTATTCTTGACAGCTATATCTGACATTTGCAACACAAACCTCTTAAGTAGTTGTAATTCATTAAAACACAAAAATAGCCAAGGATGTCTTAATGTGTGAGTTGCTAGCAAGATTACTATGCTCTATCATTGAAGTCATTTGCGATTATCTTCTCCACTCCTTTTTCCTCTGATTTGAGTTGCTATGACATTACTAGTGACATCCTAGCATATTGCATTTTTTAAACACTATATTTATACGTTAAAAACTTGAATATTAAGTGAGGAGCGCCTCTGCCAGGCCGCGCATTTGATATTCAGTTGTGTTTGTAATCACGGAAAAATAAAAGCGTATATATATATATAAAAAACTTGAATATTAACAATTTCATGGTTTGTAATCTAATAAAATGGTAATGTGTTTTAAAGTAGATGGTTATTTAAAATATTTTTACAGAAATTTTGTTTTATTTAAATTCTTTCAGATCACTGAATGGATGGTGCGTTTAAAACTATGTATGGGTGAACAGAGCTTTCAGGGAAGATGGAGTGGATGTACTTTTCCCTATTTCTCACTAAGTACAACTAAATATCTTAGTTGCACTTGGACGTTATATATAAGACAAATATAAGAAGATTAAAAGGTAGAGAAGAAAAAAACACCAGCTAGGGACCTCAGGACCTGATGATCAATATGGTAGTGAATTCCTGGGGTTTATTTATTATTCTTTCTTGGCTTCATATATCTCAAAATAGGAGTTGAACAAGGCAGCAGCTCAGAAACGCCAAGAAATGTAGACCAAAACCAAACCAAAACAAAAAGCCTTGACAAGAACCTGCACACTCAGCCCAAAGACCAGAAAAAGTGCAGACAAAATGTTATTACATTGGTGCAAAAGTAATTCCGGTTTTTGCCAGTAAAAGTAATAGCAGAAACCTCAATAACTTTTGCATCAACCTAGTAGACAATAATCACTCTATTTGAGTCAAGTATCATAGAAAATTCTGGCCCCTGCTCAGGTACTCCAACAAAAGCCAAGTGAGAAACCTAGAATTCCACGCTCTCCAGGCTGTAGGAGGTAGCTTAACCTCCTACTGTACTGGAATAGTCTCAGAGAGGGCCAGTAGGGAAGCGGAGAGGCAGAATTTCCATCCCTATAAGGTGGTGATGCACCCCCACCCCGCCCCACCACTGTACCTATCTACTACCTGGAAATCACACAGAGAGAAAAAAACAAGATACCACTGCTTCTCCAAGCCAGAGAGACGTCAGTGGAGGCTGAGCTGGGACTCCTACCCATCAGCAACTAGGAGGTCCTTCCTCCTTACCTTCTCCTGGCAGTACTGACACAATACTTCCAGTCCTTTGTCACACTTGAGACAAATAGTGAAAAGCAGAAAGTTTCACCAAAAAATAGAAGATACGAAGAAAAGCAAAATAGTAATTTTAGAACTTAAAAATATAATAACTAAAACAGAATACTTGATATGTAAACTCCATAGTAGAATAGCTATGGCAGAGAAACGAATCAATGAGTTTGAAGACAAAGCAATAGAAAATACTCAATCTGAACAAGAGAGAGTAAATAGACTCAGAAAAAAATAAAAGGAACAGAAATTTGCTTATATGACTCAAAATGTCAACCACTCATGTTACCAGAGTCTCAGGAGAGAGGAAAAAGAGCAGGACTACAGAAATTACTTCAGGAAATAACAATAGAAAGGTTGTTAAATTTGGCAAAATATATAAGCCTACAGATTCAAGAGGCTGAGTGACTTCAAACAAGATAAACTCAAAGAAATCCATGACAAGACACATCATAGACAAACTTTAAAACTAAAGACAAAGGAAAATCTGGAAAGCAGAGAGAGAAAAATGACACCTTACTTATAGGAGAAAAACAATTTAAATGATAGTAGATTTTTCATCAGAAGCTACAGAGCCTGGGGAGAAGTGGCACAACATTTTTCAATGATAAAATGAAAAAAAAATGCAAATCCTGAACTCCAAATCCAGTGAAAATATTCTTTTTGAAAAAAGCAGAAATCAAGACATTTTTAGTGAAAGAAAAGATAATTTGTCATCGGCCGACCTATCATAAAATAAATGGCTTGAGAAATTGCTCTAAATAAAAAGGAAATGATAAAGGAAGGAATCTTGAATCATCAGGAGGAAAGAAAGAAGAATAACAGAATCAGTAAAAAATATGGATAAATATTTAATACAATACATGATCCTTATCATCTCAGCTCTTATTATTGCTACAGGTAGATGGGACCACCTGGCAATGCCCTGTTTGTGGACCAGTGTCTTAGAAGGCTTGAGACTTTGTTGCTGACACTATCGTGGCAAGATGGGACCAAATGAGGGTGTTCTATGAAATGGGAGCAGGGAAGGCCAGGGACTCTGTTGCTGCCATTGCTATCACTGCTATGACTGTCAGTAGAACAAACCACCCACCAGGCTGGGGGTGGAGCAGGGGCCAATATGGCTGGGGCCCTGCTGCTGCCAATGGATCAAAATGCCTCAGGGCCATCAGAAAACTCTCCATGAGTTTTCTCCACATAATTGTATTTAATAATAATAAATTATTAATTAATATTGCCTACAATGAATAGTAATGATATCATAATTTATTTTATACTTTAAATGAATACAATATCCTGTCATTATAACGGAGCATTATCATTTCTGCAGCAATATTACTTCACCATAGACTTCATTACTGATCATGATTATAATGATTCTTTGTCACCAGCTATTTGTCACATTACATATAGAATAAAGCCTGAGGATTATTTTATCCTCCATCAAAAAAAAAAACAAGTGACAACAGGGGCATATAGAAACAACTTTTAAAAAGATGATCAATATGTATCATTTTATACATCATATGACATTATACTACAATGACTTTGCTCATGAATGACAATAAGATTTATCATATATGCTTTATAGCCATGTTCTCTGCTCAATGTCATTTCATACTTTATTCAGTCATGGTATATTATTAATCACTAACTGTAGCTTCAAAGGGTAGCAAAAGTAAGGTATTATCTTAGCTTCATGAAATCACAATAAGGAAAACTCAGTAACAGAGCCAATGACCAGTCCTATGCTATTTGGTAGATTACATTTTTCTTTAGATAAGGAGATATTTTCCAAGTTAAAGAGAACTCAAAAGCACAATATAAAAATTCCAACTAATATTCTTCTTTGTTATTTCATTCTTTTCAATTACATGGGTAATAAATGTAGACAGTAGATTAAGTTACTTTTGATGCCAACATCCAGGAAAAACCATTATTTAAAGTTTTACATGTAGCTTTCAAGAAGTTCTTCTTTTCATTTATAACAGACCAGAAAGAAAGGAGAACTCAAAAGCACAATATAAAAATTCCAACTAATATAATATTCTTATTTGTTATTTCATTCTTTTAAATTACATGGGTAATAAATGTAGACAGTAGATTAAGTTACTTATGATGCCAACATCCAGGAAAAACCATTATTTAAAGTTTTACATGTAGCTTTCAAGAAGTTCTTCTTTTCATTTATAGCAGACCAGAAAGAAAGATGAAAAACTTGACTATTAGATAATGGCATGAATAACTAGTTTTAGATTGCCTTCTTTAACTATACGTTATGTAAAAGTGAATTATAACTGCTAGGTGATGCAGGTATAAAACAAGATCCCAGACTTCAAGAAGCTTTAAAGTGATTTTGAGGAACAAGAACAACAAGAATGCAAGAATATAAGCGACCTTCCTGACAGGAAGGATTTTGTTCCTCATTCACTGTTATATGAATGTACCACACATTGAGAGTGGCCCCTAGTGGAAACTCAACAAACATGGTGTAAAAGATGAATGAATGAAAGTGTTTTAGATGTAGTAAAACACACACAACTAAAAAGGATAAAGTGGCTTAAGTTTACTTGGAGGTGGTCAGAGAAGTTTCACTGATAAGGTGCTTAAATTGAAAGATGTGTGGATTCAGAGAAATGAAGGGAAAGCCAGTGTTCTCCAGAAAGGCAACACAGGAGAAAAAGCACAAGATCTGTTCGGAGTATCCTTGCAGACACTTGAATTGGAGTGTGATGTGCAAATCCTATATGACAATATTAGCTTGAGCTCAACTAACTACAAGGTCATTTAAAGCTTGACAAGAAGAGTGTTTTATATTTCAGGAATTTGAAAGTCAGTTTATATTTATGATCAGCTTGCTGCTTACATGAAGAAAATGTTTCTACTTTATAGAATCAGAATAAACTTGAGGAAGAAAAAGTTGAAAATAGAGTGATGAGCAATGGGAATAGTCTGGGCATGACATGGAAGTGGCCAGTGCAAGGGGTGGCAGTGATAGAGGGAATACATGGATGTAAACGAGCAGTATCACACTAGAATGGGCACTGCAAAAAGAGTGAGAGAAGAAGTGCTGTATACTCCTGGGCCTGAGAAAGCAGGTATATTTGGCCATCTTTGCATGTTATAAAGTAATACCTAGACTGGGTAGTAGGTTATAAGAAAAGATGTTTAGAGGCTGTATAGGAAGCATAGTGCTGGCATTTGCTTCTGAGGAGGCCTCAGGAAGCTTTAATTCATGGCAGAAGGTGAAGCAGGAGCAGGCACTTCACATGGCCAAAAGAAAAAGCAAGTGAGAGAGGAGGGAGCTGCCACACTTTAAAACAACCAGTTCTTCTGGGAACTCACTCACTATCATGAGGACGGCACCAAGACATGAGGGATCCGCCCCATGACACAAACACCTCCCACCAAGTCCCACCTCCAACACTGGGGATTACATATCAACATGGGATTTGGAGGGGACATCCAAATCTGATGTTTCCATATCAGCAGGGAATGAATTACTGAGAGGGCTGAACTAACATATGTTGAGTAAAGTTCTAGAGGCAGGTGGAACATGGCAGTAAGAGCAAGAAATTGTTGACCTGGCTCCACTCTGTACTAACTGCTCAAAGTTGATGAGTTAGTTTAACTTTTTTGATCATCAATGCCTTCATATTTATAATTAGATAATGAAAACTGCTCCATAAATTTGTACAAGGAGTAAATGAACTAAAGCTTAGTACATAGTAATCACTTCGTGAAAGCTGGAAATTTTGATCAACACTTTACCTATGGTATCTCATCACATTTGTTTGGTTCCTTTAAAAATTTTATTATGTACTATTTGACACACGGCAAATTATATGTGCTCCATACATTTTACGAAGTAGGATAATAAACCAAGCACTTGTGAACTGACCATCTAACTTCAAAACTAAAACAGATCTTGTGTCCCTGAAGTCCTCTGTGAGCTCTTACACGGAGGTAGCCATTATGTTGACTTAAAACTATTGAGCTTTAATTTTCATGCAACAAAATGCAGCCATCTTAAGTGTGTAGTTCCATGAGTTTTGACAAATACATATACCACGACAATACCAAGTACGACAAGTTTGTAACCACAACCCTAACGAATACATAAATTAACTCTATCACCCTAAGATTCCTCATGCTCATTTATAGTCATCCCAGTTACCCCAATTAATCCCAGGCAACCACTGATTTGACCTATTTCCAAACATTCATTTCACCCAGTTTAGAACTTCATGCAGATGTGATCATTTTTGTGCCTCTCTTCTTTCCCTCAACCCAATGTTTAAGTTCATCCATTATTATGTGTGACAATAGTTTCTTTACTTTTGTTGCTGAGCAGACTGTGCCATGTAGAATACGCCACAACAGATGACACTTAGGTTGCTTCTAGTTAGGGCTATTATGAGTAAAGCTGATATAAACACTTATGTATAAGATGGTGGGTTTGTTTCATTTCAGGCTAATACTTAGGAGTCAACGTTCTGGATATACAATAGACACATATTTAACTTTGTAAAAGCTAACACATATTTTCCAAAATTTTTGTTTTGTTTTGTTGATTTTTCTGTGCTTTTTTTTGGTTTTGTTTTTATATATTTCACTCCCACCAGAAATATATGAGAGTAATGCTGTATTCTTGCTAACATTGGGTATTTTTAATTTCATACATCCTTATTGATATAAAATAGGTATCTCAGGCTGTTTTTAATTTTCATTTGCTCATGACCAATCACGTTAAGCATCTTTTCATGTGCTTATTGGACAGAAGTACACCTTCTCTTCTGAAGTATCTATTAACAAATTCCTGTGTTCATTTATTTTTAAAAGGATCTTTGTTTTCTTATAATTGAGTTGTAAGAGTTATTTATAAATTATGAATGCAAGTCCTTTGTCAGATATATGCATTGCAAATATTTTCTCCTGGACTGTGACTTGTTTTTTCATTTTCTTAAAAGTGTCTTTTTAAGAGCAAAGCATTTTAATTTTGATGAAGTATAATTTATTGCTTTTCCTTTATGGTTTGTTCTTTTTGTGGCCTAAGAAATCTTTGCTTACCTCAAAATTGTCCTGATTTTGTGTTTTCTCTTAGAAGTGTAATTGTTTAATCAAACATTTAGCGAGATAGGCATTATCATCCCCATCTCAGAATTACAGAAAAAGACATTTTAAGGCAAAGGTCATAAAAGTGCACATTAAAGCCAGGCAGGCTATCTGAATTTCTAACGCATTACAGTTACGGTAAAAACAGTGGCAACAAAATAGGACTTAGAATTAAAATTCCTGAAATCTAACTCCGAAGCTCCTGTATCTGAGTTGAGTGACCTTGAATAAGTAACTTTACCCTCTAGGGTCTCATTTTCTCACTTGTTAAATGAGGGGTTAGAATGGAAAGCCTCCATTTGCTGCAGCTCTAATTTTATAAGTAAGCAAAGCCCAGTCTCTCTTAATGTGGGCTCCTGTTGGCCAGTTGCACCTGCCTCTGGAAGTTTCTCAAGTATATTTTAAGTGATGTGTAAACCCCTTCGGCCCTTGCAAACAGAGGGATGCAGACTTTGTTGTGTCATTTCACCCTGGTGTGTTGGCCAAATTCCAATTATGTAATTACTTTCTGCAACCCCCACAATCTCCCCTAGGGATTTAGTTGGGATAGAGTGCTTGGGGTTCTCACACCCTAACTGCCTGCCTTCCTCAGCCTTTGCGATCTATTGATGTGTGTCATGAAACAACTGCCAGGCCAGCCAGGGAGATGGCCCTTGTGTGGGGCCCCAGCACAAGGATTCCAGGAGGATGTTTTAATGAGAGTGGCTTGGAAATCAAAGACTTCTTATCAATGAAAATGACTCTGGTCGCTCCCTCCCAGCACTAGAAGAAACCCAGGGTCTAGGCAACACCAATAACAATGATGTAGGTGAGAACACAACTTGGAAGCAAAATTACTTTTTTTTTTTAATTTTAAGAGAAATGAAAAAAATATGGTTATACTCAAAAAACAAATGCAAGCCTGTGTTTATTTCCATTGGACTACTGCTCCAGAGGTAACCTTGCTAATTAGATTTTTTGTGTGTGATTTTGTTATTAGATCTGTTAATGAGCTTGCACCATTACATCTTGTCTGCAGTCTCCCTAGGCTGCTCTGGAGGTTTGCAAATGAGAAAGCAGAGAGAGGTGTCTGCATAAAACATACTTCTCTTTATGCATACAACCATACTTGCCTTTTCATCAAAAGTTCAAACACCCTGAAAGCTCAATGAGGCAGATAGGCTGAACATCTTTAACTTACAGAAGAAATTGATGCTCCAAATGGTTAAATAACAACATGGTTGAAGAGGGGAAAGGTTAGA
Source organism: Symphalangus syndactylus (assembly GCF_028878055.3). Classification (NCBI taxonomy): domain Eukaryota; kingdom Metazoa; phylum Chordata; class Mammalia; order Primates; family Hylobatidae; genus Symphalangus; species Symphalangus syndactylus. The sequence goes on from NC_072423.2 coordinate 42,811,052, forward strand.
TAGCAAATAAACTGTCACTTGTAACCTAATCTTGCCTTAGGCTACTGCTATGCAAATAGTGGTTCACCAATCTCTTCTTTCTTTTAATTTTGTGACAGTGACAGAGTCTTGCTCTGTCTTACAGGCTGGAGTGCAGTGGCATGATCACGGATCACTGCAGTGTTGGTCTCTAAGGTTTAAGCAATCCTCCCATCTCAGCTCCCAACTAGCTGGGACTACAGGCAGGAGCAACCACACCCAGATTATTTATTTATTTATTTATTTATTTTTTGTAGATACCTATTTTAACGATGTTGCCCAGGCTGGTCTGGAAGTCCTGGGGCTCAAACCTGCTTGATGTCTTCTTTCTTTTCTTTTTTTCTTTTCTTTTTTTTTTTTTTTTTTTTTTTTTTTTGAGATAGGAGTCTCACTCTGTCTCCAGGCTACAGTGCAGTGGTGCCATCTGGGCTCACTGAAACCTCTTCCTCCCTGGTTCAAGCGATTCTCCTGCCTCAGCCTTTCGAGTAGCTGGGACTACAGGTGCATGCCACCATGCCCAGCTAATTTGTGTATTTTTAGTAGAGATGGGGTTTCACCATGTTGGCCGGGATGGTCTCAATATCTTGACTTCTTGGTCTGCCTGCCTTGGCCTCCCAAAGTGCTGGGATTATAGGCGTGAGCCACCGCACCCGGCCGATCTCTTATTTCTAATGCCTTTCCATCCCAGTGTTTTTGTTTGTTTGATTTTTTTTTTTTTTTTTTTTGAGACAGAGTCTCGCTCTGTCGCCCGGGCTGGAGTGCAGTGGCGCAATCTCGGCTCACTGCAAGCTCCGCCTCCCGGGTTCACGCCATTCTCCTGCCTCAGCCTCCGAGTAGCTGGGACTACAGGCGCCCGCCACCGCGCCCGGCTAATTTTTTTGTATTTTTTAGTAGAGACGGGGTTTCACCGTTGTTCCCATCTCTTTCTGCCTTGTGAATTATCTTGTAAAATCACTGTCCAGAAAACCATGATGTGTGGATGAAGTTTAATTCTATAGCTCAAGCCTTCACTACCTTGCCTTCATTCTTCTTACCTGAAGCATGGGAGGCTAAGCTCCTCTGAGCTAATCTACTATTGCATCAGTCTACAGATTATTATCGTAAATGTGCCTGTGTTGCACATTTGTAAATTTATAAGTGAGTGTGGTTCATCTTTGTACACTGAAATCATATGAATTTACTTGAGAATGAAATTGGTAGTACTACAATTTCTTCACTGACAAAATAATAAAACAACAGGAGTGTTTTGGATTGAACAAAGTATATTGGTTTATATTAGTTCTTCTTGCCATTGCTACATCCAGCAAAAATTTCTAATTACAAATTGCTCTTAAAATCAAGATAAGAATCACACTTTATCTCCAGAAATATCCCCTTTCTCCTTTCATAGGCTGTCTTTGATTATCTTGTCATCTGTTACATCTATTATATCTGCTTATAATTTGCCTTTTCCTTTAACTAACGTTTTTAAAGTTCCATGATTCCATAAAGCAGAGGCTGCCAATAACATACCATGCCAATAGCTTAAATGCTCGTAAAGCTATTACCTCTGCAGTGAAATCCATCTGGTCTACCTATGACCCATATATAAGCAGTCTGAAAAAAAAAAAAAAAAAGGAATAAAGCAATCGATGGTCTCAGTCCAACTATTACACTAACTAAATTACCCTAGGCTACTCCTATAATTTTTCTGGCTTATGTTCTAAAATATAAATCTCTGTCTCATCTAATTCAAGAAAATATTATGAAAAATAAACGCATCCATTAATTGATTCACTCAAAAATATTTTCTGAACTCCTACCACTCACACAACCAAACAAGAAAACACGATTGTTGGAATTTTGATGAGTAAGACATGATTCCTGCTCTCAAATATCTTGTGCTCTGTAGAAGGTAAAATGTAGACATAAATGTGTAAAGAATGAAAGTAGTGGAGCAAAATCTATTTCAAGGGAGGATGGGATCTCCATGGAAGACTTAATGGGGAAAGTTGTCATTTGAACTAGGACTAGAACCACAATGAGGTGGACTGTATCACATCTATTACACCTAAGGATGACTGTGTCAAAACACTGTTTTGGGAAAACTGCTCTGAAAATGATGTGCTGAAGGGAAAGAAAAGGGGACCAAATACAATATTTCTGAAAGGGTTTTTATAGCTAAATGTGTAATGTGAACAAAACATATAACCATCATTATAAAAAATTCAGTCAAAAGAAAAACACTCTCTTTGGAAATGGACAGGGAATCAGAAAACTGAGGTCAACGTCATGAACAACTCTGTCACCTCTTCTCAGTCTTATTGAGTGTAAATAGGGTTTGCGGCTCTTTCTCTCCTTCCTTCTCAAGACTATTTAGGAAATCAAATTGCTTTGAAAATTACAGTGGGTGGTGAACAACAAAAGATAAGTATGATGATATAAGTATTTACAGTATGGGAAAAGAATCTTTACAGGAGTTGTTTTGACCACCTCACAGGACTATATGATTTGTCAGAAAATGGTCCAGAAAAACTATGAAAATGGCATTATTTATATACACTTGGTAATCTCCTTTTCTCTCCTGATAATCTTAATTTTTTCAATACTCTCTTCTACATGCACATACACACACACACACACACGCACACAATCATTACTATTTAATCCATTTTCTACCATTCAGTAAAGTCTTTCCTAAAAAAGAAAGCTTAAAATGTAAACACTAGCAAAGCATGAATGGGACGTAATACAAAATCTAATAAGAAACTGCCCTTGAGGACATTTTCACTGCAATATTAAAAATCCCCAAAGGGAAATACATTGACACTTAATGCTATTCTTTATTTTTCTTCAAACATCATGAAGCTGGTGGTAAAAAGCTGAGGATGAAGAGCCCTAAGCAAGACTTCTAATATTCCTCTCTAGCCTTGACTTAGCACAGAGGCCTTCATTCACCATCCTCCATGGACCATGGCTCAAGATAATAAACATAAGCACATAAAGGCAGCTTGGATTTTCCTGGTAAAAGTAAAATTATTATATAAGTTTCTTAGGGCTACAGTAACAAATTACAAAAAAAAAAAAATTGATGACTTAAGAAAAACATTTATTCTCTTATGTTTCTCGAGTCCAGAGGTCCAAAATGAAGGCATCATCAGGATCACTCTCTTTCTGATGACCCTGGGGGAACATCCTTCCTTGCCTCTTCTGGTATCTGATGCCTCCAGATGTTTGAGGGGCTGCTCTCACAAAGGACCATAGAATAGGTAGCTTTAAAAACAGAAAAGTATTTCCTCACAGTCTTGGGGCTAGAAGTGCATTGGCAGGGTTGGTTTTATTCTGAGGCCTCTCTCTTTGGCTTGTAGATGGCTGTTTTCTCCCTCTCCTTATAGGTTCTTTCCACTGGATTTGTCTGTGTCCTAATTTCCTTTTCTTATTAATATAAGGATGCCAATCCTTTTAGATTAGGACTCATCTTAATAACTTCAGTTAACTTCATTTATCCGTTTCAAAGCCCAAACTTCAAGACCAGTTCTATCCTGAGACACTAGGAATTATAAATTTCATGTATGAATTTGTGGGGGTCACAATTCAGCCTATAACAACTATAATCTGTTTCCATCTTCACATGGCCTTACCCTCTGTATGTCTCCTCCTGTTCTGTGTCAAACCTTCCTTTGCCTTTGTTTTATAAGGCTAGTTTTCATTGGATTTGGGGCTAATCTGGATAATGCAGGATTATCTCCTCATCTCAAAATCCTTATTTATATCTGCAAAGGATCATTTTCAAAATAACACCACATTTACAGCTTCTGAGGAGTAGGGTGTGGACATGGCTTTGTAGAAACTATCACTAAACTCACTAAACTTATTTCACTAAGATATTGGTTATCCTAAGTCTTTCATTGTATATTTTTTTCTTTTTAGTTGTACAGACCATCAAATTTAAGTTTAAAGGCAGAGAATATTTCCTGGAAGAAGAGGAAGATGCCAGTATGCCACTAAATGAAGACAGTTATAGAATAATCAGAAGTATTTTGGCTTGTCTCACACTTTTTAATGTTGTCTTTTACACCAAAGATTCAGAAAGCATGAAGACTTTTGGGTTTTGGCTAAGATTTAACAAGTCTTTCTGCATCTGTATTAAGAAAAAAATAGCAGGAAAAAAATGATATTTCTAGGTAGTGAGCTTTGTGACTATGACAGAAATACCATTCCTTTAGTTTTAATTCATTATGGAAAAACATATGTAAATACTTAATATATATGTAGGTAATCTAAAATTCATAGATATTCTCTTGTTTAAACTACATATGCATTCAAGGTTAAATGTCAGACTATAATAATCTATTTCATATATTATTTAACAAATATTTTATTGGGCAAATAACAGTTATATGGCTATTAGAAAATGAATACTAGCTAGCCATTCTATGGGTTTTTATTGTGTTTAAAAGCAAAACCTTGTTTTGCATGAAAACTCACATAATCATGTATTTGTTCTTATGGAATAGGCAGGAACAGATTTTCTAGGTTATAAACTGTGAGATTTAGGAAGCAGTGAAATATTAGGAAGCAGTTCAAAGTGTCCAGAGAAAAGGATTCTTGAGAGAGTATAATGACGAAAGACAAAAGGTAGGGATATTTTAGAGTGGTCCTGGCACACTGTGCTTAAAAATTTGCATTGCATATGTTGGGCAGAAAGATAGCATTGGAAATGTGGCCCATTGATAAATACTATTGGATATTCACAAAATGAAATATTGTAAAGCTGTGAAAAAATGATTTAGATAATAACATAGCAAATTTCCAAGAACTGGTTGGTTTTACACAGAAGAAACTATCATAGTGAACAGGAAACCTACAGAATGGGAGAAAATTTTTGCAGTCTATCCATCTCTGAAAGATCTAATATCCAGATCTACAAGGAACTTAAACAAATTTATGAGAAAAAAACAAACAGACCCATCAAAAACTGGGCGAAGGGTATGAACAGACATTTCTCAAAAGAAGACATTTATGCAGCAAACAAACATGTGGAAAAAATCTCATCATTACTGGTCATTATAGAAATGCAAATCAAAACCACAATGAGATACAATCTCATGCCAGTTAGAATAGCAACCATTAAAAAGTCTGGAAAGAACAGATGCTGGTGAGGATGTGGAGAAATAGGAATGTTTTTACACTGTTGGTGGGAGTATAAATTAATTCAACCGTTATGGAAGACAGTGTGACGATTCGTCAAGGATCTAGAGCCAGAAATACCATTTGAGCCAGCAATCCCATTACTTGGTATATACCCAAAGGATTATAAATCAATCTACCATAAAGACATATGCACACATATGTTTATTGCAGCACAATTTACAATAGCAAGGACTTGGAACCAACCCAAATGCCCATACATGATAGATTGGATAAAGAAAATGTGGCACATATGCACCATGGAATACTATGCAGCCATAAAAGAGAATGAGTTCATGTCCTTTGCAGCGATATGGATGAATGTGGAAACCATCATCCTCAGTGAACTAACACAAGAACAGAAAGCCAAACACCGCATGTTCTCACTCATAAGTGGGAGTTGAACAGTGAGAACACATGGACACAGGGAGGGGAACATCACACATCAGGGCCCGTAGGGGGGTTGGGGGAAGGGAAGGGAGAGTATTAGTACAAGTACCTAATACATGCGGGGCTTAAAACCTAGATGATGGGTTGATAGGTGCAGCAAACTATCATGGCACATGTATACCTATATAACAAACCTGCGAGTTCAGCACATGTATCCAAGACCTTAAAGTCAAATTTTAAAAAAAGAAAATAAAAAGACTGACAATGTATACAATTATGGTTACATTCCTGCAAAAATATTGGAAATACCTAATCGCACATATAGTCACATGTGTATGCACACTTGTGTATGGAAAAAAAATCTGAAAACTTATGTATGAACTTTTGACCCTAATGCCAATGAGAAAGAAAGCTGACTAATAATGTAGACTTTAAAACCTTACTATTTATTCTATACCCTTTTCTATTTTCAGTTAGATTTTAGAATATGTTAATAACTATATGCTAAAATTAAAGAGAAGAATTTCAGGTTTAATGATGAGAATAAGTTGGAGAGGAACAGAAAAAAAGAACTCATTAGAAATCTTTTGAAATAATCCAGCATATGATTTGCAAAGGTCCAAATTAAGAAACAAGGATAAGCATAAGGAAAAGTGAAAGGATTAAAAAATATTTGAAGGTCACATTTTAGTATTTGATAACTGAATGGATGCGGGGAGTGGAGAAAGTGGTAAAGGAACTTTCAAGAAAAAACTCGAGTTCTCGAGTTTCTACTTTGAGTTTGGTAATTTACAAGGCAATTGATAGATTTTTTTTTTTTTTTAAGGGCATAGAACAAGTGAATTTGGTGAATAGATGAGGAGACAATTTGAATGTCTCTGGTTGGAGATACTTGTATCTAGAGGTAGAACTTTCTAAATAATAGGTGAAAAGCATAATAGAAAATTGAAGCAAGACTGCTTTTCTTTGACCATTAAGTTCAGTGTTTTTCAGAAGTTGTTATATGTAGAAATGAGATAAAATAGTACTCTATCAAAGCTACTTCCCCAACCTTCAACTTATTGGCAGTAATTGTTGGTCCATTTTACTCCCTGTCACTTTCCTTTTTCTCTCTTTTATTATCGGGATACAACATAAAGAATTTTACTATTTGAATAATCCATGGTGTTTAAGTTGATAAAATGCTAGTCTTATCTTCTAATTTATAAATATGAGAAAAATGAAGCAGAATGTTGCCTTTTACTCACCTACCAAGGAGATCTGAATGAGGTTTAACTGACTTCTAAGGTAGTGGTGGTTTTACAATCACATAATTGTTGAGGCAATTTTTACTTTGATTTCAGGTGAGTGAACTAGTAAAATCTGCTTAATGAAAAGAAGTCCAATCCATAAAAAAAGTCAGAAACTGTGAATTACCTGATTTAACAAAGTAAATAAATTCCTTAAGATGGTTCAATGATCAGAGGATGGCTCATCCCTCTACAATTCCCAAAATTGATGAGTGTTGTTGGTTTTTGAGAGAATGCAGTTTATAGCTTTGGTCTCGGTTTATGAGTCTGATATAGTTTAGGTGGTTTTGGTTAGGGATGAGTAATCTCCGGCACTTACCATGTACGGAATAAGTAGCTTTAAGCACTTTTTTTAAAAACAAAATTTCAATTAGGTAAAACTCAAAACACTTCCTTTGGTCAGGCATTTTCTCTTAATTATGAAACCCGTGTGAATGTTAATGGAACTTAATCCATGTGTTTCTCATTCACTTGCATCCGATTCATCAAGTGCTGTTTTGTAACAGCCTTTGACATTAAAGAAATATTCTGGGGCCTTTTTCTTAGAAACAGGAAGTGCTGTTCTGCCAAAAAGTAAATGAACTCTAACCTCCAAAGATTCAAATTCCACTTGAAATGTGGAGGCTAAAGAAGCAGCACAGGATTTAACTTGAAAAAACATGTCTCCCAACCCTTTATTTGTTGAATTTTAGTTGTGGAAAATTACATTGTGAATACTTAACTGGGTTTGTTTTCTCTTCCCTGTTCCCAGAGAGCTGTCAAGTCTATGGAGGGAGAGCTTTTGTTTTGAGTAAAGCTGATGTTTCTGAGCCCACAAATGTTTGCGAGGTTGTTAGGGAAATCCTCTTCACCATCAAGAGAGGCTGCATATCTGGAAAAGAGAAAGCATGCTTTCTGATTGAACCCTATTTTATTGCAACCATCAGAAGAGGTTTTCTTCTCTCTTCTCTGGGTTGGGCAATCAGCTACATCAGAGAGGTAAATATGCACAAAATGAGTGTAATTTGCTGTCATTCTCTGGGGATGGAATTTGGGCATGTTTTTTTCTAATTTCATGTATTTATTTTTCATTTTCCAAAGTGATTACAATGTGCAGCCAAGTTTAAGAATTAGTCTCTGGTTCTCTTGGTACTCAGTGTAAAAATCTCAATCCCCACCCCAAAAGTACTGAATCTGAATCTTCAGTTTCAAAAAGATGCCCAAATTTATGTCTAAAGTAATGTCTGAGAAGCAAGTTTTATAAGTACAAATGCCTGAGTCCCACCAGGAGAGACTCTGATTTAACTGAGTCTGATTATTGAGATTTTTAAAAAGGTTTTAAGAATGACTGCTCTAAACTACTTTGTGGAACCTCAGGTTCATTGAGTTTAGGAAATTAACCATCAGAATTTGATTATAACCTATCTATGACCCAGCAGTGTAGAAAATGAGGGCCAATCATTTCATCACTGTCCATTTCTAGTTTAAGTGGATCATCACCAGGGTTAAGTTGATGAAAGTATTCCCAAACTTTCACCTCCAAAAAAACTCATGTTACTGGAAAACCTGGCATTAGCATTTCATCACTTGTCTTTCTACACTTTCTCTTCCCAAATGCAAATATTTATTTAAAGATAAATATCCTCATCACTGTGATATAAATAAGAATGCTTGATCACTTTCTTCTGATTCACTGCAGTGGTTATTCTGAACCTGTGGCTTATGGTGCTAGGTAAAATAGTATTTGAGTAAATCTCTGGTTTAGAGAGGAGGGGAAAATGGCAGCCACTCAGAGTCAGTGAAAGGGATCTAAAATGTCAGAAGAGTAAAGCTCTTTGGTAACTTTTCTTTGAGGGATTAGCTGGCTTGAGCTTCAAAGTCTTGGGAGCATTTGCAGTTGTAAGGGATACCAGAAGTGGGAAGTAGGGAAAAGAGGGATGACATGAGAATATCAGGGTTTTAAGATTAAGAAAATAAAAATAAATGAGAAACCTGGCAGGATGTTGTGATGGAGTCTGGACCATGGGAGGAGTTTCATTACATTAATAAATAAAAGGGGTAGTAATGTTCCAAAGCAATACTGGGAAGAAGCAGAAGGAGAAGAGGATGGTGAAAAATCAACAGCAAAACAATCAGCTTGAAAAAGCTTGAACAGATGACCAAAATAATAATAATAAAATAATAAGTAAAATCAATGTTGGCTCAAAAACATAAGTATGTTTATAGAAAATATTTAAGGAAAAACAGGTAACTGTTGTTTTTCTCTGTGACCCTCCACATCTATTCAATTACCATGTTCCATTGAATTTATTCCCTAAGTACTTTCAAATTCTCCCACTGGAATATTCCATCTCCCCTGATACTATCTAGGTTTTCCCTTGCAGGCTGGTTTCATTACTTATGATCTACATAGCAGCAAAAATGGTATGTTTGAAGTTCACAATCATTTAAAAGCCATTAATAAGAGAAAGTCTGAGTTCAAGCTCTAAAGACTTGAGTGCTATTTCTCCTGACTTGTGTGCACTAACACAGACTTCTGTGTTTGTGCTTCAACTGGGATGGCTCCCTGTCCATTTCTTATATCATTCTACTTTCTACCATGAAATAGAGGTTGTTCTCTCTGTCTACAACTTAATTCTAAGTCCTCTTCCATGCCATACATCTCGTTGACTATGTATTTCACTGTCACCTCTTCTAAGGCTCAATAATATTGTACACTGTTTACGAACTCAGGCTTTAGAGTCAATCTGCAGGAACTTAATGACATGCTTTAATACCCACAGGCTCTGAATTGGGCAAATTGAACTATCTAAGCCTTAGTTTCCTCATGTCAAAATTAATAGGCACAGGTATCAGCACCAAACTTACTGGCTTCTGTTATTTGTTGATTGGGTCATTGTGAAGACTAACTGAAATGAATTATTAACAGGTCAATAGGCCAGGCATGATGGCTCATGCCTATAATCCCAGCACTTGGGGAGGTTGATGTGGGCAGATCATGAGGTCAAGAGATCGAGATCATCCTGGCCAACATGGTGAAACCCTGTCTCTACTAAAAATACAAATATTAACTGGGTGTGGTGGCACGCGTATGTAGTCCCAGCTACTCGGGAGGCTGAGGCAGGAGAATCGCTTGAACCAGAGAGGCTGAGGTTGCAGTGAGCTGAGATCACACCACTGCACTCCAGCCTGGTGACAGAGAGAGACTTCATCTCAAAACAAAAACAAAAACAAAAAACAACAAAAATCACACAACAACAAAAAATAGCAGGTCAATAGTATAGTGTCTAGGATATAATGAGCACCTAACAAATGTTTGCTATATATGCTATTGGCAACAATCACTGCTTTGAGAAAATTTTGGTAGACTCCCCAGATTTGGTCAGCTTTATTTGTTATTTATTCCTATGGTACTGTGTTTATCTGCTTTATGTCTGCCAAAACAAATCTAAATAAGTAATATCTCATGTGATTAATTATTTACTGTTTGTCTCTACTGGTAACATATAAGCTACAAGAGGGCAGAAACCTTGTCTATCCTGGTACTTACCTTAGTTCTTTCACAATATTTTACACATAGCATAGACTCATCAGTGAAATAAATGAATGACCACTTCCTGTCACCATGGGAAGGGCTTTTCCAAATTTTCTTTTGATTTTCAGTAAAATCTTATGAAATGAGTATTAATATTGACAAAGAAACTGACAACTTGAAAAAGTAAATGATTTTTCAAAATAGGTAATCAGGAATATAAACTGAGGATTTCTGATTTTATATGAACTAAAGTTTGAATATACTAATCAATATATTTATTGAAACCAAAAATGCTAAATTAAAAGTAAAGCAATTTGAAATAAGGCCAATCCTGATTTTCTGATGTTTAACTATTGTCATATATTTATGACTTATTCATTCCAAAATACTTATTGTACACCATTTTATATTAGAAGAGTTATGCTAGCTAGATAGTAGTATTGGAGTAATGAAAAGGATTGAGGCAGTTTCTATGTTCATGGACCTTATAGTCTAATGGAGGAGACAGAAAAAAAATAAGTAGGTAAATAAATTGTACAGGTGCTGTTTCATGCATACTGGACTCAATAATTAAGACTAGTCCCTACACAATGTATAACTAGGAAAACTGCACAAAATGTAAGAAAGAAAATGATTGAGAGTATCATCAAGTTAATATGTCAGGAAACTATTAACATGTGAGATTTCAGGGTAAGAAAGATAACCAGGAAAATAAATCTAATATTTATGGACACTTTTCCCTTAGGTGAAAGAGGAAAGCTAAGAAACCAAGAGGCTAGGATGTGCTTTCAATAGTTTAAATGGCCTAGATGTGCAGGTGTCTCAGTCCAGGTCTCTCCAAAATGAGATGACAATGGTGAACCTGTTGGCTGTCAGTCTGATTCTGATATATTTTATCATAGGAGTAAGAGTGCACTAGAATTAGACAGCACTTCATGGGAATTTTAGTTCAATGTTGAATAATCTCACTCTCTGAAATTAAGATTGAAGTGATCCAGGAATGCTAGCACACCCAAGTACCTGGAAGAAGCAGAGAAATACGCTATCTTGAGTAAGAGTACAGCATTCTAGGCCTCAAATTATATCTTAAAAGAATTTTTCAAACGAAATGTCAAGTACACTATCCAAAATAAACCACGACCACTAAAAGACAAAAAACACGGTAGTTGGGGGAGAGATGCATACAGAAGAAATAACAAAAAGTAGGAAAAAAAAGGACTTTAAATATTGAAGTTATCAGATTCATACTTTAAAATAACTATGCATGATATGTGCAAGTAAATAAGAGACGAAAGTGAAAATACTGGCAGAAAACTGGACATTCCAAAAAGTCTATTGAAAACTTTAAAAGTAAAAAATGTAAAAACAATAATTTAGAACTTAGTGGCTGAGTTTATAGCTGAAGCTTGAATTAATAAACTGAAAGAGAAGATCAAAGAAAATATGCATTGTGAAGACTATGAGAAAGAAATAGATTAAATATACAGAAGATAGAAAAAGGGACATAATGAGTAGTGTAAGATGGTCTGATATGTCAATAAATTAATAAATACCATCAATAAATATTAATAAATGAATTGATACCTTTGTAAATATCAATAAATGAGTAAAGAGCAAGCATATGTTAATAGAAAATTCCAGCACTATAATTGCAAAACTTGACTTAACTGGCATATAACCAACAATGCCAAAATGCACAATTGTCAAAAATACATAGAAAGACTTGAAATAATTTAACCTTATATTGTGCCATATGTCTCAGCAAATGTCAAAGCACTAAAATAATACTGAGTATGTACTCTAACCACAATGCAATTCAGCTGGCAATAACTAACAAAAATTAATCAGAATATACTGTCAAAAAATGAGCTTCAAAAATAAATCATTGATCAAAAAATAGAAGGAAAAAAAAATTTTTGAGGTAATTATATTAAAACGTATTAATAAAACAAATTCATATTTAGAGAAAAATGTGTAGAATTAAGCAATGTATTTTTTAAAAGAACAACTGAACATAAATTAGAAATAGAACAAAAAATAAATCCTTATAAAGTGTGAAGAAGGAAATGAAAATAGTGGTAAAGATTAATAAAATAAAATACATACATACTAGGTAAATTATCTTCAAATTTTAAAACTGGAAAGACACTTTAAATTCATACCCTCATACGAGAATAATCATGACCAAAAAAATTAAATTTAGAAATAAAAAAGTGGTCCTCAGCATAAATTTTATAAACAGTTAATAGACGATATGATGATAATATGGAAAACCTTATGCAAAATAATTTGAAATATTTGAGGGTTAAATTTGAAATAATCAAATTTATACAAAAATATAAATTTCACATCTAATCCCAAAAGGAATAGAAAATAAAAGTAGTTCTATAGGTGCCATTGGTGAATTCTATTAAACATTTAGGAAAGAAACAGTGCTAATATGCTCAAATTATTTCAGAAAATTTTAAAAAAGAAACAATTTCAAACTACTTTATGAAGTATCCTTTATACATAAACATGATAAGCATAGTAGCAAAGAGAAAAAATTTAGCCAATATAGAAAAGATTAATAAAAATCTACAGAAAAATAAGTGTGTGTGTTTGTGTGTATAATAAGGTAGCATGACTAATTCAAAATTAGTCTGTACATTTGACTATTTCAAAATATTAATCAATGTAATTGACTGTATTAATATAAAAATTGATGAAAATCATATGATCATCTTAAAGTATCTTTTTTATTTTTAGTTTTTTAAATTAGTAGCTCTCATTTTAATTATTATTAGGTGCTTCAATTTTTACATGTTGATCATCTCAAACATACTATTTTCTTTTTTTTTAACCTTTTTTGTTTGTGAGAGAGTCTCCCTCTGTCACCCAAGCTGGAGTGCAGTGGTGCGATCTCAGCTCACTGCAACCTTCGCTTCCTCGGCTCAAGCAATTCTCCTGCCTCAGTTTCCCGTTTAGCTGAGAATACAGGCGCCTGCCACCACACCACACCTGGCTAATTTTTGTATTTTTAGTAGAGACAGGGTTTCACCATGTTTGTAGGCTAGTCTCGAACTCCAGACCCCAAGTGATCCACCCACCTCAGCCTCCCAAAGTGCTGGAATTACAGGTATGAGCCACTGCACCCAGCCTAACATTTTTATTATTATTATACTTTAAGTTCTAGGGTACATGTGCACAACGTGCAGATTTGATACATAGGTATACATGTGCCATGTTGGTTTGAATGCAATCATCTACTCATCGTTTACATTAGGTATTTCTCCTAATGCTATCCCTTCTCCAGCTCCCCACTCCACAACAGGCCCTGGTGTGTGATGTTCCCCTTCCAGTGTCCAAGTGATCTCATTGTTCAGTTCCCACCTGTAAGTGAGAACATGCGGTGTTTGGTTTTCTGTCCTTGTGTTAGTTTGCTGAGAATGATGGTTCCCACCTTCATCCATGTCCCTGCAAAGGACACAAACTCATCCTTTTTATGGCTGCATAGTATTCCATGGTGTATATGTGCCACATTTTCTTAATCCAGTCTATCATAGATGGACATTTGGGTTGATTCCAAGTCTTTGCTATTATGAATAGTGCCGCAATAAACATACTTGTGCATGTGTCTTTATAGTAGCATGATTTATAATCCTTTGGGTATATACCCACTAATGGGATTGCTGGTTCAAATGGTAATTCTAGTTCTAGATCCTTGAGGAATCACCACACTGTCTTCCACAATGGTTGAACCAATTTACACTTCCACCAACAGTGCAAAAGCATTAATATTTCTCCACATCCTCTCTAGAATCTGTTGTTTCCTGACTTTTTAATGATTGCCATTCTAACTGGTGTGAGATGGTATCTCATTGTGGTTTTGATTTGCCTTTCTCTGATGAGCAGTGATGATGAGCATTTTTTCATGTGTCTGTTGGCTGCATAGATGCCTTCTTTTCAGAAGTGTCTGTTCATATCTTTTGCTTACTTTTTGATGGGGTTGTTTTTTTCTTGTAAATTTATCTGAGTTTATTGTAGATTCTGGACATGAGCCCTCTGTCAGATGGGTAGGTTGCTAAAATTTTCTCCCATTCTGTAGGTTGCCTGTTCACTCTGATGGTAGTTTCTTTTGCTGTGCAGAAGCTCTTTAGTTTGATTAGAACCTATTTGTCTATTTTGGCTTTTGTTGCCATTTTTTTAGGTGTTTTAGTCATGAAGTCCTTGCCCATGCCTACGTCCTGAATGGTATTGCCTGGGTTTTCTTCCAGGGTTTTTATGGTTGTAGGTCTAACATGTAAGTCTTCAATCCATCTTGAATTAATTTTTGTATAAGGTGTAAGGAAGGGATCCAGTTTCAGCTTTCTCCATATGGCTAGCCAGTTTTCCCATCACCATTTATCAAATAGGGAATCCTTTCCCCATTTCTTGTTTTTGTCAGATTTGTCAAAGATCAGATGGTTGTAGATGTGTGGGGTTATTTGTGAGGCCTCTGTTCTGTTCCATTGGTCTATATATCTGTTTTGGTAACAGTACCATGCTGTTTTGGTTGCCGTAGCCTTGTAGTATAGTTTGAAGTCAGGTAGTGTGATGCCATCAGCTTTGTTCTTTTTCTTATAATTATCTTGGCAATGTGGGCTCTTTTTTGGGTTCCATATGAAGTTTTATGTAGTTTTTTTCCAATTCTGTGAAGAAAGTCATTGGTAGCTTGATGGAGATGGCATTGAATCTGTGAGTTACTTTGGGCAGTATGGCCATTTTCATGATATTGATTCCTCCTATCCATGAGCATGGAATATTCTTCCATTTGTTTGTGTCTTCTTTTATTTCGTTGAGCAATGGTTTGTAGTTCTCCTTGGAGAGGTTCTTCACATCCCTTGTAAGTTGGATTCCTAGGTATTTTATTCTCTTCATAGCAATTGTGAATGGGAGTTCACTCATGATTTAGCTCTCTGTTTGTCTGTTAATGGTGTATAGGAATGCTTGTGATTTTTCACATTGATTTTGTATCCTGAGAATTTGCTGTAGTTGCTTATCAGCTTAAGCAGATTTGGGGCTGAGACAATGGGGTTTTCTAGATATACAATCATGTTATCTGCAAACAGGGACAATTTGACTTCCTCATTTCCTAATCGAATACCCTTTATTTCTTCTCTTTCCTGATTGCCCTGGCCAGAACTTCCAACACTATGTTGAATAGGAGTGGTGAGAGAAGGCATCCTTGTCTTGTGCTGGTTTTCAAAGGGAATGCTTCCAGTTTTTGCCCATTTAGTATGATATTGGCTGTGGGTTTGTCATAAATAGCTCTTATTATTTTGAGATACATTCCATCAATACCTAGTTTATTGAGAGTTTTTAGCATGAAGGCTGTTGCATTTTGTCAAAGGCCTTTTCTGCATCTATTGAGATAATCATGTGGTTTTTGTTGTTGGTTCTGTTTATGAAATGGATTACATTTATTGATTTGCATATGTTGAACCAGCTTTGCATGCCAGGAATGAAACCGACTTGATTATGGTGGATAAGCTTTTTGATGTGCTGCTGGATTCAGTTTGCCAGTATTTTACTGAGGATTTTTGCATCGATGTTCATCAGGGATATTGGTCTAAAATTCTCTTGTTTTTGATTGTGTATCTGCCAGGCTTTGGTATCAGGATGATGTTGGCATCATAAAATGAGTTAGGGAGGATTCCCTCTTTTTCTATTGATTGGAACAGAATGGTACCAGCTCCTCTTTTTACCTCTGGTAGAATTAGGCTGTGAATCCGTCTGGTCCTGCATTTTTTTGGTTGGTAGGCTATTAATTATTGCCTCAATTTCAGAGCCTGTTATTGGTCTATTCAGAAATTCAATTTCTTCCTGGTTTAGTCTTGAGAGAGTGTATGTGTCCAGGAATTTATCCATTTCTTCTAGATTTTATAGTTTATTTGCGTAGAGGTGTTTATAGTATTCTCTGATGGTAGTTTGTATTTCTGTGGGATCAGTGGTGATATTCCCTTTTTCGTTTTTTATTGCATCTATTTGATTCTTCTTTCTTCTCTTCTTTATTAGTCTTGCTAGCAGTCTATCAATTTTGTTGATCTTTTCAAAAAACCAACTCATGGATTCATTGATTTTTTGAAGGGGTTTTGTGTCTCTCTCTCTTTCAGTTCTGCTCTGATCTTAGTTATTTCTTGCCTTCTGCTAGCTTTTGAAATTGTTTGCTCTTTCTTCTCTAGTTCTTTTAATAGTGATGTTAGAGTGTTGATTTTAGATCTTTCCTGCTTTCTCTTGTGGGCATTTAGTGCTATAAATTTCCCTCTACATACTGCTTTAAATGTGTCCCAGAGATTCTGGTACATTGTGTCTTTGCTCTCATTGGTTTCAAAGATCATCTTTATTTCTGCCGTCATTTCTTTATGTACCCAGTAGTCATTCAGGAGCAGTTGTTGAGTTTCCATGTAGTTGTGCAGTTTTGAGTGAGTTTCTTAATCCTGAATTCTAATTTGATTGCACTGTGGTCTGAGAGACAGTTTGTTGTGATTTCTGTTCTTTTACATTTGCTGAAGAGTTCTTTACTTCCAATTATGTGGACAATTTTGGAATAAGTGTGACATGGTGCTGAGAAGAATGTATATTCTGTTGATTTGGGATGAAGAGTTCTGTAGATGTCTATTAGATCTGCTTGTTGAAGAGCTGAGTTCAGGTCCTGGATGTCCTTGTTAACCTTCTGTCTTGTTGATCTGTCTAATATTGACAGTGGGGTGTTAAAGTCTCCCATTATTATTGTGTGGGAGTCTAAGTCTCTTTGTAGGACTTAAGAACTTGCTTTATGAATCTGGGTGCTCCTTTATTCAGTGCATATATATTTAGGATAGTTAGTTCTTGTTGTTGAATTGATCCCTTTACCATTATGTAATTGCCTTTTTTGTCTCTTTTGATCTTTGTTTGTTTAAAGTCTGTTTTATCAGAGACTAGCATTGCAAGCCCTGCCTTTTTTTTGCTTTCCATTTGCTTTGCAGATCTTCCTCCATCCCTTCATTTTGAACCTATGTGTGTCTTTGCACGTGAGATGGGTCTCCTGAATACAGCACACTGATGGGTCCTGACTCTTCATCCAATTTGCTAGCCTGTGTCTTTTAATTGGGGCACTTAGCCCATTTAAATTTAAGGTTAATATTGTTATGTCTGAATTTGATCCTATCATTATTATTTTCGCTAGTTATTTTGCCCATTAAGTGATGCAGTTTCTTCATAGCATCGATGGTCTTTACAATTTGGCATGTTTTTGCAGTGGCTGGTACTGGTTGTTTCTTTCCATGTTTAGTGCTTCCTTAAGGAGCTCTTGTAAGGCAGGTCTGGTGGTGACAAAATCTCTCAGCAATTGCTTGTCTGTAAAGGATTTTATTTCTCCTTCACTTATGAAACTAATTTTCTTCATAAACTTAGTTTCTTCATAAATTCAGATTTGAAAATTCTTTTATTTAAGAATGTTGAATATTGGCCCCCACCCTTTTCTGGCTTGTAGGGTTTCTGCTGAGAGATCCACTGTTAGTCTGATGGGAATCCCTTTGTAGGTAACTCGATCTTTCTCTCTGGCTGCCGTTAACACTTTTTCCTTCATTTCAGCCTTGGTGAATCTGACAATTATGTGTCTTGGGTTTTCTCTTCTCGAGGAGTATCTTTGTGGTGTTCTCTGTATTTCCTGAATTTGAATGTTTGCCTGCCTTGCTAGATTGTGGAAGTTCTCCTGGGTAATATCCTGAAGAGTGTTTTCTAACTTGGTTCCATTCTCCCCATCACTTTCAGGTACACCAATCAAAGGTAGATTTGGTCTTTTCATGTATCCCCATATTTCTTGGAGGCTTTGTTCATTTCTTTTTACTCTTTTTTTCTCTAAATTTCTCTTCTTGCTTTATTTCATTAATTTGATCTTCAATCACTGATATCCTTTCTTCCACTTGATTAAATTGGCTACTGAAACTTGTGTATGCGTCACGAAGTTCTTGTGCCATGGTTTTCAGCTCCATCGTGTCATTTAAGGTCTTCTCTACACTGTTTATTCTAGTTAGCCATTCATCTAATCTTTTTTCAAGGTTGTTAGCTTCCTTGCCATGGGTTTGAACATCCTCCTTTAGCTCAAAGAAGTTTGTTATTACTGACCTTCTGAAGCCTACTTCTGTCAACTTGCCAAAGTCATTCTCCATCCAGCTTTGTTCCGTTGCTGGTGAGGAGCTGTGATCCTTTGGAGGAGAAGAGGCGCTCTGATTTTTAGTATTTTCAGCTTTTCTGCTCTTGTTTCTCTCCATCTTTGTGGTTTTATCTACCTTTGGTCTTTGATATTGATGACCTACAGATGGGGTTTTGGTGTAGATGACCTTTTTGTTGATATTGATGCCATCCCTTTCTGTTAGTTTTCTTTCTAACAATTAGGTCCCTCAGCTGCAGGTCTGTTGGAGTTTGCTGAAGTTCTACTCCAGACGCTGTTTGCCTGGGTATCACCAGCACAGGCTGCATAACAGCAAATATTGCTGCCTAATCTTTCCTCTGGAAGTTCGTTCCAGTGGAGCAGCCACCTATATGAGGTGTCTATCTGCCCCTACTTGGAGGTATCTCTCAGTTAGGCTACAAGGGGGTCAGGGACCCACTTGAAGAGGCAGTCTGTCCATTCTCAGAGCTCAAACGGCATGCTGGGAGAATGACTACTCTCTTCAGAGCTGTCAGACAGGGACGTTTAAGTCTGCAGAAGTTGTCTGCTGCCTTTTGTTCAGCTATGCCCTGCCCACAGAAGTGGAGTCTAGAGGGAGTAGGCCTTGTTGAGCTGTGGTGGGCTCTGCTCAGTTCGAGCTTCCTGACTGCTTTGTTTACCTACTCAAGCCTCAGCAAGGATGGATGCCCCTCCCCAAGCCAGGATGCCACCTTGGAGCCTTGCAGACCAATCTCAGACTGCTGCACTAGCAGTGAGCAAGGCTCCATGGGCGTGGGACCTGCTGAACCAGGCACAGGAGAGAATCACCTTGTCTGCCAGTTGCTAAGACCTTGGGAAAAGCACAGTATTTTGGCAGGATTCTCCCATTTTTCCAAGTAGTCTCACAGCTTCCCTTGAGTAGGAAAGGGAATCCCCTGACCCCTTGTGCTTCCTGGGTGAGGCAACACCCACCCTGCTTCAGCTCACCCTCTGTGGGCTGCACCCACTGTCCAATCAGTCCCAGTGAGATGAACCAGGTACCTCAGTTGGAAATTCAGAAATCACCCGTCTTCTGCATCGATCACGCTGAGAGCTGCAGACTAGAGCTGTTCCTATTCGGCCATCTTAGAACACCCCTAAAGTATTTTTTAAATAATTTCATCCCACAGTAATGATAAAAAAAAATGCTGCTAGCATCCTAAATTCAGAAGAACATTACATTAATCTGATAAAATATAAGTAGAAAAATCATTTACAACAACCATCATGTGTAATAATAAAATGTTGAATGACAAGAATTCCCAGTACAAATGCTTTCACTCACTATTGTTCTGGAAATCTTAGCTAAAAAAAAAAACAATAAATAACTTTGTTAGGATGAAAAAACATAAATAAAAGCCAAAGAGTTTGAGACATGCCTGGGCAACATAGAGATACCTCATTTCAACAACAACAAAAAAAAGGTAGCCAGGCATAGTGATGGACACCTATAGTCCTAGCTACTTGAGGGGCTAAGCTGGGAGGATTGCTTGAGTCCAAAAGATTGAGGCTGCAGTGAGCCAAGATCATGCCACAGCACTCTAGCCTTGGTGACATTGTGAGACTTTGTCTCAAAAAAGGTCATTATTTGTAGAAGATATAATCCACAAGAAAATTCACCAGAATCTACAGATAAGTTATCAGAATTGACACACTAGTATAGCAAGATTGGTGGTTACAAAGTCAATTTTTTTTAAAAAATTATATTTTTATATTCAAGCAATGAAAAATAAGAAAGCATGATCTTCAAAATGCCATTTATAATCAGAAAAAATCAAATGCTTAGAAATAAATTTAACAGAATATATACAAGACTTCTAAACAGAAAACTATAAAAATATTATTGACAAAAACGAAAACTTTAATAAATAGGAGACAATCATAGTAAAAGATGAAAAATGTGAATTATCTCTGAACCAATCTATGAATTTGATTCAATATCAATCGAAATTGTGAAAGTTTGCTTTTTCTTCTGGGGTGTGTGTGTGTGTGTGTGTGTGTGTCTTATAACTTAATGAACTGATTCTAAAATCTATGTGATAATGGAAAGAGCCAAGAAGAGTTGAAAAATTCTTTAAAAAGGAAAAATTGAGTGAATGCATGTTACATTAGATATCAATACTTATAAATCTACAGAAATGAGATCATCATACAGTTAAGCTAAGAATAGACAAAATGCCAAATAAATGGAGTCTAGAAACAGGCCAATGATAATATGGACCTATGATGACAGTCGTGACACTGCAGTGAAGTATAAAATGAACAGTCTTTTAATGAATATGACTGGACAATCAACTATTCCTATGAAAAAATAATAAAACTGACCCCTACTCATACATTCACAAATATCAAATATAGATTTATTGTCAATCTAAAGTGAAAAAGAAAAATAATGAAATTTCTTGAAGATAATATGAGAGAATACAGGGCACTAAAATAATCACAGAGGAAAAACTCATAAAATTAACTTTATCAGAATAAAGAATATTTATACCTATATTCATCAGAGAAGATTTAATGATGGACAAGAAAAGCCACAAAAAGGGAAAAATATTAATAATGCTTTTAACCTACAATTCTGAAGGAATTTTCCAAGGGCAGCAGCTACTCGTAGCTGAAAAGTAACCTTAGTATATTTTAAGAATGTTAGTGACCTGAGCCATATGAAAGGGAACATGATATATAAGAAGACTCTAGCTTAGACAAATGAATGGTAAAGGCGTACATTAGAATTTCTAAGGGCATGAACTAGAGATTTCCAGATAAAAGCAATATACAATAATGTCAGTGGGTGCAGACCTGAAACTGGAAGTGGTGGGAGATGTTGGGACAGTTAAAATATTTCTGCCCCCAGAGGCTGAGAATTAGAGAAGCTCCTAAATGCCCATTGCAGCAAGAACTTAAGTAACATGTGGTCAATCCCCAGAGCTTGTTTAGGGCAAGGAATAAAGAAATAGACAGGCTCACATACCAAAAAATATTTCCACAGAACGATTTTTCTAGGTAGACTGTACCAAGACTCAACTCATTGGGAGTCAAATATGAACCAGGAGTCTGAATACCTCACTATTTAAGTCACTTGTCATCACAGAATCAGAAAGCTACAATTTGCTTTGATGTTTTTCTTTATTATTTTTCCATAGCATCTTAGCAAGTTTTATTTTAAATGCTTTTGCTTAAAAACAAAAAGAAAAATAATTTTTTTGTCAAATTTGGCTGATAATTAATGTGGGAATTTTGGGGAGAAGAAGAAAACAAATCCACCTACATTTTTTCAGAAGAGCTACAGTAGGTACAGCACCCTGGAGACACAGTGAAGTCATGCCAGCTGGAGAAATGGGAAAGTAACAGAACCGAGGCTGTGAGTGGGATGAGTTCCCCACATCAAAGGCAGTCCTGGGAATAACTAAGATGGCTGTCTATATATATATATGATATATATATATATATATCATATATATATATGATATATATATATATATCATATATATATGATATCATATATATATATATCATATATATATGATATCATATATATATATATATATATCATATATATGATTAGGAATCAGAATGTTAAAATTTTCCTAAGTGCTCCTTATCTCAGATCCAGAATTACTTTCAATCTCTTTCATGACTGTCATGTTTGCCTGTTCATGGCATGTTCTACGCCTTGTCTGGAGAAGTGTTCTGGGAAGCTGGGAAGTATGGCTATTGTGTATCTACAAGGCATATTCAAGGCTTAATCTTTGGTAAGCAAGAGTGTTCAGATAAGACTGCAGCTGGGAAGAGGCACCACTGGAAGACAGGTGAGGTAAGTGGTTCTCAAGGCAACTCTAAAAACCATCTTTTGTCCAGTTAGGTCCCTGGCCTTTATGTTTTATATAGGTCCCTGGCCTGTATATTTTTACAATATGATCATTAGGGTTGGGGAATAAGGTTGACCAAGATTTCCCAGACATTTCAGTATAGATGAGTGCATAGCAGCTTGCAGAGGGTCTCTGCAGATACCCTAGATATTTTAGAGTATAAACAATTACTTTGTTAGCATCAATGGATTATATTAAGCTGAAAGGATGATTTAGCCACAAAATTGAACTATGTGAAAAAAATTAGGGGAACTATTCGATTTACAATTGCATCAAAAATAAATAAACCAATAAGCTACTGAGAGTAAATGTGACCAAGGAAGTGAAACAGCTTTATACTAGAAACAAGAAACACTGAGGAAATAAAGATTACACAAATATTAATAAATGGAAAGACATCTTGTTTTCATGGATTGAATTATATTTAAACGTCCATACTGCCCAAAGGGATCCAGAGATTCAGTGCAATCCTTATTAAAATTCTAATGTCATTCTTCATAGATAAAGGGAAAAATTTCTAAAATTTTGCTTGCTTGGGCACCACATCTACTGAAATTGGAACAACATAGAAAAGATTAGCATGGCTCCTATGCAAGGATGATATGCAAATTCATAAAGCATTGCACACTTTTTTAATAGTAATACTATTCATGATAGCAAAGACATAGAATCTACCCAGGTTTCCATCAACAGTGGATTGGACTTTTTAAAATGTGGTAAATATACACCATGGAATTCTATGCAGCTATAAAAAAGAACACAATCATATCCTTTGCAGTAACATGAATACAGCTGCAGGCCATTATCTTAAGTGAATTAACACAGAAACAGCAAACCAAAAACTGCATGTTTTTACTTATAAGTGGGAGCTAGACATTGGGTACACGCAGACACAAAGATGGGAGCAATAAACACTGAGGATTCTAACAGTGGAGAGGGAGAGAAGGGGGAAAGATTGGAAAACTGCCTGTCAGATACTGTGTTCACTGCTTGGATGTTAGGATCATTAGAAGCCCAAACCTCAGCATCAGGCAATATATCCATGGAAGAATCCTGCATATGTACCCCTTGAATGTAGAGTAAAATAAAAATTTTAATCCTAAAATTTGCATGGAACCACAAAAGACCCCAAATAGCCAATGAAAGCTTGCCCAAAATGTGCATAGGTGGAAGCCTATTCACCTAAACCTACTCGTCTCAGTGAAGAGCACAGGAAATTATGTCCATTTAATTTCACTTTCCTCTGTATGCCCATTCTTGATCTCTGGGATTTTGTTTTAATATGTGTATTTTAAATCAGAAATTGATTTTTCCACAGACATTTCTGATTTCTTTTTCTTAATAATTAATGAGGCAGTTTTACCCTGCTGAGGTAAGTAAACCTACTAACAGGGTTATGCCATAGAACTAAGATCTGTGGAGAAGTTCCAGCTGTTTATTTTTTCATCTCCCAGACAACTCCAGAAATGGGTATCCAATGCCTTTTGAGTTATACTTTCCATTTCTACATTGAAAAGGGAACTAGAATTTGGGGGAAAAAAAAAAGGCCTCCTTGTTTGAGCTGGCAGCCGGCTGCTGTGTAATTATCATTGCTCTTCTTTATTAACTGCTCGCCTTCGCCTTATGTGGTGCTTTGTTGATAGATGTAACCTCAATCTTGTTGCTATGGTGACAGTAACAGTCACTGAGAAGACTTTGTTTATGGTAAACAAATCCAGGCATATGCTTGAAGCCTGGTGGAACAGTTTTCCAGCTTCCCTTACACTGCTGTCCTTGAATGAAATCAAGGAGCTCCAACTGAAAAACCCACAGCCTGGGTTTGAAATATAAAAAATAGGAAACAGTCCTGAGATTACTGTTTGCTTTGTGTGTGGGAATGGCCCCGTATATACGTCTATGTTCACGAGTCAAGGCTCCCTGTTGAAGGGGGCTCTCTGTGCAACACACGCAGAGGAATTGACCTAAGAGTCAGAGAAAGCCTCCCACCCTGAGGGCTGTTGGCATCGATAGTGAAGCTGGGATGGTACATTAACATAACGATAAAAAATGCGTCTCTCTTTCCCTTACCAAATCCTCTCTGCTAGGCATGCTGAATTTTTATATCTTGGAGAAAAAATTCCTTCCAGAACACTCTCATAAACATTGAAGTAAGACACGTTCAGCCCCCTTTCTTAAATTTTTTTATTATATGAAAGTGAACCACAATTTGAAGGAGAATAGTTGTCATGTAGATAGATGGAACTGAGGGTCAGATTTACTTTTCCATGGTGAATGTATTTGTGGTTGGTCTGGCTTAAGTGGCCCAACACATTCCCTGGCTCTCTTTCCCTGTCTCTCTCACCTACCTCCTCAAATGTTTTCTCTCTAAACTGACAACTGCTGTCTCAAATTAAAACACCAAATCTTTTCTCCTCACTCTTCTGTACTGTAAGGCTTTGATGGCTCACTTAAGAATGAAAACTTAAAAATTTCAAAGAATGGAAATTTGAAAAGCATTGTGATGAAATTGAAATGGTGTGTACAAACTATCAGCTATTTATGGCCAACAGTGTGCACAAATTAGAGACCATTTCTTGGTCCCAAAACATGCAGGAAGAAAGTGGACTGACTAGCTGCAATAGGAAATCTTTCAGTAGAGAACAGAGGGCCATCGGCCTGAAATTCCAGGAACCTTATTTTTGGATTTCTTAACAGTTCTTGAGAACTAGTAGAATCTTGCTTGTTCGTTCTTTTCACCACCAGCCAAAGGGCTTTACTCACCCTAGCTCTCAGGTCTCACGGTCCTCGGGTGTGTGGCTCTACAGAACAGTTGAGCCTTAACACAGCAATGTAGGAAGCCAATTTTTAATCCCTCAGACAGAATTAAACTTCCTGCTAAACATTTTCTTGTTTTACCCTTTTACTTGAGTATTTGTCTCATAAGCCCACACTGAGAATAGAATGTTGCAGAGTATTATGTAGCTCATTAATTCGTGTTCTCCAGTGAGGGGGTCTGGGGATGCTAGGGTGAAGTGTTTAGGCCAATATTAAAGTGATTTAT
The DNA here is from genome assembly GCF_028878055.3 of Symphalangus syndactylus. Classification (NCBI taxonomy): domain Eukaryota; kingdom Metazoa; phylum Chordata; class Mammalia; order Primates; family Hylobatidae; genus Symphalangus; species Symphalangus syndactylus. The sequence goes on from NC_072423.2 coordinate 42,836,532, forward strand.
CTGCTAAGTACATGAATTAACATTTCATTGGTTGAAGGCAGTTATTTGTTCTGATATACCTTCATAAGGTGGAAAAAACAAAAAGTATCTTCTTGATAAAGAACCTGGAAATTAATTAAACAGTAATAATAATAATTATAATAATAGTTTATAAAACAAAGTATAGTTTTTCAATTTAAAACAGAATTTTTTCTTTCATAAGGTCAAAGAAAGATGCCTTAACTGGGATTCCCGGCATGCTGCCCACTCTCAAACTTGGTTTGTACCCACTGATCTCCTACTTCCGTTTCTGGAAACTTCATCTATCATTTACCATCCTGCCTGTTAATCCCTAGGGTCCACCTTTTCTTTTGTAATTGTTCAAACATCATTTATTCATACACACGTGCAAACACACAAACACACTCCAGCTTTATTCTGATTTCTTTTCTAACTTCTTAGGGAGGTTCGTCTTCTTTTTGCTAACATATCATTCAGCAGCTCATTATTATGACCCTGCATTATGAATTATTGTTTGGAAATTACATCATGTTGGTCAGTGGCTGAGTAAGCCTCTTGGCAACTGCCATCTCATTTTCTTCTTTACAACTCCCAGTTAAAATATAGGTACTGTTGGTCACACATTGGCTGGAGAAACTGGGATGTACAGACATCACACAGATCCAGGAGTCACAATTTGAATTCATGTCAGTCTCACCACAGAGGTCATGTTCTTAATCATGACACTGAAAGATGTTTTAGCAAGAACACTTTGTTCTTGAGCAAAACTTTGGGCCATGGAACTTGTTTCCCTGCTTTTCCTGATTAAGCCAGTCTGAGAATTTTAGAAGGAAACTTCAAAGATTCATTTACCTTTTCCCTTTAGAGGCAGGAACAAAAAGTTGGCCATAAACAGTCAATCCCTGAACCGTCCCTTTTTATCCCCACCATATGCCTCTAGATCTGCTTAGGGAATTTCAGTTATGCCCTCCCCCAATTAAATACACCTCCAAATGTGTCTTCCCATCCTAAGAGCCTTATAGTCCTATTTATTTTAAAAAAATAATTTAAGGGTGGTGCTTGATCTTCATTTGAGCTGTAAGCACTTGGCTGTTACTTTTTGTCCTATCCTGAGAAACACCATGTAATGGTGGGGCAGGAGGAAAGAATTCAGGACTAGCATGCCACCACTATTCTATTATTAAATTGAACAATATTTCACTTTCAGCCTCTTCTATAAAGACTTGCTATGGCAGATTATAAGCTCTTTCTCACTTTATAGTTTTACAGAGTTTTACATTTTAAGAAAGAAGCTCTGGCACAGTGGCTCACGCCTGTAATCCCAGCACTTTGGGAGGCCGAGGTGGGCAGATCACAAGGTCAGGAGTTCGAGACCAGCCTGGCCAATATGGTGAAACCCTGTCTCTACTAAAAATAAAAAAAAAATTAGCCGGGCGTGGTGGTGGGCACCTGTAGTCCCAGCTACTTGGGAGGCTGAGGCAGGAGAATCACTTGAACTTGGGAGGCAGAGGTTGCAGTGAGCTGAGATCATGCCCCTGCACTCCAGCCTGGGCAACAGAATGAGGATCTGTCTCAAAAAAAACAAAAAAAAGAAGCATGAGAGGATTGAGGGATGAAGAGATGGAGCACAGGGGATTTTGAGGCACTGAAACTCTTTTGTATGACAATATATGGGTTGATACCCAGCATTATACATCTCTCAAAGCCCAAAGAACTATATAACACAAGACAGACCCCAGTGTAAACTACAAGCTTTAATTTATATAATTTCTTAATGTTTGCTCATCAAATATACAATAATAATGCAAGATATTAATTATAGAAAAAATTATGATGGGAGGTGTTGGGGCATATGGACTTGTACTTTCTGCTCAATTTTTCTGTAAAAGTAAAACTGCTCTGGAAAATATAGTCTATTAATTAGTGTTAAAAGAGATAAGAAAAACTATATATGTCCAAACACTGGCAAAGAGAAGTGAAAACTGAAGAGTGTCAGTGATGGAAAGTAAGGAAATTGGACTCTTTCAAGTCCTTAGTGATACTTCTACCTATTTCTGAAAATGTTTGAATTGTTATGTCCATCCATATACGCAAGCCATATGGGCTATGAAGTGGATTGTATTCAAAGAGTCTTGTGAAGGTAAAAGAAAGTTGGACATCCCTCCTCCTCTCCCCAAAAAACCAATTTGCCTATGCTTCAGTTTCCATAAAATGCACAGATGTGCTAGCATTTAGCTGCCTCCCTGGGGTGCACTAAAACTGTTGCTCTGAAGTGTTTCAAGACTAGAGCATCCCAGGGCCTGGCACTGTGGTGGGACTCAAGGGAAGAGATAAAACACAAATTGAAAAGCAGTATTACTTGGGAAATTGTAGTTTAACACATGTGACAGCAGTCTCTCCCTGTCTACCAAGATTTCTTCCTTATTGCTTTCAGACAAAGTCGGCATGATATCAGGGTCATATTATTGTCTTCCTTTTTCTATACCTTGATTCACTCTTCCATCTTCGGGTAAGAGGAAGAAAATTAGGTGAAGATCATATGTGTAGTTTTTGACAGAAATTTTGCGTGCACTTTAACTGTCAGCTCCAGCACTAGCATTACCTCCACTTTCCCATGTATAAAGCCTAGATATCCTTCAGAGCTGGGCTCAAATCCCCTTCCTAAACATGCATTCTATTAGTGATCTTTACTCCTTCTTTCAGCTCCTCACTGAGCGCTTCATTCCTGCAGTTTAGAACTTGACTACATGCTGCTGAATTATAAATTGTACATTCAATTTATAACTTTCCTAACTTGAAAGAAATCTACATGTACATATATATCTACCACTCTATCTATATGTCTATCTAATCTTAAAGATACAACTTTTTCCTTTTACATTTGTTGAATTTCCACTGCTAACCATCCTCAACTCCTTCCACTGTGTGTTCATTGAAGACAGCAATATTTGGAGGTTTTTAAAGAAAATATAAAACTATATGTCTTTCAGTCCTACGTATTTTTCTTCTTAATCAGGCCCTGAAACTTAAAATTTTCACTGTTACCCTCCCTAGGCCTAGTGGGTTGACTTTGACATTCTATTTGATATTTATGGGAGGAACTTTCTTTCAGTCATCAATTAAGACAGACATTATTGTTTTATGCTGAGATTTTAGTAGAGCTAGGCATTCTGTTTAAATGAGGAACTTGAGTAGAGTTCTTCTTTGAGTAATGAAGAAGAACAGATAGCAAAGCTGAGGGACATAGGCTCAGTAATATCAGATCAGTTTGGAGAATCACCTACATTGTTAGCCCGTGAGAGAGAGCATGGCCCAGGGAAAGAAGAAAGTACTGGAGGTACAACTACCTGCCCTAACACATCAAACCCTATGGCAAGTTTCTTAACCTCCCTGAAACTGAACATCTGCAAAAGGAGTTTGTTTCTGTATAACATGAACTTGTGAAGGCCATATAAGATAATACCCAAGAAAGAGGTTGCAAGCTGTAATATAAAGGTATAGATTTGTTGGTGATAAACCAGAGGGGTACATGACAATATTTTCTGCCTTGGGAAGGTTAGAAGTGGGGCAGGGTGGGGAAGGTGAATTCTAGAAAAATAGGAGGTCACCAGTTACAAAGTTTCCCTACTTTAGTTCTTTAGGATTAACCCTGTTTGAAGCCAAAGAATTTAAAATGGCTCAAACTAACGTTTGTGATTGTTCAGTTCAGTTTCTTTGTTTTCTAGATAATGAACTTTCGTCACAGAGTAAATGCAAGCCCATGTCTCACTGCATGAAGAGTAACACACTCATCTGTGTGACTCTTGGCATATAAAGCCACGACCTGCAGAACTTGGACAAGTTGTTTGACGTCTCTGAGAATCTAGCCAAAGCATGTAAAATTCTTCACATTATTAGACCTGAATTTGGGTAACTTTTTTTCTTTATTGATTTCCATGGCCTTTGTTTTTATTCTCATCATGGGAATCTTGGAGGTTATCTGGAAAAGATCTGTCAATGTACTTCTTTTCTCCCCAGTATTGATTCAACTTCTTTGCCTAATCTGAACACTACATAACAGCAACAACATGTGTAGGTCACATGTATTTATGCTGAACTTTGCATTTATAAAGTTTTTGTTTTCTTTGAAAATATTTGCATTTATAAAGTTTTTGTACTACAGTGGCATTTTCTGCAAAGGAGAAGGAGAAATTTTATCTTCTGAGGAAGACCTTTATTTGTTTTTTGTTTTGATATGGAGTCTCACCCTATTGCCCAGGTTGGAGTGCAGTGGTGCGATCTCGGATCACTGCAACCTCCTCTTCCCAGGTTCAAGTGATTCTCCTGCCTCAGCCTCCTGAGTAGCTGGGACTATAGGCGTGTGCCACCACATCCAGCTAATTTTTTATTTTTAGTAGAGACAGGGTTTCACCATGTTGAGCAGCCTGGTCTCGAACAAGGAAGACTATTCATGAACTCTTCTCAATCACTTTTATTTTCAAGGACTTATTCTCTCTTGTGAAATTCTGTAACAAACGACAGACTACTCAACAAAAGGCTTTTTTTTTTTTTTTTGGTCACAAAACAGATCATTACCTAGCATTTACTGAGGGCTTACCATGTATTAGATAAAAGATGTAAGAGGAGGCATAAGACCCTGCCCTATTCAGGGAGGCAAGCTGTATATTGCACAGAAACAAAAGGAACCTATGATGTCGGGCAAACCAAACTCCAGCAATGACACAGGAAGTCCAGCAGACAGGTAATTGCACTGAATTTGGGAGCCCAGGGGAAGATGTGTGAAGCTGATTACATTAAGAATGTTCCGAGGAATATCAAGGTTTAAATCAGCAGAGCGGGGAACAGGAGAGTATTACGGGTGTGAAAGCTGAAGGTCCAGAGGACACAGTTAGGCACAACAGATAACAAGGTCAGTGAGAAGACTGCCTCAGCTGGAATAGAGGATTGGTCTAGGGTGACAAAGAAAGATGAGGCAGAAAAGCATTTTAGGATTAACTATGGAGCTCCTCACCTGCCAAGATGAAAAGCCAGGACTTGTGTTGTGAGCACTGGGTGTGTGAACAGAGGTTGCAGTTTCAGAGTTTGAGAATGGAGCTAAAGATATCTGAATTTGACTGTTGGCATATAAAGCTACCACCTGCAGGACTTGGGCAAGTTGCTTGATTTCTTCAAGCTTTCACTTCTTCCAATATAAAATTGAATTAGTAAAATCTTACAGGTCTCTTATGAAAAGAGACTAGGTCTTTTAATGGAGTAGGTGCTAAAAATATATTTTGCTATTCTTTTTTGGTATTAGTTATGGTTTTTGTTTGTTTTTGGATAGCAATTGTGTTGATATGTAATTGTTTTTCTTCTGAGCTTCTCAGTAATTATCCAGGTCAGAATATGCCTTAGAATAATACATATTTTTGAACCTAGTCTCATCATCTTACTAGTTTTTGGAGCCTACAAATTTTCCCTGATTATGGCATCATGGGCTTTGAATTACAATTTATCTCTAGTCAGTGATTTTTAACATTTTGGGAGTTATAATCTTTTGGAATGGTTTGACATTGTGGCATTTTTAAAAATTAAAAAAAACAGCAAGATAAAACTTTACAGTGAAAAATAGAAACATACAAATAATTTTGTTTTTATACTTAAGGAGTATAGCTGACTCAATGGGTAGACATAATCAGCAACTTTAAAAGAGTTTTCTCCTTCAACAAAAATATTCCCCTAATTGACATCCTATGGTGCCTGAAATTCTACCATATGCTCTCCTCCTTAAGGAGCCATGGACCCAGCAGGAGCATATTGATACAATGATCATTTTTACAGCATTATATTCCCTGGGAGGGGAAACACATTAACCAGTGAACACACCAAAAGGATGTGTATCATTTCATCTCTTATTGATCACATAGTCTATTACTCTTCTCCAATAGTATGGAGATTCTTCAAAAGTAGCCAATGACGTGAAATAGGAGCCAAGATGGCCAAATAGGAACAGTTCTGGTCTACAGCTCCCAGTGTGAGCTACACAGAAGATGGGTGATTTCTGCATTTCTGTTTGAGGTACCGGGTTCATCCCACTAGGGAGTGCCAAACAGTGGGTGCAGGACAGTTGGTGCAGCGCACTGTGCGCGAGCCGAAGGAGGGCGAGGCATTGCCTCACTCGGGAAGCACAAGGGGTCAGGAAGTTCCCTTTCCTAGTCAAAGAAAGGGGTAACAGACGGCACCTGGAAAATCGGGTCAGTCCCACCCTGATACTGTGCTTTTCCAACGGGCCTGGAAAACGGCACACCAGGAGACTGTGTCCCGCACCTGGCTCGGAGGGTCCTGTGCCCACGGAGTCTCGCTGATTGCTAGCACAGCAGTCTGAGATCAAACTGCAAGGAGGCAGCAAGGCTGGGGGAGGGGCACCCGCCATTGCCCAGGCTTGCTTAGGTAAACAAAGCAGCCAGGAAGCTCGAACTGGGTGGAGCCCACCACAGCTCAAGGAGGCCTGCCTGCCTCTGTAGGCTCCAGCTCTGGGGGCAGGGCACAGACAAACAAAAATTCAGCAGGAACCTCTGCAGACTTAAATGTCCCTGTCTGACAGCTTTGAAGAGAGTAGTGGTTCTCCCAGCACGCAGCTGGAGATCTGAGAATGGACAGACTGCCTCCTAAAGTGGGTCGCTGAACCCCGAGCAGCCTAACTGAGAGGCACCCCCCAGTAGGGACAGACTGACACCTCACTCAGCCAGGTACTCCTCTGAGACAAAACTTCCAGAGGAACCATCAGACAGCTGAATTTGTGATCTCACAAAAATCCACTGTTTTGCAGCCACCGCTGCTGACACTCAGCCAAACAGGGTCTGGAATGGACCTCTAGCAAACTCCAACAGACCTGCAGCTGAGGGTCCTGTCTGGTAGAAGGAAAACTAACAAACAGAAAGGAAATCCACACCAGAAACCCATATGTACATCATCATCATCAAAGACCAAAAGTAGATAAAACCACAAAGACGGAGAAAAAACAGAGCAGAAAAACTGGAAACTCTAAAAAGCAGAGCACCTCTCCTCCTCCAAAGGAACGCAGTTCCTCACCAGCAATGGAACAAAGCAGGATGGAGAATGACTTTGACGAGTTGAGAGAAGAAGGCTTCAGATGATCAAACTACTCCGAGCTATGGGAGGAAATTAAAAACAATAGCAAAGAAGTTAAAAACTTTGAAAAAAAATTAGACAAATGGATAACTAGAATAACCAATGGAGAGAAGGGCTTAAAGGAGCTGATGGAGCTGAAAGCCAAGTTTCGAGAACTACGTGAAGATTGCAGAAGCCTCGGTAGCCGATGCGATCAACTGGAAGAAAGGGTATCAGTTATGGAAGATGAAATGAATGAAATGAAGCGAGAAGGGAAGTTTAGAGAAAAAAGAATAAAAAGAAATGAAAAAGGCTCCAAGAAATTTGGGACTATGTGAAAAAACCAAATCTGTGTCTGATTGGTGTACATGAAAATGACGGGGAGAATGGAACCAAGTTGGACAACACTCTGCAAGATATTATCCAGGAGAACTTCCCCAATCTAGCAAGGCAGGCCAACATTCAGATTCAGGAAATACAGAGAACACCACAAAGATACTCCTCAAGAAGAGCAACTCCAAGACACATAATTGTCAGATTCACCAAAGTTGAAATGAAGGAAAAAATGTTAAGGGCAGCCAGAGAGAAAGGTCGGGTTACCCACAAAGGAAAGCCCATCAGACTAACAGCTGATCTCTCAGCAGAAACTCTACAAGCCAGAAGAGAGTGGGGGCCGATATTCAACATTCTTCAAGAAAAGAATTTTCAACCCAGAATTTCATATCCAGCCAAACTAAGCTTCATAAGTGAAGGAGAAATAAAATACTTTACAGACAACCAAATGCTGAGAGATTTTGTCACCACCAGGCCTTCCCTAAAAGAGCTCCTGAAGGAAGCATTAAACATGGAAAGGAACAACTGGTACCAGCCACTGCAGAAACATGCCAAATTGTAAAGACCATCGAGGCTAGGAAGAAACTGCATCAACTAACCAGCAAAATAACCAACTAACATCATAATGACAGGATCAAATTCACACATAACAATATTAACTTTAAATGTAATGGGCTAAATGCTCCAATTAAAAGACACAGACTGGCAAACTGGATAAGGAGTCAAGACCCATCAGTGTGCTGTATTCAGGAAACCCATCTCACCTGCAGAGACACACATCGACTCAAAATATAGGGATGGAGGAAGATCTATCAAGCAAATGGAAAACAAAAAAAGGCAGGGGTTGCAATCCTAGTCTCTGATAAAATAGACTTTAAACCAACAAAGATCAAAAGAGACAAAGAAGGCCATTACATAATGGTAAAGGGATCAATTCAACAAGAAGAGCTAACTATCCTAAATATATATGCACCTAACACAGGAGCACCCAGATTCATAAAGCAAGTCCTGAGTGACCTACAAAGGGACTTAAACTCCCACACAATAATAATGGGAGATTTTAACACCCCACTGTCAACATTAGACAGATCAACGAGACAGAAAGTTAACAAGGATATCCAGGAATTGAACTCAGCTCTGCACAAAGTGGACCTAATAGACATCTACAGAACTCTCCACCCCAAATCAACAGAATATACATTTTTTTCAGCACCACACCACACCTATTCCAAAATTGACCACATAGTTGGAAGTAAAGCTCTCCTCAGCAAATGTAAAAGAACAGAAATTATAACAAACTATCTCTCAGACCACAGTGCAATCAAACTAGAACTCAGGATTAAGAAACTCACTCAAAACCGCTCAACTACATGGAAACTGAACAACCTTCTCCTGAATGACTACTGGGTACATAATGAAATGAAGGCAGAAATAAAGATGTTCTTTGAAACCAACGAGAACAAAGACACAACATACCAGAATCTCTGGGACATGTTCAAAGCAGTGTGTAGAGGGAAATTTATAGCACTAAATGCCCACAAGAGAAAGCAGGAAAGATCCAAAATGGACACCCTATCATCACAATTAAAAGAACTAGAAAAGCAGGAGCAAACACATTCAAAAGCTAGCAGAAGGCTAGAAATAACTAAAATCAGAGCAGAACTGAAGGAAATAGAGACACAAAAAACCCTTCAAAAAAATTAATGAATCCAGGAGCTGGTTTTTTGAAAAGATCAACAAAAATGATGGACCACTAGCAAGACTAATAAAGAAGAAAAGAGAGAAGAATCAAATAGATGCAATAAAAAACGAAAAAGGGGATATCATCACCGATCCCACAGAAATACAATCTACCATCAGAGAATACTACAAACACCTCTATGCAAATAAACTAGAAAATCTAGAAGAAATGGATAAATTCCTCGACAAATACACCCTCCCAAGGACTTGGCCAGTTCTTGGCATATGTTATCTAAAAGTTTAGCAACCCAAAGATTGTATGCCAATAATTGTGGAGACTACATTTTCAAAAGATGAGCAAACCAATATTTCCTGTTTCACACTCTTTTGTAGTGTGATGTTGCTGCTCCTCCATCAAGTCTATTTCTTTACACCTTTGAATCTGAGTGATCCAGGGCCAGTGACTATGTTGTCCAATATAATATGGCAGAAGTGACACTGTGAATCTAATGCCCATGCTGAGAAGCCCAAGGTTCATGTAGTAGCCATGTATAGGTGTTCCTGTAGACAGCCTCAGATCCCAGCTGACAGCGAGCATCAACTTCTAGCCCTGTTAGAGAGCTATCTTGGATATCTAGACCAATCTATCCTTCTGATGATACTAGCTCCAGCTATTGTCTGACAGCAACCACGTGAGAGGCTTTGAACAAGAACTGTGTAGGTAAGCTCGGTCAGCCCTCAGAACCAGGAAGGTATTATTGGTTGGTGCAAAATTCATTGCAGTTTCAATTGCACCATTAAAAGTAATGACAGAAATGACAATTCCTTTTGCACCAACCATATAATAAATTGTTATTTTAAGCTATTAAGTTTTGGGGTGGCTTGGTACACAGAAATAATTAACTAGAATCCTAATGCAATGAAAGAAGATAAAGCTTAATGCCATCTAAACGGTTCCCAACAGCTAAAAACTAAGCAGAAGTAATGTTAGGATATTAATACACCAGTATATAGCATTTATGAAGACACACTAGACATGTTTTCCTCTTGATGAGACCTTGAGTCTTCACTCTAGCAAGGACCACTATGTCTAATTCTTTAGAACAATAAAGGCTTACGTGCTTCATGAGATCTTCGGTTTTGTTCTTTTGAATCAATGCACTACAAAATCAGGCTGGAGATCTTCAAGGTCTATGCCTAACTGCAGCTTCTATGAGCACTTCCTTCTCTAATTCCACCTGACTAGTCATGAAGTTGTATAAGGAGATACAGAATAACAGACAGGCAGAGCATTTTAAAAAATTTTTTATTTCCATAGGTTTTTGGGGAACAGGTGATATTTGGTGACATGGGTAGGTTCTTTAATGGTGATTTGTGAGATTTTGGTGCACCTATCATCCAAGCAGTATACACTGAACTCAATTTGTAGTCTTTTGCCCCTCACCCCCATCCCACCCTTTCCCCTTAGTGCCCAAAGTCCATTGTATCATTCTTATGCCTTTGCATCCTCAACACTTAGCTCCCACTTTTGAGTAAGAACATACGATGTTTGGTTTCCCATTCCTTAGGTACTTCACTTAGAATAATAGTCTCCAGTTCCATTCAGGTTGCTGTGAATGCCATTAATTTGTTCCTTTTTATGGTTTAGTAGTATTCCATTGTATGTGCATGTATATATATAGACATAAAAATATATTTATATAAATATATGTAACTGTATATATTATATATACATCTGATTGTGTGTGTATACACACACACACATATACACACACATCTGGTTGTCCATATATATAACGGGATATATATATATATATATATATATATATATATATCTGGTTGTCCATATATATATATATATATATATATATATAGACACACACAATGGAATGCTACTCATATACACACACCAAAATTTCTTTATCCGCTCGTTGACTTATGGGCATTTGGGCTGGTTCTATATTTTTGCAATTGCAAATTGTGCTGCTATAAACATGAGTGCGCAATTATCTTTTTTGTATAATGACTTCTTTTCCTCTGGGTAGATACCCATTAGTTAGATTGCTGGATCAAATAGTAGTTCTACTTTTAATTTTTTAAGGAATCTCCACACTGTCTTCCATAATGGTTGTACTAGTTTACATTCCCACCAGCAGTGTATAAGTGTTCCTTTTTCATTGCGTCCACATCAACATCTATTATTTTTTGATTTTTTGATTATGCATTGTTGCAGGACTAAGGTGGTATTGCATTGTGGTTTTCATTTGCATCTCCCTGATCATTAGTGATGTTGAGCATTTTTTCATATGTTTGTTGGCCATAGTGTATCTTTTTTGAGAGTTATCTATTCATGTCCTTAGCCTGCTTTTTTATGGGATTTTTTTTCTTGCTAATTTGTTTGAGTTTTTTGTAGATTCTGGATATTAGTCCTTTGTCAGATGTATAGATTTTGAAGGTTTTCTCCCACTCTGTGGGTTGTCTGTTTACTCTGCTGACTGTTCCTTTTGCTGTCCAGAAGCTCTTCAGTTTAATTAAGTCCCACATATTTACCTTTGTTTTTGTTGTATTTGCTTTTGGAGAGAACCTAGAAATAAATCCAAATACTTACAGCCAACTAATCTTCAACAAAGCAAACACAAACATAGTGTAGGGAACAGACACCATTTTCAACAAATGGTGCTGGGATAATTGGCAAGCCACAACGTAACAGAATGAAACTGGATCCTCATCTCTCACCTTATGCAAAAATCAACTCAAGATGGATCAAGGACTTAAATCTAAGACCTGAAACTGTAAAAATTCTAGAAGATAACAGACAGAACATTTGAAACTAAACCAAGGGGCTGAGAATTCTACTTCCATCTTTCATTCTTCAACTACTGGTGATCATTTTTTATGAAGACAATAAAAAATTAATACAGTATTGACCAAAAGGAGATCCACTGAGCCAGGGAATTATCTAGTGAGGTACTCTATTTTTATCTTCATCTCCTAAATTTCTGTCAAATATTCTTCAGGTGTGCCATAAAAAAATCAAATTAGGAACCTGTGAAATATAACAGGCAGTTGCTATTGTACTTGGGTCTGTGGTTATTATTCATGAAGTTGTGCTTCTTCTATTTCCTTCCCATCCTCCTTTTGTTTTGATGTGGCTACTTGCAGATTGTTATCTGTTTTCTCATCTCCCAGATGCCTTCTAAACATGTCTGATAATTTCCCTTGTTTAGTTCAATTTATATGTATTTGATCTTTTTCTTCTTTGATTAACAGACAGCAACAATTCAGTTAGTAGCACAAACATTAACAGTAACAGTAAGCTGAGGTCAAAAGCACATGTGTTTCATTTTTCAGCTTCCTAAACACCCATTCCTATACATTATTTTGGAGAAGATTATACTGTAATTCTAATGCTGCATTTCTTGTTAAAATAAAGGCAAAAATGTGTCCCATGAGGAGCAATAATGAATATTTCTGTAACTCATCTATTAATGGAATTCAAATCATTCTTGGAGACCAGATCCCAAGGTGGCAAAATAAATCATATCATTTAGATACGTAAGGGCCTTTAAAAATGTTCTACTTGCATATATTCTGTTTGGAAAGTCTACTGTGGAGTGGTCTAGAGGATTAGAATTCCTGAGTAGAGCTTTATTTAGGCATGATGATTCAAAGTGCAGATGGGCAGTGACAATCAAAGATCTGGAGGGAGGGCTCTGGTGATAGACCAAGCCTGGAATAAAGACAGTTTAGGAGGGCAGGCAGGTTCCAGCTGAACCCTTTAACAGCAGCAGAATTGATAGCCCCCTGCTGTCTCATTGCTGTGGCGAAGACATGGACCTATGCTCATGTCCTCACAAAAAAGGTTGTCCTTTTTTTAAAAAGCTGATTTAAAAAAAAAAAAAACTACATGTTTTTTCTACATCCAGCATCATTCAGGGTCTGTGTCCAACAAGAAGAGCATCTGCTCCATGCAGCTGAGAGGGCACATGGGGTGTTTCTATCTTGGCATAACTTGCCAGATCTGAGTTCCTAATGTCTTCATGGGACTTGATTTTTTTTTTTTTTTATAAATAAGCTGCTTCAAAAACAAAAATAGAACCCACAAAACAGAAGATAAATTTATAAAATCAATCCACATCAGTAGTTCCAATACTAAATCTAGAAATTAGATTGCCTGACTGCCAGTGAACTGTTTTTCCCACTGCACATTTTAATTTTTGTTTGGTATGTGCCCATGTGCACATGTGTGGGTATGTGTGTTACTGTGCATATGTGTGTGTGTTACTGTGCATATGTATGTCTAGGCCATTATGATGTTTTTCTTTCACTTATACATTTACTTATTCTTTTTATTCATATGTTCAACAAAAGTTTGTAGAGTACTATGTTCTATGCACTATTTTACACGCTGGGATATCAAATTAAATGACAAATCTCATCTGTCCTTACAACCTGATCAGAGAGACAAATAAATACAAACAATAGAGGGTAAGGGCTGTAAGAGAAGCATGGGTCATGTGCTAGTGGAGCACTTGGTGGGGGGTGCCTTATCTTTCTGGAAACCTCAGGAAGTCTTCTCAGAGGAGTTGCTATTGAAAAAACAATTGCAGGCTCCATGCGAGCTAGAACTCTGGTTCTGTCACTTGCTTGCGATGAGAACTTGAAGAAGTCTCTCACCTCTCAATGCCTTACTTTCCTCATCTGGCAATACTGTCTGGTAATAATAATTGTATCTTCCTCAAAAGATTGTACAATAGATTAATGAAGACTGCTCAGGTCAAGTGCTTAGAAAAGTACATGACTCCATACATGATAGCTATTTTTATGGCTAATGTTAAGGGTTTGATTGGAAAAGAGACAGGGAATGAAAATATAAGTTAGGCAGGAAAAGAGCATAAACTTTGTAGACCATGATATGAAGTTTAAATGTTATTCTTATCCAAAAGTATGCCATGAAGAAGATCTTAAGCAGGATACTGGCCTGATTAAACATCCATCTATGATAAGATTCCTTGATGGTTATATGTACATAGGAAGAACAATTATGAGAGTCCTGCAGTAATGCAAATGAGATGACTACTTGAACTAGAGACAGGGGAAGCGAAGGAGGAGTGTGAATAGAAAATATTATGAAGACATAACTTAAGAGTATTTGGAGATAATAGATTGCATAACAAATAGCATAAGATAGTGGTATATTTTGCTTGCATAGCTAGGTAGACAGCAAGGATATTCACTGACATAAGAAATTCAGGAAAACAGCAAGTTGAAAACAATATAGTAAGTTGGTTTTTAGACAGGATGACCTTGAGGTACTTATGGGCTCTCATAGCAGGTAGCTCTAAACAGATCTCAAGAGTTGAATTCTTATTCAACATGCATTTGGAAATAATAGAAATAGCAATCCTGAATTTAAGTATACTTAAGCCATAAAATGTTTGAGATAATAAAATCAAAATTTGCTGGTGATTACTATAGGCCAGGACATTTACTAATATATTTGTATGAATAATCCCACAAGTTACACAAAACAACCCCTGAGACAGGTACTATATGGTTCCCATTCCACATATTAGGGGAATATTTTTAAAAGCCTAAAGTAACTGCCCAAAGTCACTGTCTTAGTCCATTTTCTGTTTCTTATAACCAAATACCTGAAACTGGGTAAATTGTAAAGATAATAATTTTATTTCTTACAACTATGAAGGCTAAGAAGCCCAAGGTTGAGGAGTTGCATCTGGTGAGAGCCTTCTTGCTGGTGGGGACTCTGAAGAGTCCTGAGGTGGTGCAGGGCATCACATGGCAAGAGAGCTGAGCATGCTAACATGCTGTCCTCAGGTCATTTTTTTTCTCTTCCTATAAAGCCACCAATTCGCCTCCCTTGATAACTCACTAATCCATTTACCCATTAGTCATTAGAAAAAGCCCTCATGACTCAATCACCTCTTAAAGGCCCCACCTTTTAATACTGCCACATAGGATTAAGCTTCAACATGAATTTTGGTGGGGACATTCAAACTATAGAAGTCACACAGATAATGAGTAGGAAATGGAAATGCATCAATTACTATTAGGTTCCTGTGAGGGACAGATCATTCAACATACTAGTAAATTAAATAAAGGTAATTTATTTCCTTTTTGTTTCAAATAAGTCTAGAGGGACCCAAGTTCACTCTAATTTATTTTTCTGAAATATTTAGCATGTGGTTTTCTTCTCAGAATCCACAGTGTCTGTATTTCAACTATCAGAAAAGATGAAGAAAGGAACTAGAGTTTGCTATTTTATTTTAAGTATATTTCCTAGAATTTGAACACCATTATTCTGCTGACATCCCATTGTCAATACTTAGTTATAGGACAGGCCTAGCTGCAAGGGAGGCTGGGAAATGCAGTACTTTTCCCTTGGGAAGCTAGTGTCCAGTTAAAAATTGGGGGTTCTACTACTAAGTAGGTAGTGGAAAATACATCCTGGGGACTGACAGTCTCTACTAGAGGGATTCACTAGGAAAAAAAAAAATAGTAAAGTTTAAAAAATCTTTAAAGACATCAGTTAAATTCCTGGAGTACCACAGCCTCGAATGAAGCACCTGGAGAAAATGAGTCCAAGGAGCAAAATAGTTAGAATAGGTCAGAGACATTCATCATTACCATCATAAGAATGCTTCAATTGGGTAGATATCTAGGCCAAACAGTAGACAAAGTACTTCAAAAAATAATATTCCTGGTAGAAACTGGTGCACATAATACAGATGACTCTGTTGAGGAGAAGCATAAAAAAATCGGGAGACAAGTTTTAACCAGGTAAACATAAAGAATCAATTCGGTGATACTCGCACTTTAAGGATAGAGTGATAACAAGCCAAGGTAATGAAAGATGATTATTTCCTTACCAAATGTTTGTTCAAATTACAAAGGGTTCACCTCATGTTTTTTGTAAATAGTGAATTTCCCTGATGCACCTAAACTAGAATTCAGTTTAAAGACATTAAATTTACAGGCAATTCCAGAAACACATTATGAGGAAAGTTAGATGTACTTGAGGTTCCTAAACCTTAGGCATAGAAAGGAATGGAATTACTGCACAGAAAATCATTGCACATAAATATTTAGATTTGAGAAGGTGGAACGAGTGTTTACTTTCGAAGGGAGTTCTTTTGGGGAGACAGGTTTTTTGTTGTTGTTGTTTGTTTGTTTGTTTGTTTGAGACAGAGTCTCACTCTGTTGCCCAAGCTGGAGTACAGTGGTGGGATCTTGGCTTACTGCAACCTCTGCCTCCTGGGTTCAAGTGATTCTCGTGCCTCAGCCTCCCAAGTAGCTGGGACTACAGGTGCGCACTACCATGCCTGGCTAATTTTTTGTATTTTTAGTAGAGACAGTGATTCACTATTTTGGCTAGGCTAGTCTTGAACTCCTAACTTCAGGTGATCTGCCCACCTCAGCCTCCCAAAGTGCTGGGATTACAGGAGTGAGCCACTACTACCAGCCTGGGGAGACAGGTTTTTGTTGTTGTTATTGTTGTTTTGTTTTGTTTTGTTTTGTTTTTTGTGAGATGGAGTCTCGCGCTGTCATCCAGGCTGGAGTGCAGTGGCCCGATCTCAGGTCACTGCAAGCTCTGCCTCCCGGGTTCACGCCATTCTCCTGCCTCAGCCTCCCGAGTAGCTTGGATAGGTGCCCACCACCATGCCCGGCTAATTTTTGGTATTTTTAGTAGAGATGGGGTTTCACCGTGTTAGCCAGGATGGTCTTGTTCTCCTGACCTCGTGATCTGCCTGCCTCGCCTCCCAAAGTATGGGGATTACAGGTTTGAGCCACCGCACAGGGCCGAGACAGGTTTTTATATAAGACATTAAATAGGATATGTCAAGGGCTCCTAAACATAATCTCCAAATAAAAATCTCCTGAATGTTTTTATTAGTCAGGATTCTGCAGAGAAACAGAACCAACAGGATATATAAATTTATAGTTTATATGGACATCTATATATAAATATATAGGTATAGGCATGGAGATATAAATATGTAGATATAGATGTAGATATATAGATACATGTAGTAAAATATTTTTATAAGGTATTGCCACATGTGATAATGGAGGCTGAAAAATCCCAAGATCTTTCATCTACAAACTGAATAACCAGGAAACTCAATGGTGGAGTTCAAAGGCCTGAGAACTGGAGGACCAATGGTGTAGATTTCATTCTGTGTTCAAAGGCCTGAGAACCAGGAGCACTGAGGGCAAAAATTTGACATCCCATTTGGCATAGTGAGTCAGAATTAATAAACTCTCCTCTTCATTTTTGTTTTATTTAGGCCCCCAATAGACTGTATAATACCTACTCACTTTGGGAAGGTTTATCTACTTTACTCATCCCACCAATTCAATTGCTAATCTCTTCCAGAAACATCTACATGAATATACCTAAAAGTGATGTTTAATCAGCTATGTGAGCATCATGACCCAGTCAAATTCACACACAAAATTAACCATTATAATGCTGTTGTTCTATGCTGAGGCTGTTTCTCACGAGTCTTTACATAATATGAAAAATAGTTTGGGAATTATGTCAATGACTTATAAATAACTTCATATACCTGAGATATATTAGAAAAAAATAGAAAACCATACCATCCATATGCATATTTAAAACTATTCACCCAGAGATGTTTAAAGTACAATCTGAAGGCCAACCACAGGCTTTGAGTCCTTGGGATGCATACACCCACCCTTGCCTTTATAAGTCAAACATGGTGCAGCATCTCCCCATTGCATTCTGCCCCAAAGATGAGTTAGTCTCTTTCTAGATCTGGTTCTGTGATTAAAATGTTTGCTGATTCTAGGCACATTCTAGGCAAAGAAGGTTCTTTTACCACCTTCTCTACCAAAGCCCATCCTTCATGTCTGCCGTTTTTAGCTTAGTGAAGCCTGAAATTTCACCCTTAGAAAATTACTGCTTTAGCTTATATTCAATAACACATTTTCACCTCTGTTATATAAATGTTTCTAGCAGGAGAAAACAGAAATGTTGCCCCTTATTTATATTTCAAGCCCCAAATAAAGAATTCACACAACTGAGATTTGTGAATAAAGCATATAAAAATGCAAATTTTTGGTATATTTCTACTTCCCTGTTTCCATACTGTACTTGATACTTAGAAAATAAACCCCAACTTGCTTAAGAACCTCCACAAAAGAGCTTCCTCTGGGAAATTTTTAGGAGGGAAATGAAATATTTTTTCTAAATAGCCTTTTCCATTGTTTCATCTGTGGTAATAATGGAAGTTAAATCTTTGGCTCACTATTTCTGGATAGGGCTGGTGCTTTTCTGCCCTCTTATCTTTACTAATGCTATTTTCTACATGAATAGCCCTCAATGCTTTTTTCCTGTCTTTCATGATTCAAATATACTTTTAGTGAAGTAAACCATACAAAATGTCATATGTATACAGCTCCATACATTTTTACTAAATAAGCACACCTTTGCAACCACCTTCTGGATCAATAAACAGATCATTAAAGTACCCTAGAAACCTCTCTGGTGCCCTTGTAGAACACTTCTCTTCTGTGTCTGGGGAATGCAAATTAAACTGACAAAAGACATTAACAGAATTTTTTTTAAGCTTATTTACATGTGTAATTTGCATACACATGAGGAAACTGAGTGATGAGTGCTGTGGTCTGAATGTTGGTGTTCCCCCAAAATTTATATGTTGGATCTCAATACCCAAAATGATAGCATTAATAGTTGGGGCTTTTTGAGAAGTGATTAAGTCATTAGAACTCCACCCTCATGAGTAGGATTAGTGCCCTTAAAAAAGAGGTTGAAGGGAGCTTCCTTGCCTCTTCTGTAATGAGAGGACACACAAAGGGTGCCATCTGTGAGAAATAGACCCTCACCAGACACCGAATCTGCTGGCTCCTCGATCTTAAATTTCACAGCCTCCAGCACTGTAAGCAATAAATGCATTTTTATTGTTTATAGATCTAGGGTATTTTGTTATTGCAGCTTGAATATATTAACACAAGGAGTAACTCATAAGATGATTAGACTTTGGAGCTTAAATATCTTAACATAAGGTAATAAATTATTAAAAAGTGGCTAAACAAAGAAAAAAATTGGTTTGGCTTCTAGGGATGATAAATTGTAGGAAAGTGACTTGGGAATGCATGGAAAATACAGTTTATTTAGTACAATTTTTATGCCGATGAGTTGTTCTCTTTTTTATACAGGAGAAGGAAACACCTTTATGAATGTAAAAAGGGAAATTTTTGCCCTGATTTTAGGCAGAAAAGAAGAGGTCAGAGTGTTCTTCCTGTGTTTGCTGTTTTTCAATTACCTTAAGCTGAAAATAAGTCTTCTCCTAACTTGGCATATTCTGATCCCATTACCCACTTTCCACTTACTAGAATCACCCTAGCTGCCTCCCACTAATGGGTAATCATTAGCTTGACATCTATCACCATTGTTTTTTTTTTTTAAACTCCCTTTGAAATATATATTAAATGAAAAAATAAAATATATATGCTTTTGTGCCTGAAATAGTCTCTGAATGTTGCATTATGTTGTCTGTGATGTTCATCCTGGTTAATAGTTGTAGATTATATATTTTCATATATAAGCTTTATAGTGGTTTATTTTATAAAAATGCCACAACCTGTTTATCAGATCCACACTTAATAAATATTAGATGGTTTCCAGTTTGGGAATAACAGAAATGGTGCTACTGTAATCAAAACAGGTCCATTGCCCAGTGTACATGGTGAGTTAATATACCGAGACATTGGGTTGCAACAGAGAAAGAGGTTTACCTTTAGGACTGCTGAACAAGGAAACAGAAAGACACCTCAAATCCATCTCTCTGAGGAGTTTGGGGCTAAAGTTTTTAAGGATATTGGAGTGGACTGAAGTGTGGAGATCCTTGATTAATCAAAGAATGCAGGGTGAAGTCATGGGACAGGGAAATTTTCTCATGCTGATTCAATTCCTTGGTGGGGATCTTTAAACTGCTTGGCATTAGCATTTCCACTGAAATGCAGAATCTGCTTAAGGAATTCTTAAATGAAAACCTTATAATCCTAATTTCATTGTCTAAAAGGACAATGGGGATGCAAATGGTCAGTATCTAGTGTTGTATGGTTTTTAGTTACAAGGAAATGGGTCAAAGGGCAACCTTGATTAATGCTTAATTAAAACTATTTCTGTCCAGAACTCTTACTAACCCAGTGAGGGTAGCCTCACTGCTATGAACATTATTAAATGCTATTTGGTAAATATGCATGTATTTTTGTTAGATATATAACCAGGAGAGAAATTGTTGAGTAATATGTATGTGTATAAACAACTCTAGTAGATATGACCACACAGGTGCAATAAATAAG
This sequence comes from Symphalangus syndactylus, assembly GCF_028878055.3. NCBI lineage: Eukaryota > Metazoa > Chordata > Mammalia > Primates > Hylobatidae > Symphalangus > Symphalangus syndactylus. The sequence goes on from NC_072423.2 coordinate 42,857,031, forward strand.
AATTCTGAATGTTCCACACACCCACAAACATTTGATTTTTTTAATTTTATCCATTCTAGTAAGTGTGTAGTGTTACTGCAATATATTATTAATTTGCTTTTTTTAATGACCAAAGATGATGAATGTTTTTTCATAGTTTTGTTGACTATTTGGAAAACCATTTTGTTGTAAAGTTTTACTCTTTGCGCATTTTACTGTTCACTTGTTGGCATTTTGGTTACAATTTGGAGAGTTCTTTGTATATTATGAGTATGATTCTTTTATGGATATGTGTATTACAAATATCTTTTCTCACTTTGTGGTTTGAATTTCTAACTCTTAACAGCATATATTGATTTAATGAAGGGTTTAAAGTAGTCCAACTTATCATCTTTCTTACGATTAGTGTGTTTTCTGTCCAGTTTATAAAATATTTGCGTATAGCCTGAAGGTCATATTTTTTCTCTTTGTTTATTGCTCTTTAGAAGTTTCCACTTTAAAAAAAAATGGCAGCTTTACTGAGATATAATTCACATACCATAAAATCTGCCCATTTAATAGTTTGAGATACAATTACTTTTTTTTTTTTTTTTTACTTACAGTTAAAGGTACGACTTGCTAGTTTTTAGTGTATTTATAGATACAAACAATCATTATTGCAGTCAATTTTAGAACATTTTCATCATCTCCAAAAGAAACCTCATAGCCTTTAGCTATCATTCTCCTAACTCTCTGCACCTCCAAGCCCTAAGTAACCACTAGGTTACTGTCTGCTTCTATAGGTTTGCATATTCTAGACATTTATTACAAATGGACTTACATAACATGTAATTTCTTGTTTCTCTCACTCAGCATAATATTGTCAAAATTCATCTATGCTTTGTAGCATGTATCAAAATTTCATTTCTTTATATAGATGAATAATATTCAATGTTATAAATACAGTTGGCCCTTTAAAAAAAGATAGATTTGAACTGCACAGGTCTATTTATGCATGAATTTTCTTCTGACAGCAATACTGTGTCCCCCAAAAAAGTTAAAAAAAAAAAAAAAAAAAAAGGCCGGGCATGGTGGCTCACACCTGTAATCCCAACATTTTGGGCAGCTGAGGTGGGCAGATCACCTGAGGTCGGGAATTCGAGACCAGCCTGACCAACATGGATAAACCCCGTCTCTACTAAAAATACAAAATTAGCTGGGTGTGGTGGTGCATGCCTGTAATCCCAGCTACTCAGGAGGCTGAAGCAGGAGACTCGCTTGAACCCGGGAGGCAGAGGCTGCGGTGAGCTGACATCACGCCATTGCACTCCAGCCTGGGCAACAAGAGCGAAACTCCGGCAAAAAAGAAAGAAAAGGGAAGGGAAGGGAAGAAGAGGGGAGGGGAGGACTGAAAGAAAGAAAGAAAGAAAGAAAGAAAGAAAGAAAGAAAGAAAGAAAGAAAGAAAAAGAAACAGAGAGAGAGAGAGAAAGAAGAAAAGAAAAAAAGAAAAGAAAGGAAAAGAAAAGAAAAAAAGAAAAGAAAAGAAAAAAAAGAAAAGAAAAGGTTTAATGGACTCACAGTTCTACATGGCTGGAGAAGCCTCACAATCATGGCAGAGGTGAAGGATGAGCAAAGGCGTGTCTTACATGGTGACAGGTGAGAGAGCGTGTGCAGGGCAATGGCCCTTTATAAAAACATAAGATCTTTTGAGATTTATTCAGTATCATGAGAACAGCACAAGGAAAACCCACCCTCATGATTCAATTACCTCCCACCAAATCCCTCCCACGACACATGAGTATAATGGGAACTAAAATTCAAGATGTGATTTGGGCGGGGACACAGCCACACCATATCATCCATGAAACCTTAAATTCTTCTGTAAGCCAATATCTCCCATCTCTCTATAAATTTCCACTCCAATTATTTTGTCACTATCAAATTTTTTACTACCTTTGGCATATCTTTCATTTCCAAGTATTATTTAGTAGTGTATCTAATAAAGTTCAGTTTTCTTTAGTATAAGTCTTATTCATCGTATAGCCCATGTAGAATAATTTCCTACCTAGAAAGCTTCAATAGAGCTTTGTTAATTGTCTAGAGAAGATAAATGAGAAGCTGAAAATAAAGAGATAGACTTGGCAATCGATGAAACTGGTACAATTATTTGTGTGTGTGTACTTCCTTCTCCTCTCTCCATTCTTCACTCTCTCACCCTGCCTGCCAGGTAAACAATACTCATGAAAAGTCACTCTTCTCACCTGAACCCTTTAGCAAGGCCCCATGTTCCATTTAGGGACTGGTGTCTTATAACAAACATCACTGTCTGCTGAGGGGAAAGATTTCTCCAAACTCTGATGGAGAACTGGTTGGGCAGAGCACATTCACTTTCTGAGAAAGTTATGTATGATGTGGAGGCTCAGTTTCTTCATCTGGAAAATGTAAAGCAGTTATAAAATGTACTGAATTGACTTAAGTTCCTTCAGGTTACTCATAAAAGCATGGCAAATATTTTTAGCCTAAGGTACTAAATGCTTATATTATCATTACTAAATTAGTATTAGATGCTTTCTTGCACCAGAATAGTACACCACGGAGATATTAAGCATAAAATAACATTTCATGGGCAACCTCTTATTCTGCCTTTGCATATCACCTTTCTTACACATGAGTGGGTTTAAACTCTAACATTTTTCCACTTTTGCAAAAAGATTGTATGCATCATAATAATAATTGAGGATCTTCTAAAAAGCACATATTTCTGCTTACCAGGGTTTGCTTATATGCTTTCTACTGTGGAGACATTACCAGGTTTAGAAAATAAAAATACAAGATGCCCAGTCAAATTTGAATTTTATATTGCCTCATATCAAATTTACGTATATCAAACAATTTTGTTTGCAGTATTTGGGACATTGCTAAAAATTTATTGTTTATGTCATATTCAAATATAACTGCACATTCTGCATTTTATTATAAATCTTAACTGATCTTTTGAAAAATCTATTTGGAGAATTCCCTGGCTTTCTTTGAGAATCATCTCTAGGGAGGGATTTCAGGTGAGTTAACAGAAATCTTAGGAGCAATTACCGGAGGTATATATAATTTTCCCCTTTCCTTATCCCACAAGTGGGCAACCAACCTGCATCTGAACTCAAATAGTTCGTCTGTCCTCTGGTTACTGTGATGTCTTCCTTCCTAAGCTCAGCCTGTCATTAAACTAGGGCAATTGCTCCTATGCCTTCTCTTACTTAATGACTTACTTTCACATTTATTCTTTCTTTTACATTGCTAATTTGTCCTTCTCCACTGGATTACTTTCATTATTAAAAAAATCCTCTTGATCTTACATCTTCCTTAATCTATACCTCAGTTATAAAAAAATCTGTCAAAGTAGTGGGTACAATAGCAGGCTCCCCTCATTCACTTTCTGTTCTCTCCTCTGATGACTCCAGATAGTATTATCTTTTCCATTACAGTTGATCTCCTTTGCCAGATGGTAAAAAGGCAAGCTTTGTCAGTGGAAGGTGCTGAGGGACAGTACAGAACATAAAGGGCTCTTCCTTGGTTCCCTGGGTTTTGTTCCTATAGATCCTACTAAATAAAGACAGCTACAGGCAAACTTTATATTAATTTTCTAAAAAAGTATACTTTCTGAAGTGACGTAATTTACAAAACTCAGAGAAGAAAACAGAATAAGAAAGAAAAACAAACTACCACAACACCATAATTCAGAGATAATTTTTACTGACATTTGGGTAAATAAATACCCTTACAAAAAATTTCAAGCATAAATAATATATGGTATTAAATATATAAATTTTAATGCTAAGTAACTTTTTTAACTTACTGTCTCATCAAATAATATCATTAATAAATACGACTTACAATATCATGTTCCTGTCTGCTTAATCTCTCAATATTTAAATTGCATAAATTATTTAAATAATTATTTTAAATGTATTTCTTAAATAAACTCCTTATCTAGATTTTGATTTTAAGAAAATATAAAGAACAATTTTAAAAATATACACACATATATAGGTAGAAATCCCTTGTTGTCCATGGGGAAATGATTTCAAGGCCCATGCAGATACCAAAATCCATGGATGCTCAAATATCTCCTATAAAGTGGCATCAGGGAGAAGACATGGAGTGAGATGGCCAAATAAAAGGCTGCAGTAATTGTCCCCCCAACAGGAACACCAAATTTAACAACTATCTACACAAAAAAGCACCATCATAAGAACTAAGAATCGGGTGAGCACTCATAGTACCTGGTTTTAACTTTATATCACTGAACAAGGCACTGAAGACAGTCAAAAAGACAGTCTTGAATTACCAATGCCACTTCTCCTCCATTGCCCAGTAGTAGGCTATATGGTGCAGAGAAAGAATCTGGGCACTTGGGAGAGGCACAGCACAGTGATTGAAAGACATTGCATTGAACTCAGTGCTGCCCTGGCACAGCAGAAAGCAAAACCTGGTTGAACTCAGCTGATGCCCGTCCACAGAGGGAGCATTTAGACCAGCCCTAGCCAGAGAGGAATCACCCATCACAGTAGTCAGAACTTGAGTTCCAGCAAGCCTTGCCACTGTGGGCCAACGGGCTCTGGGGTCATAAATAAACTTAAAAGGCTGTCTAGGCCACAAGAACTCCAACTATTAGCAAGTACTAGTGCTGAGCTGGGCTCAGAGCCAGAGAATTTGACACCAGCTAGGGTTGCTAAAGGAGCACTTATGCCACCCCTCCCCCAACTCTAGTTTGCACAGTTCAAGGCTCAAAAAGAGATCCCTTCCATCCACTTGAGGAGAGGAGAGGAAAGAGTAAGGAGAACTTCGTCTTGCAGTTTGGATACCAGTTCAACAATAGTAAGATAGGGCACTGTTAGAGTTGTGAGTCCCACGTTCTAGGTCTCGGAAAACATTTCTAGACACACGTTGCTTCAGAAGGGAACCACTGCCTTGAAGGGAAGGACACAGTCCTGGAAGGATCCATTACCTGCTGACTAAAGAACCCTTGGTCCCTGAATAATCACTAGTGATACTCAGGTATGCCATAAGCCTTGAGTGAGACTCTGAAATGTGCTGGTTTCTGGTGAGTCCCAGAACATCGCAAGTGTGGTGGCTACAGTGAGAGACTCCATCTGCTTGAGAAAAGCAGAGGGAAAAAAGGGGGACTTTGTCTTGTACCTTAAGTACCAGTTCATTTACAATGGGGTACAGCACCAAATGGGTTCATGGGGTACCCAATTTTAGGCTTTGAATCTTAGACAGTATTTCTGTTTTTGCCCTGGGTCAGAAAAGATCCAACTGCCATGAATGATGAGTCCCAGGCTTGGCAGCATTCACCACAAGCTGACCAAAGAACACTTGGGCTTTAAATAAAAATCAATGGTAGCCCAGCAGTGCTCCCCATGTGTCTGTTGAGGTGGTGGCCATGGGGTGAGGCTCCTCTGCCTGTGGAAAGGGAAGGAAAGAGTAGAAAGTACTGTGTCTCACGGTGTGAGTGCAATTCAGCCACAGTAGAATCGAAAATCAGGTAGATTTCTAAAGTTTTTGACTCCCAGAATGTGAAGACCAAATAAATACTTAACTCTTTGACGCCAACAAACACCCATGAGCATCAGTACCATCTAGGAAAATATGATCTCATCAAACAAACTAAATAAAGCTTCAAGGACCAATCCTGGAGAAACAGAGATATGTGACCTTTCAGACAGAGAATTTAAAATAGCTGTTTTGAGGAAACTCAAAGATATTCAAGATAACAAAGAGAAGGCATTCAAAATAATATCAGATAAATTTAACGAAGACATGGAAATAATTTTTAAAAATCTGGCAGGAATTCTGGAGTTGAAAAATGCAATTGACATACTGAATAATGCACCGAAGACTCTTAATTGCAGAATTAATTAAGCAGAAGAAGGAATGAATAGCTTGAAGGTAGCCTATTTGAAAATACACAGTCAGAAGCGACTAAAGTAAAAAGAATAAAAAACAGTGAGGCATGTGTTTATGTTATAGAAAATAGCCTTAAAAGGGCAAATCTAAGAGTTATTGGCCTTAAAGGGGAGATGGAGAAAGGGATAGAAGTAGTAAACTAACTCGAAGATGTAATAACCAAGAACACTCTAAATCTAGAGGAAGATATCAATACCCATATACGAGAAAGTTATAGAACACCAAGCAAATTTAACCCAAAGAAAACTACCTCAAGTCATATAATAATCAAACTTTCAAAGGTCAAGGACAAAGACAGAATTCTAAAAACACAAGGGAAAAGAAAAGAAAGAAAATAATGATATACAATGGAGCTCCAATATGTCTGATAGCAGACTTTTCAATAGAAACTTTACAGGACAGGAGAGAGTGGCATGTCATGTTTAAAGTACAGAAGGAAAAACAAACAAACACAAACAAAAAAAACCCTTTTACCCTAGAATATCATATCCAGTGGAAATGTCTTTCAAACATGAAGGAGAAATGAAGACTTTACCAAACAAACAAAAGCAGAGGGATTTTATCAACACCAGACCTGTCCTAAAAAAATAATGCTAAAGAGAGATTACATAATCAGAAAGAAAAGGATGTTAAAGAGTAATAAGAAATCATCTGAAGGTACAAAACTCACTGGCAATAGTAAGTACACAGAAAAGCACAGAATATTATAATGCTATAATGGTTGTGTACTCAAGTATAAAAACTAAAAGATGAACCAATCAAAAATAATAACTACAACAGCTTTTCAAGACATAAACAGTAAAATAAGATATAAATGGAAGCAACACAAAGTTAAAAAGCAGGGTGACAAAATCAAAGCGTAGAGTTTTTACTAATTTTCTTTTTGCTTGTTAGTTTATTTATGCAAGAAGTGCTAAGTTGTTATAGCTTAAAATAGTGGGTTATAAGATAGTATTTGCAGCTTCATAGTAACCTCAAATCAAAAAACATACAACAGATACACCAAAAAAATAAAAAGCAAGAAATCAGATCACACCATCAGAAAATCATCTTCACTAAAAGGAAGACAGAAAGAAAGGAAAGAAGAAAGAGAAGACTAGAAAACAAATAACAATGGCAAGAGTAAGTCCTTAAGTATGAATGATAATATTGAATGCAAATAAACTGAATTCTTCGAGAAAATTACAGAATGGCTGAAAAAATAAAAAACCAAAAAAGACACAATGATCTGTTGCCTACAATAAATACACTTCACTTACAAAGATACATATAGACTAAAAATAAGAGGATAAAAATAGATCTTTCAGGCCAATGGAAACCAAAAAAAAAAAAAGGCAAGAGTAGCTATCAGATAAAACTATAAAGAAGAAACAAAGAAAGTCATTATAAAATGATAAAGGAGTCAATTCTGCAAGAATATATAGAAATTGTAAACATATTTGCTTCCAACACTGGAGTACCCAGATATATAAAACAACATTATCAGAGACAGAGAGAGATACCTCAATAGAATAATAGCTGGAGACTTCAACACCCCACTTTCAGCATTAGACAGATCTTTCTGAAAGAAAATCAACAAAGAAACGTTGAACTTAATTTGCACTATAGAGCAAATGAACCTAAGAGATATTTACAGAACATTTCACCCAACAGCTGCAGAATATACATTCTTTTTCCCAGCACATAGATCATTCTCAAAGATAAGCTGTGTTAAGTCACAAAACAAGTCTCTTGTATGTTGTGTGTACAACATACAAAAAATTGAAATAATATCGAGGAACTTTTCTGACCACAGTGGAATAAAACTAGAAATAAATAAGAGGGATTTTGCAAACTACACAAATCATGGAAATTAATTGCTTCTGAATGACTGGTTGGTCAATGAAGAAATTAAGAAGGAAATTTAAAATTTTCTTGAAACAAGTGATAATGGAAACCCAACATTCCAAAACCTAGGGGATACAGCAAAAGCAGTAATAAGAGGGAATTTTATAGCTATAAGTATCTACATCAAAAAAAGAAAGAAAAACTTCAAATAAAAAACTTAATGATGCATCTTTAAATAACTAGAAAAGCAAGAGTAAACCAAGCCTAAAATTACTAAAACAAAATAAGTAACAAAGATCAAACCAGAATTAAATGAAATTAAAATGAATAAAATAATACAAAAAATTAACAAAACAAAAAGTTGTTTTTTTTTTTTTTGAAAAGCTAAACAACATTGACAAACCTTTAGCCAGACTAAGGAAAAAAAAGGGACCAAAATAAACAAAATTAGAGATGAAAAAGGAGACATTACAGCTGATACTGCATGAATTCAAAGGATCATTAGTGGCTGCTATGAGCAACTATACGCAAATAAATTGAAAAATCTCGAAAAAATAGATAAATTCCTAGACACACACAGCCAACCAAGATTTACCTATGAAGAAATAAAAAATCTGAACAGACCAAAAATAAGTAATGAGACTAAAGCCATAACGAAACCTCTCCCAGCAAAAAAAAGCCTGGGAACCCATGGCTTCTCTGCCAAATTTTCTCAAACATTTAAAGAACTAATACCCATTCTACTGAAATTATTCCAAAAATAAAGGAAGAGGGAATACTTCCTTATAGCTACAGAGCTATAGTAACCAAAATGGCATGGTACTGGCATAAAAACAGACACATAAAAACAGGTCAGTGGAACAGTATAAGGAACCCAGAAATAAATCCATACATCTACAGTGAACCTATTTTTGACAAAGTTGCCAAGAATATACGCTGGGAGAAGGACAGTCTCTTCAATAAATGATGCTGGGAAAACAATATATGTATGCAAAAGAATGAAACCAGACTCCTTTCTCTTGCCACATGCAAAAATCAAATCAAATGACTTAAGACTCAAATCCAAGACCTCACACTATGAAATTACTAAAAGAAAACATTGGTGAAACTCTCCAGGTCACTGGAGTGAGCAAAAATTTCTTGAGTAATACCCCGCAAGCACAGGCAACAAAAGCCAAATGTATAAATGGGCTCACATCAAGTAAAAAGCTTCTGCACAGAGAAAAAAACAATTATCAAAGTGAAGAGAAGACACAGAGAATGGAAGAAAATATGTACAAACTACCCATCTGTCAAGGGATTAATAACTTGAACATATAAGGAGCTCAAACAACTCTACCGGGAAAAAATTGAATAACCCCATAAAAGAATGGTCAAAAGATTTGAATAGACATTTCTTAAAAGGAGTTAATACTGTAGTTTACTTACTGTCTACTACTGCTTTTAAAGCACAATGGCAGAGTTGATTAGTTGCCACAGAGACTTTCGCCCAAAAAGCTTAATATGTTTACTATCTGGTCTGCACAGAAAAAATTACCCCTTGTCTAGGTTGATAACTTGATCATTCCTACAAAAACTGTTGAAAAATAAAACTCAGTCAGGTAATTTGTGATCTTCATCAGTTACTAAACATGCACTTATTAAGCCCCTATTCTGATTTCAGAATTCTTGGGGATAAAATCAATATATAGTGGACATAAAGATGGAGAAGAAAGACTCTGGCACTCCAGAAGTGGGAAGGAGAAAAGTGAGGGATGAAAAATTATCTAATGGGTTCAGTGTCCAATATTTGAGTGGTGGGTATAGTAGAAGCCAACTCCCCACCATTATACACATAATTCCCATGTAATTAGCACATGTACTCCTTACTCTGTTTTTTTAATTGAGATATATTATACATGATTATTCATAAGACAGGTATGTTAAAGTCAGGAAAACAAAATACCAGCACAGACAAAATAATATGGGAATATAAAATTGAACACTTAGTGTAGGTGAGGCATTTTTTGAAACTCTTATAATATATATGATGCTGCACCCGTCCCACAATTCCTAGAAAATATCTCATTGAAGTATGTTTTCTGTTTGAGGCCATCTAAAAAGATTTTTAGGTGACTTCATCAGTTCTACATTCTCTAAGCCAACATATCTTCTCATTTCTGATATTGGAAGAAGTTCCTAAACTAGTTCATTTAAAGTAGTAAGTTCTTGATAAATGACATACACACTAATTGTGTCAATAACCAGGATGTTCCTACAGTACAATGAATTTTGCTAACTCTGAACAATGGATAAATGACTCATCTAGTCTGTTTAAATGACCTGTTTGCTGTTATCTGCACACAGTAATTTACTGGAGGAAATTGGATTTTGCTGGTCTGTACTTCCTGCTTTGTTCACTTTGTGCTTCTTCTCTCTTCTATTCTTACTAGTAAATGAGTCAATCTTACTTCAACATAATGCTTTTAAAGTCTAATACTTTGTGAGAAACTTTTTTTGATACTCATGAAATTAAAATGAATAACTTGCTGTTGAGAATATTCTCATAAGACTATAAAATGAAGACAGATGAAATATTTTAAAAATGTTTCTATAAATATTCTATAACTCAGAAAAGTTGCTGTATATAATAGCACTTCTAATTGATATAATTTCTTCTTAGAACACTCAATAAAGTGAAATGTGTGAGTGTGAACACTGACAGTATTTATGTTTCAGGTGAACAAAACTTCTGTAGCCACAAAAACTGGTGCAGATATTTAGGTTAACTTGATGCTTGTTGTCACTAAAAATGTGAACAAAAGTGGCTCTTCTAATCAAACTCTGACACTGAACTTAATGAAGCAATCAATCAGCCAACCAAGAAGCATCTGCAGAGCATTTACTTAATGTACGACATTGTTCTGAGGTTCCCTAAATTTTGGGGCACCATAATAATTCTAATTTTTAAGGAAATAAAATTTTCAAAAAGGTCAATATACATAGAAAATAGTGAAATATTAAGAACATAAAATTAGGAACACAATATATTTTTGATCTCCCAAGAGATTAGTCCACACTTAATACATGTAAAATGCTAAATAAATGATTTGTAAATCAATCATTTGAAAAGTACAAATTTGTGATGTGTAATCTCCAAATGTAGCTCACTTCAGAGAATTTGTAGATTGATTTTTGAGATAATTTAGAAAATCGTCAATGAGGTTATGGATTTTCACCTTACATTTTCAGGTTGGGAAGATTTAGATGAACATAGTGTTTAGAGAGTGGGACAAACATAACCAAAGATATATTATAGACATAAAAATGAGTAGAGCATATGAGAGAAAGATTATCTTATTTGTATATTAATCAGTAGGAAACTTGAAGCCAGATTTTCATGAACTCAAAAACTAGTAAAAAATTTGGATTGACATAATAAATAACAATTAGCTTTTGCAAATTCTTAAACAGTATGATTAGATGTGAAATGAGTATTTTGTATACAGTGAGAATTATTCTAACCAAGCAGGGCTTCATAATAGGTGTTTAAATCTGGACCAGGATTTACTGAGTTTGATAATTGGCTCACAAGAGCATGGATTTCTCTTCGTGAATTATAATATAGTGGCAACTTGTTAACTTTCTTAGTAAAGTTAACCTACTTTAAAATTAGACTCGTGCAAATTTTATTTATTAAAGTTGACTAGAATAATTTTTTGTGACCCCCCCCTTTCATTTTTTAGCTTAAAGCCCAAAGCACTTTTTCTGATTGTACTAAAGTTCAGTTTAATTTCTAAATTCTTGCAAGTCTAGCAAACTCTTGCTAATTTCTTGCAATTTCAACCTTCTGTATGTGTATTAGAAGCCCAAAGGAGTGTTCATAGGGATGATTACCTTGTTCATTTACAGTGAGGTAGGAATGAACCTGATTGTCATTCTTTGAATTAAATGAAATGCTTTGTATTATTTTTATTTAATTAAAGAACGTTATTATTCTTATAACTTTTTGTATCTGAAGTTTTTACGTGAGACCACCTCACCTACATACAGCTTCTACTTCTAGCAAAAAAAAACTAAACTAAATTAATTATCTAGTCTACAGATATAGGATATAATAATGCTAAAAGTAACATAAAATCCATATGGACATGATTTTCCTAAAAGGTAAAGAATAGACAATCAAAAGCAAGCTAGTAAAGTTTGTAGGAGGAAGAATCTTATGAGCAAAGTAATGTTTGTAGGGGACACAGGTTAGCAAAAGTACCTTGTGGAGATGCTATTCAGAAGGTAATGTTATATTAGCGGGAAGACCCAGTTGGAATTAAGGGCAGATGCAGTCCAGATGAGAATTAGACTCCTGGGGACAGCAGATTAGAAGCAGAGACAGTAAATTCCATTTCATTTAATCGAGAGAACTTCAGCAGGAGTGTAGTATAGCATCTTTGATAACTCAATGAGCCCCAAATCAATTTTCTTCTTTCCTGTGTAATCAGAAAAGTTGTATTTATTCCAGAAAATTGACGTTGTTAGGTGTGATCTGCCTCAACTTTTCAGTAACTACCACTAATAAATCTGCAAACAACTCTCTCCCTTTCTCTACACACACACACACACACACACACACACACACACACACACACACACACACAGATCATTTCCTCCAGTATCAGAAACTTAGGTGCATCTTTCCTTATTCATGGCCAACACTTCACCTTTGCTCTTAAATCAGACTCTTACATATTTTCTGGTACCCTACTCCATCAGTAATTCCCACTCCCATTTAGTTGGTGCTTTTACAGCTTAGACTGCTCCACTCCTGAAAATTAATTTCCAGTTCTAGAGTCCTGCTAGTCACCTTCCCATCTCTTCTTTCTTCTTTCGTTTGCAGCTGTACTTCCTGAAAGATTAACCAACCTTTCCTTTTTTTTTAATTTTTATTTTTTGAGATGGAGTGTCAGTCTGTCACCAGGCTGGAGTACAGTGGCGTGATCTCAGCTCACTGCAACCTCCAACTGCCTGGTTCAAGTGATTCTCCTGCCTCAGCCTCCCGAGTAGTTGGGATTACAGGTACGTGACACCACGCCCAGCTAATTTTTGTATTTTTTCAGTAGAGATGCAGTTTCACCATGTCAGCCAGGATGGTTTCAATCTCCTGACCTCGTGATCTGCCCGCCTTGCCCTCCCAAAGTGCTGAGATTACAGGCGTGAGCCACTGTGCCCAGCCAACATTTCCTATTTCTAATTCCTCAGCTACTATTCTCTTCTTACCTCCTTTAGAATCTGATTTCATTCTCTACTGCTCTAGAGAAACTATTTTCACTAAAGTTGACAATATCTTCCTAAATGCCCAAGTAGGCAATTTCTTATTTACTTGGAACTGTGGTGCATGTGACATTATTGGCTATTTCTTCCTCAAGTTTCTCTCTTCTCTTAAATTATAAAACTCCTCCTTTTCCTCACACGTCTTATTTTCTCTCAGAGTTTGATATTGTATCTTCTAGGAAATCTTCTTCCATTAAGCCATATCTTCTACCCTGTGCTTTTCTCAATAAGCTCTCTTTAGAAAAATATTACTACTTTTGTATTTTTTAGTGAATATATTACTGATAGATAGCATACATCCACAGACATAACAGTACATAACTGTACGACCTGATGGACTTTCACAGAGTGAGCACACTCATTTAATCACCACTCAGGTGATGGACTGTAACATGACCACAAACCGAAAGTCTTTATCATGCACCTGTTCAGGCAATACCCAGTCCTAACTCGAAAAACCACTACTATGCAAATAGAAATATATTATCCCATAATAGTACAGAGTAGTTTTGCCTTTATATAGACTGGCTCATTCAGTAGGTAGTCTTTTGTGTCTGGCTCTTTTGCAGTGTTAGATTTTTGAGACTCTTCTATGCTTATGTGTGTAATAGTTTTTGCTAATTCTAACACAAATGATTCTTCCATTCTACCGCTGATAAATGTTGATGATTTAGTTTTGGGCTACCATGAATTATGTTGCTTTGATCATTCTTATGCATATATTACACTACTCATAGGTACACCTATCTGCTAGATATATCTCTATCAGTAAAATTTCTGGATGAGAGGGAATGCAGATGTTTAGCTTAAGGAGACATGGCAAAGAGTACTTCAAGCTGGTTAAATGAATTTACACTCCCAACAGCAGTGAGAATTCCAGTTGTTCCACATCCTTGGAGCATTTGATATGATCTCCATTTTTTATTTTAGTCATTTTGGTAGATATGAAGTGCAATGTCATTGAGGTTTTAAGTTTAATTACTCATGATATCAAACATTTTGCATATGTTTATTAGCCTTTGTATAATGAAGCATAAGTTTAACTCTTTTGTTTACTTTTTAATTGAATTGTCTGTTTTTTAACAATTTTTAAGTCATTTTTATGTTCTGGATGTCAATTACGTGTGTGTGTATACATCGTGTATATATAGTTACATATATAATTTTTATAAATATAAAAATACATATTTATATTTTCTATTATATATTTACTTATATATAATTTACTTATATGTAATAGCAAATATAAATATGTATTTCTATATTTGAAAATATTTATATAACTATATCTACATAATTATAATACATAATATATAGCAAATACACAAATACAGCAAATGTTTTATCCCATTATGTGGCATACACTTTCATTTTCATTCCTTTAGTGGTGTATTTTGATAAATAAAAGCTTTAAATGAGAATGTTGCTCAATTTATCAGTTTTTTCTTTAAGGCGCATATATATTGTGTACTCTTTTGTCAGTGTTAATCAGTGTTGTCTTCTTTGCCTCTTTCTGATTCTCAAGTTAAACATTTCCAAAAAATTTACCACTAAGTATTATTTACATAGGTTTTTATAAATACTATTTATTGCATTAAGAGTCCCCTGTATTCCTACTTTGCTAAGAGTATTTGATTATAAATGGGTGTTGAATATTTTCTAATGCTTTCTATGCATCTATTAATATGATTGCACGTTTTCTCTTAATTTTTCTGATAATACGTGAACTGTATTGATTTTACAATGTAAACTAAACCTTTTAATAAACTTGAGTGTCAATACTTTGTGCTTTTCATGTATTTCGGTGTGTTATTTGAGGTAGATACTTAGATATTTGATTTTGAAGTTTTCTTCTTTTCAAATATATGCATTGCAGGCTTTACATTTCCTTTCATGCAGTTTTATTTGTATATCATCAGGATTTCATCAAGAGACAAAACCCCCATTGCAATTTGCACATCATTTTACTAAAGAACTATTACTTATAGCAAAGAATTACCTACCAAGATATAAATAGAGCTCTAAAGAATAAATAGCAGACAAAGGGAGCAACTACTATTTCTGGGGCTAAGGTAGGGCTCTCAAGAAAGGAGAAAATCTAGAAGAGCAGTCTCCCTCCTCTACAGCTGTGATCCAGACTTCATCAGAGAGGGCGTAGCCATGGCTCATTGGATAGGAAGTGTTAGATTTGTGGAACTGACTGGGGAGCTGCCTTCTGAGATGCTGGGGAAGCTGCCCATACAAGGTATATGCTAACATACCCTGCACAGGGATGTGTCTGGAAATAACTTGCTAGGATGCCTGAGGAAGCTGTTGACAAAGAGGTACCAATCATACTGTGACACTCACTGGAAATGAGCACCACTGGTATCCTGTGCAGAGGTAACTTCCACCTATCTCAGGAACAGAAACAGTCTAGAACCAGAAACAGACCTCGATTTCTGCAGTGTATCTCCAGATCCTCCTACTAAATAAGCTTGATCCAGTGCCAGTTGGCAAAAGAGCAATGCTATGAGGTGCAGAAAACCAAGGATGGTAGATCTGGAGCTGAAAGGCAATAAATTAGTTACTGTCTTAAGCGGCATCCTATAAATATTTATATGCCAGGTTTTATTAAAAAAATTTGCTCTCCAATTTGTATTATGACTTTGTCTTTGACTAATGAATTTTTAGAAATATAATGATTAATTTACAAACACTGCAGGAATTAGTAGTTATTTACATTTTCCTTATTGGCTTAATTTTGTTGCTGTGAAGGAATATATTTCGAATGATTTTAATTTTTTTATGTGGAGACTTGTTTTTTAGCCATACATATCAAATTGACAGCTGTTCCATGTAGATTTAAAAATAAGGTCTAGTCTGTTATTGTTTATTACAATCTTATTTATTAATGTTTCCAAACATATCAAAAATATCAACATATTTTTGAATTGGTCTATTTCTCATTTATTATTTTGCCAATACGTCTAAAAAATTTTTGTACTTTCTATGGAAACAATCACATTCTCTGCAGAGAATAATAGTTGCATTTCTTTCTTTCCCATCCTCCTGCCTCTGTAATTTTTTTCTTGTTTTAATTCACAGGATAGTACCTTTAATATAATATGAAGGTAACATTTCTGGAGTTTCATTATTTGCAATAATCTTTACTCTAAAATTACATGAATACTCTTTACCATATTATGGAAGACACCTCCTCCTACTAACTTACTAAGAGCTTTTCCTGTAAGTGGGTATTGAAGTTGTTCAAGACTATATCAATTGAGATAATCATATAATTTTTCTCTGTTTTTCTGTTAATATGATTAATTTTACATATAAATATCTAATATTAAGCAATCTTCACATCTTGGTTACATCTGACTTTGTCATGTATTATCTTTTTATACAATCTAGATTTAGTTTGTGAGAGCTATGTTTAGGATGCTTTTGTCTTCATCACAAATGAAACTAATTTTTTATTTAAGTCCTTATAATGTATTTTTCTGGTTTGATATCAGGGTTTTGATGACTTCTAGAATGTGTTGGGAAGTCTTTATTCTTTTTTGCTTACCGTAAGAGTATGTATAAAATTGGAATGATAGATCTCATAAAAGTTCAATGACATTTTCCAGTAACCAATGCTTCAATCTCTTTAATAGCTACAAGTTTACACAAGTCTTTTTATTTCTTCTTGACTCATTCTAGGTAAACACGTTTATGATAAAAATTTATTTGACTTAAGTTTTCAAAGTTGTTAGCATAGAGTTGTTAATTTTATTGTTATTACTTTTTAAATATCTTCCTTGATCTGCAGCATGTTCCTCTGAACATCATAACTGGAAGTTTGTTAGGATTTAGCTGTGACTTTCTTCTTTCCTTAATCAACCTATGAAATTAATTTTATCAAAGAAGCACATTTTGGCATTCTAGATATTCTCCATTATATCTTTCATTTTTTAAATGTCATTAATTTTTGCTCTTTTTTTTTTTTTTTTTTTTTTTTTTTTTTGAGACGGGGTCTTGCTCTGTCGCCTAGGCTGGAGCGCAGTGGCGCAATCTCGGCTCACTGCAGCCTCCTTCTTGTGGGTTCAAGCAGTTCAGCCTCCCAAGTAGCTGGGATTACAGGTGCTTGCCACCACACCCAGCTAATTTTTGTACTTTTAGTAGAGATGGGGTTTCACCACGTTGACCAGGCTGGTCTCAAATTCCTGACATCAAGTGATCCATCCGCCTTGGCCTCCCAAAGTGCTGGGATTACAGGCATGAGCCACGACACCGGGCCTTTTGCTCTTAGTTTCTTATTATTTTTCTTCTACTTGTTTTTAAATATTTTTCCCTTTTTTAACTTCAGTTTTGATATAGAGCATTTACATCATCTTTTATTTCTAGGAATAATTAAATTTGTATTATAGTTTTTTCTTTAACCCATGAGCTATTTAGCAGTATAAGCTGAAAATATTTTACTCAAAAATGCTTGGAACAAGAAGTGTTTCAGATTTCAGACTTTTTTTGAATGGAGGATATGTGTGTTTGTGTGTGTGTGTGTGTGTGCATATATATATATATATATATATTTAGACAGAGAGAGAGAAATCGTGGGGATGAGACCCAAATCTATATATCAAATTCATTTATGTTTCATATATACCTTATACACAGCCTGAAGGTAATTTTATGTAATATTTAAATAATTTTCTGCATGAAACAAAGTGCATACACTGAACCATCAGAAAGCAAAAGTGTCACTATCTCGGCTTCCCATGTGAAAAATCTGTGATTGTTTTTGTCACCACCATTTCTGACTCTGCATTTATATGCTACTGGTAAGCAATTATATTCTTACACTTATTCACATATAAGTAATTAACATACAAAATATGGCATACCATTAATACAGTGAAAAAACAAAGTATTCAGGGTAACTAAACAACACAGTAACATCACAAGAATACCTGCACAGGTTGATCAAGCCTTATCCAAAATTCTGAAATTCAAATTGTCAACTGTGGAGTTTTCAAGTTGTGATCATGTTGGTGCCCAAAAAGTTTCAGGTTTTGGAGCATTTTGAATTTCATATTTCCTGATTAGAGATGCTTAATCTGTATATATTTTAATTTAGAAACATGGTAATTTTGAACTTATCTTTAAATTATTGACATCTAACTTAGTTGCACTGTGATTGATACATCATCTATAAGATCTTGTTTTTAGAAATATATTGAGCATCTATTTAATATAATTTTTATAAAAATTTAATGTGTGTTAAAAAATATGTATCCTCTAATGTCAGAAGAAAATTTGTATACATGTTTTTAGGAAAGGTCTGTTCATTTTGTTTTTTCAATCTTCTATATTTTCAGGTGTTCTCTCTTCTTTACTCTCCAATTCACCTGAAACCTCCCACTAATATTGGATTTTCCTTCTTTAGTGATAACATTTTTGCTTCATATATTATAAGACTATTTTGTTAGGAGTACATGTATTTAAATGTTTATATCTTGCATGTTTTCGCTTATAAGTGGGAGCTAAGCTATGAGAATGCAAAGGCATAAGAATGATAATAGATATGGGGAACTTAGAGGGTAAGGGTTTAACAGGGATGAGAGATAAAAGACTACATACTGGGAATAGTGTATGCTGCTCAGGTGATGGACACACAAAATCTCAGAAATCACCAGTAAAGAATTTATCCATGTAACCTAAAAACCACTGGACCCCCAAAATTATTGAAATAAAAATAAATGTTTACATATTTTAGTTGAAAATATTATTAGGTAATTATCCTCATTGTCCAATATTAACATAATATTTTGTGTACTGACATATGTATACCAGTTTTATTTTGGATAGTATTTGCTTGATGTTGCTTTTAAAACAAATCCTTTTACCTTTAGTCTTTCATTATTTTAAACAGAAAGTACCTAGAATTTCTATAATCTAATCCACCATTTTTTTCTCTTTTAATGGGTAATGTTAGTCCATTTATACTTACTGTGATTTTTAATTTATGGGACCATTTTCTACCATTGCTATTTATTTCGGTTAGTTGAATTTGTTTTATGTTCCCCTACAGTCTGTCCTTATAATTTAAAGTTTAACACTTGTATCTTAGACTACTCTAACAGAAACTTTGGAATACTCAAATCCCTTGATATTCCCCAAATTCCACTCCCTGTTCTTATCTAGACTTTGATAATTCAGGTCAATGTGAGCATAGTTTTCTACTTCTTCTTTTGCACAGGCTGTGTTTCAACAACCACAAAGTTTAGAAAGTATTTGACTGACTTCACTTTGTATATATATATATATATTATATATATATATTATATATATATATTATATATATTTTATATATATACATACACACACACATATATATACTTACACACACATGAAGTGTTTAAATAAGGGAAGACTTAACCAGAAAAGTTGCAGATAATGCTATAATATAGATTTGTAAGAATCATCGAGAACATATGAGTATAAAAAGTGTCCAGTGAGCAAAATATAAGAAGAGCTGAGGTAGATACAGTAAAGTCATGTTCAATTAACACCCACTCATACAACTTTAAAGATTAATTAACACCAATATGGTTAAAAAGAAACATAACTATCAGCTGCCAAAGTTCAGAGGCTGATGCCTTAGAGAGTTGAAAATTGTGAGTTAAGAGAGGCAGTGAAGATGACGAGTAAAAATAGCTGGACAAACTAAAAGCCACTTGAGGGTTTTTATTGTTCAAAGAAAGAAGTTAAAAATAAGGTAGTGAGAATTTTGTCCTTTGTAGTCTTATCAGCATCTAAGTAGAAACCAAAAAGCATTAAAAATTATAAATATTATCTGGACTGGACTTTTATGGAAGAAAGGAAACCCAAGAAAGTTTAAGGACGGTGTTTGTGTGTCCTACCTGGTATATTTTGCTAGTAAAATAATTACCAGGTTAGAAAAATACACAAATGTTTACACCAAGTGGCACTTGTGGAAACTAGTTTTGTTAATTTTTCTTCCTCAAATTAGTTTGACTGTTATAACACTACAACTCTACTTATTATTATATAAATAAGCTCCACCTACTATTTATAAATAGGTTCCGTTTACTATTTAGTACTCAGTCACTGGCAGAAATACAAATAGCTCTGAAGACCTTTTGGCATAAGAAACGTTGACAATGAAGAGTGATAACAACTGTGGGGGCCATTGTAGTAGCAGTATTGTAACTGGCTGCAGAGCCAAACTAGAAAGTGGCCAACATGGCGTGATTCACCAAAGTCTTCTGAAATAATATATCCATTCATTCACTAAGTATTTTTTAAATATATATTATGTGCAAGGCAATGTGAGGCATGAATGCCACAGTAGCTGAGACTGACTTCATTCTTAAACTATAAAATACTATCTGGCATTTACCTCAAGAAAAGAGGTCATACTAAGTTACTATAAGCATTTTACTTACTATCAGTATGCCAAACAAAAAGTATCTGGAATTTTGTAATCTAAGCCAACATTTTTTTTCTTTTAATGGGTAAGTTTAGTCCATTTATACTTATTAGAATTTTTAATTTATCTGATCCTTTTCTATCACTGTTTTTGTTAGTTGTACTTTTTATGTTCCTTTATAATATATTCTTACTTTTTAAAGTTTGATACTTATATCTTGCATTAATCTCAAGGAAACTATAAGTCATTTATATCTTTTTGTAAAATAAGCCTATTAGATCAGTGCCTCTCAAACATTAATGTGTATACAAATTATCTGGGAATCTTTCTAAAACCTGTACTTTGATTCAGTAAGTCTGGGGATGGGAGCTAAGATTCTGCATTTCTTAAGTAGTTTATTTTCTATATGTTTCCAGCATATCTATATGTACCCTGATGAAACCCAAGAAATGTGGAAAAGTGAGCACCATATATAAGGAAATTCCTCAGGGGGGCACTCCTGGATGGGGGCTGTCAGGGGTCAGTCTGCGGGATCCTAAAATCCTGAAGAATAGTTTTTTGTCTCTTTTTAAAGACAGCTAAAAACAAACATGGGTGAAAAATCTGGGAATATGTTTTGTCTAATTTTAATTTTTTTCTGGAATGAGCCTGAATGGTACCATATTTAGATCTGGGGAAATGGGACTCCCGTCCTGGGAGCTATACTTTAAAAGACTCAGATCTGGCCCTTCTGTGGCTGTGACTCTTCCCATGGTGTAAGACAACTTTAGGGCAAAGAAGATGTGCTTTCTGAAGCCCAAAACTCTCTCTTCTGCATCACATGCATTCTTCTCTTTCCAAATGTCCTGCACCCACCTCTAGGAACTACATGGGCTTCACTCTCAGAATGTTCTTTCCAGAACAAACCATGCCACCCATGTGAAACAGCCAGGAGTAGACTGTCTAGAAACTGGAGGGATTAACAGTGGAGGGAAGGTGCTTGGTATATCCACATAGCTGAAACACCTTGCACTGTAGGACAAAATGAGAATTAGTGGGAAAGGAAAGCATTGTGAGTGGCTACAGTCTTCCACTTGCAGCTTTACCCCGGGCCTTGCAAATGTTAGAGCCAGGCCTGGATCTGTGTGGAAATTTTCAATGTTTTTGATTGCTTTGATTTTGTTTGGTATATGTGGGACTGCTGTTGAAACCGATAAAACCTTGAATTGCTTCCATGTTTAGTTTCTGGAAGCAGTCTTTGTCCCGAAAGATCTCCATATTTATGTCTGAAACAACTTATTATAAATTAATTTCTGTATGTTTATGTATGATTTTGAGAAAGACTTGTGGTAGAAAGAATCAGAGGGCTCTGAACATGAAGGCAGAAACCATGAAGACTTTTGGAACACATGGAGAATAAAAGCAAATGACTTGTCTTATTTTCTTTGAATTGTATAAGAGAAGCACAGAGCGGCACACAGTTTACAGCCAATAAACATTGCTCATCTTTTGATAATGAATAGATGAGAAAGAAACTCCTCAAACAAAATTTCTTGGTTTTCCTCACCATTTTACCTTCTACACCCACCATCAGAATGAAAGCTTAGCTTTCACAGCACCAGCTGATGGTGAGGTCCCTATGTTAGTATTCGGTCAGACTATTCTGACTGGAAAAGTAACAGTAAAATCCCTTAGTTTGGTAAGTATAGTGAGAGAACCTCTCAAGTACTTTGGAGTTAGGCTGGGACTTAGAATGAGATTAGGGATTCTAGCCCTGGCTCTGCCACAAATTAGGTGTAAGATCTTGGTAAGTCATTAGATTTCACATTCCTTAGTTAGAAGATCAGAACTATAATAATTCATCGGTGTACTTAGATAAAATAAATAGAAAACAATGTCTTGAAACAATGCAGTACTATAAACTGCTAGATAGTAATTTAGTTATATTTAGTGCACAAGTAAAGTCTTCTGCTTCTCTGTGTCTACAGTTGAATAGGATATTTCAGATAAAAGTATATCCTGGAATGATATTGTCATGTGGAACATCACAGATAGAAATAAGAACTATAAATTTTCTTTAATTTTGTCTGATTTGACGTATTTAAAATAGGACCATACAAACTTTGTAGGCAGTTTTATGACTTGTGGATCAATTTTTTAATAGAGACTAGGCTCTGAAATCAAGCTAGGTGTAAGTGAAGTCAAACCAGCCCTAGGGATACTGCTGAAGAATTCCAGAGAATTTTATCCCAAAATATGGCACCCTGGCATGCTAATTATTTTAAATTAAAGGCTCTTGAAAGTCAGCAGATTTTGGAAAACGCTCTTCTCTGCTATTCCCTTATCTACCTTAAGAGTGGACCCACCAAAGAGAACACAATTACCTTCCATCTCCTTCCTGATATTTCATTATCTATCATGGAAAAGAAGACTAAAGAATGAAACCACATCTGGATGAAGTTTTTCACAAGATAATGTCTGCCTCTTGGGATCATTTAAATTCCATAATCATATAATTTTGATCTCCAAGTTCATTCATTCTCCATCATAATCATCTACCACCGCCTCAAAAGGATTATCTAAATGTTCCATCTCCTCCACCATGAATAAGAGTATATATGCAACTGTAGTCCATTGAGTTAATAGGTAATCCTGTGATTCCCCATGCTGTGCAGATTAAATAAATCTGTATGCCTCTTCTCTAATTAATTTGTCTATTGTCAGTTCATTTTCAGGGAATCTTCAGAGGGCAGAGGGGAATCTTTCCCTTGGCCCATACACTGCCATTATAAGGGGACACTTTTTTTGTAGATACAGATTCATACATTTTATGATGTGTTTCTGTGTTTGGTGGATATGTTGAATTTCTACGCATTCGGCCAGATCATGACTGTGATGTTTAAAGAATACTGCTCAAAATATCAGGACACTGACATTAAAATTCTGACCTTCACTTTTACTAGTTTCTCAATCTTTAAGAAAATTAATTATTTATTTATATTTTCATTTCCCCATCAACAAGGCAAACTAATTCGTTCCTTATATTTTCATTTACCCATCCAACAATTATAATAAAGACTGCTATATTTTTTCTACAAAGCTATTGCAAGAAAAAAAGAGAGAGAGACAGAGACTAGTAAATATGCTTTGGAACATACGAGTTCTTACCCAGATGTTAGCCATCAGTGTTATTAACTATTTTTTACATTCTAAGCTCAGGAGTAGTTATCCTTTTGCTCCATATGCTTTCATCTGGTTTCTTGTGAGACCAATGGACTACAAGAGCCAGATGATTAGCTGACGATTGAGAGTATCTCCAGAAGAAATCAAAGATGGCTGGTGTAAAGGGGCTAATCCCATTATTGCTACATGACTATACTTCCTAAAAAGGCTGAGGGTTATATGTATCAAGTTAACTTGATCTTTGGGAAGTCAACATGTTACTTTGTCTTGCATGGACTTCTTTGTAGCCCTTTTTTGTACCTGAGAAACAGTGCCTAGCTGAGACTATGGTTTGTCTAATAGCAGCCAAATTTAGAGAATTTATACATCAGAGTAAAACACTGAATCAATTTGATAAGCCACAATTTCTTCTGAAACTAACAAATGCCAAAACTATGAACAGGTACAAGTTTTTAACTAGAAAGTGTGCTATTGATTCTGCTTCTCTGATGCAGAATATACTACATATATTTAATTATCTAAATTCTTGAACAGCATTTGGGATAGAAATTTAGAAGCTTGTGTGATATAGTTCCAGCAATTATATCCAGAAATACATATCCGGGTGAGTTAAATTAATGTCTTTGTGCATGTACACATGCATACACAGACACAGACACACAGATTTACACATGGCTATGTCTATAGACAGCAAGCTCACGTTTATTTATACTTAAATATTTGAATATACCTTATACAATTTTATCTTTCTATCATCAAATTATATTTTTCTCCTTGCAAACCCTGGTCTCCTAAAAGATTTTTATTTCTACAATGACATAATTACAAAGACTGAAAGATAATCCAAAGTAATCTGTAATCTCTCATTCCTGGCCCTCCTTCTGCCAGTTTAACTAAGGAACATAAACAAGAACAGTGACCCAAGAGCCAAAGAAAGATTCTGCCATCACCATCATTTCTTTGAATCCTGCATGCTAATTGTGTTCTTTCTGTGGTTTGATAATTTGGGATCTCAGATTTAGGGATGAAAATTATTACAACTGCATTAAGTCTTGGCTCCCACATTTCACTGTCTTTTTACTTTCATGGTCATTTAAAAGACATGCCTAGAGCTTGACAAAGCATTGATGACTCTCAATAAGAATAATGTGCACAAATGGATCCAGGCTTCCCAATAAATCTGAATCCAGGCTGAGCGGTTGTCTGAGCATTTCCCCCAGATTTGCTGCAGAATACTGCCATCAAGTGTGGAGTTACAATGGCAGTTTCTAGAGGTAGTTTCAGTGTAGATGTGGTAGTGCATGGGTTTTCCAGAGCTCTGATCCTTAGATATGATTTCTTTTTCAATTTTTTCACAAGTTCTCAGTAGACAGCAAATGCCTTTTAAAATTTTTCAGAGAATCTTGCCTTGATACAGCCCTTTTAACCTTTATAGCAAAGGAGAAATACGTCACACGAAGAGCAGGACAGACCTGTAGACTATGACTCTGCTGTTTATTCAGGCTTTGAAGCAGGGAATGAACAGACATGAATGGCCACCTACTGCCTTTTATGAGTGCCCCAAATTATTCTCCTCAATTTTGTATTATGATGAAACCTCTACTTAGCTTCTCAACTAAACATGGATTAATTAAAAAATAAATGCACAAACAAATAAAACCTTTCTTTGTTGTTTTTAAAGCAAGTAATTTGTGTATATAAATGAACGCAAATTATCTTCCAAAATGTCCTGAGTAGATTGCCTGGCACAGAGTAAACACTTAAAAACTGTATATTGAATGAATGTAAAATTAGGTAATAAAACTCAGTGTGTCATTCAAAATGCAACAAAGTATTCCTCCAGTACAGCACCTTTCCAACCATACATTTTGTACTCCCCCCCGCCAAATACAGTTTTTACTCCAACCAATATTGAAAAATCAACAAAAAAGTTATGTTTTCTTGTATCACTGACTTTTTAAAATGTCATTTCTTTTATATACTCTATTCTACAGCCCTAACTTTACCGGTAAATATCCTTGGAAATATATCTCAGAATTCTAATCATTTTTTTATGTCTAATTCAAATGTGTTGGTACTGAGTCTGAATTAATCCTCCTCATCTCTGATCACCTTCAGCACTGAGTCTCAATCTCACATCTGAAATAGTTTCTCATCTTTATAAATATCAATGAATATACTTTTAAAGTTAATAAGCTATTTGAGACAGGGTTTGTATTTCATATTTGAATTGATCAAATCCAATTGGCTATCCTGGAGAAGTGATGGCGATCTGTAACCCTAGTGTGACAGTTAATATTGAGTATCGACTTGATTGGATTGAAGAATGCAAAGTATTGTTCCTGGGTGTGTCTGTGAGGGTGCTGCCAAAGGAGATTACCATTTGAGTCAGTGGACTGGGAGGGGCAGATTCACCCTCAATCTGTGTGGGCACTATCTAATCAGCTGCCAGTGCAGCTAGAATAAAGCAGGCAGAAGAAGTTGGAAAGAGCAGACTTGCTCAGTCTTCTGGCCTTCATCTTTCTCCTGTGCTGGATACTTCCTACCCTCAAACTTCAGACTCCAAGTTCTCCAGCTTTTGGTTTCTTGGACTTACATCAGTGATTTGCCAGGGACTCTCAGGCCTACTACCACAGACTGAAGGCTGCACTGTTGGCTTCCCTACTTTTGAGGTTTGGGGGCTGGCTTCCTAGTTCCTCAGCTTGTGGACGACCTATTGTGGGACTTCACCTCGTGATCAGGTGAGTCAATTCTCCTAATAAACTTAAGTCAACTCTCCCTGTCATTTATACATATATCCTATTAGTTCTATCCCTTTTGAGAACCCTAATTCACCTAGACATGTACAGCCCCATCCAATTTACCCAGTGTACTCCACCTCTCTTTCAATGGCACAAAACTTTCAAATTCCACCAATTTTTAACAAGATATCTTAGACTCCTAGAAGCCTGTGGTGATATGACAAAAGGGAGGTGACTGAAATCTGCACAAGATCTTCTTTTGAACCAAGACCAAGCACCCTCACTTTTATGTTATAGTCATTCATCCATTCAATCTCATAGAAATGTCACTTTTATAAAGTCTTCTAGATGTCTGTAAGCAGGGCATACATAAACAAATCGTTTGCCCTACAAAGCACTTAGTTAAATGACATAGACATTTTAATTTTGTTAAGAAGAAAACTCATGGGAAGTAAGTCAGTGGAAAATGAGAGCAACTAGGGTATATGTCACGTGATGTAAAATATTTTAAAATAAAAATATAGACTTTGAGCTCAGAGAAGGCACTTGCCATGAGGCAAACTAGAACATTAGTTAATATACCATGTGTCTAGTATTATCTAATGATTGCACATGTTCAAAAAGTTGGAAGTTTGCAAAATTCAATTAAATTTCAGTCTGGCATTTTAAGCACTTTATATAAAAGGAACAAAAAGTTTTACCCCTATTTCCAACAGACAATAGTATTACATATTTTCAGATGATAGCATACAGCCATAATGATAGGCCCTATGCTAAGTATTTCACATACACTACAGTCCAGTAATAAATATTTATGTGATTTAAATTAATGTCTTTGTGTGCACACACATGCATATAAAGATACAGGCACACAGATTTACACATGGTTGTGTCTATAGACAGCAAGCTCACATTTTTTTATACTTAAATGTTTATTTATACCTTAGACAATTTTATCTTTCTGTCACCAAATTATTTTGACAGGTAGGTAAAATTATTCACATACTATAAAAGAGGTCAAATAGTTTTAGCTACTTAACACATTAAATGTTACAATAGCCATGATTCGAACTTAGGCCTATGTGATTCTACTCCATAAACTTTAAAGATTTTATATAATAATATAAAGAATCACTAAAGTCATTCAGTATAAGTTGAGTTGTTTGGTTTGCTGTTAGGGTGATAATTATTAAATATTTTCTATTGATTTGGGCACAGAATTTGCTAATCATGGTTTCTTCTCCTTTTCTTCCATTGGCGTGAAATGCATATACAGGTACTACTCTAAATCCAAACCTTGAACGTCCTTTGAAATACAGCTCAAATATTTGTTTTTAGAAATTACCTGTACCAATTCATCTCATACCATTTTGACTATTCTGATACTTCATATTTTATCAGTGCTTAGATTATCTATTTGTATTTACATTTTTACATTTATTGTAAAATGTTTCGTAGTTGGTTCATGAATATCAGTCTAACTTGGTTGCAAGTTCTTCGAGTAAAGGCATCAAGTCTCATTGAAATTTCCATCCACTATTCATTCCTACCTAGAACCCGATATGCTAGCTCATAGCATTGCTATTGGAGAGTTTCCTGTGTTAATTAATATTTAAGTCCAAAGGACTGAGAATGTTTTATGAGTGAAAGAACAGATCACAAAGCTATGAATTCTAAGCCATATTCAGCCTAATGAACCACATTTAGGTAAATAGTTGAATGTTTTGGGTTATAAAAAGGGGTTTGTCATGTAAGGATTATAATATTTAAAAATGTGTTCCTATATGCTATTGATTTGGTAGATAAGAAAAGGTCAAAAAATGAAATAGTAACTAAGGAATGAATTTAGATCCCAACATCATTGAGACAACGTGGCAAGCAGTGTCTTTCAATAGGAAGACAGTAGATCTAGGAGGTAAGGGATGTGGGTTGTATTTTCTATTCTTAGATTTACAAAGTGAAATGTAAAGCATACCTCTTAATCTCCTGACCATAGTTTCCTCACCTGTAAAATAAAGATATAATGTTATATATGTCCGTAAAATCTCATGGGTGGTGAAGAATAAATGGGATATAAGATGAATGGTATTGTAAGTTTTATACTAACAAAAAGGATTAATCACTGTAAAAAGCACACTTTGTTGGATAGCAAGAATAACTGGCTTTTGTTCTCTTTCTGGATTATGCGTGCTACCTTGTCACTCAGCAGCTGGTCTGGGTTGTGGCACAGCTATTTTAAAGGAATCTCAGTCTGTAGCACTGCCAGTGTACTATCCACTGATTAAGAGTCTCTTGAGCTCTGTGGGCTAAGAATTGCTCTTCTATTGTATCCTATCAGTTGTCTAGCATGCATCTAGTAAAAAATGTTTGCAGCAAAGATCTTCATAGATAGGCTGAGTGGAAAAGGCTTGGAAAATAACAAAGTTAATTACTTTGAGGATGGCTTAGAAACGTCATTTTGCCCATTTGCCCAATATAAGAGATGCTATGACCCATTTTTTATGTATATACATATGTGTGTGTGTGTGTGTGTGTGTGTATGGTGTGTGTGTTTAATTAGGACAATCTTCTGTAAGGTGCTAATAATATTGAGTCTTACAGTGGGATTAATCTCTAGAATTAACATCTGCATCTATTCTGCAGAATCAATATGATTTTGAGGACCAAATTTAGAGGTTTATACTAACTGCTGCTTTGAACTAACCTTAGGTCTATTTTATCTAGGAACCAGAGAGTCACTTCCAGCAGTGAAGGAGAAAACTTTCAAATAGCCCCTCTGCATCTCCTACCTGATGGTTAATGCTGGCTGAGGATTTCAGTGACAATTCAGAATTAAGGAGCTATAACTGCAAGTGGACAACACTTGTAAAGTCAGCTCTTCTTTTCCTCAAGCCTTACTTTCCTGGATGCAAAAAAGACCAACAAAACACTGGGATCAAGGAGAGACGGAGCTTTTGTATAAATGAAAACCAAATATAGCAATATATCAGAGGTCACAATCATGACTGACAGGGGTTAGTGAACTACCAATATCCAGTGAGACTGGAATGCTCTCCAGTGGCATCCATGAGACCCTAGTCTGTATGGGTAGAGGCTGCTCACTTCCCTTCTGCAGTCTCATGGATTGGAATCCTTCCCTGCCCTGTGGCCCCACCGCCCTCTGCCTCTGTGCCTAATCTTGATTTTTACTTCTTCAAACTGCTGGCCAGAATTCTTTTTCAACCTGAATAGATTATCCTATAACTACAACTCCGTGGTTCAACATGGATAATACCTGCTGCTAAGTCTTGCATTTAAGGTTAGTTAATTTGGGTACTGACGCCAACATTGCAAGTAAGTGTAGCTATTCCTCATTTTCGTGATTTCAGCCCAATTGCGTAAGTTACTCACATTTTTTATATATTTTTTTATTTTTTTTCTGAGACAAAGTCTTGCTATGTTGCCCAGGCTGGAGTGCAATGACGCACTCGCAACTCACTGCAACTTCTACCTACTAGGCTGAAGCGATCCTCCCATCTCAGCCTCCCAAGTAGCTGGGAATACAGGTGCAAGTGGCTAATTTTTTTGTATTTTTTGTTGAGACAGGGTTTCGCCATGTTGTCCAGGCTGTTCTCAAACTCCTGAGCTCAAGCAATCCACCAGTGTCAGCCTCCCAAAGTGTTAGGACTACAGGTGTGAGCCACTGCACCCGGAGAGTAACTCTAACCTTAAATCATTTCTTCAACTTACCCTCACTTCCCAGACAACTCCCTCTTTTGGTGCCAGTATCTTTCGGTGTGAAGTATACATAGGAAATAATGTAAACTTCATTATCTTTGCTGGGTGATTTTATATTTGTTTGCTCACAGCCAGGCTCTGCTCTGAGACCTTCTCTGACTTCCTGGCTGTTAATGATTATTTCTCTTCTCTGAACTCCTCTACCGTCCATCTATACCATTCACTTGAGACATAACAAATATTCCATTTATGATTATTAAGTGTTTCCAGAAGTCCATGACCTCGGTGTTATAGGCTTCTAAAGTGCAAGTACTATACTTCATAATTCTTTCTGTATCACATTATGCTCTGCAATACCTTGCTCAATTTATGTGTAGCAAATATGTTGATGATGAACATTGTATTTTTCTCTTAAGAACTTAATTCTGCCTCTACTTTTAAATTTTTTATCATAGTTGTTATATTTCTTTTCTGGTGCTTCATTTCTTTTCCATTCTTCCCTTCAAACCAATGTGGTTGGATTGAATATTCTTTTTTTTTTTTTGAGACAGATTCTTGCTCTGTCATGCAGGCTGGAGTGCAGTGGTGCAATCTCAGCTCACTGCAACCTCCACCTCCTGGGTTCAAGCAATTCTCCTGTCTCAGCCTCCCGAGTAGCTGGGACTGCAGGCACATGCCACCATGCCCAGCTAATCTTTGTATTTTTAGTAGAGACGGGGTTTCACCATATTGGCCGGGATGGTCTCGATCTGTTGACCTCGTGATCTGCCAGCTTTGGCCTCCCAAAGTGCTGAGATTACATGCATGAGCCTCCGCACACAGACCAGACTGAATAATTTTAATGAAAACCCAAATTACTAACAAAGTCGAGAATGGAAATGATTAGAATCTAGTTTGGGTCAGATATTTTGGTCATTTGATTACCCAAATCAGATTCACTACATGGCTAATTTCATCATCTTGATAACATCAGTCTTCAAACTGCAGTGCTGACTTTCACAGCACTAAATAAACATAATTACAACTGCTGGATTTGGGAATTGATGTGAGCTCAACCTCTTTTCTCACTTAAGACAAGTCTCTACAAACAAAACCAAGTAAGCAATTTGAAACAATCCTATAATTATGTATGGTAGCCTGGGGGTGATGGGGGATACGCAAAATAATTTTAACTTCCTTTATCTTTTGCAAGTTTCTTCAAAAATATTTCAGTTAAAACCCAATTGTTATTGCTGTGATCTATATCAGACACATGGAGAAACTGAAGCCCAAAGGAGATAAGGGAGTTTGCTAAAGGTATACAACTAATAGTTGTATGATGATTCAAATAGTTAAGACTAGAATTCTTGCCAAGATGATTCCAATTGCACTAGGTCACCTCTTACACCTCAATTATCAGGCCACAGAAATGAAGATCTTTCTATGTTATTATGGTAGGATTCCTCTCTTTCAAACTCCATTGATGATTTAGTCCTTGCTTCAATCTGTCTGTGCAAGGGGGAAAAAAAAAAAGTTTGGGCTAGTTTCCTCTCTTCCAAAATGATTTCCTAAAATTTTGACATCTGCCAAAAGTTTGGACTCAGAAGAGACCTTTGAAATCTCTAAACCTTAATTTCAAATATTTTTTGGAGACATAGCTGTGACATGATTCCTCAGGAGTCCTAGCCACCTGCCAAGTTCGAAGTGTTTTTGTTCAGCTGTTTTTAACTTACTGCCCAAAGAGGTCTTAATTTTAATAAGATGGAGATTTTTTTTTTCCATTGGCCTATAACTCCAAAACAATTAAATGGGTGGACTACATGAAAAAAAAAAAAGAGAGAAAGAAAAGGCAAGAGCAAAATAGAGCATGATTATTGTTTGAGTAATTTGATAAATAAATTATGTATTTGGAAAAGTGACATAAATGTTGGACAAAACACAGAGACCACTGTCTCTCAATCAACTCTAAATGATTTACTGAGTGTCAACAAAATATCTGGTCAGTATTTGGTGCTATTTAGGAAACAACGTGGGAAAATATTGCCCATTCCTTAAGAAGACACTCAACTCAGCCTGCTAATTAGGATAATTATATCTTTGAGTAAGATATTTTAAATCAAAAAAGTAAAACATCCAATAGCTGTAACATTTTTAAAGACATCATCTCATATATAGACATTGCCTATGTATGCTAGAAAGTAGGAGCCAATAAAATATTCACTAATGCAATTTCTTGTTGTTTATTAAGTGGCCTTAAAAACTAGAACCAGTATTTGTGAACTTGCATAACCCTTATGGCTGTTGAGAAAGACACAAGTTAATAAATAATTTTCCTCTTTTCTGTAAGTTTATTTTTCAATTTTCTAACAGAGTAGCCCATTTCAGTCTTGCCAATTAGAAAGACATAATTGTAAAGAGCAAAATTATATTATATCAGCCCGTAGCTATGATCTCAGTTGAAAGCATAAGGCTGTATAGGTACCAAAGTTTGTTAAAACACCCAGAGAGAAGACGATGCTTGAATAAATGTCTTGCTTTCTTGAACCCTCAATCAACACATTTAAGCCATTTGGTATATGGAGAACTGCCATAGTGCTAGACAACTGAATAATTCTGCTGGATTCTGTTGGAACACTGTCTTGTCTTCAAGAGAAGACTGAAGATTTCTGAAGTCGTGAATCACCTTTATTGCTTGTCCTCTCGAAAATTATACATTTTTTCCCCTCTGACTTAACCAAATAGAATGTTGTCATGTGACTTTTTCCTACATTTCACAAATAAATGTTGCAAATCACAGACAGTTCTCTAGAAAGTGAAAGACATGTATTTTGCAATATTACAGTGATTTTTGTCTCTATTATTCAGGATGATTGATGTAAATGTAATCAGTCTGTCTCTTAGATATTGGTAAAATAAAGTGATGGTTGTTGGCTCTGCAATGAGAGACCATCTGTACTAGGATGCCTTGAGGAATTGAAAGGTTGGCATTTTCACAGCATGAGATAAAAGATCATAATTATTCAGTTAGTTTATAAAGGATATGACTAAACCAGAAAACTCAGGTCTAATATTTTCTTCAAATGATGAGTTACATAAATTGGTTTCTAGAATTAGAAAAGATCAACTTTAAAAATATTGAAGTGCTGTATCCATGAGGTTTCAGCGTTTTCATCTCTTTGTATACTTACATTGCCTATATTCACTTCTCACCTCATGGTCTCCCACCTAATTTCTATGCTATGCTTTTAGATCTGGGTTAAAACCTACTTCTTCCAGTGCAACCTGAGCTAGGACCAAGACAGCCTATAATCCTATTACCTTCTCATCCTCTTAATCATCAAAGAAACATGTGATAGACAAATATTTTTTGCCAAGGACTATGCTAGATAATGAGAACCCAAACTTGAAGTAAAACACGTCCATGTTTTCTGGAAAGGCACAAAAATAATATCCAATAAATAATAAACCCATGTCAAAATGGTTGTAAAACAAACATTTTGTTAATCCCTGAATTCCTCCATGAGTTCACACATTGAGGACTTTTACCATTACCCCTTTCCTCTTACAGCCATACCAGAAAAGGAAGTGTTTTCCTCATTTATTCTTTACTTCCTGAATGTCAGGGGAAGTCACTAATAATATAGGAGCCTGCCATGCTGTATAATTCTTGATCAGAGTCAATCAAGATGTCATTTAACACAGCCTGTGCTTGACTTCTGCATGTGTGTACTCCTTCAATCTCTCTCTTTCTCTCTCCTTCCTTTTCTTTTCCTTCCTGTTATTGGAAGCATGTTTCCATCCCTGTCTGTTTTAGAAGTTGAGTTTTAAATGAACATTCTTCCAGTAGAAGGTTAAAATGTATAGAACATTTTTACTACATTCATTTTTCTACAGAGAAGGAATATTATCCAGTAACAACATTTTACTTCCAAAGAAGCTATAGCAGTTTAGTACATAGTTTAGTAGCAAGTAGTTTAGAAAGCTTTTTCAGATACAAAATTAATCCCATGTCTCTCAGTAGTTTTAAGTGAATTCGAGAAGAGAGATGAAGCAAGCATCACTTAGCAGATGTGAACGAGAAAAGGGGAATTAAAAATCAAAAGTTAGATTTTGAATAGGTAGAAAGAAAATAAATTCTGGACAAGAATAATAAAAGTTATAAATTCAGGAGATAGTAAATTGTATTCTTTTTTTTTTTTTTTTTTTTTATCATCGTTGACCAGGTTGGCCTCGAACGTGTAGCCTCGCCTCCCCGAGTGCCGGGGCAACTGGCCTGAGCCACGGCGGCTCCCAGTAAATTGTATTCTTTATTAAATAGCTACACTGCTTTGGGGTAATGGTTTTTGTCATTATTATTTCATAATCATCATTAATACATATCTACATTAATGTAAATTGAAGAGTAGGCAAATTATCTTTATTAGGTTACTTTTTGGTCTCTCTTACTAAATCTTTTTTTAACAGGGTTGTATACCTGCCATTTCTCTGTCTTCCTGTGACCTTCTTCATCTGGAATAGAGAAAACCAGCTAATTGAAATACCAAACTTTCAGCTTACTGTCTTCTCCTTACTCTGAAGTCTGAAAAGGCACCCTAAAATAATGATATATTTGTTTGCTCACCTGAACAAACGATCCTCTTCCTTTTCCACTCACTCAAATTTTAGTCTTAGTCTTCCATTTTCTGTGGACCCTTTTAAATGTAGTTTAAAACATATCTCTTTTAAAATTATGGAATTCAGTTTTATGAGAAACTTTTTTCAATAGCTCCTTTTTCTCTTTTCTTGATTCCGTGAACATTCTTAATATGCTCAAAGCCAGAATCTGAGGGGCACCAGTTACTATCCTAACATTTAGAAATATCAGGGTAAGGTTTCCCTGGAAACCACATGCACATAAAAACCATGCAGAGAAGACTTAGTTTCATCTCTGGTTACATTTTCTATTGAAGAGAGAAATCACCCTGGCCTGTGTGTTTTTTTGGAGGTGAGATTCAGGGCAAAAAGCTATGGTGGTGATTTTATCATATTTTAACATCTATCAGACCAATAAAGTAGTTATAGTTATTGGAAAAAAAATAAAACTAAGCCATATATAAACCTGTAAATGAATTTAAAGCCCAGTCTTGGCTTTTCTCTTTCCTTATGTGGTGGAAATGACAATTGACAGCATAGCAAGGTGTCCTGGGTGTCCTACCTATTTCTGGTAAAGGAGGAGAAAATGGTGATTCCTACAGGGGTGAAGAAAAGATCAATTATCTGCAACACACACCAGGGCAGTCAGATTGGAAGAAGGTGCCCACCAAGCGTCTTTTACTGCTGAGAGAATGAACAAAAGCACACTTTATATTGTATTGATTTTCCATGAAGGTACTATAATAATCAGAAGATAATAATGTCTTTTCATTAACTCATATATATCATAAATATAAGCTTTTTGCCCTATAACTTCTTAGAATTGCTATGCAGTGATGATAAGTCTTTAGATAGGTTCATATTGTCCTGTCATCTGAATTTCTCATCACAGAGTCTATGATTCTATATAATACATTATGCAGATGTTTCATACAATATATGAGTTAGCATGTGCTTTCATTTAAAAGTGGGGCCAATGTTTCCCCTTCTTGCATAAGAAATTTGGGCCTAACTCAAATGGATATTTTCTAAGCCAACCTGGTGACATGGTAATGCATGAAATTGTGAAGAGTAAAGTACATAGTAATTTATGAAAATCTTAGAATTTATATTCCCTTTCGTGGAGTACAACAATAACCCTAAAAAGAAACAAGAAAACTCATCTTTTCCTCTAGCAAATTCCAAGTTCTTGGCAAAGGGAATATGCACATTAAAGAAACACAGGGATAAAGGTCATCTCCAGTCTGAAATTACTCAATAGTCCTGTTTTCCCAAAACAAACAAGAACTCACCCTGCAGAAGGGCTATGGGAAAGAAGATAAAACAACTATCCTTATCTTCTATAGACTTATCTACAGAGCAGATGCCAGGTTCCATCTCAAGCTCCTTCTTCTGCTGGTCCAAAACATAGCCATTTGTTAGCAATTTGAAAAGAAGATTGTAAAGCCAAATGACAGACAGACACTGTTGGTACTCTGTATTTAGAATGGCCCATTGTTAGTACTATCCTATTATAAGAAATAGGTTGTCTTTATGTCCACTTGAATTAACTAGTTTAATCTCATTACCTACTTACTTGTTTTTAGACCTTTTGTTCAATCACTTCCTAAGCTATTTACTTGTAATGTTGAATAAAAATAAGACTACACCAATCGTGCATGCAAACTTTTTTAAATATATGAGGTTAAACATTGGAAGCTAGGAAAACCCTTTTCTATGATTTTAAAAATGGAAAGTGTGGGTACTAGGTTGTTAAATAATTTGTCCTGGAGGCCCATAGTCACCAAGTGATCTGAGTCAAAATAGGTGACCTAATCTGTTATCTGGTTATCTTGAAAACAATTTGTAAATAATGAGTACACTTAAATTCGAGATCTTAAATGCCTTTATGTAACATTAAGTTACAATTTGTTAGGCAATACACCTACCTATTAGTCTTTATTGAAAGAATGGA
The DNA here is from genome assembly GCF_028878055.3 of Symphalangus syndactylus. Lineage (NCBI taxonomy): Eukaryota > Metazoa > Chordata > Mammalia > Primates > Hylobatidae > Symphalangus > Symphalangus syndactylus. Next base: position 42,893,690 of record NC_072423.2, read on the forward strand.
TGTTTAATTCCCATTAATTCATATCTCTATAACAAGTCAGCCAATGTTCAGAGGAATTTCAGTGGAGAAGAAATAGCTTTATGAGGTGGTGGCTGAGAAAGTCAACATTGACTTTTCACTTGTTTCCTTCCTAAGTGACATTTTGGCAGGAGTAATGAATGAGAAAATTCCCTGTTATATTTAAAAATTGACATTTTTAGGGCAATTTGATTTTTCTATATATTATGCATGTTTATTTCTTATAATGTCTTATAATTTTAACAGAAAAAGTTAAAAAGTATGAGAGGCTACAAGTATATTACTGAATAAATGAAACTTTTTTGTGGGTGATTCTATAGTATTAAGAAGAAAGACTAATAGGTTTTCTTTCTTTAAAAAAGAAAAAAAAAAGAAAAACAATTTATTGCCTTGTGTGATTGAGAAGCCCTGGGGGTAACTGGCTTCAGGAAAAACTGGATCCAAGGGCTCAAATGATGTCACTAGGCCTCTGTCTCTTTCCATTCTTTGCCATGTTAGTCTCTACATGGCATCATTCTCAAACAGGCTGTCTCACCACAATTTAGGCAAGATGAAAAGAAGCATTCCTAGGCAAACATATTTTATGTTTATCAATCTTTTGGAAACAATTTTCGTGTGTGTGTGTGTGTGTGTGTGTGTGTGTGTCTATATTTTGGTCTTTAAAAAAATTTTTTTACTTTAAGTTCTGGGATACAAATGCAAAACGTGTAGGTTTCTTATATAGGTATATGGGTGCCATGGTGGTTTGCTGCACCTATCAACCCGCCATCTAGGTTTTAAGTCCCACATGCACTAGCTATTGGTCTTAATGCTGCCCTTCCCCTCACCCCCTAACTCCCAACAAGCCCCACTGTGTGATGTTCCCCTCCCTGTGTCCATGTGTTCTCATTGTTCAACTCCCACTAATGAGTGAGAACATGTGGTGTTTGGTTTTCTGTTCCTATGTTAGTTTGCTGGAAGCCTTCATCCAGGTCCCTGCAAAGGACATGATCCCATTCCTTTTTATGGCTGCATAGTATTCCATGGTACATATGTATCACATTTTCTTTATCCAGTCTATCATTGATGGGGATTCAGGTTGGTTTTATATCTTTGTTATTGTAAACAGTGCTGCAATAAACTAGTTTATAAAGACACATGTGCATGTGTCTTTATAGTAGAATAATTTATATTTTTTTGGGTATATACCCAGTAATGGGGTTGCTGGGTCAAATGGCATTTCTGGTTCTAGATCCTTGAGGAGTCACCACACTGTCTTCCACAATGGTTGAACTAATTTACATTCCCACCAACAGTGTAAAAGTGTCCCTATTTCTCCACAGCCTTGCCAGCACCTATTGTTTCTCGACTTTTTAATAATCGCCATTCTGACTGGTGTGAGATGGTATCTCATTGTGGTTTTGATTTGCATTTCTCTAAAGATCAGTGATATCGAGCTATTTTCATATGCTATAAATGCATACATGTCTTCTTCTGAGAAGTGTCTGTTTATAACCTTTGCCCACTTTTTGATGGGGTTGTATTTTTCTTGTAAATTTGATTAAGCTCCTTGTAGATTCTGGATATCAGACCTTTGTCAGATGGGTAGATTGCAAAAATTTTCCCCCATTTGGTAGGTTGCCTGTTCACTCTGATGATAGTTTCTTTTGCTGTGCAGAAGCTCTTTAGTTTAATTAGATTCCTTTTGTCAATTTTGGCTTTTGGCGTTTTTGTCATGAAGGAAGACTAGCAGGTTTTCTTTTTTATTATTATTATTATTATACTTTAGGTTTTAGGGTACATGTGCACAATGTGCAGGTTTCTTACATATGTATCCACGTGCCATGTTGGTTTGCTGCACCTGTTAACTCGTCATTTAGCATTAGGTATATCTCCTAATGCTGTCCCTCCCCCCTCCCCCCACCCCACAACAGTCCCCAGAGTTTGATGCTCCCCTTCCTGTGTCCATGAGTTCTCACTGTTCAATTCCCACCTATGAGTGAGAACATGCGATGTTTGGTTTTTTGTCCTTGCGATAGTTTACTGAGAATGATGGTTTCCAGTTTCATCCATGTCCCTACAAAGGACATGAACTCATCATTTTTTATGGCTGCATAGTATTCCATGGTGTATATGTGCCACATTTTCTTAATTCAGTCTATTGTTGTTGGACATTTGGGTTGGTTCCAAGTCTTTGCTATTGTGAATAGTGCCGCAATAAACATACGTGTGCATGTGACTTTATAGCAGCATGATTTATAGTCCTTTGGGTATATGGTTTTCTAAGGGCATGAAAAGTGGGAAGGAAATGAATAATATTGAGCCTGATGCTGAACATTTGTCTTGTTTTCTGGTTATCACTTTAAGAACAGTCTCAGGATGTTTGGGGATTTTCTCCTTTAGTAGTCATGCTTGCCCAAGGAAGAAGTCTTAAAACTTGCCTTTGCTAGCCTCCTTGAAAACTGGCATGCAGCATTTGAATTAGACTTTACTAATTGGATGAGTCTCATAAGACTTTGATTTGGAAACTGGTCTCCCTAACCTTGATTTGGGAACTGAGTAATTGGAGGAAACATCCACCAAGCAGAGCCAGTTTTTTGGCAAGGCAGCCGTGGAGAACTGTGGTTTCCAGGGTCAGCAGCAACAGGAGTCCTACTGACACCCTCATCAGTGTCAGCTGTGGATCCATACCCACCAGCAGTGGCTGTAGCATCTTTGCTGGTGTCAGACCATAGTGAAGCTGTGTTGTTCCTAACTGCAAGGATTCCAAGTGTGATATTCTGTCCTTTATGAGCTAGTTGATTTCCCTTTATGGGTTTCTTTGCTAATTAAACCAGTTAAAGTGGATTTTGTTATTTTCGGTTTAGAACCCTACCTCACTCAATCCCTAATTATATGCCAGGCATTCCACCAATTACTTTTCATATTCAAAATAATTTTATTCCTTATAGGCATCCTCTTATATAGGAATGTTATACAATGAAGCTCAAAGATGTTAAGTAATTTGCCCAAGATCACTTAGCTATTAAGTAGAGGAGATGAGACTCAAACCCAATATGCTTCTCCTAACTTATGAAGTGCGAGGTTGAGTTTTAATATAAAAAAGAAAATGAATGGGTGGCTTACACTGAAATATAAAATGAGGAAATCTTGATGAATTCTAGAATTGGAACCCAAACCTGTAACCAACTTACATCTCAACACTACCTAAGTTAGCTATTCCTATGAATCAGAGGTATTTACTATTTCACATAGATTCCCATCTCTTAGAAAATTTGAAAAAGTGCCCTTCTTTACTGTTTTCCACTTACCCAACTTCTTACCTCTAGCCACAGTTATACCTTTCCCTGAGTAGCTTGCTTTGCACTCGTGTCTTTCCCGCTTAAATCCTGTGGCACATATTGTCTCTATATATAATCAGCTGGCATCCAGCCTGTGTTACCATGTAACTCTCTTTTTAGGTTCTATAGCTCATGAGTCAGCAAAATTTTTCTGGAAAGGGCCAGATAGTAAATATATTTCTCTTTGCAGTCCATACAGTCCCTGTTGCAACTACTCAATTCTCCTATTGTAGTAAAAGCAGCCATAGACAATCAGTAAATGAATGAGCATAGCTGTGTTCCAATATAATTTTATTTACAAAAACGGGTGGCCACCTGGTTTAGTTTGCAGAACCCTGCTATAGTTTAGTGATTCTAAAATGTAAATGTACAACAGAATCACATCAAGGTCTGTGAATACACGAATCCCTTGGTGCCACCCCCAGAGCTGGGGTGTAGCCAAAAAATTTACTTTTCTAACAAGTTCCAGTTTTCTTTGCAGTAAAGTTGTATACCGTCCCTACAGTGTGGAATGAGGATAATGGATAAATGATTACCCTCACTTTCTTTATGAAATATTTTCTAAGGCTTTGCAAAACACTCACTGCATTCAACAACTAATTGCCCTTAGTGTTGGTCAATTTTATTAAATATTTTTGCATTGGTTTTTCCTTTATTCTTGTTTTGTTTCCTTTGTCCCTTACTCCTGCCCCATGAAATCACATTCCCAAATAATATACTATTCATAGGTCTTTGTTTTATGCCTGTTTTGGGAAGAACTCAGATTAATAACATTGGTACAGGACCAGGACTGGGGTTAGAGATTAACACATGGCATGTAGTAACATGTTTATTGAGAATCTTACCTTTGGTTAATTGTGACAATGGGCATGTGAGATGTGAAACATTGAATTATATGATAGGGCACTTAAACAGTATGGGGAAAACTTTAATTATAAGGCTGATGATATAAGTTGAAATTTGTTAACTGCTCTGGAAATTATGACAAAAGAAAACGAAAGGCTTGGTCAGTCAGCAATCAACTCAAGGAAACAGGAATGCCTCCATTGCAATGTTAAAGGAAACCCTTCTCCTTACAGCCCCTAGAGACACAGTTCTAAAAATGTATTCCAGTCTTTAATTTTAAGCATGGAGACTCAGTGACAGGTTTTCTATGTCAATGTCAGAAGCCTGAAAAGAAGAGTTGAGCCCCGAAACCTAGGACATAAAGAGTTGGTAGATGAGCCTGAGAGCCTAAAATTACCAAAGTCCTCTGAAACCTCTATGCCAGCAGAAACATTTCCATTCCTGAGATTTAGGAGAATGAGTTTCCCTGGCTTGGTGATTCTATAAATACTCACATAAAGCAAGTATCTCTCAAACTTACACTTGCCGTCTGCAAGGTCTGCCCCTGCCTCTACCGCCGCACACTGCCTTCATGCCAATACTAGGGTCAGGGCTTAGTATAACCCAATCAGGAAATTCAGCCACTGCTCTTTGAGGGTATAGCTTACATACTAAATATATTTAAAGCCTGGCTAATATATACTAGAAGTAATTGGTACATATATATATATATATGGTATATATATATATACACCATATGGTACATATATATGGTGTGTATATATATACACCATATGGTACATATATATATGGTGTGTATATATATACACCATATGGTACATATATATGGTGTGTGTGTATATATATATAAAATTGTACATATATAAGGTATATATATATAATTGGTACATATGTATATTCACTTCCATATATAGACATATAATTCCATATATATATTCACTTCCATATATATTCCATATTCCATATATATATATATATATATATTTATGGAAGTGAATCTGTAGATTTTTTTAGTGGTTGGGCAAGGGTATAGATTAAAGATGGTATGTGAACATCCACTACTGTCTTGAGATTCAATATTCTGGAAAGATTTTCTTGTTCTAGTATGTTACTGAGGGTGGCTTTTCGAAGTTGGGACATAACTCTGTTTACAGAATAAATGATGCAGAAAGTGCAAGGACTACTACTGAAGAAGTGGTCAGAATGTTCAGGGAAGTAAGCCTCTTGTCATTAATTAATTCTGTGGTTATTAATTGGAGGACCAACCAGCAATGACTTAATTCCTTAGGTGGGCCCAGAGGCATGCCTTTCCTTTAGGCTGTAAAGAGTGTACAGTGAAGGTAAAACTGGCATCTCTGAAAAGCTCAGTGTTGGCAATCCTCTAGAGGCCACAATCTATAGTGAAATATGGTGCTTGACACATTGGATTACCTATATGGCATTGTGTTCCTGATAACTCAAATACATAGGTCTGGGAACCAAGGGCCAGTAATAGAATTGGGTGCTCTCACCAGCATTTTCAGTCATTCACGTGTAATTTTTTTTTCTCATTTCTGCAGACTTAGGCTCTGCTAAGCCCTGACTCTTGAGAACTTCTTTCAGAGGATACAGTAAAGGTTCCAAAGACCTTGAAGCTAGAACTAGCACATGGTCACTTTGAGCTCCTAATGCTAGTGGAAACAAGGGCAGAAAACTGCAAGTTATTATACTGGGGGAATAAATTTATTCCAATTACTCTAAATAGCTAGTCTTCTAGCTATATAACAGAGTCAGAGAGGATTCATTACGATGTCTCTTGTGCTGCCATTTTCAGTGATAATAGTTAATGGGCAATTGTAGTAACCAAGGTCCAGAAAGCAAGACAATTAAGTACTTGTGGAAGAAATTTCAGTCATATTTTAAGCAAGCCACTTAGACCAGCTGAAGATCTAGTGAAAAGTGAGGGAATCCTGGAATAATTGAGGGAGGAAGGAAATAATAAATATCAATACATGTTTAGGACTATGTTGCTACAGTGAAGACTATAGGTTATTCTTCTAACCCTCTTGTGTCAATTATTTGCAGCGTCTGTGACTGGCTATCATCCTGAAAGGGCCACTTTGCCATATTGAATTTAGTGGAAGGTATGAATATATCTGAGGAGTGCAAGAATTGGACTGTTTGGGGTGCCGTTTGTGTATCACTTCTAAATTTTTAGCTTTAACTTTTAATTCAACCCCTATTTTAATAGTAAATTCCATGTGCTCTTCAGCCAGGTTCATGCAGGTTTAACCCAAAAGCCTCTTAATTTATCTTGTTTCTTGGTCCAGAGCTTCTCTTATTCTGTATCATAAGACGCCCATAGGAATCCACTAGAACTCATACAGAAACAACCCAGAATTGCAAAGTTGTTAATATTCCATTGATAATTGATATGTGTTTCTTCCTTTCTTTCCCTGGATAAAAGAATCTCAGGCATATTTCTTAGATCTCTTGGATTCTATAGCTAGAGCAGCAGCCATTCATAGTGGCTGGTGACACCAGCCATGTCCTCTTACATTTTCTTTTTCTGTTTCCCTGCTTGATTGCAAAATTTACCATTCTGTTTTCTGTATAGAAACTTTCGTCTGAGGGTCTGCATTGAGAGCAATTTAGTCTAAGCCATTGAAAAATGAGAATTCTCACAGTTTACCCCAGGATTGTCATGAATATCTGAGTGTTTGATTGCTTAGTCTAGCAAACATCAAATCTGTGGAGACTAGAAAGTTTTAATCTCTTGGACTCTCTACAACGAAAGAGATACCTTATTGAAAGTAATTCTTGCTTTAAAAGAATCTTCACAGGGTAAAAATACTAGAGAATAGAAGTTCCGTATTGTGTTTTAATATGGGACATAATGAATCACCAATTCGCAAGCAGGTGCGATGGTCTCACAAAGATCATAATTCACTAAAAAATATCATGTAGGTTGTATTATCTTTGAAATGTTTAAATGTGTTAAAGCAAAGCTAACTTTACTTGATTCTTCTGATGGCTTTTCAATTAACAGGAAAGATAGAGCTTGATGGAATCAGAATATCACAGATAGCAATTCTAATCATTATTCTAACTGTAGTTTTCTTTTTGTCAATTATAGATCTTTAGGGGGTAATCCAAACTGCTGTGTAAAGGAGGCTCAGAAGAGCAGTACAATTTAAAATACTAAAGTGGTTTTTATGCTGATTTTTTCTTTTTTTGAAAACACAAACACTTCTAACAACATTTAGCTTTTTTTTTTCTTTAAGTTCTTCAAAATTAAAGTATAAAGCATTCTGGGGACATGTTACAAATATATAACTGACCTGATTACACAAAGTAATGAGTAACAAAATGGCTTAGAGTCAATGAATATTAGAGCTAAACTGGGTCCTAAAAATAACCTATGTATGTCTTATGTTGGCAACTGAGTTAAGTAAAGGCAAAATGAGATGAAGTAATTTTCTCATCCTGGGGCCAGGACCCTGGTCTCTTGACTGACTTGACTGAAAGTCAATCTCTTCCATCTTTGAAAATTTGTTGAAAACATGTACTTTTTTCATTAGCTTTAAATAATCGTATTTGTTTTCACAGAATGTCCTTCTGTTTTTGCCCTGAAACAGAAGCTACTTAAACGAGTAAAATATCAGAACATGAAAGGGAACCTGAATATGTTACACATGGAAATACGTGTTAGGTACTTTCAGTTTGTTACACTGGCCTTATAGAAGAACAATCTTCTGGGAGGTATCCCCTGGATATATTCCTCCTGAGGGATGATTTCAGTCTCTTCATGAAGATAGCCATGGACACTCCAGTGATATTCCAAGTTTGACTGACTCTCCCAAAGTGAATCAGACGATTGTCCATCACGTTCTGTTTGACCTGACTCACTGAGTCCCACTCCCACTTCAGATTCTAGTCTACTAGGTCCTGGTGAACAGGACTCAATATATAATTCCAGTACACAGGAAAACTTGCCTCCAAATGAATTTAGAGAAAGTCTCATTCTCCTTTACCTATGGAAAATAATCTGAGTGTGCCGATGATGTTTAAAACAACTAAATATCTATGTCACACAGTTAAGAGAGTTTACATTGAGATAATAAAAAAGCATGGAACCCTTGTGGTTTGAAACAGTAAAAGTTGATTCGTTAAGTGTTCTGTGTCCAGTGCAAGTCATCAGGTAGGGATGGCGGAAGGGGAACAATGCTTATTACAGTTACTTGGGCTGACAGAGGCTCCAAACAACATATGTGCTAAAAGAGGTTACAAATGGGAGCATGATAAAATGTACACAATTTGATAAAGTTTCTTTGGGGAAATTTTACTCCACTTATTTCCAAGGTGGTAGGAAAGGAGATCTAGAAATAATTTGCAGACAGAGGCAATAATGACGATCACAACTCGCTTTTGATATACCCCCACCACCACCCATAGAAGAGACTATATAGACCACTTCAAGATCCTGGTCTACCTCCTATAAACCATTGCGCTTAGCCTTTTTTCTCTGTCCTTGCTTCTGTCTTCCCTTCTAGAAGAGTTTCCACTGGTATTTGAATATATGGCCTGTGTTTAGCAATCTTTCTGTCTGTATTGGTCTGGTTAAATCCCTAGATGCTTCCTTTGGAAGCATAGCTATGTGCAGCCCACAGGCCAACACCACATCACCCTTGAACTCACCCCAAAACTCATCCAGAATCTCAGCTTATATATAGCACCTCAAGCCTATGATGTTACAAAAGGGTCTTTCTGAGATAGATTAGGAAAAGGAATGAAGTGAGACTGGCATGAAAAAATACCTGAAACATGGCATTCATATTAAAAAAAATGACTGACCAAATTGACTTAAAAACTCAGTTTGAGGCCATTGGAAAGACATCAGAGATACCAAGAGGAAAGAATTATTTAATTTTTTAGTTTTAGTATAGTTTTATTATATGTCTACCTATGTGGAAGATGAATATGTATAAAATATAGATATCTAGAAGCTATTGAGTGAAAAATAAATTTCTGAAAGAGTTGATTCAATTATGTACTTTATTTGAATACTGTTATGTAAGAAGTCATAGATTCATAAGAAGGAACTAAAAGTTATAATTGGAAACCAAAGGAATTTGTAGAGATTTTCTGTAAAATTCCATGTATAACTAAATTCTTTCCAGTTCTCACTATATTGGGAGGTGGAATAATCACTGAAACCTAAGAGCTTAATTCTAGGCTCTGTTCAATTTTAACTTGTGTGGAAAACTTGGAAAAGTTAATTTGCCCTCTGGGCCTGATATTCTCATCATCTGGGTGAGAATATTGGACTAAATGGTGTGTAAGTTTCCTTCTAGATCTAAATTAGAGAAGTCTTTTCTTTTCAGCATCAAATCTACTTAAATGCTTCAAGGGAGTGAGATCAGAGTAGAATCCTCCTTTAGCTATTTTATTGACATTTTGGGTGTGGCTCCGCATTTCTCTTGGGTAACAGGTAGCCCCACTCAGAAATGCTACATGTTTGTAAAAGACTTTGCATTTTTATTATTATTATAGTTTACAAGAGTGTAGACTATTCTTATTTTGTAAGAATTCCAAGGCCAGCTGCATCCTATTTGAGTCACTACACTGGACTCCACACATAGACATAGATGGCCTTAAAAATGAGTTTTGTAAAAATACTTACTGGTTCATGCCAGAGAAAGAGGCTGATTCCCAAGATATCTCTTAGTCAGGAGTTACCCTGTCCCTAAGAGCAGAGCAATCTGATGAGCATGATCAAGGCATGAGTCTTGTAGCTCTTTACTCCAAGCTCAGGTGGATAAGATGTCTTTTGAAAAACCACCTAGGCCAGGTCAGAAGAAAATTTCACAGGCCACACAGGGCCATTAATTTGCTGAGTGAGATGTGTCTCTAACTTTGCCCTCCTAATGTAGCAAATGACGAGGTTTTATTAGAGCAATGGTTACTAAGGCTCATTGTCTAAGTTAGATTAACCTAGGCTCTGTATAGTCCTGTAAGCTTTCAGGCTTCCGAAAAATGTTTCCTCTGACTGCTTTAATTAAGAATAGACAGAAAAGACAAGGATCTAAGCGGAAAAGCAGTTTTGAGTCTCATGTAGGAGACAGGAAAGGACAGTAGTAGTGGAGATATTGAAGTGAGATCAGATCCCGGCAATATTTTAAATGCAGTGACAATAATATTCTTTCATGGTTTGAATGAAGAGAATAAAAAATAGGGCAAAGGAAAGGTGACTTCAAGTATTTTGGGCCTAAAAACCTGAAGGACAGAGCTGTCATTAACTTAGGGAGAAGACTGTGGGAAAATAGATTACATTTTTAGATAATTCAGATAACATATTATACCATATAAGATGGTATTATTTAATAATGATATCATTTATATAATTTGTTGATTTAACTATGCTTATATTTGTATATATATATGAGAAAGGTTTTGAAAACTCAAATTTGAACACTTTAAGTTTCAGATAACTGGCATGTTCATGAATCCCCTAGTGTGTTTTTCTCCGCATATATAATATTATGTATACATCTGTAATCATACTCTACATGTCATTGAAAGGAGGTAGCAAGCTTGCTTTAGGCAGACAGTAAGGGAAGGGTCCCTGTAGAACCTCCCACCCATGTTTTGTGCAGATAAGGGAACCTGCATAGGGCGCTTGCCTAAACATGCCTGCAGGGGACAAAGGGCCCTCAAGAGCACTGGGGGAATGGGGTGGAGCCACCAGGAATTTGCGCTTTATACAAACAGGGAACCCAGCCTTAACAGCTTTTATGTAAAAGCCCTTGTATTCAACTGCGAAGGGGGCAACTGACAACCTGCTTTCAAGAACCTTTTTTCTGCTGAGAGCTTTTCCTTTTCATGTATTGAGTTCTACTCCACTGACTCTTCAATGTCTGCATGCCTATTTCTTCCTGGTGGTGAGACAAGACCTGAACCTAGCTGAGCTAGGAAACAAAAAATCCTGCATTATTATTTTATAACATTCTTCTTTCTTTGGACCCAGGTGAGTAAGGAAGATCTTTGAGAAACTCTACATGCTGCTGCTTCTTATAATATGCTTCTTCTCCAGCAGGTCTCAAAGCGATAGGACACTTGGCCTCTGATAAATAATGCAAATTTATTTCTTAATGTAATTCACCTGAAGGATGGGTACTTTTTATTTTCTGAAGTTGGCAAGAAAATGTGGTATACTGTGATAAATTAAGCCCCTCAGGCCAAGATGACGTATGGTAAGCTTTGTTGGGAGGATAGGCAAGTCTGTGAGGGTGTTACAGTGACAGTGTATGGAAAGCATATGGATAGATTTTTGCCCAATGTTGAGATTCTCCAGTACTTCACTAAGCCCAGAATCACAAAAACGATTTGGTCCCATGGCACCTTTCCGTTTGTTGTAAACATAAAATGTGCCTTGTATTAACCCTTGAGCAATTGACAACAGGATTCTGAGGGAGATTGCTCTACACCCATGAATAAATTTGGATATGAATGTTTTCATTCCAGCTCAGATAACACATTATTGAATTCCTTAGAGAGAACTTTGCTCCCTACATAAAAAACAAACAAACAAAACCCAAAACAAACATGAATTTCCTTTGGAGACAACGTAGGACAATTCTCTATGGAAGAACTAATATCAGTATGGCTTACAAAGTTACTTGCTTGTCCTTTAGGAAAAATAGTCCTCTTATTCCTGTACCTCCCTCTACTCTTTTCCACATTATGGTGCTTAAATGCTCTTGGCTTTGTCTTGCCCACATAAGGCCTGCCTGCAATTACAAGAGAAACCATTCATACTGGAAATAGTTGCTCTTTGCTACTCGGAATTAATACTGCCAGGTCTCTTTTCTTTTTATTCTCCCTCTGAACAAAGATGACGAAGAGAGGGGTTACTGATTTGTCCCATTCATGCAACATATGGTTTAACAATCATTTATGGGTTATATTTCTACCTTCAGATCCCAAGCACAGTGCTTCTGTTTTAACAGGTGCAAATAATTGTAATAAGTTATATGGCCTATGGGAAAAAGGAAGAAAATGAAAGGAAACTAGGGAAAAAAAAGTAGTTGCAAAATGGGGCAAATTAGCAAAAACAAAAAATGAAAAGTAATCAAGGAAAAAATTGCTAATTGTCCAAGTTTGCTGCTGGCTGACTGAATCTAGTATATTCAGGGAGTACACTTCAGACTCAGAAAAATTCCTGTGATGACAGGAGGAGTGAAGGGTGTTCTAAACATCAGCCTGATACAAACCAGCTTCTTCTTTCTGTTCCAAGTTTCCAGCTCTTGGCCCACAAGCAAAGTGACATTTGGCCCAGAATCCCCACAGCTGTCAGTTCTAACAGAGGCCAGAGTAATTTTGTCAACTGGTGTGGAATGTTCCATGAAGTGACCAACAGTACACATTCCAGGCTGTAGGTGACTCCAAGCCTTACATTAGGTATTCTGGAAAACAGAAAATTTACCTGCAAATTGGGAGCAGCTTTTAGACAATAGTCATTGTTTGGAAGAATTTATATAAGCAGCAGCTATACATGAACACAGAGACTGGAAGCTGGTCCAGAACAAGTAACTGAATTGTATCAGATTGTCCTGGAGAAAATTATCCACCTTTGCTGATAAACCCATATCAGTGATTTCAACAGTGTTCTTTATACACATAGCATGTTCTAATAAATATTTAATGCATCTATCAATGAAGGGTCCTTAGTTCATTTTATTAAGTCATGCTCCTTGGTGCCTGCAAGTAGGATGGTAAGATTGGTCTTCTACGTTCCTGAAATAAAGTGATTGTTCTTGGTAAATGATTAGTGTGATGTGAGCTACTTTTTTGTAATCAAATCATCTCATTATATTTTCCTTTTGAAACTTGAGTTCTTATTGAAGTATAATTCACTGACATATGTCAGATTACCTAGAAAATTTAAGACTAAGATTTGTGTGTAGTTGGCTGTCTTCATTTGTTTCTGCTTCCATAATGAAATACCTGAGACTGGGTAATTTACAAAGAACAGAAATTTGTTTCTCACAGTTCTGGAGAATGAGCAGTTCAATGTCATGGCATTGGTAAGGTCACTCTCTGGTGAGGTCCTGGTCTCTGCTTCCAAGATGGCATCGTGTTGCTGCATCCATCCTCCAGAAAAAAAGAATGCTGTGCTGTCACATGGGACCTAGCTAGTTCCCTCCAGCCCTTCTGTAAGGTTGTTAAAGCCATTCATGAAAGTGGAAACCTCTCTTAATCATCACCCAAAGGCTTCATCTCTTAATACTATCACATTTGGGATTATATGTCAAAATCTGAATTTGAGAGGGACACATACAATCAAACAATAGCAGTGACTTTTGGGATTGTGTTAGAGAAAAAGGGCTGCTCATCAGAAGAAGTTGAATTGTGATGAAGTCACATCAGCAGCATTCGTCAATCCCATAAGAATAGCACTGCAGAGATAGCCTGAACTGAGATGACAGTCTGGGCCTACGTACCAAGTATTAACCAATCATAGGGTAAAGGCTGTCTTAAAGGAGAATGTGCAACCTTAGGAGAAGCAATTTCATTTGGATGAGGGCAATTTCCAGAAAGGGATGCTCAGTGCGCTTTTAGAAGCCACCTCTCTCAGTAGCTAAGAAATGAGCATGTCAGTCCTGAGAGCATATCTTGTCAGCCCAGGGAGGCTTACCACAGTCATTGACTACAGTCTACTCCTTACACTCTAATTCCTTACTTGATCATTTAAATTTATTTCTTTTGGAAAGAACTGCTCTAGGATTCCTGTTGATTTTGTTTCTGGGAGGGCTAGTAGGGAACCATGTAGTCCCTGGCACTACAAATGGTCATGAGCTTCTAATAATTACTCATGATCTCCCACCCTACTACCCATTCAAGATTCCCCTAATCTTGTCTAACATCTCTTCTAGTCTAGATAGCTTAGCTTGGTAGGGTCCTCCAAACCCTCATTACAGGCAAACCTCAGAGATATTATGTGTTTGATTATAGACTAATGCAATAAACATCACAATGAAGTGAGTCTCACAAATTTTTTGATTTCCAAGTGCATATAAAAGTTGTTTACATTATACTATAGTCCATTAAGTGTGCAACAGCATTATGTCTTAAAAAAATCTACCTGCTTTAATGAAAAAATACTTTATTGCTAAAAAATGCTACAGAACATCTGGTGGCAGAGAGTTTTGCCTCCATTTTGAGGGATGCTGATTGATTAGGGTGGTGTTTGCTGGAGGTGACTGGCAATTTCTTAACATAAGACAATGAAGTTTGTCACATTTATTAACTCTTCCTTTCACAAAAAATTTCTCTGTAGCATGCAATGCTCTTTGATAGCATTTGACCCACAAAAAAACTTCTTTCAAAATTGGAGTCAATTTTCTCAAGCTCTGCTACTGCTTTATCGACTAAGTTTATGTAATATTCTAAACACTTTGTTTGTCATTTCAACAATGTCCATAGCATCTTCACCAGGTAGATTCCATTTCAAGAAACCACTTTCTTTGGTCATTCTTAAGAAGCAACTCTTCATCTATTCAAGTTAAATCATGAGATTGCAGTAATTTAATAACATCTTCAGGCTTCACTCCTAATTCTCTTCCTATTTTTCCACATCTGCAGCTACTTCTTCCACTAACATGTTTCCTGTTTTTTCTAACATTGGAAGTTTTGAGTTTTGACTAAGTTTCTTGTAGCATGCCTCTATATCAAAAATGTTCTAATGCTTTCATCATTATTAGACTGGGGTTATAGTTGGGAAATGCAGATCACAGAGTAAAGTGCCATTTTTATCACATATCAAGGGTACAAACAATATCACTTATGACTATTGATATTGACCATGGTCCTGACTGAAGTAATGTTTGTCAGATGTCTCCACTGTAAAGTTATGCTGCCCCCCACACACTTTTCATACTGCAGTCATTGGCAGGAAGTCACTATGTTAGCTCACACTTAAGGAGTGGGATGTTATGCTCCCCCTTCCTTAGGGTGAAACATCTATATAATTTATTTGGAATTCAATATGAGAGATTTATCTCTTCTCCCCCATTTATTAATTTGTTAATTCATTTGTTAATATGAAATCATAAAGATTTATTTTATACTTTAGGTTAAAATCCAACTCTATTTTGATACTCAAATTGTTCCGTCTTTGGAAATCAAGAGCTTTTAATTGACTCCTGTGGCACTTTGACATACGCTTATTATTGTGGATTATTGTTACTATTGTATTGCTTCCTTATTTTCTGGTACTACAAGATTTCCTAGGTTCATCTTGAGTATTTCCTCTTCCAGTTGCCAAATCAGATGTTTCTTTAGGAAACTCTATTTTCTTTCACTGGAGATGAGATAGAAACCAAGATCTAGGTATTAGGTGTGCTCACTGCTATTGGGGTGACATTTTTTAGTTGCTGCCAGCTAATAGTAAAAAGCAATACTAACCCACATATATATTAGGGACACACATTAAGTTAAACATGGTTTCTTACTGATGTCTCCCATTCTAACCTGATACCACATAGATCATGTTAGTCATTTTGTTTGTTGTTTATTTACAAATTTCTACTCAAACGTTAAGAATATAGTTCCCATCATATGCCATCCTTTTACTTAATTTGTTCAGTTACAGTATACATGTATCATAGCACATTTTTTGACCTTTATCCTCATGAGAAACAATTTTGCCAACTATTGCTTATTGTGCCATTCGTTTTGCCTTTAATGCTGCAGATTCCATTTATCTCCAAAATCACTTAGATTGGTACCTCTTCTCATATCCCTTTCAGTGACATTGTTTTATACGTTGGTATACATTGGTCAGCTTATCTTGTCACAAATGGCATTCTTTCCTGGGGTCCTTGACCTTCTAAGCTTTTTCTTTTTAATTTGCAAATATTAAGATTAACTATTTTCCCAGGGATGAAGCCAACTTGATCATAGTGGATAAGCTTTTTCATGTGCTTCTGGATTCAGTTTGCTAGTATTTTACTGAGGATTTTTACATCAATGTTCATCAAGGATGTTGGCCTGAAGTTTTCTTTCTTTGTAATATCTCTGCCAGGTTGTGCTATCAGGATGATGCTGGCTTAATATAATGAGTTAGAGAGGAGTCCTTCTTTTTCAATTTTTTGGAATAGTTTCAGTAGAAATGGCACCAGCTCTTCTTTCTACCTCTGGTAGAATTCAGCTGTGAATTGTCTGATCCTGGGCTTTTTTTGGTTGTTAGGCTATTTATTACTACCTTAATATCAGAACTCATTATTGGTCTATGCAAGAATTCAATTTCTTACTGGTTCAGTCTTGGGAGGGTGTATATGTTCAGGAATTTATCCATTTTTTCTACATTTTCTAGTTTATGTGCATAGAGGTGTTTATAGTATTCTCTCATGGTTGTTTGTATTTCTGTGGGATCAGTGGTGATATCCCCCTTATCATTTCTGATTGTGTTTATTTGATTCTCTCTTTTCTTTATTAGTCTAACTAGCGTTCTATCTATTTTACTAATTTTTTCAAAAAAAAAAAATCCAGCTCCTGGATTTGTTGATATTTTGAAGGGTTTTGTGTGTCTCTATCTCTGTCAGTTCATCTCTGATTTTGGTTATTTCTTCTCTTCTGCTAGGTTTGGGCTTTGTTTTCTCTTGTTTCTCTAGTTCTTTTAGGTCATGTTAGATTGTTAGGTTGTTAACTTGAGATATTTCTAGCTTTTTGATGTAAACATTTAGTGCAATACATTTCCCTCTTACACAGCTTTAGCCGCATCTCAGAGATTCATTATCTCTTTGTTCTCATTATTTTCAATAATTTATTGATTTCTGCGTTAATTTCATTATTTACCCAAGAGTCATTCAGGAGCAGGTTGTTTAATTTCCACATAGTCATGTGGTTTTGAGTGAATTTCTTAATCTTTAGTTCTAATTTGATTATGCTGTGGTCTGAAATACTGTTTGTCATGATTTCACTTCTTTTGGATTCAGTGAGGGGTATTTTATTTCCAATTATCTGATTGATTTTAGAGTAAGTGCCAAGATGCAAAGGCGGTTCAACATATAAATGTGATTCATCACATAAACATAACTAAAGACAAAAAACCACATGATTATATCAATAGATGCAGAACAGGCCTTCAATATAATTCAACATTTCTTCATGTTAAAAACTCTCAATAAACTAGGCATTGAAGGAACTTACCTCAAAATAATATGAGCCATCTATGACAAACCCACAGCCAATACCATACTAAATAGGCAAAAGCTTGGAAACATTCTCCGTGAAAACCAGCACAAGGAAAGGATGCCCTTTCTCATTACTTCTATTTAACAGAGTATTGGAAGTTCTTGCCAGGGCAATTAGGAAAGAGAAAGAAATAAAGGATATTCAAATAGGCAGAGAGGAAATCAAATTATTTTTGTTTGCAGATGACATGGTCTTATCAAGAAAATCCCATCATCTCAGCTTCATTTCTTAATATGATAAGCAACTGCAGCAGTCTCAGGACACAAAATGAATGTGCAAAAATTGCTAGCATTCCTATATACAAACAACAGGTAAGCTGAGAGCCAAATCATGAATGAACTCCCATTCACAATTGCTACAAGGAGAACAAAATACCTAGGAATACAGCTAACAAGGGATATGAAGGAACTCTTCAAGGAGAACTACCAACCACTGTTCAAGGAAATCAGAGAGGACACAAACAAATGGAAAAACATTCTACGCTCATAGACAGAAAAAATTAATATCGTGAAAATGGCCATGCTGCCAGAAATAATTTATATGTTCAATGCTATTCCCATTAAACTAACATTGACATCCTTCACAGAATTAGAAAAAAAAAACTATTTTAAAATTTATATGAAACCAAAAGAGAGCTCATATAGCCAAGACAATCCTAAGCAAAACGAACAAGCCGGAGACATCACGCAACCCAACTTCAAACTATACTACAAGGCTACAGTAACAAAAACAGCATGGTACCATTATAAGAACAGATATATAGACTAATGGAACACAATCGAAAACTCAGAAATAAGACCGCACACCTACAACCATCACATCTTTAACAAACCTGACAAAAACAAGCAATGGAAAAAGGATTCCCTATTTAACAAATGATGCTAGAACTGGCTATCCATATGCAGAAAATTAAAACTGGACCCCTTCCTTCTACCATATACAAAAATTAACTCAATATGGATTAAACACTTCAATGTGAAACCCAAAACTACAAAAACCCTAGAAGAAAATCTAGGCAATACCATTTAGGACATAGGCACAAGGGAAAATTTCAAAATGAAAATGCCAAAAGCAATTGCAACAAAAGCAAAAAATGACCAATGGGATCTAATTAAACTAAAGAGCTTCTACACAGCCAAAGAAACTATCATCAGAGTCAACAGACAACCTACAGAATGGGAGAAAATTTTTGAAATCTACCCACCTGACAAAGGAACTTAAACAAAATCTAGAAGGAATTTAGACAAAGATAAGAAAGAAACAAATGATCCCATTAAAAAGTGGGCAAAGAACATGAGCACACACTTCTCAAAAGAAAAGATGTATGTGACTAACAGACATAGGAAGAAAAGCTCAACATCACTGATTATTAGAAAAATGCAAATTAAAACCACAATGAGATACCATCTCACTCCAGTTATAATGGCTATTATTAAAAAGTCGGCCAGGTGCGGTGGCTAATGCCTGTAATCCCAGCACTATGGGAGGTTGAGGCAAGTGGATCATGAGGTCAGGAGCTTGAGACCATCCTGGCTAATATGGTGAAACCCTGTCTCTACTAAAAATACAAAAATTAGCTGGGCATGATGGTGCGTGCCTGAAGTCCCACCTACTCGGAAGGCTGAGGCAGGAGAATCGCTTGAACCCAGGAGGTGGAGGTTGCAATGAGCTGAGATAGCGCCACTGCACTCCAGCCTGGGGAGAGAGTGAGACTTCATCTCAAAAAAAAAAAAAAAAAGTCAAAAAAACACAGATGCTGGTGAGGTTGCAGTGAAAAACGAATGCTTTTACATTGTTGTGGGAGTGTAAATTAGTTCAACTATGGTGGAAGACAGTGCGACAATTCATCAAAGACCTAGAGGCAGAAATACCATTTGTCCCAGAAATCCCAATCCTGGGTATATACCCAAAAGAATATAAATCACTGTATTATAAAGACACATGCATACGTATGTTCATTGCAGCACTATTCATAATAGCAAAGACGTGGAATCAATCTAAATGTCCATCAGCGATAAAGTGCATAAAGAAAATGCGGTATATATCTACCATGAAATACTATGCAGCCATAAAGAGGAATAAGATCATGTCCTTTGCAGAGACATGGATGGAGTCCATGTGGAAGTCATTATTTTCAGCAAACAAATGCAGGAACAGACAACCAAACACCACATATTCTCACTTGTAAGTGGGAGATGAATGATGAGAACACATGGACATAAGCAGGGAATAACACACACTGGGGCCTGTCAGAGGGGTAGGGGGTGGGTGAGGGAGAACATCAAGAATAATAGCTAATGGATGCTGGGCTTAATACATAGGTTGTGGGATGATCTGTGCAGAAAACCACCGTGGCACATGTTTACATATGTAACAAACCTGCATATCCTACACATGTACCCCTGAGCTTAAGATAGAAGTTGAAGAAAAAAAAAAGATTAACTGTGTTGTGCAGTACTATGGGTTTTGACAAATACAAAATGTTATGTACCCATGATTACAGTATCACACAGAATAGATTCACTGCTCTAAAATTTCCCTGTAATTCTATATCTGTAGCTTCTTCTCCTCCAGAACCCCTGACACATATAAATCTTTATAGTACAAATTTATCTTTATCTATTTTTTCTTTTTTTTGCTAGATAAGATTTCACTGTATGAATGTAATGTAATTTGTTTACTAATCATCTATTAAGTGACATCTTGGTTGTTTTCAGTTTTTTACAATTATGAATAAAGCTGCCATAAACGTTCATGTATAAGTTTTTCTTGTGCACACACTTTTCAACTAAACTGAGTAAATATCTAAGAGCACAACAACTGAGTCACATGGTAACACTGTATTTATATTTATAAGAAATTGCCAAACATTTTTCCAAAGTGGCTGAATCATTTTTCATTTCCACCAGCAGTGAAATGAATGAGAATTGCTCTTGGTCAGCATCCTTGCCAGGATTTGGTATTGTTCTTTTTGGAATTTTACCCATTCTGATAGTTGTGTAGTTGCATCTTGTTCTTCTATTACTTGCAATTCCTTAAGGACATATAATGGTAAATATTTTTATGTGCTTATTTCCCATCAGTATATCTACATTTTTTGTCACTAACTTTGGACAGAGAATGTCCGTATATTTTATTTGGTGAGGTATCTGTTCAAATCATTTGCCCATTTGGAAAACTGCATTATTTTCTTGTGGCTGAGTTTTAGAATTTTTAAAATATTTTAGATACAAGCACTTTATCAGATATATGTTTTGCAAATATTTCCTTCCAAATGGTTCATTGCTGTTATATAGGAAAGCAATTCTCTTGTATATTAATCTAATCTTGTGAACTTTGTTAAAAATCACTTATTAGTTCTAGGAGATTTTTATTAATTCAATGAAATTCTACTGCATAGATAATCATGCCTCATGGAAACAAATATAGTTATATTTATTCTTTTTAGTGTATATACTTTTAATTAACTTTTCTTGTCTTATTGCACTAGCTAGGACTTCCAGTACAATGTTGAATAGAAGCAGTAAAAGTAAACATTCTTACCTAACTCCTAATCTTAAGGTACATGTAGTTTTTGCCATCAAATATAATGCTAGCAGTAGATTTTTTGCAGATATTCTTTATCAAGTTGAGAGAGTTTCTTCTAATCCTAGTTTGCCAAGAACTTTTATTATGAATGATGCTGAATTTGGTCAAATTATTTTTCTGCATCAATTGAAATGCTAATATAATTTTTCTTTTATAGCATTCTGATTTATTAAATTAAGTGCCTTTAAAATGTTGAACTAGTCTTGCTTGGAGCAAATTTTACTTGGTCATGGTGTATAATTCTTTTTTTACACTGTTGGTATAATTTGTTAATATTGTGTTGATAGTTTATTCATCTCTGTTCAGGAGAAATATTGCTTTGTAGATTTTCTTTCTTGAAAGGTATTTATTAGGTTTTGATATCAAGTTTTTGTAAGGGTGACCTCATGGAATAAGTTAAAACATGTTTTATCTGCTTTTATTCTCTGCAATAGAAGAGAATATAGATAATTGATATCACTTCCCTAAAATATTTGGTAGATTTCATCAATGAAACAATATGAGCCTGATGTCTCTTGTTTGGAAGGCTATTAATTTTTTAAATTAATATATACTTAATTAAATTAATATATACTTACTCAGTTTTTTAAGTTTTGGTAGTTTATGTCTTTCAAGTAATTGGTATATTTCATCTAGGTTACCAAATTTGTAGGTGTGAGGCTCAGCTGTTCTTAGTATTCTTTAATTATACTTTTAATGCCAGTGAGATCAATAGCCATGACATCACTTTCATTTATCAATTTCATTGATCTTTTATTTTATTGATATTATGATCATTTTTCAAAATAAAAAGCTTTTGTTTCATTATTTTCTGTATGGATATCTTGTTCTATTTTCATTGATTTCTTTTCTATTTTTTATTATTGCTGATTTTCTGCTTCCTTTAAGACTAAATTACTTTTATTTCTACAGTTTCCTAGGGCAGAAACAGATTATTGATTTTACAACTTTCTTCTATTCTAATTCTATGCCATAAATTTCTCTCTAAGCACTGCTTTTACACCATTCCACAAATTGATAAGCTGTACTTTCGTTTTTGTTTACTTCAAAATACATTTAATTTTGAGCCATTTTATTTTTGTGTTATTTGGAAGTATGTTGTTTAATCCCTAAATATTTTGAACTTTACACCTTTCTTTATGTTATTGATTTCTAGTTCAATTCCATTGCAGTCTGAGAACACAGCTTGTGTAACTTATATTCCTTTAAATATGTTTAGGTGTAAGGATTTCCTTGCCCAGAATATAGTCTATGTTGATGAATCTTACATGTGAGCTTCAGAAAAATGTGTATTTTGCTGTTGTTGGATAGTCTACAAATTTCAGTTAGATCCAATTAATCAATGGTAGTATATCATTATGGATTATTTGCCTGCTATGTCTATCAGTAACTTAAAAAAGAGGTGCAGGAAGTTTTGTGGTTTTTATTTTGTTTGTTTGTTTGTTTGTTTTTTGGACACAGGTCTGTAGGCAGTAATTCAAGCCTATTAGTTAGAATTTCTGGAATTGTAATGCCAGGATATGTGTATTTTTCCTTCTTTTTTTTTTGTTTTTTTGAAACAGAGTCTTGCTCTGTATTAGCCCAGGCTGGAGTGCAGTGGCATGATCTCAGCTCACAGAAGCCTCTACTTCCAGGTCCCAGTTCCAGCAATTCTCCTCCCTCAGCCTCCCAAGTAGCTGGGATTACAAGCATGTGCCACCATGCCCAGCTAATTTTTGTATTTTTAGTAGAGACAGGATTTCACCATATTGCCTAGGCTGGTCTCAAACTCCTGACCTTGTGATCCACCCACCTTGGCCTCCCAAAATGCTGAGATTACAGGTGTGAGCCACCACACCTGGCCAGGATATGTGTATTATTTTTAATTTTATTATTATTATACTTTAAGTTTTAGGGTACATGTGCACAACGTGCAGGTTTGTATGCAGCCAAAAAACACATGAAAAAATGCTCATCATCACTGGCCATCAGAGAAATGCAAATCAAAACCACAATGAGATACCATCTCACACCAGTTAGAATGGCGATCATTAAAAAGTCAGGAAACAACAGGTGCTGGAGAGGATGTGGAGAAATAGGAACACTTTTACATTGTTGGTGGGACTGTAAACTAGTTCAACCGTTGTGGAAGTCTGTGTGGCAATTGCTCAGGGATCTAGAACTAGAAATACCATTTGACCCAGCTATCCCATTACTGGGTATATACCCAAAGGATTATAAATCATGCTACTATAAAGACACATGCACACCTATGTTTATAGTGGCACTATTCACAGGATATGTGTATTTTTAAAACACCATGAATGGTTTTCTTGTGGATAGTGCAGCTAGAGTAGCCAAGGACTACCTCCATGAGAATTAATTTATTGGTACATTTTCTCCCAAAAGTGAAAATGAGTTTAGTTTTATAAGTGGTGAAATTTTAATATCAGACCTGTCAAACACCAAAATTTCAACAAATTTAGTTTAAAATTAATTGACTTTTATTAGTGATTCATGAACTGGGCAGCACCACATCTATGAAATAGAAAAGGTACTCTCATGAGCTGAGCAGAAGAGGTGAGTCCTATAGACAGAAAAAGCTGAGGAAAGCAGAAACAAAGAACAAAAACCAAATTGGTGTTTCAAACTTTCTTTCCTTTTAAAGTTAAAACAGAGGTAACTACCTTATCATGCCAGCTTGAGTACACTGGGCTTCTTTCTATCAGCTTCTGTAAATTTTCTGTTTCTTAAAAAATTAGTCCATCTTAAAGTTCAGTTTAATTACATGACACCTAGCACAAGTGACACCATTCTGACTTGGTCTGGTCTGTTGGGGTTAAGTGCATAAAGTCAGTCCAAAACAAAGGCTTCCAGTAGGTTTTATTTAACAGAGCATAAGGCATTCTTTGGAAGGCTTCCTTTTAGAAAGTACAGTGCTTTGGGACCATGGGCCGCTGAAGAACACATGTAGATAGATATGTTTATTACAAGACCTAAACATTCCATGTGTTACCTTGATAGCTTTGGGTTTCATGGAGCTATAGACATCTAGCCATGAGTTTCCCTGCTCTTGCCAGATCATTTCCAAACATTGGGAAAAGTTATCCACTCAGCTATCAGGTGGACTAGCTGCACCAATCCTCGGGTTACTACAAAGCCTGCCTACCATAGCCCCTGCTGGTTCACTCTATTTCTAAATAAATAACCCTGCCAATGTGACCCTGTATGGAGTGTAGTGTTCTCCTCCCCAAGTCTGTGAGGATTTGTGACTAATAAACTGCTGCCAATCTTATCTGTCCAGTTTTGGGTGTCACATATTTGGCCATCTCACACTATTTAGGGTGAGATATCCCTCTTATCTCAGTGGGTAAGTAGGAGGTAATCAGAATAATATGGAGTATCTAAAAGGAAGGGGAATGAAGCAGGAACAAGAAAGGAGAATATTAAAGAAGAACTATAGCGAAACTGCATAAAAACAAAAAAAGTATCTAGTCCTTTAGGCTATAATAGAATTAGTTTGAAAACTAAATTTAAAAACTGGCACAACTGAGGAAAAAATACTATTTTCTATAAATTGCATGTTTTTATTATAAAATTTGGATATAAATAACATTTTTATAACATTTTTAATAACGTCAATAAGCATTTTCTTAAATGAAATATTTTAAGAAAGATAGAGATGTCAATTTGTATAGGAACATCATAGACTATCTAAAGATGTTGTAACTTCAATATTCACCCTTATCTTTAGAAATACGGAATCAGAACTGTGAGCAGTTTTTCCTGCTGGTTCTGTTGAATTTCCCTTAAACCAACAATCGCCAAAGGTATGCCAGTGTGAATAGAAGTACTTCTCTAAAATGAAACCAACAGGGGGCTTGTTCCAAGAAGTGCTTTACTAGGTAAGCAGGCTAAACGTGCTGAGCAGCAGTTTAGAGGCACTCTGCTATGTTTCCTTTTTATTTATTTATTTCTGTTTTTTTTTGTTTTCAGAAAACACAGCCTCTGAAGTCCAGGCTAGTGATAATTATTCAGATCCTCTCAAAAGCACAGTTGCTTTACCCAAAGGCACTGTCTTTGTAGAATTGAAGTCTTTGGATGGAAGTACTCTTGGTATAAATTCCTTCTTTAGATTAAAAAATAAAAAGGCAAATGTTAAATTTATTATGACTTCTGTTTGATAAAAAATGAAGAACTTGATACCAATTAAAAGATTCCATAGTCCATTATTTTTTATAATGCTCACCCTCATTTTAATGTAAAATGTCAGCTTATACCTTCTTTGAATAAGAGAAGGAAGAAAGTGAGAAACTTAAAATAATGAAACTCTTCTAAGGAAATGAGAGCATGATGAGGCTTATACTAGATGTCATAATTTTTTGATAACTTTCCTAAAACTCTCTTTTATTCATTCCCATTCCTCTGAAACAACCTATTATTTTGTTCTCCTATAATGTTTTATTTAAAGCTCCTCTAAAAACAGGTATTAGATTGAAACACAGTGAATTATCCATGTGGTGTTTTTTCTGATTTTATACTTACCCATCTTTATATCTCTAGCATGGTGGCAGGTTTTAAGTAGATATTCAAAAATATTCATTGAATTTTATTGACTGTGCTGTCTGCATTGTTAATTACTGCCAGTGGTGTTCAGGGTCTTTTGCCTCTTTCTTGTTTTCCACTATACACGAGTGGCAGTCATTAGCATCTCCACCTACAGCCCCACTCAAAGATCACAGGACCAACAAGAGCATCACTACAGGAAAAAAAAAAAAAAAAAAAAAACTTATTTGGCTCAAGAGGAAGTCATCTCTAATCTAAAAGGGAAAGAAGAAAGGACCTTTGTCATTTTAAATGATCATGATGTTAACTGGTTCAGAGCCTCAGTTCCCTCTTGGGTTTAGAACATGTTCTCAACTTGGCCCTTGACTTTCACCTGACTTTTAGAATGCTGGAACACAAACTGACCTTATTACCCATTCTTTTTTTTCATGCCGCACTCACCCTGCAAGTCCAATTAGATATGTTTCTCTTTGCCAAGCCACTCTCTGGGCTGAGAATGAAGATTCCAAAACAATAAAAGTAAGAGATGTGTTGTTGGATTGAGCCTTCTTTGTCAAAACCAGCAGCCATATCACTTCCCAGCAGTCTTGCTTTTCAACTCTTTTCCTCCTGTTTCATTTAACTATATCAGTACTCAGTAATGTCTTACTGAGTTCTATTACCACTTTGCTTAATTCCTCAATTTTCTCTTCCCTAATTGTGCCTAGGCATGCTTTGCATTCAGTCACTCTTTAGTTCATGGGACCCTATTTTCAGCAAAGTCTTTAAATCTGTGAAGAGGCCTTGAGGGGCCGTGGTCGTTGAACTCACTTAGCCCAGTCAAATCTAAAATGAATCTCTTAGAAACAGAAATGGGAGCAGAGCAAGCATGACATGGAGGAAAAGAGGACATGCAGATGTTAGTGGAATTCCATATATAGGTGCCATAGACAAGTTCTACCTAATGGTTTCCATCTGAATCCCTCCATTAAAGTTTTACTCCTCAGCCTTACAAAGCTTTTCCACCTAGTAAAATACTCTTTACACAAATTTTGATCAGTTACGTCTCAATGTTAATGTCTTTAGCACAGTATTTCCCCAAAGCACATTTTAATAGTGGAGAGGGACTATTTCTCACAGGTAGCTGCGTACCTGAGGCATCTGGGGAGGATTCCCCAGAGACCAGATAAGTAGAGCAGAAAGGAATAGCAGGGAACTCTGGAAAATAAAACTTAAGGTTTTCAAGAAGAATTGCCTTGCATTTTCATGTTGCTTAATCTCCCTATCTTGATCCTGTGTGGAAACAATAGCAATGTCTATGATCAAAAAGGTTAATTTACTCCAAGTAAATTATTTATAATAATGTAAAAGGTTTTTGCATATTACCATGCAATTCTTAAGAATGCTGGAGTTTCCTACTGGTTATCCTACCTGAGGAAGCATACTCTAGGCAGTTGCGTTTTAAGCAGCCAGAGCTTTCCAAAAGACACAAAATATCATTGTCTTAGTCCTGTGTTGCTCTCCACAAATAACTAACTTAGACCTGGTACTCTTATTCTCCACTTAATCACTCTTTGTAAATTGGCTGCCCTTCACTGAGGTCTTTCTTGTTCAATCTATCATAGGTTATATATATATATGTGTGTGTCTGTGTGTGTGTGTGTGTGTGTGTGTGTTTTACCTTAGAGTTTAGCACTTATTTGATTTACTAAACCTTCACAGGAATTTTTAACTCAAATTTATTAACCCTAGACATAAGCATTTATTTTTTTCTTCATCTGATGAAAAACTCCTCTAAATCAATATCTAAATGACTCATGCATTCTTTTACCATGATCGGTCACTGAGGTTTTTTGTGTTTCCCCTTCTATGATTTAACTGATTCTTATTCTTTGACATTTTCGATGCAAGAACAGCCTTTTTGAATTCATTAGCAGGGTCCTTAGCTGGATTCTTGCCCCCCTGTGAATTCAGGCCCTTCACAGTTCAACTTTCTCCAGCACATAATTGCAAGTTCTACATCGCTCCGCTCTGATTATTACTTTTAAAAGTTTCCTCTGTTGATTACCTGCCTTCTTTCAGTAAGGCCCTGTGAGAGTCCTCTAATTTTTGAAGCTTTGCTGGATTTCAGTTCACCACCAGGATAAGAAGAAAATGAGAACATTTTTGTCCCTTGCTATGAGGAAGTAGCTTAAAGCAATCTCTCTCCAAATGTCCTTCTGCCTCTCATTTCCCACCTGCACCCCAACACACAGGCACCAGGAGATCTCAGCAGGACAGCCAAGTGCTTCGTGCAGAAGCAATTAGACAAGGTTATAAGATTCTCTTCACCTTCTCCTCCATGTTCCCCGCAGCTTATGCAGCCTTCGGGGTAAGAAGGAAGCAGTAGAGAAGTCACCAAGCTCACAGAACCTCTCCCAGCAAGCAAATCATTTCAGTATATCACATTTAAAGTAATTCACCAGTTCGAATTCAGGCCTGCCAACATACCGAATTTTTCTCCCTATGTAGTTCAATACATAACACTTCATAGAAACTTTACCTATAAACTCCTACTTTGGGAGGGGGTGTGTTTTAGGCTCCAAATGACTGGGAGTAAATTCCTCATCAAAAAATTTATGGAATTGCAGTGAGACAACCTTATTTTTGCAAAAAAAAAACCTTTTAATATTAATATTATATTGAGTCAGTCTTATTTACTTGTAAACTATGTTTGAGCGCCAGTTTGCCATTTGTCCAGCGGGGTGGTCTATTTAGTACTGACAAATGGCTACAAAGAATAAGAAATTTAGAATGTGATGCCATAATTTCTCCTGGGACATCCACATCAGCAGTCTTTAAACTGCAACGAAGTTAAGAAAATTAAAAAAAAAAAAAAAAGAGGAAAAAGAAGAAGAGGAAAAGTCTGGCAGTTAGCAGCTAGAAGCTGAGAGCCAAAGAAGCCAGGCTGGGCTGTTAGCAACTGAACATGAACCAAAAATACAAAACAAAACTTTCACAGATAAATCCACTGTGTGACCTTGGAGGAACATAACAGTGACCCAGAGACTCTATGATGAAACTAGCTGGAAAAGACACCATGGACCCACAAAAATATGTATCTCCTCTTCCAGCTAACATGAATGACCACTATTTGTTCACCAGTAACAGCTCTAATTTCACATTAATCCTCTCACCTCTAGGTAAAAGTTACAAAGATACCCAATCACAGCATTACCCCTGCTTCCTGACAGCCTGCAATTCCGAAATGGCCACTGCTGTCTGTACAACCTCCTTAGAATTATCTTGTACATATTCGAGTTCCATAATAACCTATTCATAACTCTTTTACCAAGATGCTGTTTGTTTGCTCTTATGTATATTCTTCTTTGCTGCTGGAAGCTAAATAAACCCAACTTTGTTTGAGTGCAGGCCTGCATCTAGAGGTCATTGGCCGATGTGTTTAAAAATGTAACGCTTGTTATAAACTGAATACTTTTGTACTTCCAATAATTCATACACTGAAACTACTGTAACAATGTTAGAAGGTAGGGTCTTTGGGAGGTAATAAGGATTAGATGAGGTCATGAGAATTGAGCCCTCATGAATGGAATTTTTGTCCTTACACTAATCCCGGGAGAGCTTGCTTCCTCTCTGCCATTTGAGGACACCACTAGGAGACAAGCATCTAAGAACCAGGAGAGTATTATCCCATTCTTGCATTGCTATAAAGAAATACCTGAGACTGTGTAATTTATTGTTTAAAAAAGAGGTTTAATTGGCTCATGTTTTTTCAGGCTATGCAGCAAGCATGGCACTGGCATCTTCCCAGCTCCTAGGGACCCCTTAAGGAACTTTGACTCATGTCAGAAGCTGAAGTGGGAACAGGCACTTCACATGCCAAAAGCAGGAGCAAAGAGGGGCTGTGGAAGGTGCCATATACTTTTAAATTGACAGATCTCATGTGGACTCAGAGGGAGAGCTCATTTATCACCAAGGGTATGGCCCAAGCCATTCATGAGAAATCCACTCCCATGATCTCAACACCTCCCACCAGGCCACACCTCCGACATTGGGGATTACATTTCAACATGAGATTTGGGTGGGGACAAATATAAAAACTATATCAATGCCAGACATTAAATCTACTTGCCCCCAACTTTGGACTCCTCAGCCTCCAGAACTGACTGTGAGGAATATATTGGATTGTTTATAAGCCATCCAATTTATGACGTTTTGTTATAGCAGCCTAAGTGGAATAAGACAGCACTTTTTACAGATGATTAACTATAAGGACTTTATCTATATATTCTAAAAATATTTTTAAATTGTGTTCATTAATTTTTTTCCAAATTAATACAGTTTGACCACTGTAGGAAATTTGGAAAACACATAATTACATTTTTAAAAAACACCTTTTTTAGCAATGCCATTATCCACACTGGTACTACTTTTACAGATATTAATGCTACCACCATCACTTATTGATACTTATAGAGTATCGGTGACATAAATAAACAAGTTATATGCAATAATGTAGTAAGATAAGGTTTTTAATCCTTATTTCACAGATTAGGAATCTGCAACTGAGAAAGTTCACAAAACTAGTAAGTGGTAGAGCTAGTATTTAAGCCCTTGTATGTTTTAAGAAATATTTTTTGAATGAGTTCACTTTGTCTTATCTACTTTCTTAAAGGCTCTAACTCCAAATACAGTCATATTTTAAAATACTAGGGGTTAGGGGTTTAACGTGAATTTAGAGGGACACAGTTCAGCTCATGATATTAATGCATGGTCTCATTTTCTTCCTTTCTTTTAAAATATATGAAAACTTTGGATTATGTTGCATATATTATAGAGTTCTTTTTATATACAATTATCATGAGTATTTATCTTTAAATATTTTATAAATATAATTTTTAATGCCATTAAATTATTTCTTAATGTAGACACCTATATATTTTATCTCATAGTCTCTTGGGATAATAAATTGCTAAAGTATTCTATCTATTTAGAGAACAGTCTTGGTTCTGATTTAAAATTTTATTAAAGAGTGAACCTCACAGGGGTGCTGGCTCCAAGGGACTCCTTTATAACATCATAAAACTTACTAAAAAATATCTCACATATAGTTAACAATATTTGTCTTGATTCAAAATATATTTAAATTTACTCTATCAAAACCTTTCAATATTTGATAAACACACATAACAGATTTAAAAACTTGTTATATCTAAGTCATCCTAAGGAATTACTAGTTTACAAACCTCATGCTACAAAAAGAAAATTGAAACACTGTTAAGAGAAATTAGTTGTTAAGTTCTGCTGTAGGTAGACTCGACATTTAAACCAGGCTTCTGTACTTCACATAACCATTTCTCAGAGCTTTTGATTTTTAGTGGAAATACTGGAAAGGTTTTTTAAATTGAGTATCACTGAAATTCACTGACATACTGTATATGTTTTTTTTTTTTTTGAAATGTTGTAAGTAGGGTCATCATATAATGTAGAGTCTAAACCAGGACTCTCTCTTTTTTTTTTTTAATGTGCTTTTTAACAGCCACAACCAGACATACGTGTAAATCAGAACAGAATCAGGCAAATCAGGACCTATACGCAACATACTCATAAGCAAAAATGTCAATAGTGCTCAAGGGACTATGAGGTCAAATCATCAGCATGGAGTCCAAATATGTGATTGCTAACCACCAATATTTTTATCTTATCTTTTCTAAAAGGTAGGCAAAAATGCTCAAATACTATACTAATGGGCCAAAGGGTACATGATCAAAATAGGTTTAAATAATGAGTGAAGCATAGTACAACTTATCATGAAATATAAAGTGCAGTTTTTAAAAAATGCACACACACATATAATTATGTATGTATGCACACATATAAGTACAATTTACTTACACAAATAAAATGTAGAAATAATAATTTACTTTTTTTGTAATTTAGCAAAAACAAAAAAAAAATGAAGTAATGTCAGCCAAAAAAGTGAAGTAAAGAACTTCAAATTCTTCCCTTCCATTAAAAAAAATTAAAAAATGGATAAAAACTGTTGGAATCAATTTTCTTTTTGAAATTCTAGGTATTAACCAAAGGCTTGTGAAAAGCTTTGTTGGGAACTCTTATTCAAGAAAAACTAAGGACCATTTATTGAAGAAAAAAAAATGGCTGATTCTTGGTAACAATAGCAAACTTTGTGGCATTTTAAATTGCCCCTAGCCATTGTTTACTCCCAAGCTTGGTACCCATGAAAATAACAGGCTGAGGATGGGCATGGTAGCTTATGCCTGTACTTCCAGCACTTTGGAAGGCTGAGGCGGGAGGATTGCTTGAACCCAGGAGTTTGAGATCAGCCAAGGCAATAGAAAGAGACCTTGTCTCTTCCAAAAATTAGAAAATTAGCTGGGTGTGGTGACACACACTTGTAGTTTTGGCTATCTGGGAGGCTAAAGTGGGAGGATTGCTTGAGCCTAGGAGATAGAGGCTACTGTGAGCCATGATCAAACTACCACACTCCCACCTGGGCAACAGAGTGAGAGCCTGGAGGAGGAGCAAGAGGAGGAGGAGAAAATGGGTTATATTCCAGTACCAAAGTGTATAAAAGAGGAATTACTTGTAAAATCATATAATTAGTTATTTGATTTGACCTGTTCCCAGTTGCTTGCTGAAAGAACAGTTTAAAAGTCTTGCGCTTATTTTAACAAACTTTAAGCTAGCTTAGTACTAAAGCTGCTTCCCAGGTGGTATGGCGAAAACATTTATAAACTAATATCTTAGGTTGCCACTGCCTGAGGTACTAGATAGCAGTTGGAACAGATAATAAGCTCACCAAAAAGCTTGAGAAGAAAGGCTCAGGAATGAAATGTTATTAAGGGTTTTGTAAAGCCCCAACATATTCCTGGAATCTAAAAGCCCACCTACATGTTCAGGGCTGTATGTGTGTTCAGGAAAGATATAAGAAGACTTTGCTAAGATCTCATCTCCTGCTGACCCTGAAGCTTAATGAAAGCAGGAAGTGAAGGCTAAGGCAAAGTTGTTAACTGCCTTGATGAATGTGGAAAATGTGCCCCAAATAGACACAGAATCCCTCAGCAAAG
This sequence comes from Symphalangus syndactylus, assembly GCF_028878055.3. Lineage (NCBI taxonomy): Eukaryota > Metazoa > Chordata > Mammalia > Primates > Hylobatidae > Symphalangus > Symphalangus syndactylus. Next base: position 42,926,310 of record NC_072423.2, read on the forward strand.
ATTAGGAGATTTTTTGGTTCTAGTTACTTAAAGAAAAAAAATGACCATTAGCTGATCATGAAGAAAACATAACAGAAACCCCAGGGGGCATTTATAAGAAATAATACAGACTTTATGGACTAAGTTCACAATAATACCAAACAAGCCAATGATACCAATAATAGAATGAACAACATATCTTGACAAATCCCTGGGAAGGAGATAGAATCTGATTTCCAAAGTTGGTGCATTATAATAGTCAAGTGTCCAGTTTACAGAAACGAAGAGTATGGCAATAGACAGAAAAAAAAATACACTGATATGAACTATGCCTGAGAAAGCTCAGGTTTACTAAGAATTTCTAGGATTGCCATTCAAAATTTACAATGTTAATAACTTTCTTGCATGATTCTAGGTTTAGATCACATTGGTACCTAACTATATTAGCAGTTTTTTTTTTTCAAATTTAATTTTAGGTTTGAGGGCTCTTGTGCAGGTTTGTTATATAGGTAAATTGGATGTCCTGGGGGTTTGGTGCACAGATTATATCACCACCCAGGTAGTAAGCATAGTACACATTTGCTGGTGTTCATTGACATAAAGTATTTCTAAATGATCAAATTATAGAGTTCCATAATTTTAAATGGCCTCAGTGGCCTTAAAGTTAAACTTATCTTGACTGAATGTTTATAGTAATAAGAAAAAGGGCTCATTACTCACACCAGTTACAATGGGAATCTCATAAGATTTTATATTTCTAAAGATTGAATAATTTCACATACATACTCATTTTTTGAGGAATGTAAAATTAATATAACTATGTTCATTCTCCAGTTACAGAAAGTTATCTTCATAAAGGTTAATCATAGAGTCACATATCTAGTTAGCCACATCACTAATATTAAAAGAAAAATATACCATTTTGTTTCATTTATAAACATACAACACACATACACATGTACATTTATACAAATCATGTGCATAGAAAAGATATTCACCAAGGTCATCTTGGTGAATAAAACATTATTTTGGAGCAAATAGTTTATTTTTGTGTAATTTTAATTTATTTAGAACCGCCAAGAAATTCCAATATGTCCTTTATCCATTTTCACTAATTGTCTATATTTTGCTCCATTTGCCTTACTTTCTCTTTTTTCTTCATATATATTAAATATGTGCATATATGTGTATGTCTCTCTCGGCTTAAACAACTTCCTTTAGCATTTATTATAATGCAATTCTATGAGCAATTAATTACCTCAGCAGTTTTTGTTTACTGAAAATATTTTTACTTGACACTCATTTTTGAAGGGTATTTTTGCTGGTTATAGTATTCTGGGTTGATGGAATTTATTTCTCTTTTTCTTCATGTAATCTCATTTTTTCTTGATTTTCAGAGTTAGTTATAAATAGTAAGTTATCATACATATTGCTGTTTCAATAAGGTTTTTTTTAATTCGGAATTTTTTTAAAGACATCTTTAGCTTTCGTCAGTTTAATTATGTGCCTAAGCATGGTTCTTTTTTTTTTGCATTTATCCTTCTTGAGGTTTACTGAGCCACTTGGAAATGTACATATTGTTTATTTGCAAAATTTTGGAAAATTTGAACTCTTGTATATTGCCAAATATGTTTTTTGGCTCTATTAAATTTCTCCTCTCTGTGCAACTCCAATTACTATTGTCCTATGGTTTGCAAGTCTCTATATAATTTAAACAGTTTTCTCTATTTTTTTCTTCAGAATAGATAATTTCTATTGACTTGATTTTCTTGTGCAGTATCTAATAAAATGTTAAGTCAATTGAGTAAAGTTTTTATTTCAGATCTGGTCATTTTCAGCTCTACAATTTCATTTTAGTTCTTTTTATATAGTATGTCTTTATCTTCTACTATTTCCTGTCTGTGCAGTCATAATCCATACTTCAAGTTCTTAAACATATTTATAATAACTACTTTTAAGTCCTTACTTAATACAAATATTTGGGTCATCGCACTTTTTTTCTTTGACTGATTTCTCTGAGACTATGAGTCACATTTTCTGCTTCTTTGTGTATTTTAAAAATTTCTGATGGCGTGTTTGACATTGATGATGATTCATGAGATTATGTCACCAGTTTTTAAAAAATGGTTTTGAGTTTCGTGCAATTGTAAGCTAAATTACTGGAAAATTATCTTGTCCCTGTTAGGTATACTTGTTTTTTTGAGACGGAGTCTTGCTCTATCGCCCAGGCTGGAGTGCAGTGGCGCGATCTCGGCTCACTGCAAGCTCCGCCTCCCGGGTTCACGCCATTCTCCTGCCTCAGCCTCTCCGAGTAGCTGGGACTACAGGCGCCCGCCACCACGCCCGGTATTTTTAGTAGAGATGCGGTTTCACCATGGTCTCGATCTCCTGACCTCGTGATCCTCCCAACTCGGCCTCCCAAAGTGCTGGGATTACAAGCGTGAGCCACCGCGCCCGGCCACCTGTTAGGTATACTTTTATTCCTTATTAAAACAGGCCCATTTTAGTTAGAACCTAGTCCTAAATCATGCCTTTGACTTTAAGTCAGGATTAAGCAAATTACGACCCGTAGCCCAAATCTGGCCTGTTGCTTGTTTTCGTGAAAAGGTATCATTGGAACACAGCCATGCTTGTTCATTTATGTCCAGTCTATGGCTGCTTTCACATTATGATGGTAGATTTGAGCAGTTGTGACAGAAATTGTATGTCTCGCAAAGCTTAAAATATTTACTATTTAGGCTTCTATAGTAAAAGTTTTCTAACCTTTATTCTGGAGCATGGTCCTTACTCCTCACAGCCTTTAATGGGCTACATGTAAATGCCTGGGATGCTCAATGAGGTCTTTCTATTATGGCAGGGTCAGCATTTCAGTATTTTAAGGATCACTTTTTAAAACTCTTGAGTGTGAATGTGAGGGAATGTAAAGAGTCTTTTCATGGCCTTTGCCCATTTTTCTATCAAATTGTTGGTCCTTTTATCTTAACTTTGTAGATTTAAAAAAATATGTTAGGGTTACTACCTTTTTATTTTTTATATATCTTGCAAAAATTTTCTCACAGTTTTTTTGATTTTGAATATTGTTGACAAGCAAAAGATGCATTTTAATGTAGTAAAATGTATTTACCATTTCCCTTGTTTTAAGAGTTCTCAGCTGCAGCATGATGGCTAGTTTGAACAGGAAAATGTTTTGTTCTGGGAACTGACCTGTGCAATGTAGGATGTGCAGTCTCATTCTTGACCTCTGCCTACATGATACCAGTTACACACACCTCATTTTCTTTTCAGCTGCAACCAAACTATCCACAGACATTTCTAGATGTTACCTGTACAAGAAAATCATATCTAATTGGGAACTACTATTTTACTGCATTTGAGTTTTAAATTATAAATATTAAAGCTTTTTCTACACCAATGCTGAAGTAGAATTTCTTCTAATATTCCTATGGTTTTATTCATTCATTATTCATTTTTACATTTAGATATTGAAGTTATTTGGAACTTTTTATTTTGTATGTTATAGAGTATGGATATATTTTCTTGTTCTATATAGTTATATGGTTGTTCCATCATTACTTATTAAAAAGTGCATTTTTGCCCTAAAGATTTGAGATAGATGTAATGTGCTAATTTTCATATATATTAGAATTTATTTCTGGACCTTCTAGTCTACTCTTAACTCTTTCTGGCTATTTAAATTATGTATAGACTGTATGGTATATTTAATACCTGATAGGGCTAATATACCACTGTAGCTTTTTTATGTTTTTCTACATATTTGTTTATAATTATTTTATGTCAAATTTACTATTAATTTGTCTAGCTTCATAAAAATATTATTTGTATTCCTTTTGAGATATTTTAAACTTTAAAAAGCAACTGATATGCTTATGATGTCTATGAATCATTTATCCAAGTAAAAAGAAATATATTTCCAGTTAACTATATCTTTTTTTGTATCTTTCAGGGTGTTTACAGTTTTTTCTTATACAGCTTTCCCAATTATTTAAGTTCATTTTATGCATTTTTGTCTTCGTGGTTGTTACTATACATAAGTTTGTAACAACCATTATTTTTTCAAACTGGCTATTTGTGCATACAAAGTCTACTAATTCTGGGGAGTAATTTTATATCCTGATGCCTTAGTGATTTATCTTATTGTGTGAAATAGTTTTATGTATTGATTTCATGATTTTGGAAGTGTACTATTTTATCATCAGCTAATAAGGCTAATTTCACTTTGTTGTTTCAATTCTTATTTTTCTAACAAATTTTCCATAACTTCCTACATTGATTGATGTCACTAGTTTAATCTCATGTAGTAGTGGAAACAGTGAGCATCTGTAATGGTTTCCTGAATTTTGGAAAACCTAGCATATTTTCCTAATAGATGTAATGCTTCTTTTAGGGTTAAGGTATATTCAAGCAAAGACATACACACACACATTCACCTATGCACAAAGACAAAAACACACATATACAATTTTGAGAAGATATTTATACATTCTATAGTCTTTTTTTTTTTCTGAGACGGAGTCTTGCTCTGTCGCCCAGGCTGGAGTGCAGTGGCGCAATCTCGGCTAACTGCAAGCTCCGCCTCCCGGGTTCACGCCATTCTCCTGCCTCAGCCTCTCCGAGTAGCTGAGACTACAGGCACCCGCCACCACGCCCGGCTAATTTTTTGTATTTTTAGTAGAGACGGGGTTTCACCGTGGTCTCGATCTCCTGACCTCATGATCCGCCTGCCTCGGCCTCCCAAAGTGCTGGGATTACAAGCGTGAGCCACCGCGCCTGGCCAACTTTCTATATTTGTATCTAATTTATTCTGTTTAAGATTTCTCTATTTAATTGGGCCAATTTTTACAAATCCAAGCCCCCTAGAACTTTTCCCAGTTCTTCAAAGATTTCAAATTCATTTTTATAGAGGCTTGCAAAATATTATCTTCAATTGTTATATTCCTTCTATTTCAACGGTTATTTTTTCTTCATGAGTTCCTATGTTTTATCTTTATGACTACCCTTTACTTTTTTGTTTACTTTTATTTAAGGTCTGTAGGTACATGTGAAAGTTTGTTACATAGGTAAACATGTGTCATGAGGATTTGTTGTATATATTATATCATTACCCAGGTAATAAGCCCAGTACCATTAGTTATCATTTCTTCTCCTTTCCCTCCTCCCACCTTCCCCTGTCAAGTAGACCCTGGTGTCTGAAGTTTTCTTATTTATTTTCATAAGTTCTTATTATTTAGCTCCCAATTATAAGTAAAAACCTGCTGTATTTGGGTTTCTGTTTCTGAGTTAGTTTGCTAAAGATAATAGCCTCCAGCTCCATCCACGTCCCTGCAAAAGGCATGATCTCATTCTTTTTTATGCTGCATAGTGTTCCATGGGGTATATATACCATATTTTCTTTAATCTGTTGTTGATGGGCATTTGGGTTGATTCTACATCTTTGCTATTGTCAGTAGTGCTGCAATGAATATTTGTGTACATGTGTCTTTATAGTAGAATGATTTATATACCTCCGGGTATATACCCAGTAATGGGATTGCTGGGCCGAATTGTGGTTCTGCTTTTAGCTCTTTGAGGAATCACCATACTGCTTTCCATAATCGTTGAACTAATTTGCACTCCCACTAAGTGTATGTCTTCCATTATTTTCACAGCCTCACGAACATCTGTTATTTTTTGACTTTTTAATAATAGCCATTCTGACTAGTGAGATGATATCTCATTGTGGTTTTGATTTCATTTCTCTAATGATCAGTAATACTGAGCTTTTTTTCATGTGCTTGTTGGACACATGTATGTCTTCTTTTGAGAAGTGTCTGTTTTTGTCTTTTGCCCACTTTTAAATGGTGTTGTTTTTCTCCTGTAAATTTGTTTAAGTTTCTTACAGATGTTGGATATTAGACTTTTGTCAGATGAATTGTTTGCAAATACTTTCTCCCATTCTGTAGGTTCTCTGCCTACTCTGTTGATAGTTTATTTTGCCATGCAGAAGCTCTTTAGTTTAATTAGATCCCTTTTGTCAATTTGTGCTTTCGTTGAAGTTGCTTCTGGTGGCTTTGTCATGAAATCTTTGCCGATTCCTATGTCTAGTATAAATTGCCTAGACTGTTTTCCAGGGTTTTTATAGTTTTGGGTTTTACATTTGTCTTTAATCTATCTTGAGTTGATTTTTGTATATAGTATAAGAAAGCAGTCCAGCTTTAATCTTCATTATATAACTAGCCAGTTATCAGATGGTCATAGATCAGATGGTTATAGATATGTGACCTTATTTCTGAGCTCTCTATTCTGTTCCATTGGTCGATGTGCTTTTTTTTTTTCCCAGTACCATGCTGTTTTGGTTACTGTAGCCTTGTGGTATAGTTTGAAGTCATGTAACATGATGCCTCCAGCTTTGTTCTTTTTGCTTAGGATTGCCTTGGCTATTCAGCTCTTTTTTGAGTTCTGTATGAATTTTGAATTCCCCAACAAAATACTTGCAGACTGAATCCAGCAGCACATCAAAAAGCTAATCCACAATGACCAAGTTGACTTCATCTCCAGGATGCCAGATTGGTTCAACATACACAAATCAATAAATGTGATTCATTACATAAACAGAACTAAAGGCAAATACCACAAAATTATTTCAATAGATTTTTATTTTGTTTTAGGGTTCTCCAGAGAAACAGACCAGTAATATATATCAGATAGATAGATAGATACATGATAGATAGATAGATAGATAGACAGATAGATAGATAGATTAGATAGATAGATACAGGGAGTTGGCTCATGTGATTATGGAGGCTGAGAAATCTCAAGATCTGCTCTTGGCAAGCTAGAGACCCAAAAGAACCATGGGTGTATTTCTTGACTTCACCTGAAGGCAGATGAAGATAGATGTCCCAGCTTAAAGACAGAGTGAAATCTCTCTTATTCAGACTTCTTTTCTGGTCAGTCTTTTAACAATTTGGATGTGTCATCCACAGAAATGTGCTTTACTCAATCTACTGACTGAAATATTAATCTCATTCAGAAACACTCTCACAGACTTATTAAGGATAATGTTTAACTAAATATTTAGACATGCTGCAGCCCAGTCAAGTCAACATGTAAAACTAACCATTTCACCTTTGATCACTGATGTTTTTTTAATTGTGGTAAAATATACATAACAACATTTACCCTTTTAAGCATTCTTGAGTATACAGTTCTGTGATATTTATTACGTTCACACTGAATTACAGCCATCACCACTGAAAACCAAAAATGAAATTCTAAGTCCTCTGACTAACTGAATGGGCCCCTCTTCTCATCCAGGGCACTCTAAAGTAAACCTGAAACACTATTCAGGCCATGATGGGAATGGGTGGCTGGACATGGACACGCCTCATTTTACCCTCTTCCCTTTGGAATTCAGAGAGAGCTGACCAGTATTATCATTAAAACAGAGATTAAGACAGATAACAGACATTTTGTAACAATAAAACACCAAATTCTACCTTGACTTTAATATAGCATCAGATGACAGATAGCAGGCCCTGAAAGAGACAGAAGTATTTTACCCCAAAATATATTTCTTTGACATGTTTTGAAATAGCCCTGTAAAGCTGTCTCTTATGGGGAAAATCTACATTCTATAGATAATCTCCATACCTTTCCAGGTCTCTTCCCTGATCCAGGAGAGAATTAACTGAGTCTAGAACTTTCTTTGTTGTTATGTTTTTGTTTTTGTTTTTTTATTTTGAGATGGAGCCTCGCTCTGTCGCCCAGGCTGGAGTGCAGCAGCGCAATCTGGGCTCACTGCAACCTCCACCTCCTGGGTTCACGCCATTCTCCTGCCTCAGCCTCCTGAGTAGCTGGGATTATAGGTGCCCGCCACCACGCCCTGCTAATTTTTTTGTATTTTTAATAGAGATAGGGTTTCACTATATTAGCCAGGATGGTCTCGATCTCCTGACCTTGTAATCTGCCTGCCTCAGCCTCCCAAAGTGCTGGGATTACAGGCGTGAGCCACCACACCCAGCCGAGTCTAGAACATTTTAAAATCTGGTAAGAGCTCTGAAGCCTGGAGACTTCATATGCATGATAAAACCTTGGTCTCCACAACCTCTTATCTTAACCCAGGCATTCTTTTCTATTGATTCCAGCTCTTCAGAGAATAACTTTTTAAACCAATTACAAATCACAAAGTCTTTGAATCTGCCTATGACCAGGAAGCCCCCACTTCAAGTTGTGCCACCTTCCTGGACCAAACTAATGTACATCTTACATGTATTGATTGATGTCTTATGTCTCCCTAAAATGTATAAAACCAAGCTATAGCCTGTCTACCACGGGCACATGTTCTCAGGATTTTCGGAGACTGTGTCACAGGCCATGGTCGTTCACTCGGTTTTTTTAAATCTTCTTCCCTGTCCCACAAAAATAATGTCTTTATTAGATGTCATTTTGACTCTCAGGCACATTTATGTTCCCTCCCTGTCAATGTTCTGATTTATTAAGATTCCTCGTTAACGTGTTTCCACATAGGTTGGACTTTTTTTCTTTCATTTATTTTTTAATTAATTAATCAATTAATTATTTTGAGGCAAAGCCTCACTTTACATCACCCTGGCTGGAGTGCAATGCAGCGATCAGAGATCGCTGCAGTCTTGACCTCCAGGGCTAAGGTGATTCTCCCACCTCAGCCTCCTGAGTAGCTGTGACTATAAGTACACGCCATTATGCCTGGCTAATTTTTGTACTTTTTTAGAGATGGGGTCTCACTATGTTGCCCAGGCTAGTCTTGAACTCCTGGCCCCAAGCAGTCCACCTACCTCATGTTCCCAAACTGTTGGGATTACAGGCATAAGCCACAGCATCTGACCTCTTATTTATTAATTAATTTATTTTTTCTTCCAATTTATGTTTTAGATTTAGGGGTACATATGCATGTTTGTTATGTGGGTAAATTGTGTGTTGCTGGGGTTTGGTGTACAAATGATTTTGTCACCCAGGTAATGAGCTACTACTCAGTAGGTAGTCTTTCCATCTTCATCCTCCTCCCATCACTCACCCTCAAGTAAATCCCAGTATTGATTATTTCCCTCTTTTTGTCCACGTGAGCTCTACGTTTAGCTCTCAATTATAAGTGAGAATGTGTGGTATTTGATTTTCTGTTCCCATCTTAATTCATTTATGATAATGGCCTCCAGCTCTATCCACATTGCTGCAAAAAACATAATTTCATTCTTTTTTATGACTGCATAGTATGCCATGGTGTATATGTACCATATTTTCTTTATCCATGGGCAACATTTTAAGTGGATGTTTTTAGACTCTTTTAGGTTGTTACTTTCCACCTATTCCCTTTTCTGCAAAGTTATCCACCCACTGACTCCCTGCCCCAGTAGCACGCCACTAAAGCCTGTGCCAAAAGTCTAGTAGATAACCTTGCTAAAATTGTTTGGGTGTTCTTTGCTTTCTAGTGAAGCTGAAGATGTGGAATTTATATTGTAGGTTATTTCCTTCTTGATTTGTGTAATTTATAGAAAATATAAATTTTCTATAAATTTTGGAAAATATTGTGCAAATATTTGGATTTAAATAGCCACCACACCAACTTTCCAGATGTTTAACCAAAACAAAACTTTTAAAAAAGGTTAAGTTTAACATAAAAACTGGGTCTTGATCTCAAGTCCAGTTTGCTTTCTATTATAGCAATTAGAGTAGCATAATTTATCTTTCTGCTCCAATTGTTAGTCTACCTTATATATCCTTTGATGATGTAATTTTTAGAAAACCTACAAAATTTAGGAAGGTATGAAAAGTATGGAAGATTTAGATAAGTGCCTTTCAAACTCATTGCATCAAGGTAATAGATTATTTTCCCAATATTAGTGGAAAAATACTTTTGTAAAAAAAAATTGTAAATCATTAGAAAAGTAAATGAAAGAAAAAGAGCTACATGAAATACGAATCATATTTAGATTTTTATATTTTATAGACACAAAATCACTCTATCAAACTGTTATATTTTCTAAATACTTATCCTTAATTTCTGGTACTTATTATTTACTTAATTCCTGTACATCACAGGCCAGTAAAAATTACTTTATATATAGTTCTATGGATTACACTTTGAGGTAGAATTGCCTTAAGGTAATTTCAGTAAGATTTGAGTTTTTATTTCAGAGAGAGAGATAAATTCAAGAGAATCAAAGCACTTGTTGGGATGATTTCTGCTATCAACTTAAATATCAGTGACCACTGGTTGCATTGTGGGATTCTAAAGAGTTGCATTTTTTTAAATTTTCCATAGCTTTCTATTATATCTGTTTTTCTATAGGTACTGAACATTTTTTTTAAATGTTGATAGAAAATGCACTACTAATTAAAAATATTATTCGCATCAAAAGTAAACCAGGAAAGCCATATGTCAAGATAAAAAAATTTTGATTGAGAGTGAAAATGTGATTAGCAGCCCTGGAATACACAGTGACAATATCTAATAAGCACCTGTATATTGCTCATGGATATTTAAACAATTATCTCTAAAAAATTCCAGATGCTTCAAAAACCCAAGAGATTATATGTGCCTTGCATACCAGCAGACAGAAGATTTCATATTTTTCATTCTTCATATTTATTGAACCAATTATTTACATATCAAAGACCCATTATGTAAGCTTAATAGCTAAGCTGCTGTGTTCTGTTGGCCATGTATAAGAATTGCACTCTACTCTGTTGGTTGCCTATCCAAGATCTATTTTGTTTTTCTGTCCTCATTCCCATAAGACTTTATTATGGTTAGTTATTTTTCCCCTTCCTCAAGTGGCTTACATATCCATGTGAAAGCTGAATTTAGAGAAAGAATATTTCCTTTATTTCTGTCAAGATTTGGTTTAGGAATGTTATTGTGACTCAAAACTCACTAGTAACAGATAAGAGTTGTTTCTTGGTAATTTGTGGTAAGATTCTTCCTGTTCTTATAAAAAGTCACATGGAGCTACAAACTGTCTCTCCTGATAGATTTTAAGAATACATATATGAACTGCTACTGCTACTGGAGATCATCTTACAAATGTGAGAACAAGCCTTGGAATGAAACCAACTCTGGAGGAACATATTTGCTGAGATAAAAGTGAAAATAAATAAACATGCATTTTTATTGTATAATTGGATTGTTGAATTACCTAACACTGAAGACTGCCTACCTATAGGTTTCCTGCTTTTGAGCAAAATAAGTAAATCATTGCTCAAACAATTTTGAGTTCGATATTTTCTACATTCAATACTAAGAGCAGTCTACCAGATAGAGTGGCATACATCTGAAAGCATATCCTGCTGCATTAACCTATTACTCCTCATGTGTCACTTTTTTTGATTAATCAGGAGATTAAAGTACAAAGAAGAGCAACAGAATAATAAGAAATGGTGTCATAGGGCTGGAAACTTTATAGTCTAAAGAAGGAGGAATGTCACACAAGGCTTAGATTCTTCTGCTTTGGCATGTTTTCATGTTAGATAGAAATGCTCAAGATGATACCTGCACAGGGTGATGCAGTAATGACAATTGGGAAACTATTTAACAGAGATCAATGATAATTATGTTTATAGGATTAAGGCATTCACTATTAATAATCAAAACTGTTATTTATTTATTTATTTAGAGACAGAGTCTCACTCTGTCCCCCAGGCTGGAGTGCAGTGGTGCAATCTCAACTCACTGTAACCTCTGCCTCCTGGGTTCAAGCAATTCTTCTGCATCAGCCTCCCAAGTAGCTGGGATTACAGGTGTGAGCGACCAAGCCTGGCTAATTTTTGTATTTTTAGTAGAGATGCGGTTTTACCAGGTTGTCCTGTCTGGTCTCAAACTCCTGACCTCAGGTGATCCACCCATTTGGCCTCCCAAAGTGCTGGAATTACAGGCATGAACCACCGCGCCTGGCCCAAACCTTCATTTTTTAATTGAATATCAAACGATATTATTTTTTGGACCTCTCCTAAATTTCATTATTCTAGCTAATTCTCTAGATTTTTAGCTACTGTTTCTTGGTTCACAGTAATTACTGCTTCCTTTCCATTGCTGGTCTACATTAAGTAAATTTTTACCCTATGTCCTTCTTTACACTATGTCATCTAATATACCCTCTGTGAATGCATATCTATGTTTTTTGGATCTTCAAACGATATACCCAAATCTATTTCCATAGAATCTAGGCTCTAATTAACTTGCACTGTGGTCTCAAGCAAGTCAATTACCTTGTTAGAAAGTCAATTTCCTCATCAGTAACTTGCAGAAAATAATGCTTCCCACATAGTGTTATCATTACCTTTAAAGAAGACAATGAATGGGACAGCATTTTCTAAATTATAAAATACTTCACAGTTCCATGTATGCTCTTACAGCTATTACAACTGTATTAACATATATGTTGTATCCATTAGACCAGTACAATATAAGAACATAAAAACAGGAGCTTTGTTCCTTGATTTGAGTTCAAATCCCAATTTACCACTCCTTAGATGTGGATTACTCAGCAATTTATATAACTTCTCTGACTTAATTACCTAATATATAAAATAAAATAAATATCTAGTTCATAAGACTGTCATAAAAACCAAAGTAAATAATATAAATACCTTACCATATTAATAAGAAGTGTTCAAAAGTGTTAACTATTATTACTTTTATTATTATTTTTAATATAGTAATACATTTTTAAAAAATAATCCACATTTTTATTAGAGGATCTACTACGTCACTTAGCATAGATCCTTAACTGATTATAAATATATTTTATATTAGATAACATTTTAATAATCATTAGCAAATCTTTTTAATTTTTTACTTTTTATTTTTATTTCTTTTTTTTTTTTTTGAGACAGAATCTCATTCTGTCACCCAGGCTATAGTGTAATGGCACAATCTCAGTTCACTGCAACCTCTGCCTCCCAGGTTCAAGCAATTCTTGTGCTTTGGCCTTCCAAGAAGCTGGGATTATAGGCATGCACCACCACATTCAGCTAGATTTTTTTTTTTTTTTTTTTTTTTTTTTAGAGACAGGGTTTCACTATGTTGGACAAGCTGGTCTTGAACTCCCAACCTCAGGTGATTGCCTATCTCAGCCTCCCAAAGTGCTGGGATTATAGTCATGAGCCACTGCACCAGCTTTCTTATTAATTTTAATAACCAATAATTTGCCTGTGGTTCTTTTGAATATTCTGGGTGAACATCATGTCATTTGATAACAAAGCCAGTTTTTTTAAATGTTCTTATAACTTTTGTCTATTTTCTTGTCATATTACATTGGCTAAAATACTGCTTATTGAATATAATCAATAAAGATGCTTATAAGCGTCTTTGAGTTTTTTCTGATTTTGAAGAAAATGCTTTAAATATTCCAGAGTTAGAAATAAAATTATTGTTTCTTGATAGATAATCTTTACAATTTAAGTTTGTTATATTATATTTCTAATTACAGGTGTTTTTCACATGAACTCCATACAAAGAAGTTTAGTAGCTAAAAAATATTCTTTGATAGTATATTTAAACACACACACACACACTTAACAATAATATAAAGTAAATCAACACATTGCATATGTAAAGTCTTGCAGCTATACATTCTTGTGTTGATAATATGAACATATAAATGATTGTATAATGTTTTAGCTGCTTATGAAGTATTAGGCATTGTGATAACTTTGGACTCATTGTCATACAAATTTCATAACAACATTATGAGATGGCTAAAAAAAAGACCATTTTACTGATGGAACCTGGAACATATTTGTTTTTCCAAGTTTCTAAGAATCCTCTCAGTAGAGCAGAAATTTATATTCAGACTGAATAACAGCAGTGTTAATCTGCTTAGCCATTATGCAATTGCATTATAAAATTATGGAATATAGGTCTTTGGATTGCAGAGCTTACTTATATTTCAGGTACAATCTTAGTTAACAGTTTATAGAAGTAAAGAAATGCCTTATTCTGAGAGACTGTAACCTTTTTCTAACAAATGCCTTCATCTTAAATATACAAAAAACAAACAAGATTCTGTTATTTCTCTCAATCTCACAAACAATCATAAAAACAACATTTTTGACTCTATACTGTCTTATCCTTTTATTCTTTGTTATTCTTGACCGCAAATCTTCTTGGAAAAGTTTATCTCACTTTCTCCAAATTATTTTTTCCAATTGTCTCTTAATTTTCTTCTAATCAATCTCTCATCTGTACCTCAGCAATAAAATTGTTCTTTTCATAGTTGTAAATTATGACCATATCACTAAATTCTGGGTCAGTTCTCAACCCTCATTTAACTCATAAAGTGACGACTGATTTCTCTTTTTGGCACCTCAGATTTCTTCCTTTTCACTTTCTTCACTTGGATTTTACAACTCCATAGTAACAGTGCTTTTATTACCTCTCCAGTCACTTTATTCTTTCCTCCTTTTTTATTGATCTTTTGAAGTAAAATCAGTTCTTGGTGCTTTTCCTTCTCTATCTTCAAACACTATGCTTGGTCTCATAAAGACTCAGAGCTTTAAATACTATATAATATGCTCTTAATTCCAAAATGTATCCATAGTCCAGTCTGCCCCTACATATCATACCCATATATTCAATGCCATGACAAGAGTGAAGGAAAAGTGGTGTAGGATGGTGTCATAATTTGCAGAGAATATATTAAGTCTGATTAAAAGTGGGTCTGCTTTTTATGATCACCATAGCAATTCTAGCATAGGCCATTGTTAAATATGTCTCTAGATCTAACATCCAAACAGTAGTTTGCACATTTGATGGATGCTCCCATCACCCAGCAATTGATGTGCTATGATTTATAGCCAGCTACCTACCAGACCTCTCCATATGCATATTTACTGAAAATTAATTGCAACATGCCTAAATCTTAATTGTTTCCCTTAAATTTGCTCTATTTTTAAACTTTTTCATTTCTACTGAACTGCAGTCATCTGGGGCACTCCTGTTTTTCCCACAACCCTCATTGAATCGAGTAGGAAATTCTGTTATTCCTCTACTGAAGGAATATGCCTTATCTGAATAGCAGAGATCTTTGTGTGTTTATTTTGTTTTTTTTTTCCTTCTGATATATCTTAAGCTCAGTAAAATTTTTAAACAAATCAATAAAATATCTATGAAAAGATTTTATCGGCCAGGCACGGTGGCTCACGCTTGTAATCCCAGCACTTTGGGAGGCCGAGGCGGGCGGATCATGAGGTCAGGAGATCGAGACCACGGTGAAACCCCGTCTCTACTAAAAATACAAAAAATTAGCCGGGCGTGGTGGTGGGCGCCTGTAGTCCCAGCTACTCGGAGAGGCTGAGGCAGGAGAATGGCGTGAACCCGGGAGGCGGAGCTTGCAGTGAGCCGAGATCGCGCCACTGCACTCCAGCCTGGGCGACAGAGCAAGACTCCGTCTCAAAAAAAAAAAAAAAAGATTTTATCATTTTTTTAAAAAAACTTTCACTCCTTAGCAATTATTCTATCACATTTCGAGCAATCTGTGCTACTATTTGTATTTTTGACAGTTTTATGTAACTACTATCTTGTTCTTTGAAAAGTCACTTGCCAAAACTACCTATTTTTACAACGTGTTTCGCCAAGTTAAGGATTCCAAATATTGGCTTGTTTCCTCTACTGCTATATCTAACATCCCTTTAACAGTGTCTCACGTGGAAAAGTAATATCATAAATTTTCATAAGCTAATCAATTAAATATTGTATATTTGCTGGATAAGACAGATACATAAAAATTTCCAAAATAGAGCATCAGGAGATAAATGAGGTAGTTTTAAGAATGGAGACATATTAACGGTGTCACTCATGAAAACCTTAATGGAGGAGACAGCACATGATCTGGGTCTTGGAACTATTTTAACCAGTTGAGAATAGGCCATTAAAGTTGTGGTAACAGCAAAAGTTCCTCATGAGGGTGGCAATTAGTTGGCACATTGCAGAGTAGCAAGTGATATAGTTTTGCTGGTAACAAGAAACATGGGAGAGAATGGGAGAAAATATTTTACAGAAAATATTTTACATGTTATAATTAGAAACTCAGTATCACTCAGAGATGTGTGTGTATGTATAAATATGTATGAATATATATATGTATATATATGTGTGTATGTGCGTATACATATATAGATCCATGGGTTAAAAGGAAGCATTTCAAAATTATTTTAGGATGAGATTGAGAAACTAGAGGGTTGTGATGAAGACACCAAGTAAAGAGCACGGTGCCAATGAAAGTGAAACGGACTGATAATAATTTTGGAACTACACATTTGTATACTATTGATAGTGTGCACGATCCAAATCCAGATCACGGATTCAGACATTTCTCATTAACTAAGACTGTTACTTTTGGCTGGGTTCAATGGTGTGCACCTGTAGTCCCATCTACTCAGGAGGCTGAGGCAAGAGTATTTCTTGAGCCCAGAAGTTCAAGGCTATAGTGTAACATAATCACTACTGTGAATAGCCAGTGTCCAGCCTGGATAACATAGTGAGACCCTTTATCTTATTAAGAAAATGATTGTTACTTTTAATTATGCATTGTGCTATCATACAGCCACTTCCATTTTCATAAATCCAAAACAAGACATTATTTTTTATTCAAGTCTATTTTTAGCTGTATTCTTAAGTCTTGTGAATAACCCAAAACGTTATTCAATTAGTTGAAACAGAAATCTAGAACTCTGCAGATTATTTCTTCTCTCTCTCGCTTAGCATATAATGAATCAATCAAAAAGACTTACAGGTTTCATCTCATGTCTTAATATGTTTCTTTGTCTTCATCTTCCTGTGACTGTCCATTCTCAATCTTCACTTTAATTGAGCAAGGAGATACACTTGCTTCCTCTTTTACCTGTTCTCAAACCATATTTCAACGTGCTGTCAAAGCTTTATTATTAAAAAAAATTATGCTTTGTCTTCCCTGCTTAAATTCTTATGCTGGTTTCCTACTGCTTCTAGGTAGAATGTCAATCTCCTTTATGTGATATTCCAGTGCATCCCCGGAAATAATAATAAATCTAGCACTGATAGTAGTAATGATACTGATAGTAACAATGAGCACTAAGTAGAATGCTTATTATGTGTCAGGCATTGTTTTATGCATTTTATATGGTGTAGTTCCTTTTACTCCTCATGTAATTCTAAAAAGTGGGTGATATTGTTGTCACCTGATTTTATAGACAAGGAGAGTGAGGAACAGAGCACCAAAGTAGCATATCCAAAATTACAAGGCAAGAAAGTAGCAGAGCTGAAATACAAATGCATATTGTAGATTACATATTAATTATTTCCTGGATGCTTTACCTCAGTTCACATTGCCCAACCACAATCAAACTTTGTTTCAACTATACAGGAATACTAAGAATTCCTAAAGCATTGTGTTATATGGTGTAATAGTCAGATTGCTATTTTTTAGCAGACTGTGAGCCCCTTGAGGGCAGAGGCTGTTTTATACTTCCTTCTCTCATCCAACCTCAGAAGAGCACTTTACATATTATGGATGTTTGATTGAATTATGTTCATGTAGAGTCAGTTCTGCTGTAACTGACAATTTAAGTATCACATAAATTTCACGCTTATGTATGGGCAATTTTGTCCTTGAGAAACACTAGGTGAACATAGAAAACCACATTTAAAAGAAGCAAGTGATATTGGAATATGCAAAATGCATACATCTCACACTCCCACCAGCTATCTTAATTCTCTGTGTGGATTACGAGCCAGCCCCTACCAAATTTGGTGTCATAACTTTCCCTTTCATATAAATCTTGTTTCAGATAAATCTTTTACCACTTCACAATAATTCCCAAGCTGCAGCCTTTCCAATACTCATTTCCACAAATGCTTTCAGGTCTTTCTCAAGATAAAATGTCATATTTATTGTAGTATTTACATATTTTCAAACATATAAAATGTGTAGAACTGTTTTGCCATTTTTGCTAGGTTCCTATCTCTTTTTATATGTGTTACTGATAAAGTATTTGAGTGTTGTGTCTCAACCCCACTTTCCTCATAAGCCCTGTAGCTTTTATTGTGCCAAGTTTTCAGAGAATAGTGAGGCCTCAGAACACACATTTCTCATTATAGCAGAACCAACTGTACTTGAATGAATTAAAGAAAGGCTGACTCCGTCTCAAAAAAAAAAAAAAGAAAGGCTGAAACTCACCCAATTATCATCTGTGGCTGAATAGCATTCTCTCAAAATTCCTATGTTGAAGCCCTCACCCCTAGTACCTCAGCATGTGACTGCATTTGGAGATAGAGGATTTAAAGAGGTGATTAAGTGAAAATAACGTCATTAGCATGGACCCTAATTCAATATGGCTAATGTCCTTATAAGGAGAGGAAATTTGAACACACAGAGACACCACATACACACAAGCACAGAAGATAGGCCATATGAGAACACATAAGAAGGCAGCAGTCTACAAGCCAGAGTGACATCAGGAGAAACCAAACCTGCTGACACCTTGATCTTGGAGTTCTTAGCTTCTAGAAGGGTGAAAATATAAATTACTAATATTTAAGCCACCCAATCTGCGGTACTTTATTATGGCAGTGCTAGCAGATAGTTATATCAACTATTTTCTATGCAGCTTTCAAGACTGAGCTAAGGGATATGTCTATTGCTTACTTGAAACACAACCCTCATCTTGAATGGGCATTTTTATCCCCAGCCTATCCATGGCTTCATCCCAGTATATCTTTTATTTTAATTTTTTATCAAACGATGTTATAATAATTTATACTTTCTGTATCTGATATAGGTAATACCTTCCATAGACCAGTCCATCTGTTTTTTAACCCTGTGCGAACAACTTCAAACATGGCATTTGTAACATTGCAGACTCTGAATATATCACTGTTAAATATATTGTGGCATAAAATAAAAAGCATTTTTCAATGAATTTAATGAAGAAAACCAAGAAGTAATGCATTTTATGTGAATACAATGTCGGGATGGCACATATCTACAGCTGTCCATGGTTCAGATGATCAATTCTGTTTCATTTGTGGGTACATTATTCCTCTTCTGTCCATGTTCCCCTGCACCATATTAATGAAAAAATCACTCAAGACTTCTAGCGTGAGTGAAAGAGAAAATGATAGTACTATTGAAAAAAAAAATGTAGAGGTCTGGAGAAAAATTACAACCAAGCTTTTAACACATGAATCAATATCCCTGTATAGAATAATGTTTGGATATCCATCATCTATTGGTGGGAATTTCTACTTATCTCTCAGAAAATTAGCTCATGCTGAGTAACAGTAACCTTCTACAGAGATGCTATTGCTTTGCCGAACACTATGAATGCTGTAATGAAGGAAAGGAGAATAAGTGTTCGGTGCCTAATAATTGAAAGGTAAACAATAACTGCAGTAACATAACTATAGTATTTATATACATGTAGGAAGGATAACTTTAATATTAACGATAATATTTAACTTTTTTTTTTTTGAGGCAGAGTTTCTTGTTGCCCAGGTTAGAGTAGAATGGCGCAATCTCAGCTCACTGCAACATCCACCTCTCGGGTTCAAGCGATTCTCCTGCCTCAGCCTCCCGAGTAGCTGGGATTACAAGCGTGCACCAACACGCCTGGCTAATTTTTGTATTTTTAGTAGAGACGAGGTTTCACCATGTTCGCCAGGCTAGTCTCGAACACCTGATCTCAGGTGATCCATCCACCTCGGCCTCCCAAAGTGCTGGGATTACAGGCTAGAGCCACCGTACCCAGCCCAATATTTAACATTTCTTTACAGCTTACTTTGTGTAATTCCTTATGTTTCTTAAAACTAAAATATTTAATTTTATTTAAAAGAGATGAGCCCTAGGAGGTGGAGATCATCATCATTCCACTTTATGAACAAGAAAACTGTAACTCATTACAGTTAATTAACTTGTCCTAGGTAAAATAACTCATTGGTGGACAGTTAGGATGCAAAGTCTATTTGTTTGTACTTGTTTTCTATTAGGCTCACTGCTGGTATTAGAAAGTTCTCAAGGCTACCTTGTCTTTCTGGGTCCTACTCCAATCTCCAGAGCTCTTCTTTTTTTCTGTTTACTCTCTGTTTTCTCACCCAGTCTAAGTGCTGCTTCTTTTTTTTTTTTTTTTTTTTTTTTTTTGGCGGAGTCTCACTCTGTTGCCAGGCTTGAGGACAGTGGCGTGATCTCAGCTCACTGCAACCTCTGCCTTCTAGGGTTTAAGTGATTCTCCTGCCTCATCCTCCTGAGTAGCTGGGACTATAGGCATGCACCACCATGCCCAGCAAATTTTTGTGTTTTTAGTAGAGACAGGGTTTCACCATGTTAGCCAGGATGGTCTCTATCTCCTGAGCTTGTGATCCACCCGCCTCAGCCTCCCTAAGTGCTGGGATTACAGGTGTGAACTACGACACCACGCCCAAGTGCTGCTTCTTATGATACCACTCTGGCTCACTATGCCATCGTTGCTTCTAAATGTCTATGAGCTTTACCTTCTATATAATTCATTTGTCAACTACCATGCTCTGTTTTACACTTTCCCAGTCAGGTTACGAACACCTTGTATTCAGATATTTCAACTGCTTTTCAATATAAATGCTCTTTGTACTTTATAGTGAAATTGTACATATTTCTGGATTGATAAATTCTAGAATAATTTAATAAAATCGTTAATATTTTGGGGTAATCTACCAAATGCCAGACACCATGCCACAATATGAATTTTTTTTTATGTCTTTAAAAACTCATTGATAGTAGGTGTTGTTGTCATTAGTGTGTGTGTGTGTGCATGTGCGTGTAATGGGTTGTGATGTAAAATGTATTTCTTATCTAGGGTAATGGTCAAAAAAGTTCAACATCATGGTGATTTAATAAAATAGCAAACCTAGGTTACATATTTATTTTTTATCCAAAAGCAAACCTTTCGGGACTTTTTTATTCTCACCATTTTGCCAGTTTGAGGTCTTGTAGATTACAATAGCTTCTTTAGGTAAGGATGCTTGAACTATCCTGATAGCAAAAACAAAATGTCAGTTGGGCTAGACTCATTTTCTCTCACCTGGTGCAGCTCCAGGGGTTCATTGATTTCTGTAATTAAATGAGTTGGAAGTAAATCCCAGGCCTGTGCTGCACGTTAGTCATTGGTGCTGAGGCCTGAATCTTAATAAGCTGTTGAGAGTGATCTTGTGCCAGAGAGGTGAAGTGTTAACAGTCTTTCTGGTGCTCCCAGACCATGTAGCAATCTGGCGTTATAATTGCTTCATGCAGGACAAAATGGAGAGGAGTTAGAATGGCATTAGATTCGAATAAAATAGCATACTTCAGAAAGTGCTTAAATGATAGAATACAAAATGTGTCTTTTTTTTTTACACAAATCCAACTTGGTGGATGAAATATTCTTTAGCCTTTCTAAGTGGAATATGAAGTTTTAGGCTTTCAGTTTGATTGGGACAGTAGTAAGTATATAAACTAAAAAAAGCAAACAGTAAGCACTTTAATTAATTTTCAAGTTGCTGAAGGCCATGCTAACTCAACGAATGCCATATCATTTTTTGTTTGATTTCTTTGAGTCAGGTCTTAAAATTATATTATTTTCAAATTTACTTAGAGAAGCAAAATAAAAAATATATCAAACATATATGTCTAACATATATGACTAGAAAAAATAAAAACATGTATATTTGACACATTTTTATTTTGTTACATGTGTTCAGATGTGGTTTTACATATATATGAAAAATATTCTTATATATGATGTATCTTTATATGATGTCGCTGTATCTCTATATCTATATTATCTCATAGAATATGGTAGTTAGAAAATAATCTAGTCCAACTCTTGCAAAACAGTTACATGAAATTACACAAAAAATTACAAATTGAAATTTGTAATTTCTCAAATTGTAATTGAGAAATTTGTGATTGAGAAATTACAAAAATGGGAAATTCGGAGAGATTTTTGGAAGGCAAAACTTTAAAATCTAAGTATATTTTAAGAAAAGCCTGATTAAGAAAAAAACAAAAATAAAACAAGGCTTTTACTTGCAAGTAGTGGAATCCTAAATTTTCAGAATTTTCTATTTGCTGGTGAGAGTGAAAAAATACAGGTTCAAATTTTTGTTAATGCTTTACAAATTTTTATATCATTTAACCTGCAAAGTCCGATTTAGAAATATATTCTGAGAAATGATATGAAAACTTCAAGAAGAATATATGTAAAATAAGTTTCTCATAGTGTTCATGAGAGTAAGGGCAGTTGAAACTTAAAATCCAACAAAATAGGCCGGGCGCGGTGGCTCACGCATGTAATCCCAGCACTTTGGGAGGCCGAGGCGGGCGGATCACGAGGTCAGGAGATCGAGACCACGGTGAAACCCCGTCTCTACTAAAAATACAAAAAATTAGCCGGGCGTGGTGGCGGGCGCCTGTAGACCCAGGTACTCGGAGAGGCTGAGGCAGGAGAATGGCGTGAACCCGGGAGGCGGAGCTTGCAGTGAGCCGAGACTGCGCCACTGCACTCCAGCCTGGGTGACACAGCGAGACTCCGTCTCAAAAAATAATAACAACAAAAAAAAATCCAACAAAATAACCAATTAAATACTTATAGCACATCTATAAAATAAAATACCATGCAAGCATTAAGAATAAAAGTGTATTCTTATTGACATAAATATTTTAATATATACTGGGGAATAAAAACAAGTTATAAAGGTATATGTATGTATATAGATAAGCATTATATAAACAATGTAGTTTTATACACACACATATATATGTCATGTTTGCTTTACATTTCTATATTTATGTGTATGATTATGAATAAAAATATTTGGAAATGTATGCAACAAAATTTTAGCAGTGACTGTCTTTAGTAGCAGCACTATGGATGGTTCCATTTCACTTCATCTTTTCATACCTTCAAAATGAGCATTTATTTCTTATGTAATTAAAATTAACTTTTAAAAACTCACATGTTAATGTTATTCTATATAAAACTGAAAATACAGTAATTTCTTTACCAAGGAGATGAATAGCAAATTGAATCAAATTCGTTAAATATTTATTATAACTTGAACATTTTACTAGGAACTCTGGAATATAAAAAGAAATAGAATGCCTATACAGCATTACATTTTCTAAACATAAAGCTTTGACAACTCTTTGCTCAAACACGCAAAATGCTGCCTATACCAATTGACTGAAGTGAAAATGTCAGTCTGGCATTGAAAGACTTTATAAAACAATCTGAAGGTGACTCTAACAACTCTTACCAACAAAAACAGCTAAAATTGAAGTAACAACAAATAGAACTAGAAATAACTGATTTAGTTTCTCATCTTAAAAACTATACACACATACACTTATATGTATATATGTATGTATAGTCAGAGTCACTATATACACATGCATGCACACATATGTATACATACATATATACATATGCATATGTGTGTGTGTGTGTGTGTGTGTAGTTTCTTTTTTTTTTTTTTTTTCTTTGAGACAGAGTTTCGCTCTTGTTGCCCAGGCTGGAGTGCAGTGGTGCAATCTCAGCTCACTGCAATCTCCGCCTCCTGGGTTCAAGCAATTCTTCTGCCTCAGCCTCCCGAGTAGCTGGGATTACAGGCACCTGCCACCATGTCCGGCTAATTTTTTTTTTACTCTTAGTAGAGACTGGTTTCTACCAGGTTGGCCAGGCTGGTCTCGAACTCCTGACCTCAGGTGATCCACCCATCTTGGCTTCCCAAAGTAATGGGATTACGGGCATGAGCCACCATACCCGGCCCTGTGTGTGTAGTTTTTAACATACTATACACACTATACACACATACACACACACACAAATATACATACGTATACACACACATATATGTATATGTATATGTGTGTGTATACGTATGTATGTGTGTGTGTGTGTGTGTGTGTGTATCATAGACCCTCCATATTTGTGGTTTCTGAATATGGAACTTAGTATAAAGGGTTGACCATAAGAAACTTCAGATCTGTGGATTTTGGTATATGAGGGGTCCTGAAACCAATTTCCTGTGGATACCAGGGGGTGACTGTATATTTTACATAATATATATATATATATATATATATATATATATATACACACACACACACACATACACAGAGAGAGATTCAAGTCTGTTAAAAGTAAATCATATTAAGATGTTACATTTTCTCTATTTATAGAGCACTGTGTACATCACAAGGATGCATAAGATACATGCTCATGACTTTGAAGAATTGGCAATCAAGTTGAAAAAAGTGAGGTGACTTTGACTTCTGACTCATAATGAGCTAGAATGAGTGGGTAGGGGCAGACTTTGCTTATGATAATTTGCCTAGCTAAAGAGGCTAGGCAAATGGGGATCAAACCTGGCGTCTGCCCACTGGTGACTGCATTCTTTCTTAGATGGTTTCCTGTAGATGCTCCTAGGGTATACATTCTAGGTAAACATATTTACAGCTTTTTGACTCCTGTAAAGCCTGTTGAGGAGTAGACTGTCAATGTGTCATTTCTCATTGGTTGCTTTTAAGATCTTCTCTGTGATTTTGCTGTTCTACAGTTTCATTATGATAGATTTAAATATGCCACATTTTGCAACTGTGTGTATATGGATTTCAGAATATTTACTCTAATATGTCTTACAATCCCTAATTGTTCATTTAGCTATGTCTGATTTACTGATTAGGCCACCAAGTTTCTAATTTTAGAAACTACATCAATCACCTGTAGAAATTCTATTTGATGCTCGTTCAAATTCATCTTCTTTTTGTTGGTTGTAGTTGTTAGTAGTTTGGTTTTTTGAGCATTCAGTTTCTTCCTCAATAATTTTAAACATACTTAAGTTATTGTCAATATCTGATAATTATACTATGTAAAATGATCAGGGATCAGATATTCCTATTTAGTCTATAGACCCTCAAACATAGTAGATTCTTTCCTATTATGTTTTTATGATTCAGGATTTTAGGCTTAGAATTTCCTGCGATACAACCATCCCAGTAGCACTTTTTACATATGTTTCATAAGGAGGCAGGTAAGTAGTGTGAATTTTGCCTCGAACCTATAGAACAAGAAGACTGTAATTATGACTTGCTATGCAATGGTCTTTTGTTGTTATTTTCTTATCTAGATCCTAAATTTAAATATGGAATTTTTCTTGTCATCTCTTTCTGCATGAGTTTTCCATATTTATCCATTCTCTTTGTGTTTACATTTTTAGTGTTCTCGATCATTTTCATGGGCCACATAAATTCTACCCTGCTCAGTTGAATATAAATTCAACTTATTTTAAGCACAAGCCTCTTGGTTATTAAATCCTACAACCTCACCTCTCTTGTCCCCTTCTCCCCAGCTCAACCAGGTAAGTAAAAGCATCAGTACAACATAACACCTCTGATACTGTATTTCTCCTTCATTTGTTTTAACTAAGAAAACTGGCATTTATTTAATGGCCGTAATATAGATTGGAACTATCTTTCCTATCTATGTTTTTTTTAATTTAATTTAAGTTCTGGGATACATGTACAGGACGTGCAAGTTTGTTACACAGGCAAACATGCCATGGTGGTTTGAATCTCTCACTTTTCTTTGAGGTGGATATGAATTTAAATTTTTTTGTGTGTATTCATTATACTTGGATGTATTCAGGCAGAATATTTTCATGTTACCTGCCTTTCAATGTTGCTAAGTCATAATGTATATTTTATTAAAAAGCATATCTAATCTTACATATCCATAAAGCAAAATTGTTGAAATTATTTTCTTCTCAATAATTATCCCAGTTATGGTGTATAATAAGGCTTAATATATAAACACAGATTGAATGAATATAGGACACCTAGAGTTATTAATGTTAGGGAGAATTGTGAGGGTGTACTTCTTCCCAGCTGTTGATATAGCCCTCTTTTTCAGTGGTACTATAATACTATAATACTGACTCCTATGACAACCTCAGAAAGGGAGGTGAACTAGATTCAGGGAACCTCGTGGAATAAAATAAAGGTCAATGAACATCAGCAATTTTATCAGCTGAGCATCAGTCAATCAGCAAAAGTGACCAATAAGCCAAACTTCAAAATATAATCAAGCCCCACCCCAGATAGACAGCCCGTGGCATATCCCTATTGACTTTCGGACAGAATACAGAATATATCCTTTCTGGAAAGATACATATTTCCTGCTGCATTTCCTGTCAATGTTTTGCTTCATGCCTAAGGTAGCCTAGTTATCCTTGTTTTTGATTATGCAGTTCACACATATGCAATAACTTATTTTTCCTTGTACCTTTATATTCATTGATTTGTAAATGTTATTCAACCTTTTCCCTTACTCTTTTAGCTAGAAGAACAAACTTTTTTAATTATTGAAAGTCTTTAAAGTATTTCTGTTGACTGTTTTCATTTACTCTCCATGTTTCTCAATAAATACCACTAGGACTTGTAGATTCTTCTTACAACTAAAATCTTAACCATGACTAAATATGTTTGGGATATAAATTGTAAAAATTACTTTCATAGACTATAATAGGTTCTAATTGCTCTAATATGTTCTATATTATTGTATGAATGTATTTGGGAATCGATTCAGTTTGGACATAAAAATAGTTTTAAAATTTATTTACTATATAGAAGCCTGAAAACATAGTACACAGAAACATAATATCAAATGATTCTTAATCTTATGAAAAACTGCTCAATCTGGCCCAAAATAACATAAATGCTGACTAAACTACACTGTAATACTATTTCTCATATATTGAATTAATAAAAAATAAAAAAATTAACTACAGTCTGTATTGGTAAATCTGTAAAATAAACAGGCATTCTGACATAATAGCTAGTGGAAATACAAAATTATACAACTTCTGTGAAAGGGAATTTGGAAAAAATCTCTATCCTAAGTCTATGTTCAGTATTTACTGTTAGTCTCAGAAATATAAATTCTAGGATTCTATTCCTAAGATTCTGTGGCAAAACCACAAAATATTAAAGTGACATATGCACAAGATTATTTTTATTGTGGCATATTAGTAATAATGAGAAACTAGAAACAGGCCTTTTGTCAACTCTAGGACACTAGTTGAATAAAATATGGTAGATCTACCTGATAAATTAACAAAAATAAAGAAGATTAAATATCTCTAGGATACACTGTAAGGTTTTTTAAAAACCAAGCCAAAGGAGAGTATTGTCAAGCTAAAAAAAAAAGTAGATACAGAAACATCTTTATAATAAATTACCTTTTCTATGAAAAAGGGATGTTGGCAATATAAGCATTATATACACTCATGCTTACATTTTCAAGATGAAACTATTCAAGAATAAAGCCAGACTGAACCAAACACAATTACCTTATATGAGGAAAGAGGGAACTGGGAGAGAATATAGTAACAGAGATGAGACTTCTAACAATACATTTACTTGTATAGTTTTGATATTGAAACCAAGAATATTCAGTTAAAAAGACACAAGCCATATAAATAGAAAGCGAACTAAAATTGATACGCTAAACCCTATATCAAGGAAGTACTATAACTTCCAAGAGAAGTTAATTGGGTCCTGTGACTTTAAACATTATATTTTGACTGAGTATCCTTGCCAGAAATTATTTTAATGACAGAAAAAAATCTTAAACTTTGAACAATGTAGCAGAAGTGTATGGGAACTAAAAGGGGTAGAGGAACAAGATAACCAACATCATGAGGTAACAGTCACAAAAGTTTAGGTGAAATCAAATCTGTGTTTCATCATCTACAGGATAAATGATGTGGCTTTTTGGACACAACCGGTGATATCAGGGCAAAAAAGAATTGTTTTTTTAAAAAAAAAAAAGATACAAGAGATATTCAAATCCTGATCTGAATAAACCAATTCTAAAAATGTATATCATTAAGGGCTGTTGAGAAAACTTTAGTATAGACAGGCTATTCTATGCAGTTAAAAAGTTCTGTTTGACAGTGGTATTAACTTGGTGGTTATTTTTTAAAATACTCTCATAGAATATGCTTAATAATAAAGATACATAAACTATCCACAGAAAAATGAGATGATGACATCTGCAATTAGCTTTAATATGCTCCAGAATTATTTTAAAAGAAACGTTTAGGGCAGATATAATAATATTGGCAAAATGTTATTCATTGTTGAAGGTGGGTGATAGATACATAGGGGTCCATTATATTAGGTTGGTGCAAAAACATTAAAGTAATGGCAAAAACCGTAATTGTTTCTGCACCAATCTAATAATATCCCCTATAAATTAGAATCTCCAAATAAAATAACAAATAAACTATATATTTAAATGTCTCCTTGAGTGTTTTTGATATCCATCCAGGATTAGAAAATGTTGTTACCTAGCAACAAAAAATATGGTTATGGAATTTTTATGTATCTAAGTCAAGTGCCTAAAATTCAATTGTTTGGCTAATAGATTCTACTATTCTTTATTCTTGTCCTTTAGTTTGGTTGTAGGAGGGCCATATCTTTATTCTCCTTTGCTTCTCACTTCTACTCTTCTTTTAATTTCAATAATGCGGGATAACTTAAAGAAATTTAAAGTTGTTATTGAGCAAAAAGTGCTAGCTGCCTGATGTGCTAGAATCCAATACTATGGCACTGGAATTTTTAAGAAAAGCTTTATATTGAAATTTTACTTTCAAGGAGAGAGAAACCAAACTCAAATCTGTCTCCCTGTGCTGCCTTCAACCCTTAGAAAAGGTTTAAGGGGTGGATACTGGGATTAGCAAGTGATTGGTCAATAAATGTGACTATTTAGATAAAATAGATTCCATGAAAGATGCAAACTACGAAAGCTTATAAAAAAAAAAACCTAATAATCTGAATACTCCTAAAATCTACTTCTGAAATTGAATTCATAATTTTTAAAACCCTCCCACAAAGAAACTTCAGGCTGAGATGAATCATATGAAACATTAAAAAAGAAAAACACTTTCAAATATACATTTGAAGGCGTGAAAATATATTCTGATATATTCTGATTCACCTGGAGGCCAGCATTAACCTGATATCGAAACTGCACAAAGACATTACAATTTAGAAACAACAACAGAACAATATTCCTTATCAACTTCAATGCAAAAATGCTGAGCACAAGTGTCTGAAAAGGCCAATACATCATGAATAAGTAGGATATATGTTGGAAGTGCAAGGTTATTGTTTAACCTTTGAAAATCAATAAATGTTATTCTTCATTAAAATAAAACTTTTAAAGATGTAATTTCTCATTAGATGCAGAAAAGGCATTTTATAAAATTTAATACTTATTTCTAATAAAAACTCTAGCACCCTAGGAATAAAAACAAACTTTCTCAATCTGATAAACAGCATCTATCAAAAATTAAAGCTAACATTGTAGTTAATGATAAAGGACTACATGCTTTTTCTCTGAGATCAGGACAAAGTCCAGGATGCCTGCTCTCCTCCTTTTTTTACTCAGCATTTTACTGGAGGTTCAAGCCAAGGCAATAAGGCAAGCAATGAATATAGAAGTCATCTAAATTGAAAAAGAAGTAGTAAAAAGAACTTACAGCCATTTAGTTTCTTAATTATATATGCTTTTCTCTTTCTCTCTGTTCACCCTACCATATGGTTTTATTCTAAGTTATGTATAATATACCTTTACTATATATTTGTATATATTGCTTATTGCAAAATAATGAAAATTAAACCATGGAATTGTCTAGAAATACACTAATATAGCAGGTTGGTTAAACTGTACAATTAACTCAATTATCCTATGCTGTAAATTGAATATGATTTCCTGCATAATTTAAGAAAAATACTAATAGTGAAGAAAATATTAATCAAACATAAAACAGTTTTAAATTTGATTTTTAAGTAAAAGCATGGACTAAAGAGTTTAATCAGCAAAATTCATGAAGGTTAATCCAAATATTAATTGGAATCTATTTAGGAATAAATTACTTCACTTGACATGTATCACTAAAAATATTTTTTGATCTAATGGAGTGATAATTGAATACTTTTCTAATCTGAGGCAGGGGAGATAGTAGCACCACAATGTAATTACTTGTCTAGTTAAATACAGTCCTTTTTTTGTGGAAATTATTTGCTTTCAGATTCATGCTGAGAAGTGATCAGCTTCTCTTTATCGTAATACAATTTAACAATATGTAGCATTCCTTCTAGATCAAATTAAGGCAATTTGGAAAATTAAAGTCTTTGGGTCTTAGCTCTTCAATCATCCTCCATTGTTCCTATCAACTGAGAAAAAATAACTGTGAAAAAAAATCTTGAAGGACTTAATTTCCTTCTGTGTTACTAAGCTGAGAGAAGTGATGCCCCTAAAAATGGTAATGACTCAGAGGCTAATGCCAGCAGTGTCCTTCTTTACACACCTTTTCTGGGCCAAGTCAACTTCTTCCAGGCTCTCACTGGATAATTTACAGGTATATTTGCATGATCACAGAAATAACAAGTTTAGGCTGAATAGCACTAAAATGTCTAAGATATATATAATATTGACCAAGATTTCTCTCTTTTTTTCCTCCCTCTCATCTCCCGTGTTTTTCTCCTCCCACCACCACATACTCATCAACACAACCATCAATCAATGACATTAACAGAATCACTTCTTTATCAGAACTTAAACCACAAAAGAGGTATCCTGTAATTTCATAATCTGTTCTGCTCATGAAATCCTGGGTTTTAAGTGAGTAAATAAATTATTTGATGAGAAGTATTTCAATCTGAAGTAATACTATTTAAGAAGTATTTAAAAAAAGATTTGCATGCTCTGAAATTGCAGTTATAAAGGCATTTGGAAAGGCAGCTATAAAGATATTAAAGGAAGGATATTGGTTATAAAACTAATTTAAAAATATGCTTTCTGAAGTATTTTTAGGACTATCATCTTTGAATGATTACGGAAGGATGCAATAGCATGTTATTTATATTAACTTAAAAATGAAAAAAAAATCACAACCAATCTGGAAGCATGAAACAAAATTACCTCTTTTCTTGAGTGACACCATCAATGTGAGAAATCTGGTCTGTCTCTGTTCTGAGTGTATATATGCATGTGTGCTCCATAGCTGTATAAAAATTTGTACAATATGTCTTATGCAATTTTCACTTGTAGTATGGATAATTAGTTTTAGAAATCTATAAATAATTGATTAAGTACGAATTTACTTGTCCAGGTGTGGTGACTCATGCACTTTGGGAGGCCAAGGCCGGCGGATCACTGGAGGTCAAGTTTGAGACCAGCCCGGCCAACATGGTGAAACACCATCTCTACTAAAAATACAAAAATTAGCCAGGCGTGGTGGCCCGTGCCTGTAATCCCAACTACTTGGGAGGCTGAGGCATGAGAATCGCTTGAACCTGGGAGGTGGAGGTTGCAGTGAGAGAAGATCTGCCACTGCACTCCAGCCTGGGCAACAGAGCGAGATTCCATCTCAAAAAAAAAAAAGAAGAAGACTGTGAATTAACTCATAATTCCAGTGCTCTGAATCTTTGCAGAATAAAAATACTTTTATTTTTAATTTTATGTACATTTAATATGTTCTGTACAAATCATTGTTCACTTTTCTAGGGTTTTATTATGGAAAATTTCAAACATATATAAAGGTTAAGAAAATAGACCCCCAGGTAGCTAAATCCAGATGTAGAACTCATCCCTTTCTTTCATCTTGACACCTATTCACCTCCCATCTCCAAATGGATTATCTTGAAGCAAATTTGCAACATTATATCATCTTTAAATATTTTAGTATGATTTCTAAAAGATGACTTTTAAACATAACCACAGTACCTGCAATATTTTACTCAGCTTTTAAATGTATATTTATATTAATACATAACAATACATGATATTTTAATTGTTTTAAAGCATTCCAAGAAATCAGCACACAATAACTTATTTACTAAATCTCCTAATAATATTTTTTTTTCCCAATCCTTATGCCGTAGAAACAAGCCTGCAGTGAAGGGTAGAACTTCTCATGTTACTAAATATTGCCAAATTCTTCTCCAGACACCTTCCCAACCTATATTACTACACATAGTAAAAGAAAGCATGTATCCCTGTGTTTTCTAACACTGACAGTGACAGATATTTTCATTCTTGCCAATGGAAGGGATCTGAAATGGAATCGCATTATGTCTGTTATTTGCATTTCCATTCTTGAGAATGCGTAAGTAACGTTTCCCAGTGATAATGAATCATTTGGTTTTCTAATCATTAAATTGCCTATTCCTATATCTGATTTATTTTTTCTATCGTGACATTTTAAAAATTTATAGCCCAGTTGAAAATGCCACAATAATTCTCTCAGTTTGTGGCTGGCCTCCTCACTATGTTTGTTATTATTTCCTGAACAATAATAATAACAACAACAATAAAATTAACTTCAAAGCTTTCAGACATGTCCCTCTTTTCCTTCAAGGTTGGATTTCTCCATCCTTTCTTGTCTTTTATATATAAAATATTATTTTATCACAATGACATAATTATATTATTTAAATATTTTAATTTAAATGTTCCTGCTTTTAAAATTATCAATTATTATTTCTTAGAAATTTTTTTCACATATTTTGAAGGCTCCAATATTTTTCATACATATGGTCAAAAGTCCCAGCACCATTTTTTGTTTAATTCTTACTTCGTGATTAATAATGCCACATGTCATTTAACATTCTCTTGTGTGTATAGGACTGCTCGAGTCTCTGTTCTGGCCCATTGACTTATGTAATGTGTCCCTATTTAAGTAGCACAACAGTTTGTTGCTGAATTCTGTAAAATTTTGAATCTTTTAAAGCAAATCTTTCTACAACTCACTTATTCTTTTGTTTTCTTTTTTTTTTTTTTTTTTTTTTTTTTTGATACGGAGTCTCGCTCTGTCGCCCAGGCTGGAGTGCAGTGGCGCGATCTCGGCTCACTGCAAGTTCCGCCTCCGCCTCCCCGGTTCACGCCATTCTCCTGCCTCAGCCTCTCCAAGTAGCTGGGACTACAGGCGCTTGCCACCACGCCCGGCTAATTTTTTTGTATTTTTAGTAGAGACGGGGTTTCACCGTGGTCTCCATCTCCTGACCTCGTGATCCGCCCGCCTTGGCCTCCCAAAGTGCTGGGATCACAAGCGTGAGCCACCGCGCCCGGCCCCTTATTCTTTTGTTTTCAAACTGGCTTTGCTGCTTGGTGCCCACCAAATTTTCATAATAATTTTAGTATTGCTTTTTCAATTATGTAAATTATTGAAAAAATTATTATGTATAAGTATTTACTTTTCAAACACTATATATATATATATTTATATACACACACACATTTTTGGGATGGAGTTTCGCTCTGTTGCCCAGGCTGGTGTGCAGTGGTGCAATCTCAACTCCCTGCAACCTCTGCCTCCCAGATTCAAGCAATTCTCCTGCCTCAGCCTCCTGAGCAGCTGGAATTACAGGTGTGTGCCACCACGGAAGACTAATTTTTGTATTTTTAGTAGAGACGGGGTTTCGTCATGTTGGCCAGGATGGTCTTGAACTCCTGACCTCAGGTGATCCACCCACCTCGGCCTCCCAAAGTGCTGGGATTACAGGCACGAGCCACAGTGCCTGACTAAAACACTATATTGTTACTACTCTATCTCAAGTATTGTTGTAGGTCCTAAATATTTTCCAATATTAACTTACAAAATCTTTATAGCAATAATAGTAATATCTTATATCCCCAAGGCCACAGAGGTTGTTAACCTGGAACTAGGGAAGCTGAACTATAAATCCAGGCAATGCAGATTCATATCGTATTTACAAATTAATCTGTACAGCATTGCCTGCCATCTTTATGATATGGAGAGACATTTGTCCAACAGAGTGCCATTAGGCACATGTGGCTATTGAGAACATTAAGCCACTAGAAATATGGCTTAATGTAAAATAAAAACCTGATTTGGATTTCAATGTCATTGCTAATTTTTTTTTGTGTGTGTGTGACGGAGTCTCACTCTGTTGCCCAGGCTGGAGTGCAGTGGCGTGATCTTGGCTCACTGCAACCTCCGTACCCTGGGTTCAAGCAATTCTCCTGCCTCAGCCTCCCTGGTAGCTGGGATTACAGGTGCCTGCCACTATGCCCGGCCAATTTTTGTATTTTTAGTAGAGACAGGGTTTCACCATCTTGGCCAGGCTAGTCTTGAACTCCTGACCTCATGATCCACCTGTCTCAGCCTCCCAAAGTGCTGGGATTACAGGCGTGAGCCACCGCACCCGGCCTAAAAATTTTTTTCTAAAATATGTCACTACTATATTTCATGCTGATCATATATTGAAACCATAATATTGTGAACATAATTTTAATGAAATATTAAAATTATCTTCACCTATTATTTTTGGTCTTTAAAAATGGCCATTGAAAATTCAAAATTACACATGAATCTCTCCTTACATTTTTAAGAACAATACTGATATAGAGTATTCCATTCATGGATATACTATATATCTAAATTTATTTAAAGATTCCATTACATCCTTTAGTACTGCTTATAATTTCTGTATAAAATTCCTACATAATTATTATAAATTTATTTATCTGTATAAAATTATTGCAGCTTATTATAAACTTATTTATAGGAATCATAGATGGCTTTTGTTATTGTAATAGCATTGTTTTGTTTTTTAATTTCTGGGATACATGTGCAGGATATGCAGGTTTGTTACATAGGTAAACGTGTGCCATGGTGGTTTGCTGCACCTGTCAACCCATCACCTAGGTATTAAGCCCAGTATGCATTAGCTATTTTTCCTGATGCTCTTCATCACACTGCACCCACTTCTGACAGGCCCCAGTGTAAGTTGTTCCCCTCCTTGTGTCTGTGTGTTCTCATCATTCAAATCCCACTTCTAAGGAAGAACATGTGTTGTTTGGTTTTCTGTTCCTGCATTAGTTTGCTGAGAATAATGGCTTCCAGCTCCATCTAGGTCCCTGCAAATGACATGATCTTATTCCTCTTTATGGCTGCATGGTATTCCATGGTGGATATGTACCACACTTTCTTTAGCCAGTCTATCACTGTTGGGCATGTGGATTGACTCCATGTCTTCACTATTGTGAATAGTGCTGCAATAAACATATGGGTGTATATATCTTTATAGTAGAATAATTTATAATCATTTGGGTATATACCTAGTAATGGGATTGCTAGGTCAAATGGTATTTCTGGTTCTAGGTCCTTGAGGAATCACCACACTGTCTTCACAATGGTTGAACTAATACATATTCCCACCAACAAAGTGAAATCATTCTTATTTCTCCACAGCCTCACCAGCATCTGTTGTTTTTTAACTATTTAAAAATCGCCATTCTGACAGGTGTGAGATGGTATCTTATTGTGGCTTTAATTTGCGTTTCTCTAATGATCAATAATGTTGAGCTCTTTTTCATATGTCTGCTGGCTGCACAAATTGCTTCTTTTGAAAAGTGTCTGTTCATATTTTTTGCCCACTTTTTTTTTCTTGTAAATTTGTTTAAGTTCCTTGTAGATTCTGGATATTAGACCTTGTCAGATGGGTAGATTGCAAAAATGTCCTCCCATTCTGTAGGTTGCCTGTTCACTCCGATCACAGTTTATTGTGCTGTGCAGAAGCTCCTTATTTTAATTAGGTCTCATTTGTCAATTTTTGCTTTTGTTGCAATTGCTTTTGATGTTTTTGTTAAAACATATTTTCCCATACCTATGTCCTGAATAGTATTGCCTAGATTTTCTTCCAGGGTTTTTATGGTTTTGAGTTTTACATTTAAGTCTTTAATCCATCTTGAGTTAATTTTTGTAAAAGGTGTAAGGAATGGGTCCAGTTTGAATTTTCTGCATATGACTAGCCAGTTTTCCCAGCACCGTTTATTAAATAGGGAATCCTTTCTCCATTGCTTGTTTTTGTCAGGTTTGTCAAAGATCAGATAGTTGCAGATGTGTGGTCCTATTTCTGAGATCTCTATGCTGTTCCATTGGTCTGTGTCTGTTTTGGTACCAGTATCATGCTGTTTTGGTTACTGTAGCCTGGTAGTGTAGTTTGAAGTCTAGTTGTGTGATGTCTCCAGCTTTGTTCTTTTTGCTTAGGATTATCTTGGCCATGTGAGCTCTTTTTTCATTCCATATGAATTTTAAAGTACTTTTTTTTAGTTCTGTGAAGAATGTCAATGGTAGTTTAATGGGAATAGCATCTAATCTATAAATTACTTTGGGCAGTATGGCAATTTTTGTGATATTTCTTCTTCCTATTCATTGGCACGAAATGCTTTTCCATTTGATTATGTTATCTCTGATTTTCTTGAGCAGTAGTTTGTAGTTCTAATTGAAGAGGTCCTTCACATTCCTTGTTAGCTGTATTCCTAGGTATTTAGTTCTCTTTATAGCAGTTGTGAATGAAAGTTCATTCATGGTTTGTCTCTCTGCTTGTCTATTTTGGTGTATAGAAATACTTGTGATTTTTGCACATAGATTTTGTATCCTGAGACTGCTGAAGTTGCTTATCAGCTTAAGAAGCTTTTGGGCTGAGACAATGGGGTTTTCTGGATACAGGATCATGTCATCTGCAAACAGAGACAACTTGACTTCCTCTCTTCCTGTTTAAATATCCTTTATTTCCTTCTTTTGCCTGATTTCCCTGGCCAGAAGTTCCAATACTACATTGAATAGGAGTGGTGAGAGAGCACATCCTTGTCTTGTGCTGCTTTTCAAAGGGAATGCTTCCAGCTTTTGCCCATTCAGTATGATATTGGTTATGAGTTTGTCATATATGACTCTTATTATTTTGAGATATGTTCCATCAATACCTAGTTTATTGAGAGTTAACATGAAGGGATTTTGAATTTTATTGAAGGCCTTTTCTGCATCCATTGAGATAATCACATGGTTTTTGTCATTAGTTCTTTTTATGTGATTAATTACATTTATTGATTTGTGTATGTTGTACCAGCCTTGCATTCTAGGGATCAAGTTGACTTGATTGTGCTGCTTTTAATGTGCTGCTGAATTATGTTTGCCAATATTTCACTGAAGATTTTCACATAGATGTTCATCAGGGATATTGGCCTGAAATTTTATTTTTTTGTTGTATCTCTGCCAGGTTTTGGTATCAGATTGATGCTGGCCTCATAATATGAGTTAGAGAAAATCCCTCCCTTTCAATTGTTTGGAATAATTTCAGAAGGAATGGTACCAGCTCCTCTTTGTACCTCTGGTAGAACTTGGCTGTAAACAAATGTGGTCCTGGGCTTTTTTTTGGTTGGTATGCTGTTTATTACCCCCTCAATTTCAGAACTTGTTGTTGATCTATTCATGGATTCGACTTCTTCCTGGTTTAGTGTTGGGAGGGTGTATGTGATTTTCTTGTTTATTTGCATAGAGGTGTTTATAGTATTTTCTGATGGTTGTTTGTATTTCTGTGAGGTCAGTTGTGATATCTGCTTTATTTTTTTAATTGTACCAATTTGATTCTTCTCTCTTTTCTTCTTTATTGGTCTAGCTACCGGTCTATATAGTTTATTAAATTTTTCAAAAAACAAGCTCCTGGTTTCATTGATTTTTTTGAAGGGTTTTTCATGTCTCTATCTCTTTCAGTTCCTATCTGATCTTGGTTATTTCTTGCCTTCTGCTAGCTTTGGGGCTTGTTTGCTCTTGGTTCTCTAGTTCTTTTGGTTGTGATGTTAGGGTGTCTACTGGAGATCTTTCTAGATTTTTGAAGTGGACATTTCATGCTATAAATTTCCCTCGTAACACTGCTTTAGCTGTATCCTAGAGATTCTAGTACATTGCCTCTTTGTTCTCAATGGTTTCAAAGAACTTCTTGATTTCTGCCTTATTTCATTATTTATCCAGGAGTCAATCAGAAATAAGTTGTGCAATTTAAATGTAGTTGTTTGGTTTTGAGTGAGTTTCTTAATCTTGAGTTCTAATTTGATTACGTTGTGGTCTGAGAGACTGTTTGTTATTATTTCAGTTCTTTTGCATTTGCTGGGACTTTTAATTATGTGATCAATTTTAGAGTAAGTGTCATGTGGCACCGAGAAGAATGTATATTCTCTTTTGGGAGGGAGGTCAAGAATTTGGTAGACATCTATTAAGTCTACTTGATCCAGAGCTGAGTTCAAGTCCTGATTATCTTTGTCAATTTTCTGTCTCAATGATCTAATATTGAAAATGGGGTATTAAAGTCTCCCAACATTATTGTGTGGGAGAGTAAGTCTTTTCATAGGTCTCTAAGAACCTGTTTTATGAATCTGGGGGCTCCTTTATTGGATTCACATATATTTAGGGTAGTTAGCTCTTCTTGTTGAACACTTTACGATTATGTAATGCCTTTGTCTTTTTTATTTTGTTGGTTTAAAGTCTGTTTTGTCAGAAACTAAGATAGCAACTCCTGCTTTTTCCTGATTTCCATTTGCTTGGTAGATTTTCCTCCATCCCTTTATTTTGAGCCTATGTGTGTCTTTCCATGTGAGATAGGTCTCTTGAATACAGGACACGCATGGGTCTTGTCTCTATCCAGCTTGCCATTCTGTGTCTTTTTATTGGCACATTTAACCCATTTACCTTTAAGGTTAATATTATTATGTGAATTTGTTCCTGTCATCATGATGCTATCTGATTATTGCACAGACCTGTTGATGTAGTTGCTTCATCATGTCATTGATCTGTGTACTTCAGTGTGTTTTTGTAGCGGCTGGTAATGGTTTTTCCCTTCCATATTTAGTACTTCCTTCAGGAGCTCTTGCCAGGCAGTCCTGGTGGTGATGAATTCTCTCATCATTTGCTTGTCTGAAAAGGATTTTATTTCTCCTTTGCTTATGTAGCTTAGTTTGGGCAAATATGAAATTCTGGATTGGAAATTTTTTTGTTTAAGAATGTTGAAAATTGGCCCCCAATCTCTTCTGGCTTGTAGGATTTCTGCTGAGAGGTCCACTGTTATTTTAATGGGTTTTTCTTTGTAGGTGACCTAGCTTTTCTCTCTGGCTGCCCTTAACATTTTTTGCTCATTTCAAACTTGGAGAATCTGAGGATTATGTTTCTTAGGGTTGATCTTCTCATGGAGTGTCTTATTGGGGTTCTCTGGATTTCCTGAATTAGAATGTTGGCTTGGCTTGCTAGGTTGGGGAAGTTCTTCTGGATGAGATCCTGAAGTGTGTTTTCCAACTTGGTTCCATTCTCCATAACTCTGTTAGGTACCCCAATCAGTTGTAGGTTTGGTCTTTTTACATAACCTCATAGTTCTTGGAGATTTTGTTCATTCCTTTTCATTCTTTTTTCTCTATTATTGTCTGTTTGTGTTATTTCAGCAAGATAGTCTTCAAGCTCTAAAATTCTTTCCTCCACTTGGTCTATTCAGCTGTTGATACTTGTGGTTTCATTGTGAAGTTCTCATGTTGTTTTTCAGCTCGATCTTTATTTTCCTGTCTAAACTGGTTATTCTGATTAACAGCTTCTGTAATGTTTTTATTATGGTTCTCAGCTTCTTTGCCTTGGGTTAGAACATGCTCCTTTAGCTCAGCAAAGTTTGTTATTACGCACATTCCGATGCCTGCTTCTGTCAGTTTAATCCATCTCAACCTCAGCCTAGTTCTGTGCCCTTGCTGGAGAGGTGTTGCAATCATTTGGAGGAGATGAGAAGCACTCTGGCTTTTTGAGTTTTCATAATTTCTTCATTGATTCTTTCTCATCTTACTGAGTTTATCTATCTTTGATCACTGAGGCTGCTGACTTTGGATGGGGTTTTTGTGGGGACTTTTTCATTGATGTTGTTGTAGTTGTTACTTTCTGTTTTTTTGGTTTTGTTTTTACAGTTAGGACCCTCTTCTGTAGGGCTGTTGTGGTTTGCCAGGGGTCCACTCCAGACCCTCTTCTCCTGGGTTTCTCCTGCTCCTGGAGGTATGGAGGCTGCAGAAAATCAAAGATTGTCTGCCTCCTCCTTCCTGTGGGAACTCCATCCCAGAGGGGCACTGACCTGATGCCAGCCAGAATGCTCCCATATAAGGTGTCTGGCGACTCCTGTTGGGGGAATCTCACCCAACCAGGAGGCATGAGATCAGGGACCCACTTAAGGAAGCACTCTGGCTGCCCATTGGCAGAGTGGGTGTGCTGTGCTGGTGAGAATTTCACTTATCTGGACTGCCAGGATTCCTCAGAGCCATCAGGGGAAAAGACTAATTCTGTTGACCCATGGAAACCACAGCCACCCCTCACCCCAGGGGCTTTGTCCCAGGGAGATAAGAGTTTTGTCCCTAACCTCCTGGCTGGCGTTGCTGAAATTCCCACAGGGAGGCCCTGCCCAGTGAGGAGGGATGGGTTCTGTTAGGTCTAAAGAGGCAGTGTGGTGACAATCTGCCACACCCACTGTGCTGTGCTGTGCAGAATTCTTCCTGAGTCCAAACTGCTCAGTCTCCCCAGTGCTGGAAGGGGAAAATGACAGACTGGAACTGTAGTAATGTATTGAACAGAGGCATTATTCTTAAAATTAAACTTTTGAATTCATTAAACTTTTGAATTCAAATTTTTCAATTCATTCATGGATTTTTAAAGTATCCACCATGAATCCAGCAGTTTTGCTAAACTCTAATGAATTCAGTTTGTCTTTAGTTTCTGTTGAATTTCTTATTTAGAAAAGTATGCCATCTTCAATTAATAAAAATTGTGCTTATCTGTTTATGCTTGCTTCAATCAATTTCCTAGGACCTGAAGTAAGAACAGAATATAGAGTAGTTGTAGCAGGCATTCTTATATTTATTCTGATTTTACAGAAAATCATGTTTCATGATCCAGTATGATGTTTGCTATAGATTTGTGGAAGATAATTTTTTTAAGTGAAGTAAGTTACTCTACAATAGTGATTTGTTAAAATATTTTCTGTATGCTTAATATTATCAACTTCTGTTCATTGATTGAATTTATACTGTTTTGTCTTATTTGTTCATGCTATAACAAATTTCCCATTTTTAAACTTTTGTATTTTATGATAAACATTACATGTTCATGGTTTTAAAAAACATATTGTTAGGCTGACTTGTATGTATATACATATAAGTTATGCATTTTTGTGTTTTTGCATATATGTTCTCAAGTGATGTTATGGTTTGAGAATCCCCAATGTGGCAGCATTGAAAGCTAGAGCCTTAGGAGATTGTGTCATGAGGGCAGAGCCCTCATGAATAGATTAATTTATTTATGGATTAATAGATGAATTGATTAATAAGTTATCATGGAAATGAGACTAACTGCTTCATAAAGAAGAGGAAGAGACCTGAGAAACACACGCGGCCCCCTCGCCATGTGTGACCCTGTGTTGCCTAGAAACTTTGCAAAGAGTCTTCACCAGCAAGAAAGTTTTCAACAAATGTGGACCCTGAAACTTGGACTTCTCAGCCTTCATAACTGTAAGAAATAAATTATTTTTTGTTTTTTTTTTGTTTTTTTTTGAGACAGAGTGTCGCTCTGTCGCCCGGGCTGGAGTACAAGAAATAAATTACTTTTTAAGAGGAATTTAAGATATCTTCAGATAGTCTGTTATAAGCAACAGAAAACAGGCCAATACAAATGAGATTTATCTATATTTTTCTTTTTATTTTGCTATTGTTTTGTTTAGATACTATGATCCTAGCTTAATAGAAATAGGCATCTGTTCCTTCAAGGAT
The DNA here is from genome assembly GCF_028878055.3 of Symphalangus syndactylus. Lineage (NCBI taxonomy): Eukaryota > Metazoa > Chordata > Mammalia > Primates > Hylobatidae > Symphalangus > Symphalangus syndactylus. The sequence goes on from NC_072423.2 coordinate 42,967,956, forward strand.
GGTAAAACATGCCTAGAGATTGTGAATAGACTTTTGAATAACAATTCAATTCACTTAAAGTACATGTTTTTTTTTTTTTTTTTTTTAGACAGTCTTGCTACCCCAGGCTGGAGTTCAGTGGTACAATCTCAGCTCACTGCAACCTCCGCCTCCCGGGTCCCAGTTCAGTCAATTCTCCTGCCTCAGCCTCCCAAGTAGCTGGGATTACAGGCACACACCACCATGCCCAGCTAATTTTTTTTTTTTTTTTTTTTTTTTAGTAGAGACAGGGTTTCACCTTGTTGGCCACACCGGTCTTGAACTCCTGACCTCATAATCCACCCAACTCGGCCTCCCAAGGTGCTGGGATTACAGGCGTGAGCCACCGTGCCCTGCCCTTTTTTATCCTTTTAGTAAATTTAGCTAGTTTATAATTTTTCCAAAAAAAGTTCGCCATTTCAATATTCAAGTATGTTGACATAAAATTGTGCATATTTTTTATGATTTTTTCAAAAGCATCTTTTTTGACATTATGCCCTTACCTTCCTTATTTCTAATATTGTTACTTTGTGCCTTCTCTTTAAAATTTTATCAATTTTGGTAGAACTTAGTTGTTTTGCTAGTCTTTTGCAAGAACCATCTCTAAAGACTTGTTCTTCTTTTTTTACGGGTATATATTTTTTCACAAAACTCTAACTTTTATACTTAAAACATCTTTCTTTTTCACTTAAATATATCTAGGAGATATTTAAGTTTCATTTGTTTTGAACAATATCATTATTATTCCAATAAAAGATGCATAGTATATTATTTAATTGGTTTACTAGTAGTAGACATTCATATTATTTACCAATTTTGTACATTTAATTCTGTGTTGGATACTTTCTAGCATATCTATTTTGCAAAACTACATATATTAGTAGAATATGTTCCTAAAAATAGAATTTCAGGAATAAAACCTACATTATTCAAATTTTGGTTTTACCATCAAAATTTATTCGTGAACATTGTTCCCATCAACAGATCAAAAATAAGTGTACATATTTCCTCACCATTTTCCACCATAATGTGTTATCAAACTTTTTGTTATTTACTAATTTGATACTTGAACATTGGCATATCAATAAACCCTTAATTTGGATATCTCTCATATGTGAAAGATGGAATACAACTAATACTTAAGAAAACATGCATTTTCCTTTCTGTAAAATCTCTCTTTACATATTTTGCCCACTTTCTATTTGACTGTTGGTGGTTGCCAATGTACATCTCTGAATGTTGTGTACATGAAATAAATTATTCTATTTTCTGAATTATGATGATCAGTTTGATACTGTATTTGGAATTTGTTCATTATATTTAATTTCAAAAAATTTTCATATACTCAAATTTGTTTAGTATTTCTCATAAGGCTTCCTAGTTATGTGGAATACTTATGAAGACTTTATTTAACAGGCTTTTTTGATAACATCTATTCTGACATGTATTGTTCCAGTCCATTTTTTTTATACTTTTATTCTTCATACTTAAATATGTCCCATTTGTAATTCACTTTGGTGTAGCTATTAAATACAGAATCACATTTTTTCCAAAAGTCTGTCCAATTGCCTCCATATCATTTCTGAAAGAATTATTTCACCCAATAGATTATCATGTTCTAGATTAAAAAGGAATGTACCTCTATTTCTAGTCTTTCTAATCTCTTCACATCCTCATTATGCCAAAATGTAGCCTAGTAATGTTCTGTATTACACATTGTAGTTTTACAATTTGCTTTTACTGTAAGTTGCTTTTTTTCTGAAATTTTCTGTCGTTATTTGTGTCTTATAGCTCAGGTATATAGAAAATAATGGTTTTATTTCTTGGGAAATAGTATTCTTTTTACTCTTCTGTTGTAGAAAAATGACATCTTTGTGATGTTTAGTCTTTCTATCCAAGAAGATGGCATACTTTTTCACTCGTTCTATTATTTGTATATGTGTTTGTGTCTTAATATAATTTTAACAACTTTTTATTTAAATCATGCACCTTTCTCATTAAATTTAAAACTATATATTTTATTCTTTTTTGTTGCCATGGTAAATTAAATACTTGATTTTTTCTATTATATTTTCAAACTCATGGTCTATATTACATCTTTATTCCAATATCTGTAATTTTCAGTCATTTTTCTTATCTAATAGTATTTTTTCCCCTTCCACAAACTGTGTCATAATGCAATATTGGGTATCCTTGAATTGCTTCTTACTTTCATGACCATCTTTCTAGCATTTCTCCATTGAGAAAGATTTTGGCATTTGGAGTATGATAAAGCTGTCTACTGATGGCTGCTGAGATTTGTCTGAATAAGAGTAGATAAAAGCAGAAGCAGGTGTTTGGAACCTACTGCAAATATCCAAACAAGAGGTAATGGTGACTTAAAGACAGTGATCTTGGCAGTGATGAGAGGTGCTTAGTTTTGTAGGCAGAACCAACAAGACTTCCCAGATGACATTGGTCCAAGCACTGAAAGAATGGAATTACTATTAATTAAGGTGAATCATGGAAAGAGTAGGTGGGAAATGAGACAGAAATACCAAGAACTGAGTTTTTGACATTCATTTCAGGAATAACAATATGTGTTAGTATTAGCAGAATTATAATCTACCATATCAATAGGTTAAAAGAAAATATTAACTTTGATTTATGTGGGAAACAGCATTTGATATAACTCAGTATCTTTTTTTCATAAAACTCCTTATCAAAGAATAAATAGAACAATAATTCTTAATATATTTAAATATAAATTTACAAACAAATGGCCAGCATCATCCTTATGAGTAAAATATAAAAAGCATTATCATTAAATCTAAAAAACATTGTCTGCTCTAACCACTGCCATTAGACAATTAAAAAAACAAGTATGAACATTTGAAAGGAAACCACAATGTGATTTGTAAATAATATAGTGTAAAACTGAAAAGAAAATTGAAAAACAATAATTTAAAAATTATTAAAATAATATGAGAGTTTGGGAAAATGATAAATTATAAAATAAACATGCAAAGTACAATAGATTTATGATATATTAAAATACAAGTTTCAAGACATATTTTAAAACATCTTTAGTTAAGAGGATGAATAGGAAAGAGAAATGTACAGAAATTATATTGATAAAACTATAAGATTATCAAACTCTATTCAAGGAAATAGAAAAGATGTAAGAAGCATGTAAATATCATTTACTGTGTGCCAGACACTGGTCTAAGTTCTCTACCCTTTAATCATCACCAAAAATCTTAATAGACATTATTATTAACATTATTTTACATGGGACAAAACTTAGGAAAGGAAGGGCTTAAATCATTTACCTAAGATCAAGCAGGTAGTAAATAGCACAGCCAGGTGAAAGACTGAACATACAAATGGACAATAACCAGACCGTAAATAAAAATAGAACTCTGACCCTCAAACTCCAGCAACCAGCCCAGCTAGCCAACCCATTCATTATTCATAGTAAATTTTTCCCAGAAGCTAGACTACTAAGTCTAATAACAATTGTGAGAAGTCAAACTAAACCCCTATAACAATTAGCCCTAAATGACTAGGAATTGATTAATATCTGACAGCTTTCCTATTTTCACTTCTGTAATGTAAGGCCAATCTGCGAACACTACACAGGCATCCTTAACCAATAACATAAAGTAGCCTGCTTCTAGTTAGCCTAGTTTCAGCTTCCCCATGCCAACAGCCTACAATGAGGGTATAATGAAGTCTTCAATTCATTGTGAAGCTTTTACACTTTTCTGTTCACCTTTGAGTCTTTGTCAAATGCAAATAATGATGGCTGATTGCCTTGCTGTAGCAAGCATTGAATAAATAGCCATTGCTTATTCTCATGTGGGTGGTCTTATTGTTTCCACACAGAATTCAAACTCAGAATATCTGAATCCAAACTCTGAGAAAAATCTTTCTCCTTGACGAAAAGATCAGTTTACTACAATCTATTGCAAAAATTAATTTGGCTAAATTTGGAACTTCATAAAATTATTCTAATTTTACCTTTATATAAACATAAAAGAAGCAGAAAAATATGAAAAAATAATTAAAAGGATACATGCCTTATCAAATATTAAAATGCATTTTAAAGTCATAATAATCTAAATAGCATGGCAATGTTATAGAATAGCCAATTATAGCAATAAAACAGAAAAGAGAGTCCAAAAATTTTACTAGTATATATAAGACATTGTATAGGGAAAAAAACCATAAAATTATTTCAAATAATTGCTAAAATGACATTTTTAAAATTATTTGAATTGCAAAATGTATATACATATCCTCATATGAAAATAAATTATAGATTTTAACTCAAAAGGTTAATCATTCATATCAAAATAAAGTATATCATTCAAAATAGTAAAACTATGTCTTGAACTTTCATCAGATTTTTACATCAAACCTATAAAGCACTAAATACTTGAAAATAAAGAAAAAAATGACAGAAAATACTAATAGCAGTAGCTAAACATATTTTCATCTGATCAAAAAAGATCAAGTAGATAAACAGTAGTAGGAACAAAGAAGAAATAAATAACATAAAAAATTACATATTTATTTAATCAGCAAATAAAAAATATACTCTCTTATCAAATAACTGTGACATACTTTAAAAGACAGACATAAGCACATAATTTGATCACAAAAATGTAATATGCTACCTCTAAAAATCAGAGGTAGCATAAAGTTCAATCTCTTGATCCAGTGCATAGACATATTAATTAAGAGTAAACAGAAACAACAATAATAACAATGACAAAAATTTCTGAAACATTTGGGAGTATAATGACATAAGTTTTAAATCAAGAAAATATTTAGGACTGCAATTAAGTGAGGGACTATGTATCATAAAAGATGGGACAAGTTCTAAATGGTACCAGGAAGAAAATTTAGTCTGTTGGGTTCCAGAAAATAATACCTGAAGTATGATGTTTAGACATGTTTAATATTTGAACTAAAAGAGACTGGAAAATCTCAGAAGCAAGTTCTTTCTGATCTTCTCCTATCTTCCTGTTTCCTGTTCCTCTTTCTCCCCTGAAGTGAGTCATAGAAATAAAAATTCCTCTTCCCCAAGACAGGCAATAGAAACTAAAACCCCTCTCCCCCAAAGTACGCCATAAAACCTACAAGAGTCACTCTCTCCCTCCTTCCTTCTTCCTTGAAGACCTTCTTTCCAGAGGGGTCTAGCCCCATACCCATAAGGAAGGAATGCAACATAGGAAGTCTAAGAAAAATATGAATAGATAGACCTTGCTGGGTTTCTCCACTTAGTCTATTATCATTAGATCATACCTGTTTGCCCAATTACATTTGCATGTGGCTATGCAGCCTTCATCAAACCTAAGCATAAAAATGGACAGTTTTCTCTGGGTCTTTGGGCCTCATTTCTGAAGGTTCTCGCGTTTAATAAAACTAAATAAGTTTATTATGTATATTTTGTGTCAACCTGTCCTTTGCTATAAGAGTGTTAGCCATGACCCTCAGGAGGGGTGAGAAAAGGTATCAAAACCTTTCCATCCCTACAAGTCTTAAGCATGAAAATAAATGACTTAAGTATCATACATAATACATTAGAAAAAGAGCACTATGTCACAGTTAAGGAAAGCAGTCTAGGCATGGGGGCTCATACTTGTAATTTCAGCACTTAGGGAGTCTGAGGCAGAAGGATCATTTGAGGCCAAGAGTTTGAGACCCCCTGGGCAACATATAGCAAGAACCCGTCTGTATAAAAAAATAATAATAATAAAAAGGAAAGTAAAGTTAAAGGGCTCCTGAAAATGGGCTACTGCTATCTTTTTTTTAACTCTACTTCTTATTTTATGTTTTACTCTAAACATGCTGATATACAGAAAGAAGATATTCTTTTCTCTCTACTCTTCTAAGTTCGTAGCTGGGGACTCTGCAACAGAAGACAGATTAGACAAGAAAAAACAAATAGAAGTTTATCAACATGCATGAGAGGTCTTCAAAATGTTCATGGAAAATGCATGTTATAAAAAAGCTATGCATGGATTTCAAAATCCTTATGCTAAAATAAAGGTACACTAACTTTTTATAACATATCTGAACAGGATCTAGTTTGAAACACTAAGAATGATAAGACATTAGTTTGAATAGAGTCTCTGTCAGAAGAACATAAATTCTGCTAAAACTAATGCAAGAACAAACATCAAACTTATGGTGAAGCTTAAGTAGAAGAATGGTGAAATTATTACTGATGCTTAGCAAAAGTTTATGGGGAATATGACCCAAATAAATCAGTAGTTTACAAATGGATAACTCCTATTAAGAAGAGATGAGACAATATTAAAGATGAAGCTCACAGCAATAGACCATCCACATCAATGTGCAAAGAAAAAATTAATTTTATGGTGCCCTAATTGAAGATGAACAATGATTAATAGCAGAATCAATAGAGAACAGCATAGCCATCTCAACTGGTTCAGCTTACACAATTCTGACTAACAAATTAAAGTTGAGCAAATTTCCACTGAATGAGTGCAAAAACCATTGTGCCCAGGTCAGCTGCAGGCAAGAGCAGAGGTTTCTTTTTCTTTCTTTTTGTTTTTCCTGAGACAGTGTCCCTCAATCAACCAGGCTGGAGTGTGGTTGTCCAATCTTGGCTTACTGCAGCCTCCACCTCCCAGGTTCCAGTGATTCTCATGCCTCAGCCTCCTGAGTATCTGGGATTACAGGCATGCACCACGATGCCCAGCTAGATTTTTGTATTTTTAGTAGATACAGGCTTTTGCTATGTTGGCCAGGCTGGTCTCAAACTCCTGGTCTCAAGTGATCTGCCTGCTTTGGCCTCCCAAAGTGCTGGGAATACAGGCTGGAGCCATAATGCCCAATCAAGAGCAGATCTTTCAATGGATGCTGAAGGTTTTTTTTTTTTAGAATTGTAACAGGGCATGTAACATAGCTTAACTAGTACAATCCTGAAGAGAAGCACAATCAAACCAATGGCTACTAAGAGGTAAATGTGGTCCAGTCAAAGCAAAACAGAACCAGTTTAGAGCAAAGGTCATGGTAACAGTTTTTTGGGATGCTCAAGGCATTTTGCTTGTTGACTTTCTGGAGGGTCAAAGAACCATAACAGGCCAGGTGCAGTGGCTCATGCCTGTAATCCCAGGACTTTGGGAGGCCGAGGCAAGTGGATCACCTGAGGTCAGGAGTTCAAGACCAGCCTGGCCAACATGGTGAAACCCCATCTCTACTAAAAATACAAAAACTAGCCAGGTGTGGTGGCAGTCACCTGTAATCCCAACCACTCAGGGGGCTGAGGCAGGAGAATTGCTTGAACCCAGGAAGCAGATGTTGCAGTGAGCCTAGATTGTGCCATTACACTCTAGCCTGAGGGACAAGAGTGAGACTTCATCTCAAAAAAAAAAAAAAAAGAACCATAACATCTGGTCGTGGGTGTGGTTTGAGAAACTTAGCAAGCACTTTAGCAGAAAAACGCCCAAGAAAGTGTCGCCAGGTAGACCTTTTCCACTGTGACAATGATTTTGCTCATTCCTCTCATTAAACAAGGGCAATGCTGCAAGAGTTTCAATAGGAAATTAGTAGGCATTCACCTTACACCTAATGTAGCTCCTATTAGGCATTTACCATTCATCTGATTAGGCTTCTGACTTCTTTTGGTTTTCAAATCTTAAAAAAATATTTTAAGAGCACCTATTTTTCTTAAGTTAATAATATAAAAAGATGACATTGAAATGGTTAAATTTCCAGGACCCTCAGTTTTTTAGGGATAGGCTAAATAGCTGGTATCATCCCTTACAAAAGTGTCTTAAATTTAATGAAGCTTACAGAATGTGACACACCTTTACAAACAGACAGTCCCTTTATAATGTAAATTTGTCTTAGGAAAGGGTAACTCTTCATCTGTTTACAGAGGTTTGCCTATGTCTGTGGTTTCTTAAAAATAATCACCCCAATATAATTCCTGTGCCAAAAAGGCATACTTCAGGTGGCATATTCTGGTCTCTTATACGGGCTTCTCTCAATTTCCAGCAACACTTCGTGGAATTATCCAGAATGTCCTCCACTCTATTTCTTAGCATTGTATCATCGTTCAAAGACTCATTAAATCTATCTTCTTTTGTAAGATATTCTTCAACAATAATCAAGCCACAGTAAAAAAAAATTAAAAAAATAAAAAATTATCTCATAGACCAGTCTCAGAGTATATTTAAAAATCAATATTTAATTATGTCCACTCCGTGTATGTGTGTCATTCTCTAACCACCAGATTAGTAGCTCCCCTACAGCCTTATCTTGATTGTTTCCCACACACAGGTTATAAAGTGACTGATAAAGAGTTTACTTTTAGAAGAGCACTAATACTTTTGTGACATGTCAAGGATAATATTTTACAGTAATTTAAAGATGGGAAATAAGAGATAGAGAAGTGTACTAAAAGTCAGAGATAAGGCAATGATTTTGCCCATAGGCCAGAGATTTTCTGATGATTTTTCCAGATAAGGACTGGACCTTTGGCCCCATCACTTAAACTGATTCTGTTGTTGCCATTCGGTATTACTTTGAGCCCTTTTCTCATCACCACAGGCTGTGATCACTTTCTATCTATTTTGCTACTTGACGATTTACTGTCAAGGATCTTTGGCTCTGGCAAATACAACTCATGCTAAATGATTTTCAGTAATACTTCAAAATGGGAGCTAGCATAGCCACAGTTGTGACTCAAAAATCTCCTTCTCTCTCATCCCTCTTCTTGTCTTTTCCATTTTCCCCCCTCTTCTACTGACTGATAAAATAATCTGACTATATAGCAAATTTGGGAAGTTATTTTCCAATGAATATTTTGGGAATAACTGCATCCCCATGCCCACTCAAAAGATATAGTAAGCAATAAGAACATGCATTCAGGAAAAATCAGTAGAATAGTTTATGGGACAGATAATTACTACTTACATTTCATTTAAGTAATGTATTGATACTTACATTTCAATGGTGCCACCTGTCCTGAGCTAATGGGAATTGGCTGTCAGATAATAAACTGGATAGACTGCCTGGTTGTCATATCAAAAGCTTTTTGTTTTATTCTAAAGATAAGAAGCAATGCAGATTTCCCTGTGATGGAGTTAAGCTATTCTGAGAATTTTTAAACTGCAAAATTGTCAAATAAAAAGATTATTGCAAAAAGATAAAAAAAAGATTTTCAATAAAGAGAGAGGGACTATTGCACCAGGAAGACTACTTAGGTCATAAGATCTGCAAGCATCTCAAAGGTAAGGCAGAAAAGAGCTTTTCTTTAGTAGGGAGAAATGAACAAGTCTAGAAAGAACTGAGAATGGAGAAGTGGGGCCAAACCAGAGTTAATTAGGAAAGATTATTCCCTGAAGTTAGACTATTTTCAGCTATATGCTGGTTCAAGGTTAACGTGGGTAAAATTCAGGGGCCTGGGAGAAGAAGAGAAGCATAAGTATTAGGTTGGTGCAAGGGTAATTGAGTTTAATATTGTCGAAAAAATCTGCATTAATAAAGGGATTATCTGATAAGTCTGAGTGACTGAATGAATATATAAATGGTGATAATAAATACAGAGGACAATAAAACTCTGATCTGCAACATCTAAAGTAATCAGCCAGGAAGTCAAATCACAACCTCTGTAGCAACTGGGCCGTAATGGTGAGAACTTGGTCAACAGTATCCAGCTTTCCTGTTTACTTCTGATCTCAATGCAGGATAAGCCAAAGAAAACCAAAAATACTTCCCAAACCAATCACACAGGATTCTGTCTTCAACTTCCCCATATCAATCATCTCCAATTAGAGCATTTCTGAATCCTTCCCTTGCTTTTGCTTTTAAGTTTGCTCATTCCCTTGGATGACTGTGAGTCTCCACCAAATGCAAGTGATGGTAGCTGGTACCCATGATATCACAAGCTCTGAATAAATAGTGTTTGTTCTTATTTGGGTGGTCTTCATTTATTTCCACAGTTTTTCTAGAGGCTCTATTGAGACACAGTTGCACTGCCTGCCACTGTGGACCCCAGCCTTCTGCCGAGTGAGGAACTCACAATGGCTCCTTGTGCCTTGCTGCTCAGGGCTTCTTGAGTCCGTGCTAATGTGGTAAGTCAACATTACATCAGAACTCAACCATCCTTTAAGTGTCTCTGCCATTTATTCTTAAGTATATTACCTGAGTTTTGTTATAATTCCTCATTGTTTGCAATTCTTGGTGAGATCAGGACATTCATTTTCATTCATTTTTGCTCTCTTTTGTGCTTCTGTTTTGTGTTACGCTATCTAAAAGTGTGGTAGTGTTGCTTGTCATAGGAAAGAGAGCCACAGGAAAGAACACCAGCATGGACACTGTAAGCTTGTGGTTTAAGGCGGCCTCGCAAACCACGGAGTTTATATAACATATAGGTACAGCCTCAGACAAACTTTGCTGTGGGTCACAGTTAAAATCGTTCTCCCTCTATCTCTTTTGTTTTGTCCTGAGATCTTTGCTTTAATGAATAAAAAGTATTTTCTTTGATCATTTGCTTGCCTGGTGGCATAGATTGTCAGGTCTGCATTTGGAGGCAACAAACTGTCAGATTGGGGTGCCCAAGATCTGAAGTGCACATATATCACTTTCAACCAGCCATTTCCAGCTCTTATAAGCATTCTAAGGCTAAATATTATCCTCCTTCAGGAAAAAAAAAAAAATCCTGCCTCTGTATGTATTCTGAATATTATGTTAACTATTATATTATATTTCCAAATGTCATAACTTTACCAAGGATCATCTGGACCTTCAGTGGCTCCTGTGTGCACATTTGACTCTGAAAGGTTGTTCTTTTAAGAGACATAATAGAAACAAACAAACAGAGAACAAGATCACTCAAACTCAATGGAAAGCATTTTTTAGTTGGTATGCAGAAAACCCAGAATGAAATTCTGATTCAAAAATTGCTTCTCTAAATGATTGTTTGGTCAAAGCTGATGAGCAATTTGACAAACTTAAGCACCAGAAAACAGACTTATATTTCAGTCAATGCCCCCATTCCTTGTTTTCAGGTTGCCTCCCTATATTCAATTCTCTCTCTTCCTCATGTCAGTTGCCCATAAAAATCCATCCCATTCATGAATCAGGTATGCAGGCAACTTTAGAATTTAAACCTTGGATCTGAGTTAAATTAAGAGTCATTATTAAATATTTCCATAATAAAATATCAACTTAAAATGCTGTATTTCAGAAAAGTAAAAATTTATATTTCCATAAAGTTGGGCAAGGCCAGCAACTATTTATAAAATAATTTATAATTCTTTTAGGTTCATACAACAGAGTTACCTGATGTATTAGGTTTTTTATTGCAGCTGGAACAACTTACCATGTATACAGTGGTTTTAATCAATAAAAATTTATTAACTTAACCTCTTGTAGGTTAGAACCCTAATCAGGTCTAAAACCAAGGTGTCAGCAGAGCTGTGTTCTTTTCTGGAGACTCTAAGGCAGAATTCATTTCCTTATGTTTCTAAAATCTAGAGGCCACCTACATTCCTTGACTCATGGCCCCTTTCTCCATCTTCAAAGCCAGCCAAGGTCAGTCCAGTCTTTCTCAAGCTGCCATTTCTCTGGTTCTTTTCTTCTATAATGACATCTCTCCCTCTGACCACAGTTCAGAAAAGTTTTCCACTTTTAAGAACTCATGTGATTTGGTGCAGTTAACCTGGATAATCCAGTATAGCCTCCCCATTTCATGATTCTTACCTTAATCACATCTGCAAACCTTGTGCTGTGTAAAGTAACAAAATTACTGGTTCCAGAAATCATGATCTTCCTATAACTGGTATCTGGGAGGCTCACACATTTAAGAATGTTGTCTGTGGTACTAGACTCTATCCTGTATAATGCAGATATGATAAATATTGCAATGACCCATGTACTACACTCAGACCCACCACTCCACCGCTGATATATTAAGGCCATTTCTCACATCTTTTTAAATAGCCTCATCATGATCTTCAACCAGATTTCATCTATTGGAAGAGACATCAGAGAAAAACTGCTCTTGAACCGTGTTAAAAAGAACCTAATTAGGTACTGCTGACAACAAATATAACTGTGACCCTCCAGGGACTTAATTGCTAGGTTCCCATTTCACAACCTGAGAAAGCAATGCAGAATTCAAGAAACCATTAATAGACCTCAAACTATGATGCTCAGATATTTTCTAGAAGTCATCAATCAGAAGGAAACCCTGACCAAGACCTTTGAACAAGCAGATTATCTCAGGTACAGGACAGTTTCTACAACAGTATCTGAGCTGCATCAAGACCCCTGTCTAATTCCTATTTTGTTTTTCATTTGTTTATTGTAATTCTCATTTTCTATAAATACCTGGTTGTAATCTACCAATAGTATCCCTTTTCCTCATTTCTTTCCTTTTTATAATTGTTAGGTCAGAACATACTCATTCTAGTGCCATTTTTAGATTATTTCAAAATAGAAACCACAGTCCTCAATCTTGCTGATTCCTAGATATGCCATGCGGCTCTGAGTCCTCATGATAAAAAAAGCCTCTGGACAATTTCAGTCTCATCAAATAAGGTCTTAGAAAATTACAGTCAATGGTGCTTTCACATACCTACATGAGCAAATGAATTTTAAAAAACTCAAATTATGACTTTCCTAGTGGTCCTTTCTTTCAAAAAAATAAAAAAATATATTTTAAATTTTCTAGAAAATTCTTAATTTGTAATCAACAACCATCCTAGAATTACAAGCCAAATACTTGACACCTGAAAGAGACTAATTGAAATTCAAAACTGTAACTCAGATAATGTAAGACCTTGGGTGTAACATCATATCATGAATTATTCCTTTGTTCCCTAGATCTCCATGTTTCTCTATTGGATACTATTTCCGTTGTGGCCAGGGTACCTGTTATTTTTTGCTTGTACTAAAACCTCATGAAATTTAGGAATAATATTTCAAGACTTGGCTATACACCAAGACTCTAATTCTATAAATACCCAAAGCTAAAAATTTTAACTTAGACACAAGTTCCTAAATGAGGTTAACTTTGGTTATTTAGGCACTCTAACTGAAGGAATTACTGATTCATTGTTTATACAACAATCAGAACAATGTTCCCAATGATAAAAATCATACAAAAAAATAAAGGCTATAAGAAACATATGAATTCTGGCAGCAATAATTAATGATATCACTTCTGCCCTAGATGGAAGACAGATCATCCTCAACACTTTGGCATGAGTAGCGATAGACAATTGCATTGCTCTGGAATTCTTGTTGACTGATCTTGTGTATCTGTGCCATTGCTGATATTTTCCTTTGCACTTATATCAATTAAACAGGCAAAGTAGAACGTAAATATATCACCTTAACAAAAAAGCTATTTGGCTTTCTAAAATTAATCTTAAAGCTTATGGCATTTGTTCTCTTGATCTTTCTTTAGAAATTATAGTTCCTGGTTCTAAAGCATCTTATGAGGACGACTGTTTTATTTTTATCATAGTGGGCATAATGCTGGTCTGTTGCATTCTATTCAGTGTTTTAAATGCTTCTGCCTAGTGACTGTCTCATAAGATGAGTGTCATGAAGATACAAGAAAAGGTCAAGAGACTTTGCAATATAGCTGACTACGGAGACAACAGGATTATCTGTGAGTGGTGAAGATCTGGGTTTCTAATCTTCCCTCATTTGGTCAACCTGTTAGAAGTGAGAAAATGACCAAAAAGAGGAAATGAGAGATTGAATATACAGACAATGGCCAGTCCATATATGAAAATAGAAATCTGACCGAAATCTTTTGCAGCAACCATCCCAGGGAGCCAAACCACAGCTTCTCCAGCAAATAGTCCAGGGAATGAAACTACAACCTCTATAGCAATTGTTTCAGAACAGTAATCACTTCAATCACTAAGATGTGATATCTTTCCTCACCCATCATAAGGGACACAGCTGACACTCCTAAAACAAAAGACAACAAGAGGAAGCATAAAGGATTTATTTAATCAAAGTTTACATGACATGGAGGCCTTCAGAAATGAAGACTCAAAGACTCAGGGAAAACTGTCTATTTTTATGCTTAGCTTCAATGAGGAATTGGCAGCCATGTGGAAATGTAATTGGACAAAAGAGTATGATCTAATAGTGAAAGACTAAAGGGGAAAACCTGGGAAGGCCTATTTGTTCAGATTCTTACTGCCTCTTTGTGTAGCATGTCTTCTTTCTGGATATGAGACTGGACCCCTTTGGAATGAGGGTCTTCAAGGGAGAAGAGAGAAAGGAGGGAGGGACATTTATAGATTTTATGGCTTACTTTGAGGGAGAGGGGTTCTAGTTTCTATGACCTGCCTTGGGGAAGAGGAATTCTGCTTTCTATGACTTGCTTCAGGAGAATGAGGAGTAGGAGAAAGAGGAGAGAAAAAGGTCAGAAAGACCTTGCCTCTTAACCCTTTCCAGTTTCCTTCAGTTGAAAGTATTCAGTGTGTCATGGGTCCATACTTTGGGATATTGTTTCTCAATCTTTTATCCCTGCTTTGAGCTCCAGAATAACCAGAGAAAGTCAAATGTGTTCCCAAATATTCTTTATCTGAAATGCTTAGGACCAGAAGCCTTTTGGGTTTTAGATTTTTTTGAATTTGGAATACCGTCATATACATAATAGAATATCTTGGGGATGGGACCCAAGTCTAAACACAAAACTTATTTATGATTCATATACACCTTGTACACATACCCTGAAGGTAATTTAGTGCATTATTTTAAATAATTTTAGTCATGAAACAAAGTTTTGACTACATTGAATTTTCTACTTGTGGCACAATGTCAGCACTCAAAAAGTTTTGAGTTCTGGAGTGTTTCAAATATCAGATTTTCAGATTAGGTATGCTCCACCTGTTTATGATATGTCCTGCTTTTATTTGGCCTGCCTCTAGCATCACCATACCAACAACCTCCACTAAGACAGTTCCTGAAGCCTTCCTTTTTTTTTTTTTTTTTTTCACAATGAAGTTCCCTCACTCCCCTACTTGTGTTGGTGTATGCCAAATGATGAATGCAAGTAATAAAGATTTACTCCTTTGCAACAGGCAGCACTGAATACCTACTTTTTGTTTGTTCTCATTTGGGTGATCTTCCAAATCATATTTTTTACATACAAGGTTTTATCTGATTTGAAATTTTCTTCTCAAAGTGCTTCTCACATTAGAAGGTAGTAAGATTCAGGTGGAATGAATTATAAGGCTATTCAGTTTTAACAGCTTTGTATTGACATCTCTTTCTTCCCTATCAGGATTGGGTACACAATAATCCTCAAACCAGGTTTTTCAGCACCCTGAACACTGAATTGCTATAATGTATTTTCTTTTAGTTTCTCAAGATGGTATTTACTGGAACATTTTCTTTACCTTAAATACATATGTGATACTGCTGTCACAGGACATTTTAAAACAACAAAAATGAGCTGTTTTGTAAGAGAATTTAGAAAAATCAAAACATGTTTTAGGCATATCCAGTGGAAAACTGGACTGTTTTGAGCACATCCTTCTGGGTGTTAATTTTCACCTTTCATTGGCTTTGGGCTATTTTACAACTTTGTAAATGGATTATCGTAGCAATGCAAAATAATTCTCATACATGGACATGCAAATGAATTCAGTCTTGTGAAGGTTCAATTGACTGCCCCCCATTGAAAAGGCATTTCTATTTTTAACTCTAACACATATAAAATTGTGTTTCTTTGACTTCACCTTTAAACTAGTAGTAAGATGTGCCCTGTTTTTATCAGTAATAATGAGCTTAAAAAATACTAGGTGTTCAGCTTACATCTGTATTGTCATAACTTTAGCTTTTTTTTGAAAATTATCCTTTCATATTTTTAAATCTGTAAAATCACTGACAAAATTAAAACATTACCTGTCTGCTATGTAAAATGACAGTATATTTTAAGAGCAATTATTTAGGTTTGTTATTTACTATTCTTTCAGTTTCTAATGTTTAAAAATAAAAATTCTGAATATTTAGACATGATGAGAAATTATTAGGTAATTGTATATAATACAGTTCCACAGATTTTTAAAGTCTTCTCTAAAATAGACAGAATTGAAAAGAAAAACTCTCCAAAAAAATTCTACTTTTTCTTATTACCAAGTATGGCATTCATTTTAGTTCTTCAATGTCATCTGTACAAAAAAATGTTGAAGATAATATACATAGCTACTTATTAATTTTGATGTGAAAAATTGTCAGAAGCCTTGTCATATTCTAAGTTTCCTTTAAAATATCCCGTTCTCACTTAAAAAAAATTTTTGGTT
This sequence comes from Symphalangus syndactylus, assembly GCF_028878055.3. NCBI lineage: Eukaryota > Metazoa > Chordata > Mammalia > Primates > Hylobatidae > Symphalangus > Symphalangus syndactylus. The sequence continues at coordinate 42,984,275 of NC_072423.2, forward strand.
ATGTAATCTGAAGCAACACACACAACTGCCTAAATCTCCAGCATTGCTGCACTATTTCTTTCAATTTGACAGAGTTTTTGGTTATATACCAATTAAAATTAAAATACCTCTGTAAAGAATCAAACATAATTAGAGTTGAAGCCCATGACAGAAGCTTATTAAGTCTTAGTAGATTCAGATACATCATATACCAGTTTGAAGTTTTCCCTGAATAGGGAAAAGTGGTCAAATTGGCAAAAAGGGGGCTGGAATGGGATGTTTGAGTTTTTTGACCTTTCTCATGTTTTTAGACTTTAGTGAAATTTTAAATGTTAACTTCTGGCCAGCAAAATCTCTGGAGTCTGGGACCACCCATGGAACAACATTCAGTGGGCATGTTCTTTCTCAGGGATACCTAGCCTTTTTGTGTTGTTTTATTTTGTTGTGCTGTTGTTGCCATTTTATTTTCTTTCAGCCTGTCTCTCATCATCCTTCTCCAGATGTCTCAGTGTCTTTCTTAGTCATATCAGGTCCTGGCATTCTTCAAATGTCCCATTCAAGTTGGCAAATAGAAAATGATGGTTTCATTATTAACAGACAAAACAAACCAGCAATTGAAATAGTGACAACAATAATAAATGGGTGCTTGACGCCTGAGAAATTTGAACAGAAACAGTTCATTTACATTTACGGTCTCCAAAGTTCTAATTTAGTGTAGCCAGGCCTAAGGAAATAGGAAAAGGAAGGAGAGAAATAGCTTGGGTGAGAATAATGAGAGAGGCTTCATTTGATGGGAAGTTAAGTTGGGCCTGAATTAGCAATGGTAAGCACATTAGATAATTATGCATTAAAAGTAAATCAATAAAGTGGCAGAAAGCAAATAACATGGTAAGTGCTGGTGGGATAATAGTTATTTTTCTGGGCCATTTAAGTGCAATGCAGGCTGGGGGAAGAGATCTTTATAAATTGAGAAAACTTTTTTTTTTTTTAAAGGAAGCTCCTTTTATGTTTTTCTTTTCTCAAAATTGAATGATCATTTCCATGTTGTACCAGGAATTAGATGAGATCACTAAGAGCTGATTCACATACAGATCTAAGACCTTCGCCTCCTTCAAGAACCTGAGTACATCTCCTCTTCCACTCATGGAAACTTTCCTTCATTCTAAGCGTTTATTTTGTGTAAATTCTATATCTGCAAGGGGTCATAGGTGACTGGTAAGATAAATTAAAATTGTATTCTGTGCCTCTTCTCTTATTTAAGCTTTAAAATAATTCAAGGAGATATTGTTTTTATTCTCATTGTACAAACATGAAAATTGAGGCAAAAAAAATGCTATATGTCACACATAGTCTTAAAAGTTGTAAGTAATTAAGCAAGCATTTCATCTTGATATAACTGATTCTAGAGCTTGTGCCCTTAACCACTTGTTTATTCTCTCCTCCAAAAACACCTTTTAAAAGAATAAAGGGCACATTGCTAGGATTTAGTCTGCACTGAGAGGTGACCATTAAGAGTGACTCTAGTTTGCTAACTGTACCTCAGCACTTTGGTCTCTCAATGCTGACAGGTAAAGTATGATTTTAACAGCACAGATTGTGGAGCTAGACTTCATATATGTAAAATCCAGCTCTACTGCATCCTAGCTATGTAACTTGGGGAAATTTACTATGTCTCTTGATGCCTCAGTCTCCTCTGCTGTAAAATGGGAAAATATTGATAACCACCTGATGTAGTTTGGATATTTGTCCCACCCAAATCTCATCCTGAAAAGTAATCCCCGATATTGGAGATGGAGCCTGGTGTGTGGTGTCTGGATCATGGGGGCAGATCTCTCATGAATGGCTTAGCCCATCCCCTTGGTGATAAGTAAGCTCTCTCTGAGTTCTCCGGAGATCTGGTCATTTAAAAGTGTGTGGCACCTCCTCCAGATGCACTCCCTCTTTCTTGCTGCTGCTCTGGTCATGTGATGTGCCTGCTCTCCCTTCACCTTATGCCATAGTTCCTGAGGCCTCCCCAGAACCCAAGTAGATGACAGTGATACGGAGAGGAGGCAGCGAAATACTGGGGTGAAGACGATGGGATCCCTGGCAAGTTCTCCAACCTCAAGCCTGGACCTGCAACTCTAAATGAGAAAATGCATTTCTGTTTTCCCAACCAAAGTTTACCTTTTCCAAAACCACCCTGGCCTGCCATGCCCCCCATCCTGTACCCATAAAAAGCCCAACCTCCACTGGCAAAGGAGCTGAGTGGGATGGCAAAGAAGGAGAGAAGAGAAGAAGTATCTGAACAATGAGAGGAGAAAAGGCAGCTGGGCCTTAGAGACTATGGTCAGAGAGGAGTTCCACCAAGAACAGCCAAACTCCAGGGGAAGATTATCTTCCCCCTCCATCTCCTTTCATATTGTGTGTGTGTGTGTGTGTGTGTGTGTGTGTATATATATGTATATATACACATATACACATATATACATATATATATATATACTTTTATTATACTCAAATTCTAGGGTACATGTGCACAACGTGTGGGTTTGTTACATATGTATACATGTGCCACATTGGTCACAATAGCAAAGACTTGGAGCCAACCCAAATATCCAACAATGACAGACTGATTAAGAAAATGTGGCACATATACACCATGGAACACTATCCATCTCCTTTCTAGCTCCCTGCCTTGCTGAGAGCCACTTTCACTGGCAATAAAATTTTCTGCATGCACCACCCTTCAATCCCTTCGTGTGACCTGATTTTTCCTGGATGCTGGAAAAGAATTTGGGATACACTGGGTGTGGGAACCCGAAAAGACTGTCACGCTGACTCTTCACTGAGCTGTTTAACACTTAAGCGATCTATGGACAGCAAAGCTAAAAGAGCACTTCTGAGGCTCCAGAGGTCCTGAGCAACCCTTAAACACTGCTGCAGGCAGGTACAGCATTCGTTCCTGCTGATGCCCAAAGGCACTCGCCCCAGATCCTGCACCCACTCGCCTGTGGTTCCCCTTCCTGCCAGGGGCGTGAGCTCAGCAGCCCAGTAAAGGAGCCACACCACTGTCACAAGTCCCATGAAAGGGTCAAGGGAATTCTCCCATCTCACCAGCATCATACTTCCTGTAAAACTTCAAAACTGTGAGCCAACTAAACCTCTTTTCTTTGTAAATCACCTAGTCTCAGGTATTTCTTTATAGCAATGGAGGAATGGCCTAATACAAGATTTAAATGTACTTATATATGAATGTATGTAAATTTAATATTTATACATAAAATATTATATAAATATATAAATATATATGTTACAAATATTTATGTGTTTGCTATGATTTCTTTTTCAGAGATAGACATATTTTTTCAACTGGATACTTTTATGATGTACCCCAATTAAATTACTATTTGATTTTACTTGCATGCATATAATCCTTATAACATCTGAGACTTTAAAGTTCCATAAGAAACAAGTTCAATCTCATATTTCTAGATTCTTCAAAAATTTGTACACGAAAAATGTTCTAGATATTAAAAAACCTTAATTGGTTAGATTTACTTTATATTTAAGAATACCAATAATTATGGCCAAGTGCGGTGGCTCATACCTGTAATCCCAGCATTTTGGAAGGCTGAGGCAGTTCACCTGAGCTAAGAGTTCGAGACTAGGCTGGCCAACATGGTGAAACCTTGTCTCTACTAAAAATACAAAAATTAGCCGGGTGTGGTGGCATGTGCCTGTAATCCCAGCTACTTAGGAGGCTGAGGTAGGAGAATCACTTGAACCCAGGAGGTGGAGTTGCAGTGAGCTGAGATCATGCCACTGCACTCCAGCCTGGACAACAGAGCAAGACTCTATCTCAAAAAAAAAAAAAAAAAGAATACCAATAATTAAAATATTTGGTGTCTTATGTACCAAATTTAAATGAGAGAAAATAAGGCTGGAATGAGAAGATTAAGTTAGAGTAATGGGCTGCCTAATATAAAAGACCTTGGCTTTGATCTTTGACTTTGGAACTTACTAGCCATATGTACTTGGACTATATGTTTTACCTTTAGGAATTTTAGTTTTCCTACTTGTGCTATGGTGATAATAGTGTGAAATTAATAGGGCTGTAGTAACAATTAATGAATTTATACATTGGCAGTGTTCTCAATAAATGCCAGCTACTATTTTTTGCTGCTGCCTTGGCTGCTATTAAATTTTCAAAGATTAGACAATAGGGCAGGGTAAGCCCTTATGGCTTTCATCTTGAAATTTAAGTTACTAATATCCTTTATGAATTTTATATGAGCATATTTAGTTTCTTTGAGAAGCTAAATAACTAAGCGGTGATCACTCATGACAATAATACACATTTCAGCACCACTTCTACTGTATTATCTTAGGAATCAAAGGTCCATTCACTTTCCTTGTCTCAGACCTTTATTTTGAATTAATCTGGTTTTATTTTTTTATTTTTTTTTTGCTTTTGTTCACTCTAGCTCTCTATCTTTCCTAGAAAACAAATTCTCTGAAACAGTACACAGTAAGATAGTATCTGAAGGGTAAGTAGAAGTTAAGTAGTCAAACTAAGGATGAAAAAAACAGTCAACTCAGAGAAAGTGTGTGCCAAAAGCCTGTGGTTCAAGACAAAATTGTAAGTAAGAGTATCTAAAAATTTGGCGCCGTAAGACTGGTAAAACTACATCAAAGTTTTGAATGAAAATAAATGCTGAATTGAAATTATTAAAATAATTTTGAATAGAATAATAATAAGTGATACAAAGATGCAAAGGGGATAACTGAATAAAAGAATCAAACAACCTAAATATATTTATTATCAACATAACTGGCAAAGAGTTAATGTTCTCACTACTGACACCACTTATTCAAGAACATGTTATATTTTTTAATTAATTTTATTTTTTCAGATTATTTTATGTCTTTCAATAAGGCCTTATATTCTTTTCACATGGGTTTTAGCATTTTTTCAACATATTCTTTAAGAATTTTATAACTTATGGAGCAATTTCTAAATTTTTTTTTGCATTTTAATTTCTGGGTGACTAATTCATATTATAATGGCAATAAAGTATAATATTTTTACATTCATATTATGTCTAATTACCTTGAACTCTCAGAAATTCTAATGTACTTTAAATTATCAGCCTTTACAGGGTATAATTATAAGTGCGAACCAAAATATATGAGCATATTTGTACTATTAATTTTATTTTGTTATCTTATTGCACTTACACTACGAATACAAATAAGTTTTTAAAATTGGATTATACTGCCCTAAAGTTTACATAAAAAATGCCAAATAATAGCCATGACAGGTATATTAAAAATAAGAATTTCAAAAGAAGTTTTACTCAGCTGAATATTAGTAGAGCCATGTAATAAAATCAGTTTTACATTGGTAAAAAATATAAAAATAAATGATGGAAAATAATATGCAACATCCAGAATGCATATACCTGATAGCAAAAAAATGAGGTTATTCAAACCAAAACTCATTCATATTAAGTACAAAACCCATTCAAAATATTAAATATATATCATCGATGTTGTCAAATAAAGACAATACAATGAAGAATAGAGGTCATACAGAAGGCAGTCTGGCACTTGGAATCAATTTCTCTCTAGAAGAAAGCTATTAATTTTTAAAATCAACATATAATAATTGTATGTGTTTACGGGGTACATAGTGATGTTTTGATACATATAACGTATAGTAATCAGATCAGGGTAATTAGCATAGCCATCATTTCAAACATTTATCATTTCTTAGTGGAGAACATTTAATATCTTCCATCTGGCTACTTAATATTATATAAGTTACTATTACCCATAGTTAAGCTACAGTGGTATAGAACACTAGAACTTATTTCTACCATCTAGCTATAATTTTGACTGCCTTAACAAATATATCCCTTTCTAGTCTTTCCACCCTCTAGGATCTTTTGTTTTACTTTTTACCTCTATGAGATTAACGATTTTTTTTTTTTACTTTGTATATATGAGTGAGAACTAACAGTGTTTAACTTTTTCTTCCTGGATTATTTCACCTAACATACTGTCCTCCAGTTCCATACATGTTGTCATGAATGGCAAGATTTAATTATTTTCTATGACTTAATAGTATTCTATGGTGTATGTATACCACATTTTCTTTATTCATTTATCTGTTGTTGGATACCTAGGTTGATTTCATAGCTTGGCTATTGTGAATAGTGCTAAAATAACCATGGAGGTTCGGATATCTCTTTTATGTACTGATTTCTCTTTCTTTGGATAAATCCTCAGTAATGGGATTGCTAGATCATATGGTAGTTTCATTTATAGCTTTTGAGGACTTCCATACTGTCATTTACAGTGACTTTACTAGTTTACATTCCTACCAACAGTATATAAGAGTTTCCTTTATTTTCATCTTTGTCAGCATTTGTTTTTTTTTGACATTTTGATAATAGTCATCCTAACTGGGGTGAAGTGATATCTCATTGTGGTTTTGATTTGCATTTTCTGATGATTAGTGATGTTGACCATTTTGTTCATATGTTTTTGGTCCATTTGTATGTCTCTTTTTGACAAATGTATGTTCAAATCATTTTCTAATTTAATTTAAAACAATTGTATAAATTTATGGCATAGAAGTGCAAGATTATGCAGTGGTTGTATTATTTTGTTTTCACACTGCTATAAAGAACTTCCTGAGACTGGGTAATTTATAAAAGAAAGAGGTTTAATTGACTTACAGTTCTGCATGGCTGGGATGCCTCAGGAAACTTATAATAATGGCAGAAGGTGAAGCAGACATGTCTTACATGGCAGCAGGCAAGAGAGAGAGCATGAGAGAGTGCAGAAAAAACTACCATTTATAAAACCATTAGATCTTGTGAGAATTCACTCATTATCATGAGAACAGCATGGAGGAAACTACCTACATAATCCAATCACTTCCCTCCCTCAACACTTACAATTCATGATGAGATTCGGGTGGGGACACAGAGTCAAACCATATCAGTGGTCAAGTCAGGACTTCTAGAGTATCCATCATCCAGATAAGATACACCATACCTACTAAGTAATTTATCAGCATTCACCCACTCATTCTGCTAAATCTTCATTGTGATCATTCCACTCTCTAAGTCCAAGTGTATACCCTTTTTCTCACCCACTTATGAGCAAGATCATGTGATATTGACTTTCTGTGTCTCACTTGTTTCACTTAATGACCTCCAGTTCCATCCATGTTGTTGCAAATGACAAAATGTTATCATTTTTTATGGCTGGATAGTATTCCATTATAAATATATACACCACATCTTCTTGTTCCAATTACCCATTGGAATCAACTTAGGTTGATTTCATATTTTTGCCATTGTGAATAGTGCTATGATTAACATATGAGTGCAGGTTTCTTTTATATACATTGATTTATTTTTCTTACTCCCACTGGTGGGGTTATTAAATCAAATGGTAGTTGTTTTTGTTTTTGTTTTAAGAAAGAGTCTTGCACTGTCCCTAGGCTGGAGTGCAGTGGCACGATTTCGGCTCACTGCAGCCTCCGTCTCCCAGGTTCCAGTGATTCTCCTGCCTCAGCCTCCCAAGTAGCTGGAACTACAGGCATGCGCCACCACATCTGGCCAATTTTTTTTATTATTAGTAGAGACATGGCTTCCCCATGTTGGCCAGGCTGGTCTCAAACTCCTGACATCAAGAGATATGCCCACCTTGGCCTCTCAAAGTGCTGGGATCACAGGTGTGAGCCACCACACATGGCCAAATCAAATATTAGTTCTATTTTCAGTTTTTTGAAATATCTCCATACTGTTTTCTATCTTGGCTGTACTAATTTACATTCATACAAACTTTTTCCATGCTATTAGTTTCAAAAAGTTTAATTTCCATTTTAATCCTCTGTTGACTCAATGATTGGTCTGGTGCATGTTGTTTAATTTCCGTGTATTCATACATTTTCTGAATTCCTTGGTATTGATTTCTGGTTTTATTCCACTGTGGTCAGAGAAGACGCTTGACACTCTTGAGCTTTTAAACATTTTTGGAAACTTGTTTTGTGTCCTAACATGTAGTCAGTCTTGGAGAATGTTTCATGTACTGATTAAAAAAAAAACTATATTCTGCACTTGTTGGGTAGAAATTTCTGTAAATGCCTATTAGGTCCATTTTGTCTGAAGTTTAATTTCAGTCCAGTGTTTTTAGTTGCTTTTCTCTCTAGAAGACCTGTTTAATGAGTGTGAGGTGTTGCAGTACCTCACTGTTATTATCTTGCTGGCTATCTCTTTCTTTCTCTTTAGGTCTAGCAATATTCTTTTTTATGAATGCGAGTATTCCAGCATTGGGTGCATATGTATTTAGAATTGTTATATCCTCTTGCTGAAGTGATCCCTTTGTCATCCTAGAATGTCCCTATTTGTTTTTGTTTGTTTGTTTTACTATTTTTGGCCTAAATTCTATTTTATCTAAGTATAGCCAATCCTGCTCACTTTTGCTTTCTGTTTGCATGAAATATTTTTTCTACCCCCTTACTTCCAGTCTCTATGTGTCTTTTCAGGTAAGGAGTTTCTTGTAGGTAATATGTAGTTAAATTATGTTTTTTAAAAATCAATTCAACAAATTTATAGTTTTATGTGGACCATTTAATCCATTTGTGTTCGATGTTAATATTGACATGTAAAGTTTGTTCCTGTCATATTATTAGTTATTTTCTGGTTTTAAAATTCTTTCTTTCTTTTTCTTCATTTGTCATTTTGGTTTGGTGAAATTCTGTAATGATGCCATTTGATTCCTTCTCTTCCTTATATAAGCCCTTTAAAATACAAAATAGGGTATTTTTACCCAGCCCTGCCCTACTTGGCAGGCGTTGGGCTTTGTTTTGTCAACCTAACTGTAAAAAGTTACTATATTCTTTAATGAACATCTTAACCTTCATCCAAACACTCAAACATCTCAAAAAAAAAAAAAAAAAACCCACAAGCAGTCCAAGGAATAAATGGACATACGCAGGAATGATGTCTGACCAGAAGCATTTTAAGCATGACACATCCACTTAGAAGAACCAAATAGTATGTAGACAATCTCACACGTTGAATACATTATCCAAGAGGGAACATAGAAGCTCAACAGAAAATAGACAAGAAACACCACATTCTAGAAAGGAGAAGGAAAACAGGGATCTTGTTTGGCCAGAACTGGCTGGAAACCAGGAGTGACTCCCAAACATGGCAGAGAGTGAGTGAGTTACTGGGGAATTATATAAGTTAGGCCATGTGAGGGCATCTTGACCCCCCCCAAATCCCTGAATCTAACTAAGAGAGTGGCCAGGAGGCTGTGAGAAGAAATTGCTCAGAGAAGGAACACATCCTGGGTCCCACGCATTTCATGAGATCTAAGTGACTACAGTAAGATTCCATTCTTGATTCTAGGTCTTAACAGGTAAGAAAATGCTAAGGGAATTTACCACCACTAGAGCAGCCCTATAAGAAGTGATTAAGATAATCCTAAACTTGGAAGCAAAAGTATGACATACTTTAGGCAGATTGAAAATAATTTACAAGATAAATTTGGATCTGCAATAAAAATGGGAAATGGGAAAAGAAAAATGCCTATTAATTGTATAAGTCAATGATAGTGAAATGTGGGTTTATAAAGATATGTGTTGTGTGTGTATGTATGTGTGTGTATAAACTCCATGACAATAAGTGAACATAATTTGGAAGGGTAGTAAATTAATCCAAAGTATTTTAATTTTTGTGTGTGTCTGTGTCTGCCTGGGAAGAAGTAAAATTATGTACTGACTTTTGATGAGACCCAGATGAGTTTTATAATCTTGAAATCTTGAGGCTAGAAAAAAGTTTGTTTTATAAGAATTTTTTTTTTTTTTTTTTTTTTTTTTTTTTTTTTTTTTTTTTTTGAGACAGAGTCTCGCTCTGTCGCCCAGGCTGGAGTGCAGTGGCACAATCTCGGCTCACTGCAAGCTCCACCTCCCGGGTTCACGCCATTCTCCTGCCTTAGCCTCTCCGAATAGCTGGGACTACAGGCGCCTGCCACCACGCCCGGCTAATTTTTTGTATTTTTAGTAGAGATGGGGTTTTACCGTGGTCTTGATCTCCTGACCTCGTGATACGCCTGCCTCGGCCTCCCAAAGTGCTGGGATTACAAGCATGAGCCACCGCGCCTGGCCAGAACTAATGTGTTTTACGATCATTTGGTTTTCTGTACATTGCCCCACCCCCTAAAGTTTTTTTCCCTTTTTAATGATATAGTAAGCTCCCACTTTTTCTTTATAGTGACACTCAAATCTTAATTATTTGGTTAAGATAACTCTGACATTCACAACTTGATCTGATACATTTCTCTTTGATAATCACTGAAATATATACATTCCCTTTTCATTGTTATATGACAGGTGTCTTTGAGGCTAAAAGATCATGAATCAATTGGCCAAGGCTACATGAATAATCAACTGCAGATGCTGGATGAAAATTCTGAACTCTTTCTTGGTTCCCACTACCACATATTTCTCATGTTACATTGTAAATATTACAGTTTTATTATTTTTCTATAAAGACTCTAAACTTCTTTAATCATTTCTTTTGCTAAACTATTATTTTAATTCCCATTGTCATATTCATTAGCTTTTCTTTGTTTTATTTGTTTTCTAATCCCTTCTATTATTAATATAGAACCTTTTAAAGGTAAAAATCAAATGCCCCAATTAGAGCCAACCATTGTGATTAAAGTGTTTTAGTGTGTATGTATTTACCAACATTTTTTTTGTTTCTGTGTATGTATGTGGGTGAAGAAAAAAAGTTATATATGATAAATATAAAAGTTTCATGTTTTAGTGATACTTTTAAAATATTATGTGATGAAAATGAAATAATAAATATTACCTATTTTTCTGTAGTGAAATGTAAAAGTTGTTTGTTACCTACCCACATAATAAAAGATCATAGAAAATAATATTTCTAAAAATATTTAAGTTATAAATACATTACTTCAAGCTAACTTTTTTCTGAAAGGAAGAGAAGAAAATCCTAGATTTAGAAATCTATGAAAATATACTATGGTCTAAATGAGTTTAGTTTTATAATATAGCTCATGAATTAAGAGAGTCATAGAACTAGCTAGTATGCAGATTTCATAGTTTACCTAGCAGTTAAGATTTTTAAAAGAAAAATAGTTTTAAAAGAAAAGGCAATATTTTTTGAGTTAATCTAAAATAATTTTCTCCGAAGGATGAAATCATCGTGAAGATCTTCTTGAATGATTGAAGAACCATTTTTGAACACTGGCTTAAGATTTAGACTACTGAAAAACAATTAGCAAGCAGAGTGAAGTAGAGTAGTTCATGCACAGGGAAATTATTTTGAGGCAAAAGGCACCAGCAGTATTGATAAAATGAATGCTACCTGATATTCATTAGGAATTATTGAAGTTTACATCAGACTATTTATATTTGATCTAGATTCCTTACTCTCCTTCAGTGGGTCAGGTCTTCTACCACACTTTCATAACTTTGCTCTGATACTGATGCTAAACTAGAATATTTTGATTTCTTTAAATATTCTTTTTATTAGAAGTATTGTTTCAAAAAATTTATTTTAGAGCCCAATAAGGCATTAATTACCATTTCAGTTTGTTTTCTGCTGATACAACAGAATAACTGAGACTGGCTAATTTATTAAAAATAAAGAAATTCATTTAGCTCATGGTTCTGGAGGCTGGGAAGTCCAAGAGCATGGCAACAGCATCTGGTGAGGGCCTTCATGCTGCATCATACCAAAGCAGAAGGTAGAAAAGCAAGAGAGCACCAGTGAGAGTGACAGAAAGAAGGAAGAACTTACCTTTTACCAGAAACGCACTCCTGTGATAACTAACCCAATCTTTTAATAATGGCGTTAATCCATTCATGAGGGCAGAGCCTTAACGACCTAGTCACTTTTTAACAGTCTTATTTCTTAAAACTGTTTCATTGGGGATTAAGTTTCCAATACACATTCAAACTTTAGAAGCTACTCCCCTTTTCTTCCACCTTTAATGAATAAATATGCTACTGCCAAATCTATTTTTGGTGGCTTTAAATTACAGATAATCTTGTCATACCCTCACATGTGAACCAGGTTCTTCAATCAACTCATTAAACCCTTCAATATAGTAAGACTGATATCAGTATTAATGATCATATTTATCAATTCCCAACTCTAGGGAATTAAAATATTACTTTTTCTTGCTTGATCCTCTTATCTGGCAAATGTGAGCAGTGATGACAGAGAAGATTTGGAAAGATTTGTTAGGTTTAAACAATTATTACCACTACTGGAAACATTATTCAAAGACATACCAGACTAATACATTGCACTCTTAATTTCTTTTTTTTTTTTTTTTTTTTTTTTTTTAGACAGAGTCTTGCTCTTTCACCCAGGCCAGTGGCACGATCTCAGCTCACTGCAAGCTCCGCCTCCCGGGTTCATGCCATTCTCCTGCCTCAGCCTCCCAAGTAGCTGGGACTACAGGTGCCTGCCACCGTACCCGGCTAATTTTTTGTATTTTTAGTAGAGATGGGGTTTCACGATGTTAGCCAGGATGGTCTCGATCTCCTGACCTCGTGATCCACCCGCCTTGGCCTCCCAAAGTGCTGGGATTACAGGCGTGAGCCACTGCGCCCGGCTGCACTCTTAGTTTCTACCAATAATAACATGAACATATTGTGGCCATCCCTCCTATGCTATCCTATTTATCATCAAATTTAATAATGTGAGAGTCACTGTATAATTGTTAACATTAGTCATATGTTGCATTAATACATATATTTTCTGTCAAATTTTTAAGAAGAAATTAATAATCTGTGTTCTCTTTACTTGCTAATTAAATTAAGCTGAAAATTTCCATTTGATCAGAAGGGCACTTCCTTCAATGTTAATTGATTTATCAAATTTAAGTTTTTTGACCCAGGAAAAATGCTTTGATATGTGGTACATCCAATATAATAAACAGTAAATATATTTCTAAAATGTCATATGGATAAAGCATCTTAAATGATGTTAAGATTATTAATGAAATTAAAACTCTAATATTGTCTCATAATTTGAAAGGTGATATTGTGTGTAAACATTGCTTGTTTGTGTTTATGTAGGTCTCTGTGTTTGTACGTGTGCATTCTATTCTTTTGAACAGTGCTAACTGTGGGTAAAATTGTGAACAAGGCACATTTAACTCTAGGACTCTCCTCAGACTTTACCAAAAACTTCTTTTCTGTTTTCTGGAAATATTCTGATAACCATCAAAGTGATAGTCATTTACAGGATTCTTTTCTCCAGGAAATGCTAATTTTCACTTTCATTCTTGTTCATTAAATGAAAATCATATCCTGGCAAATAAATATTATTGCTTTTGTTGAGAAGTGTTTTAGAAATGAGAAGAAGCATAAAAGATGAAAAGGGAAAGAGAGTGAGATGAGGAGGATAGAGGAAAAAAAGGAAAAAACAAAAGAAAGGACACTATCTCATGAAGCTTGGTAGGAAAGACCTGGAAGGAAAGAAACCAGAAGTATCAAAGCAGCACTTGGCATTTTGATCCAGGAAGCAAAATTATATTCAATGAGGTGACAAGTTCCTGTAGAAGGATAAATATTGTCTTCTGTTCATAAAAAAAGTGGAAAAAATGAATATATTTGAAAGAGATTTCTTCAAAATGATTGTAGAAACTTGTAATTTATTTACTTAATTAGTATGTGCCATGGTCTGATTGTTTTTGTCCTCCGAAAATTAATATGCTGAAATTCTCACCCACGAGGTAGTGCTATTAAGAAATGGGGCTTTGGGGACTTTGGCAGAGCCCTCATGAATAGAATTGTTGTTCTTATAAAAGAGACCACAGATGGCTAGTTAGCCCCTTCTACCACATGAAGAAATAGTCAAGAAGTACCATCTATCAACATGTAATGAACCCTTAGTGGACATTGGATCTGTCAGCACCGTGATCTTAGACTTTCCAGTTTTCAGAACTGTGTGAAATAAACTTTTGTTGTTTATAAGCCAGCCTATGGTACCTTGTTATGGTAGCCCAAATGGACTATGACAGTATAAGACATGGAAATAATAGGAATTTTAAGCAATTATAAATCATGTATTTATTCTTTATATATTCTGAATCCATTCAATCAATATAAAATAAATGTGGTAGCTAAGTGCTACGTAATGCATTTTGCAGAAGATAAGGTGTCTAAATTTATATTTTCATGAATAGACTTTGTTTTTTTTTTTTTTTTTTTTGAGACGGAGTCTCGCTCTGTCGCCCAGGCTGGAGTGCAGTGGCGCAATCTCGGCTCACTGCAAGCTCCGCCTCCCGGGTTCACGCCATTCTCCTGCCTCAGCCTCTCCGAGTAGCTGGGACTACAGGCGCCCGCCACCACGCCCGGCTAATTTTTTTTTGTATTTTTTAGTAGAGACGGGGTTTCACCGTGGTCTCGATCTCCTGACCTCGTGATCCGCCCGCCTCGGCCTCCCAAAGTGCTGGGATTAGAAGCGTGAGCCACCGCGCCCGGCCAGACTTTGTTTTTTAAACTGTCTTTGGTTTACAAAAAAAATTGAGCAGAAAGTACAAAGTTCCCATATGCCCCCTCATTTTATTTTTTCCTCATTCCCCCCATTATTAACATTTTGCATTAGTATGGCATATTTGTTATAATTAGTGAGCCAATATTAATATATTAATATTCACTAAGTCCTAGTTTACTTTTTATTATTAACTAGTCCATGTATCAGGATTTATTCTTTGTGTTGTATGTTCTATAGGTTTTAAATGTATCATGATATATGTCAACCATTACAGTATTACACATAATAGGTATGCCCTAAAACTCTCTTATTCATCCCTTATTTATCTCTTATCCCTAAAACTCCTCTATTCATCCCTTATTTACTCTCTTATTCATTCCTTAAAACTCCCTTATTTATTTGCCCTGAAACTCCCCTTATCCTTTTCTCCCTCTATTCTCTGCTCTCCTGGTGACTGCTGATCTTTTTACTGTCTCCATAGTTTTACCTTTTTGAGAATGTCATGTGGTTGAAATCATACAGAATATAGTCTTTTCAGATTGACATTTTTTACTTACCAATGTACATTTAAGTTTCCTCTATATCTTTTTATGGTGTGCTGGCTCATTTGTTTTTAGCACTGAGGAATATTCCATTGTATAAATGTATCACAGTTTGTCCATCATCTATTGAAAGACATTCTATTAGTTTATTAAGGCTGCCATAACAAAATACTAGATTGGGTGGCTCAGACGGTAGAAATGTATTTTCCCACAGTTCTGGAGGTTTGGTTTCTTTCCTCTCTTCTTGGTTTGTAGAAGGGTGCATTCTTGCTGTGACCTCCATGGTGTGTGTGTGTGTGTGTGTGTGTGCACGTGCACGCACATCTCTAATGTCTCTTAGTGTGTCCAAATTTCTTCTTTTAAGGACATCAACTATAATAGATTAGGGCCTACCCTAAGGATGTCCTTCTAACTTGATCACGTCTCAAAAGGTCTATGTGCAAATACAGTCACATTCTAATGTTCTGGGCCTAAGGGCTTCAACATACAAATTTGGGGGGAACACAATTCAGTCCAGAATAGATATCTCACATGCTTCCAAGTTTTGACATTTATGAATAAAGATGCTATAAATATTCATTTGCAAGTTTCTGTGTGGACATAAGTTTTCAACTCATTTGAATAAATATCCAGGAGCACAATTGCTGGATCATATGGTAGGTGTATATTTAGTTTTGTGAAAAACTCCCAAACTGTCTTCCAAAGTGGCTGTGTCATTCCTACATTTCCACCAAGAATGAATGAGAATTCTTGTTGTTTGGCAAACTTGCCAGAATTTTATGTCGTTATTTTTTAATATTTTTGCTATTCTTATAGATATGTAGGGATATCTTTTAATATTATTTGAAATTATCAGATGATATGTGATGTTTAGCATATTTTTATATGCTTATATGCCATCTGGATGTCTTCTTTGGTGTGATATCTGCCCAGATCCTTCACCCATTTTTTAATTGACTTACATGCTTTTCTATTGTTGAGATATAAGAGTTGTTTGTATATTTTTGATACCAGTCCTTTATGTTTTGCAAATATTTTCTCCCAGTCTTTAGCTTGTCTTTTTTCTCTCAATATAAATTTTTTTTCTGACATTTTAATTAGTGCTCATTTGTAGATGTGTATAGACTGGCATTTGGCACCCAAAGGCCCTTGGATTAATGCAATATAATAAAACAATATTTCTAGTAATTGAAAGAACCTCAAACCATTTAATGCTATAATAAACTGTTTAGAAAATATACAGACTATATACTTCATTGTCAAAAATAATCTTAATTCTAACCTAAACTTTTACCTAAAGATTTTATTCAGTTTCATATGTTCTGTAGTGTATCAAGAGCCAAAGCTAAGTGAAGAGAGACTCAACTGTTCTCGTGGACAATACACAGGGAGATAAGCTAGTTGTTATGTAGTTTTCTGTCTGCTGCAGAGTTTTCATACAAATGCATATGCAGAGGACACAGATATCTATTAACAGCCTGTGCCTATAAATATGTGCTCATCTTTTAAGCAATAGAGTTTATCCCAAACTATCCTGTGAATACTGACATTTACATAAAACATATCTCAACACATTTATCTAATATTTACTTTGTTGGACACATTTTATTTTAAAATAATTCTAGATTCATAGAAACTTGCAAAGAAATTCAGAGAGTTTCCATATGACCTTCACTAAGTTCTCCTTATTAGCTACATCTTACATTAATTACAGCACAATATCAAAATCAGGCCATTGTCTAGTTCGGCATCATTTTATTGTATGTGTAGAATGATGTAACCATAATGACAATAAAAGTAAAGGACTAGTCTACCCCACAAAAATCTTCCTCATGCTGTCACCACTCTCCTCTTTTTCATCATCCTCTATCCTGGCTATCACTAAACTGTTCCTAATTTTCATAATTTTGCTATTTTGAGAATGTGACATAAATAGAAGCATATAACATGAAAATTTTTGAGATTAGTACTATTTTTACTCAAAAGAATGTTCTTTATGTCCACACAAGTTGTTAAATTACCAACAGTTTTTTCCATTCCATTGCCGATTATTATTATATGATATGGATGTATCATAGTTGGTTTAAACATTCACCTATTGAAGGATGCTTTGATTGTTTCTAGCTTTTAGTAAAATAATACACTCTTTAATTTCAATTCTTTTAAATTTGTTGAAATTTATTTTATGGTCTTTGATATAGTGTATATTGGTGAATGTTCTATGGCACTTGGAAAGAATATGTATAGCATTGTAGTTGGGTGGAGTATTTTGTAAGTGTAGAGTAGATCCCATGGTTGATTATAGGATTGAGTTCTGTATCCTTGCTAATTTTCTGTCTAGTTCCATCAATAGGTGAGAGAGATGTTTAAATTTTCAAAAATATGTATAAATTTTTGCATTTTTTTCAGTTCTAACAGTTATCCCTCATATAACTGACAGTTCTATTACTTGGTAGATATGTTTAGGACTACTGTATGTTCTTGTTAAATTGAAGCTTTAATTATTAGTAGAACGTCTGTTTGCCTCTTAATATTCTTTGCTCTGAACACTGTATCATGTAACATTTTTTAAAATTATATTCTTTCTTATTGAAAAAATAATTATATATATTCATGGGGTACATAGTGATGTTTCAATATATATAAGTATAGTGACCAGATCACAGTAATTAGTAATCCATCATCCCATTTATTATTTCTTCATGTGGGGAACATTCGGTAACTTCCTTCTGGCTATTCAAAATTTTATATTATATTATTGTTAACTACAGTTTAATACTACAATTGTACAAGACACTAAAATTTATTCCTCCCTTCTAGTTGTAATTTTGTATCTTCTAACAAACCTTATTCCTTTCTTCCCCCAACCCTTCCCAACCTCTAGTTTCTTCTGTTCTACTTTTTACTTCTATGAGATCAACCTATTTTAGCTTCCACATATAAATGAGAACATGTGGCATTTAACTTATTTCCTAGCTTATTTCACTTAACATGATGTCCTCCAGTTCTATCCATGTTGTCATGAATGAAGAATTTCACTCTTTTTTAAGGCTGAATAATATTCTATCATGTATATATGCTATATTTTCTTTATTCACTCATCTGTTGTTGGACATCTAGGTTGATTCCCTATCTTGGATATTGGGTATAGTGCTGAAATAACCATGGAGGTGCAGGTGTCTTTTTGATATACTGATTTCCTTTCCTTTGAATAAGTGCCCAGTAGTGGGATTGTCAGATCATATAGGAGTTCCACTTGTAATTTTTTGGGGAGACTCCATACTGTTCTCCATAATGGTTGTATTATACTAGTTTACATTTCCACCAACAGTATATAAAAGTTCCCTTTTCTCTATGTCCTCATCAGCATTTATATTTATTGTGTTTTTGATAATAGCCACCTTAACTGTGGTGAGATAATACTTTGCTGTATTTTTGATTTTCATTTTCCTGATAATTAGTGATGGTGAGCATTTTTTCACATATTTGTTGGTTATTTGTATGTCTTCTTTTGAGAAATGTCTGTTAGATAATTGTCACATTTTTAAATCAGACTTTTTTTGCTGTTGAGACTTTTTAGTTCCTTGTATATTCTAGATATAAGCTTCCTGCTGGATAAGTAGTTTGCAAATTTTTTTTCAGTCTTTAGGTTATTTCACTCTGTTGATTGCTTATTTTGTTGTGCTGTTTTTTAGTTTGATATAATGCCATTTGTTTTGTTTTGTTTCTTTTGTTGCCTGTGCTTTTGAGGTCTTATTCATAAAATTCTTTCTCAGACCAATGTTCTGAAGCATTTCCTCTGTTTTTTCTAGTAGTTTTCTCATTTTAGGTCTAATTTAGGTATTTGATGCACTTTTGAGGCAGGAAAACAGGATCTGGAGGCAGGGAACATAAGGCCAATTCACACTTCCGCTATGACAGGAAATTTCCTCTCCATAGGGCATAGGCCAAGTAAATGACTTTGTAACTTTACTTCATCCTCTTCATTTACATAGAGTGTACCCCAAGTAGAGAGTATTTAAACTCCAAAAATTCCGTAATGGGGCTTTTGAGCCCCTAAGCTCGGGCCCACTCCCACTCTGTGGAATGTACTTTTATTTTCAATAAATCTTTTCATTCCTTCCTTGCTTTGTGCATTTTGTCCAATTATTTGTTCAAGATGTGAAGAACCTGGACACCCTCCACCATTAACATATTTTGATGAGCCAGCCAGGAGGAAGAGGTAAGCCCAGAGTTTGAGATTCATTTATCTCCCTTTCCTTTCTGCTCCATACAGGGACTCTCTCTCTCTTTTCTTTTCCAACTTGGGACTCTTGGTGGGCAGCACCTAAACATGGAGACAACTGCAGGTTTCTGGCCATGGCCAATGAAACTTAGGGGTTTCCATGTGGAGAAACCTGACCGCCACCACCTGGCTCACCAAAGGAAACTGGATTTTTTTCATTTTCTTCCTTTCTTTTTCAGTCTTTCAGCAGCTGTTTATAGTTGCTCTGCCCCAAAGAGGCAAGGACTTCTTTTTTTTTTTTTTAATCTTTTCTGCACATGGTCCCTGATCCCTACATGCAGGGGAGCTCAGAGCAAATCACACGTTTCAGGGGACTTAAACCTTGTTTTCGTATGCTAACTTCTTCCCTTATCAGACTCAACTGGCTAAGGATGAAAAACGCCCAGCTGGCATCCAGTTCTCATTACAGTTCATGGCTATTCTTATAAAGCTCATAGTATGCTCTGGAGGGGAAAACCTGTGTGTGGTGCCCACCTAAGGCCAGAGACGTCTGACACTCTAAGATTGGACCCCACAGGAAGACGCTCTGTGGATCCTGCGGACCTCAACCTGCCCAAGGGTGACGCTCTCAGTAGAGGTTCTGAGGTCTAGGAGTCAACCCTCCTTGGAATTTTCTCTCTCAGTTGCAATGATGTCTGGCCCCAACATTGTTTGGAATCTGGAGTTTACTGTTGAATGGGAAAGAGGAATGGCATTGCATGTATCCAGGCTTTTGTGCTGCAGTTTCTAAGAAGGAGGCCTAGTTAACATGTGACACCCTCCTTTGGTACTGTTTGGCCCCAGGGCTCTTTGGAGTCTGGGGAAGTCTGGCCTTTAAATATCAAACTTCCATGGAGACTGCTTTACTCAAAATTTTGGTTCACAACTTTCATTGGATTATCTACTGGGGCAAAGTAAAACCAGCAAGCTTGTATTTCTATCTTATGGCTATGGTTGCAAACTATTGGATCTTCGTTTATGTGTGTATGCATGTTTAGATGTGTTTATTTGAATGTACACTTGTTATATGTTGTACCAAAATTGGCTTATAAGTAGAAAAGCGCTCATAAATTAAGTAAAGAAGTCTAAGCAATTTTCAAGTTCATGTGACTTAAAGTATAAATTTACTAAATAAGCTAACTTTAAAACTATTAGTGGAATAAAAATAGAAATGCCTTCAGAATTGTCAGCATATATTTTGTCTGAATTTCATGTTTGTCTTTGCTAAATATTTTAAAATGTCAGTGTAAATTCAAGCTGGGACCTGCTAGGGGTGAGTCCGCTTCCCATTGTATTCAAAGTCTCACTGAGATAAATGCATATCCTGATTGCTTCCACTGGAAAGGCTAATAGGAATCTCAAAAGAATGCCTCTCACACCTACCTGTGACCTGGAAGCCCCAAACCTCCTCCTCACTTCGAGTTGTCCTGCCTTTCTGGACCAAACCAATGTTCATTTTACATATGTTAATTGATGTCTCATGTCTCCCTTGTTAACAGTAAAAAATTAAGTACAGTGAATAGGGTAATTGTTTTAGGTAAACTTATTGTGTAAATTAAAATCTTAGCATTATTTTTTATGCTTATTTAATATCTGGATCATTTCCAATTAAAGGGTTGTAATATGGGGAAGTATATTTCTAAAATTGTGAAGATGTTCTTTTCTATAAATGCCCATATCTAATAGTTCAGGATTTCTCGCTCTTTAGGGTTTCACTAAAGTTTTAGGTTACTAAGGATAAAATTCCAGTTAATGCATAATTCTGTATACAAATGTGCCAGAAAGAGTTATGTTATTAGTGAAAACAGGAGTAACTTTGTCTAATTCAGAAGTTAGCTACAAGTTAGTTCAAATTACATATTTGAAAGGTTATTTATGAGACAATGTAGTAAGGAATCATCAAATGGGGAGGAAGATGTGGAAAGGTTTACATAGTAAATATTCTTTAAAATCTGATAGACAATTGGAGACATTTGGCTAATCAACATTTTCATAAAGTTTGAGTCTTGATTAAAGTAAAATAAGAAGTATTGTAAAGAAATGCATCAGCAGTTTGGCAATTCTTTTATATAGATAGATAGATTAGATAGATAGATAGATAGATAGATAGATACATAGATAGACAGATAGAGAGTTAAGCATAAAGCTGAAATTTAGCTTAAAGCCAAATTTCACATACATGCTTGCATTGCTTCACACTATGTTTGCTGTTTTGCATGGATAGTGCTAGAGTACTTATTGGTCAAGAACCTAAAGTGAATTTCTTGATTGCACAGAATAATAATATTGGTGAACTTAAAAATATTAAATTGTGTATCAGGGATAAAATATTCATTATGTGGGGTTTTTTTGGGGGGCGGGGGGTGGGGGGTGGCCCTAGGTAACACTGTAACCTCCAGGGTAAATTAAGTTGGAAAATTTAGGGTTGGTTTCCTGTTTATTTTTGCTTCTAGCTTTCATTTGTTTGTTGTTTCTTCTCCTTTGGCTTTGCTTGTATATCCATATATACAAAATCATGATACTTTTTAGTTTCTAATGGAAGGCTTTTATTTGGTTCTGTGAATAGTTATTTTGTTTTGTATGCATTTCTAGCAAGTCACCATTTGTTCCATTTATCTGGAATTCCTAAGCTACATTTGTCGGGCCACAGGAATGGGAGCACACCAGCTTTTTATCCTCATAAACTAACTTTTTGCATTTTAGGCTTCCTAACACTTTAAGTGTGTTGAATATACTTTCATAAATAGAATTTGAGTCAGATTTCTTCTGCCTAATTTCTCCAAACTTGTAAACTATTTGTGAATATTCTTAATTAATGGCCATGTGTTTGTTTGCATCCAGTCAAGCAGGGTCTCTAAAGCCACTCAGGGAGAGGGAATCCAGAAACCTAGCATGCCAGCAACATGGTTAGAATTTCTTACCAATCAGTCTCTGTCCTCTTTCTCTCTGTTCAAATTGGTAAAATATAAAGTAAAAGTCACTGTAGATATCCTGTAAAGTTTTTAATTAATTGATTTAATAATAGTAAGAGCTTAAATCAAATATTTTGTGAGAAAAGTGAAAAATGTAATGCCTTTTATTTAGTTCATGTGACTTCAATAATCTTTGAGAAATAAAGACAGTTTTAAAGATTACTGGTAAAATACAAATGTCTTAAAAATGTAAACATGTGGTCTAAATTATGTTCAAATATTAGGTTTGCTAAATGCTCTAAGGTCATAAAGTGCTTCCTTGGCTTTTGAAAATTGTTTAACTTGCCTGCTTTCCAGCTAGTTAAGGCCTTGGGATATGTGGAGTTGGCCACGCCCTAGCTATGCTGAAAATAGTCAAACCTTGTCAGAACAGACTTACCAGGTTTTAAACTATAGTTAAAATTCTAACAGTCGCCATTGTAACATGCAGTTAAAACTACTAGAAACAGTTTTACATGCAAGATGTGCAAAACAGTAGAATATGTTTTGTTTGTTTGTTTTTGTTAAAGATTATAAAAGGCTTTTGTTTCTAAGCATCATTTGGCAAAATAAATAATTTATGATAATCTGGAATTCTGAAATCAAACTTCAGTTTCAAAATTGTCTTTCCTAATGCCTCGCTTTCTGGATGGATCAGAGGGCCCCTGAAAACATCCAGAAAAGAGATAAACAGGATTATTTCACATGTATAGGTGCATGGGATTGCCAAAATGATGTTCAATTTTCTTTGGGTTATATTTTTGTGAGTAATATGAATATATGTTTTTAAATTGTATAGGATTCATAAAATAGTATATGCTATCAATTATAACTATGGTTATTATGTTATATAAACCACAGAAATTAACCAAATTTCCTTTTATGAAGCTACTAACTCAAGTAAAACAAATATTAATTAAATACCAAGAA
The DNA here is from genome assembly GCF_028878055.3 of Symphalangus syndactylus. Taxonomy (NCBI): domain Eukaryota; kingdom Metazoa; phylum Chordata; class Mammalia; order Primates; family Hylobatidae; genus Symphalangus; species Symphalangus syndactylus. Next base: position 43,007,493 of record NC_072423.2, read on the forward strand.
AATATTTTGTCAGATTTTCATGTTAAACCAGCTGACACTGAACTTGTTTAAAATAGTTTATAACCAATGCTTGGTCCCATATTCCTGGGAAGACAATGAAAGCTTCACATACATTTGGTCACCTGGTGGACCATTTAAACATTTTATAAAGGGATTTCATTCCATTGTTATTTTCAATTATATTTTCTGGTTGGAAAAAGCTTTTATAAAGCTTTCCCATGCAAGAAGTTAAAACAGCAGATTATTATACTGCAGTGTATTTTCACTAGGTAAGTAAAGCTTTTTATGGTTTCGATCTGAGAACATCAGAGAAAGACCACCTTGCCATCCACACTACAACAAAACTTCAAGACCTTGGGCTTTGAGTTCATGTCCTCGCAACTGAGAAGGGTCCCTCCACACTTTTGCAATTGTGCAACCATTAGAACACTTGAGGTAAAGCTAACCATGGAAATTTCTCCCAAGAAGATGGCATCCTTGATGTGAACAGCTTTCCCATGTTCACAGATTAAGACTTCTACTATCATGAAACTCTTATCTTTCATTTTTTTTTCTTGCTTATGCCTCTACAAACAATAGAAGTGGAATAGAATAGAAGGGTCTGTTATGTGCACTTATGGGGTACACTTTTATTTGTGAAGGAGTTTGCAGCCAGCTTTATACATGGATAACCTTATATTTTGATAGATAAAAGATGAAGGCCCAATGTAGGTAAGAAACTTCAATGGTACATATGTTGCCTCATAATCAGTCAAAAAATGAAACATTGTTTCATTGGTCTTAACCCACATCATGGGTTAAAAAGAACATTGCCAGGAGGCCTTCGCTCTTCTAGAAGGGCGTCATTTGTTAGGTCCCTTTTCCATGGTTTAAAGTAAAAGAAGCAATGATTAGAAATGTATCCCTCATAATAGGCTCTACAGCAAATTCTACCTTAAAGCCTATATTACATAACAGACTTTAAATTTTCTTGTGAAAGTTATGCTAAATAATAGAATTGGCTAAACAGAAAAGTACTTGTGCAGTTGCTGACCCTTGTGGCCTATGGAGAAATAGATTAAATGCAGATTTTAAAAATTCAGTTTTAGGGGATTAATGAAAAGACCACTTAGTCAAGTGAGTAGACTCTTCATCTAGCTCATTCTTAAACCTATTTAATTTTAGGTGGCTTGGTTTATGGGGACCCTGGGTAAGGAGCATACTCTGAACTCTTGGTATTATCCTCCGAAGGTCATAATAATAGTCTCCCTGGCATGCTGTATTCTCTCAAAGATTTTACATGCCTTCTTGTAGCCATCTCTAGAATGTCATATGGTCTCTCTTCAACTGGAATGACAAGAATTGAAAGAAATGTGCAACAAGGAGGACACCGTGACCCTATAAATGATGTGCTAAGACCAGAAATCCCAAATGATGGTAACTAAGAGTGTCGCTAAGGCCTTAAGTTTTGGTTACACTCTCACCTAAGTGAGAACCTGACCAAAAGGGGGGAATTTTTTAAACAAGATTCTGGGAGGCCATTGTTTTGGACTAAGCTCATGCACTATGTCCCAACAAACAAAACCAAACCAAAATGCAGTCATTTGTGCTAAGGCTTTAAGGAAACACAGATATTTGTAGAACAGACCAGATTTTGTTTTTTTCTTCTGCAAATCACTATAACACACATTCCTAACAGTATAGGTATCCACCCACTAAAGTTCCCATTAAATCTTTTAACCAAATTCATTTCCTCTGGCCTAGAGACCATGAAGCTTCAGATGATCATGGGCTCCAGCCAGTTCCAGGTGAAGACACCACCCCTGGCCATCAAGAAGCTACCCTGCCTCCACTAGATAGAACAGGGCAAGTTCCATGATCCCCAGTGGGTAGGGACTATACCCCAAGCCAGCATGATGCAGTTATAGAAAAAAGACCATTGATCCCTCTGCCTCCCTAAAGATTTATGGGGATCACATCTCTCAGGCAAAAGATGAGGCAGGAAAATAGGGTCTGGAGGCAGGGAACATAAGGCCAATTCACACTTCAGCTATGACAGGAAATATCCTCTCCATAGGGCGTAGGCCAAGTAAATAACTTTGTAACTTCATCTTCTTCATTTACATAGGGTGTATCCCAAGTAGAGGGTATTTAAACTCCCAAAAATTCGGTAACAGGGCCTTTGAGCCCCTATTTAGGCCCACTCTCACACTGTGGAGTGTACTTTCATTTTCAATAAATCCCTTCTTTCCATCCTTCCTTTGTGCGTTTTGTCCAATTTTTTTGTTCAGGACACCAAGAACCTGGACACCTTCCACTGTTAACACTTTGAGTTGATTTTTGTATAGGGTGAGAGGCAGGAGTCTAATTTTATTCTTCTGCATTTGAATATCTAGTTTTCCCAGAAGCATATTTTGAAGAGACTATCTTTTCCCCACTGAGTGTTCTTGAGACCTTTCTAAAAAAGCAGTGGGTTGCAGTTATGTGGATTAATTTCTGGGGCCTCTATTCTGTTCCATTGTTTTATGCATCTGTTTTCATGTCAGTACCATGCTACTTGGTTACTACAGGTTCATAGTGTATTTTGAGGTCTGATAGTGTTGATACCTCTAGCTTTGTTATTTTTGCTCAGGATTGCTTTAGATATTTGAGGTCTTTTGTGGTTCCACATAAATTTTAGATTTTTTTGTTTTCTGTGAAAAATACCATTGGTATTTTGAAAAGAATCTTGCTGATTCTGTAGACTGCTTTGGTAGTATTGTCATTTTAACAATATTAATTATTCTAATTTATGAGCATGAGATATCTTTCCACTTCTTTTATTCTTCTTCCCTTTTAAAAATCAATATATGTCGTTGTCTTTATAAAGGTCTTTTACCTCCTCGATTAAATGTATTCCTAGGTATTTTATTATATTTCATAGCTATTATAAATGGGATTTCCTTCTGGATTTTACTTTTAGGTAGCTCATTGTTTATGCATGAAAACACCACTAATTTTTGTTTATTAATTTTTATCTTGTAAATTTACTGAATTTGTTTATCACTTCTAAGAGTTTTTTGGTAGAGTCTTTAACTTTTTCTCCATATAAGATTATGTTATCAGCAAACAGGAAAAATTTGACTTCCATCTTCCACTTTGGATGCATTTTATTTATTTCTCTTGACCAGTTGCTGTGGCTAGGACTTCTAATACTATGTTGAATAAAAGTGATGAAAGTAGGCATCCTTGTGTTATTTCAGTTCTTAAAGGAAAAGCTTTCAGCTTTCCCCTATTCAGTAAGGTGTTAGCTATGAATGATCAGATATTAATATAGCTGCCTCTGCTTTCTATTAATGAATATTTGCATGGCATATATATATATTTTTTTTTCTCCTTTCACTGTCAATCTATGATAATATTTAAAGGGAGTTTCTTGTTGATGGCTTATAGTTAGGTCATTTAAAAAAATCTCTGCCATTTCTGTCTGTTAATTGGTATATTTAGATAATTTACATTTCATTTTAAGTATTGATATGTCAGGGCTTATCTGTCATTTTACTTTTTGCTTTCTGATTTTTCCATGTTTTGTTTTTTAAATCTTTTTGTTAACTCTTTATTTTTCTGCCTTTCTTTGGGTTACTTAAATTTCTTAAAATTCTACTTTTAGCTATCTATGTTTTTAAATGTCTCTTTTTGTATAGATTTTAAAGTTGTTGCTATAGATTTTACTTGGGACATACATAACTTATTACAGTCTACTAATGTTGACATTTTACCAGTTTGAGTGACATGTAGAAATATTACTTCTCTATTTACATTTCTCCATGCATAATTGTCAAAATATTCTATCTGGCTATTTGAAACAATGTTATTCTTTTGCCTTCAACCATTAAATATAGTTTAGTAATCTCAAGAGGAAATAAGTCTACTTTATTTACCTATGTTTTGCTCTTTCCATTGTTCTTTTTTAATATTCCGAGATCTTTTGTTATCCATTTTTCCTTCTTTCTTGACATTTATTTTCTTTATTTCTTTTTTTATTGTCTTTTTCTCTCTCTCTCTCCTTTTTTGGTTCAAGCAATTTTCATAAGTGCTTCCTTGATGCATTTTTTAGAGTAGATCTAAATGCTACACATTTCCTTATTTTTTTGATCTAAGAATACATTTGTTTTCCCCTTTATTCCCTTATTCTAGATAATTTTGCCAGATATAGTAATTACAGTTGACATTTCCTTTCTTTTTTTCAGCACATGGAAATTGTGCTACTTCCTTCTGTCATAAATGATTTTTGATGCAAAATCACCTGTGATTTGAAATGGTTTTCTTTTATAGGCAAGGTGTTGCTTATCTCCTGTGGCTTTTAAGATGTTTTATTTGTTTTCAGTTTCCAGAAGATTGATCATAATTTATTGTGGAGTACATTCTTTTTGAGTTTATTCTGCTTGGGGTTCATTCAGCTTCTTGAATTTGTAGGCATGTATCTTTTAACAAATTTGGGAAAATTTCAGCCATTATTTCTTCAGACAGTTTTTTCAACCCCACTGTTTTGACTATTTAGCTCCTCTTCTGGGTCTTTAATAACATGACCATTAATTTATTTGTTGTAATCTCAAAAGTCCATGAGGTTCTACTCTCTTTTTTCTTCTTTTGGTCTATCTTTCACTAAGATTTCTATTGTTTTATCTTCAAATTCACTGATTACTTTTTCTGTCCCCTCCAGTCTACTATGGAGCCAATTCATTGAGGTTTTTGTTTTCTTTTTTTCTGATATTATATTTCCTAGCTCTAAAATTACCTTTTGGTTCTACTTTATGTCTTCTATTATTTTGCCAATATGTATTTTATTCATTTGTTTCAACTATTTTCATAATTGTTCATTAAAGACATATATTGGCTGCTTTAAAATTCTTGTCAGATAATTCTAGCAACTAGGATGTTTGAGGCAAAAAGAAAACTCAGGAAACACCATCATGTCATTTTTTTAGCCTCAAGGTTCTAGCCAGTCAATCTTTTTATTGCTACCTTTAAGAGTCTTCTAAGTTATTTATATTATATATTTATATTAACATATAAATATATCTACATATAATATTTATATTATATATATATTTCCAAGACTGTTAGTTGTATTTAGTATAATGAATTGAAAGAAGTGTATTTACATCTGGAATGTTGAGGAAAAAGAAATAAAGTAGAAGAGAAGTAAAGGAAGTATTCTTCTTTCTCTTTTAAGTAAAAAAATGTGGAAAACCTGAGACTTTCTTTCTTTCCTAGCTGGGATAAAAAAATAGTGACTATTTTATTAATTTTTTAAAATGGGAATCTACCATCTCAATATATACAGGGCAAAAAGGAATGTGTGATTTATCAGCTATGTTTACATGTAATCAAAGGTCCATCAAGTTAGGGTTCGGAGTGCTAGTATGCTGAACAATACAAGAGACTTGAGTAATTCAACGGGTTCAGGGTAAGATGGCTGCTTCTAGAATAAAATAGCTGGGATTTTACAAATCAATCAGATTTCACAGATTTCTAATTAAGTAGTATAAAATACTAATTATTTTCCTGCAACTTAAAAGTCTGAAAATATTTGAAAGACAGACTTGAAGTTTGATCCTGCAAATTTCCTTGTTACACCATTTATGTACACAGATTTGGGAACAGATGAGAAAAATAGCCAAGTTCTGAAAACTGTAATAGAGACATAAAGTAGAATTTAGAAGACTTCATATTCCATGAGCCATCATCCTTTAGTGGGTTCCTCCTCCCTTTGTCTATGAAGTTATTTCTCACTAACTGGTAAAGGTGCAGAAATTATTATTCTGAGCCTTTACACCTTAACAAAATAGGCCAGTTGTCTCCATGCCTTGCCCTCAGTCCTCATCCAAATGTAAAACTAGAATCAGATTCCAGCGTTTCCAGCTAATAGGGGATGACCCATACAAAGACAAACCTAGGAAGAGAAGCTTTACAAAGCCAGAAGAGCAGGACTTTGCTATTTTAAGTCTGGGAAATAATGTAGGAAACGATTTTGAGACACTGAGTATAAGAAGCAGTTTAATGTCTTCACACTGCTGAATATACCAGAGATTCTGAAGTCCTTGGGCTGACAAATGAATAAAGTGATTTTTATGATTCCTTGATTAGCAAACAGAAATATAGATTCAACACAAAATCATAGAGTACATTTATAATTTATAATTCATCATACTATCTCATACAATGTATATCATTATAGAGATACTCTTGTCAATATATTCTTATATGAAAATAAATTCTCAACATGTTTGAAAAGCAGCTCAATGTTTGTTATCAGACCTATGTGGATTCCCTGTTAACGTTGTATGTAAACTCTAACATGTCTAAAGGGATCTCTCAATGACAGAGACTAAGTGGGAGCATATAAGAAGCAAAGTCATTACGATTAGTATCATTGAAGGAGTGTGAGAGTAATGATCGGAATTATCTATTCTGTACATATTTTTGAAGGCTATTATTTGATTGTGTGGGGTTACTAGGAACACAATAGGAGGGCAGCCCACTAGGTCCTTTTTAAAATTTTTATGCCGCAAAATAGAGAGTCACAGCATCCAACTTGTTTCTTAAACCTGACCCTGTACACAAACCTAAAGTTCCTTAAGAGAAGAGGAGTCCATATACTCTTATAAAAAGACAATCTAAGACCAGCAGAGATTACACTCTAAGACTTCTTCCTCCATTTCCCACAATCCCTAGACTAATAGAGTACAGAAATTTTAAATCACCAAAAATGTCAAGATTTTTAGAACCCTGGCTCTAAGAACACTTGTTCCTTTCCAAGATAATTAATAGAATAATTAAACTGATTCTCTAACTTCATGGAGTAAGAACTTATAGAAATCGCTAAATGTGAACCATAGGAGATTTATTGCTCCCAAAATAGTAAATCCCAAAGTATATCATAAGCCTATGGGAGTTTCAGCAGTGAGTGCAACTAAGACTTGTAAGATGTAGGGTAGATAATTACTGTACATCCTCATTACATCTCCATGTGTACAAACACACAAAAAAATACCTGTGACATTGAAGAATAACAATGAATTACATGATAAACACCAGTTGCACAAATGAATTTCTCACTAGAGCAAATTTGCATTGCCCCTGGCACCTAGTGACAAATGTTTTGTCATTAGTCTGATAAACAGAAAACAGAGGGAACAGTTAACTTGCACAACGCAAGTATAAAATTTCACTCTTACCAACATGCTCCAGTGTTCCTCATACTACTACACAAAGACATGAAAAACAACGGGCCATTCTGTCAACTGGGGTGATTGATTTTGACTGTTAGGAAAATATAGGTTCTTCAACCCAATTTTGCCAGGGAGAAGTTACAAATAGAACTCAGGGGATCTATTGGCATACCCTCTAATAGTACATGGGCTAATAAGTTAATTAAAGAATAATAGGCAAAGCAATCCATACTCTTATTAATCAGGATAGTGGAATAGTGGACATCTTAGGAAGGAGTCATGACTTGAAGAAAATTCAAGGAAGACTTCTAAAGAGCTGGTAAGTGTTTATTTTAGGTTCAGGGGATACATGTGCAGGTTTGTTACGTGGCAAATTTGCACGTCATAGGTGTTGTTTGGTTGTATTATTTCATTTTCATGCTACTGATAAAGATATACCCAAGACTGGGCAATTTACAAAAGAAAGAGATTTAATGGACTTAGACTTCCACGTGGCTGGGGAAGCCTCACAATCATGGAAGAAGGCAAGGAGCAACAAGTCTCGTCTTACATAGATGACAGCAGGCTAATAGAGCTTGTACAGGGAAATTCCCCTTATAAAACTATCATATCTTGTGAGACTTATTCACTATCATGAGAATAGCACGGGAAAGACCTGCCCCATGATTTAATTTCCTCCAGCTGGGTCCCTCTAACTACACGTGGGAATTCAAGATAAGATTTGGGTGGAGACACAGCCAAACCATATCATTAGTACATGGATTATTTCATCACCTAGGTAATTAGCCTAGTACCCAATAGGTAGTTTTTTTGATCCTATTTGTTCTCTGCTTCTGATAAACTGAGTTGTAAGCTAATGGCAAAGAGTCATTGGATGAGAATGGAGGATGAGATTCTTAAATACCAGGAACTCTGTTCAGATTAGTTTTAGAAACAAAGCAGTGTCCATTGTAATTTTCCTATTTTGTGTTCTCATGGTCATATATTCATAAAGATTTTGTTCTGCATTACTACTATTCTTACTATATTTTTGTAAAGTGTGGTGTTGTTGGTTAAATTGATCTTTTAGCTAATATTTTGCAGAAAAGCAAGATGGTTATGATAGATGAGTATGCCTTACCCTAAAATACTGGACGTACAAGTTGAGTAGAACAACAGATATGAATTTGAGTTATTTCCTTTGAGAATATGCTGAGTGTGTTTTTTTGGTTATAAGAGGGATGGTAACCATATCCAAGGAGGGATTAGTTTTATATAAGTAGGAAAGACAAGTATCTGTAGATGATAAGCAGGTAAAGGAATTTATTAAGTTATTTGTGGCTGGGCATGGTGGCTTACATCTGTAATCCCAACACTTGGGGAGGCCAAGGCACGTGGACCACCTGAGGTCAGGAGTTTGAGACCAGCCTGGCCAACATGGCAAAACCCCATCTCTACTAAAAATACAAAAAATTAGCCAGGCGTGGTTGTGGGCACCTACAATCCCAGCTACTCTGGAGGCTGAGGCAGGAGAATCGCCTGAATTTGGGAAGCAGAGGTTGCAGTGAGCCAAGATCGCACCATTGCACTCCAGCCTGGGCAACAAGAGCAAAACTCCATCTCAAAAAAAAAAAAAAATAGTTATTTGCCATTTTTACAGACTAACTTAATGGTCCTTCCTATTTAAGAATAATCCTCAATAACGTTTGGTATTGGTGGGAAAAAGACTAATGGTCCTTCCTATTTAAGAATAATCCTCAATAATGTTTGGTATTCATGGGAAAAAGAGTCCAACCACTTTTTAGTAAAGCTATAGAAAAGTGGTCATCTCTCTTTAATGATTAGCAAAAATAGGAGAAAACATGATTAGGTCATGGGCAACTTAATGTTTTTATACAAGACTCCATATCTGGGATTTGTAACACAAAGCCTAAGGACAGGTTAGAATTCAAACTGGATAAATGCCAAGATAGAGGAGTGTTCGGTGCATTGGCAGCAGTGGTAATATTATGGCATGATAGTTCCCGGTGGTTTTTCTGCTTTTGGCTTTTTGTCCTTCCAAAATTTGTCTTGGATCTTGTTTTCAAAGTTTGCTATTGCAAGTGCTAGTTGTGTCTCTAGTTATGTCTATGAGTATCTTACATCTTTCAAATGTATTTTTTATTGCCTAAAATAACTAGAATCAGTTTCTGAGGCTTACAACAAAGACCTTGACCATACCCACATATTATCTTAATTGATTATTATAATGAACTCAGGAGGCTTATATTGTTATTCACAATTTACAAAACAAAAACAGACTCTTTAGAGGAGTTTAAATAACTTACCCAAGGTTATAATCTTTTTAAGTATCAGACAAGGAATTTTAATATTGTCTTTCTCATTCCAATTTCCCATTTTAACCATTATGTGACACCATTCATAGGAGAAAAAAAGCCTGCCTAGTTCTTTGTCCAGGACATTCAGGAACCAGGGAGGATGTCAAGTGACTATTCTTCTTAAAATTCTGAAATATAACATATATTACAATGCCATATCATCATCAATGCTTTCTGCATTGAGCCATGAACTCAAATACCGAATGAGCATTTTCAAACAATTTGCTTCTGCCTCCTAATGCCGCCTTTCCTTCCTCATTCTGAATTAATTTTACAAATACTAGATATGGGCATAAAGTATTTTAAGACTCTCAGAAATAAACTGCACACATTATCAAATCAAGCCAGAATTGCCAGTTTTTAGGTTATTGCTTCCATCTTAATGTCCTTTGAAATAACTATTCTGACTTTAATGCATGTGCTAAGATACTTCTTTATCGTTTAATAATACCATTTAACTATTATATGCCAAATTCTATGCTAAGTCCTAAAAGTATAAAAGCAAATATCACATTGTGCCTCTCTTTAAGAGCATAAAGAATTTTAAGAAGGAGAGATCTATAAACATATAATTCTTTGTAATATTCTAAAGTCTAGAATCTACAAAGTGTGCAATTAAAATAAAGAGAAATAATATTTATAACAGCAATGGGAAAGAATGGGATTCAGGGAAGATTTTCTAGAAGAGTTGCCATTGGAGGTAGATATTAAAGGATGAAGAAGTAATTTTCCAGGCAGAGAAGATAAGACTGTACGGAGTGTGTACTCTAAGATAGTACAGGTTCCAAAAAATACAGAAGCGTGAATTACACTGGGCTTCTATAACTGGTCTGGCATTATAATGTAGAGTATGAGACAAGAATGGTAAGCAACGATTCTGGAGAGTCAGAAAGGGCCAACTGAAGGAAGATTTGTAAACCATGCTATAAACTGTACTGAAACCAGGAAAGGGTTATCACGCAGAAATTCAAGGAAAACAATACATTATAAAATTAGTAGAATTTGCTAATGGGTTAACTACTGTGGTGAGGCAGGGGAAGAGGTCTAAGTTGAATTTTGGTTTCCTTTCTTAATCAATTAGGGAATAAAGAAAGAGATGAGTTAGTGCGGTTGAGGCCAGGTAATACTGTCTTTAGTTTTTAACATGCTAGAGATGTTAATAAAGCATTTATGTCTATAAACATCTGAAGCTCAAGAGAGGAAATATCTGAAGATGTCTAAAGCTAGGCTAGAGATTGCTAGAAACACAGATGTTGGTGTACATCCAGGTCAAGTGAGTCAGGGAGAAGAAGCTCATATAAAAACTTCACAAAGAAAGGAGGCTACTCATTCCCAGGAAAATATTCCTTTTTCTTTGAGTTACATACCTTATTCTCATCTTCCCCCAAGTTTTATTTTTCTTGTATTTCTCTCTGAAGATTTCACTAAAGTATTAAAATAAGCTAAAAATAACTATACTCCATGGACCATGCTTGGACAAAGTGAAACTTGGAGAGTATAATTAGAATTTTTCAGCCCTAATGAGCTATATCAGTTAATCTGGAACTAATAGACACAAGAAGTGAGAAATATTTGAACCAATGGCATGCTAGAGCCAGCTGGCATCACCTTTTTTTTTTTTAACAACTCTTATTTTGGAGACATTATATTAGTAGCTTGAAATTAACCATGATGGGAGTATTTATACTACAAAAATTGGCTACTTTGGTTTGAATGTTTTGCCCCTTCCAAAACTCATGAGTTGAAAGCTTAATTACCAATGCAACAGTATTGGGAAGCAGCAATGAATAGAAGGTGTTTCTGTCATGAAGACTCTGGCCTCATTAATGGAATGATACTACAATGAAAGCGCTTTTAGCCTTCAGGAGTGGTTTCCTTCCCTTCAACTTTTTTGGCATGTGAGGAATAGTGTCTCGACCCTCTGGTGAATGCAGCCATCAATATGCCATCTTGGAAGTAGAGACTGGGCCCTCGCCAGACACTGAACCTACTGGCATTTTGATCTTAGACTTCCCAACCTCTAAAATTTGTAAGAAATTAATTTAGTTTTTTTTATAGATTACACAGTCTCAAGTACTTTTTTATAGCAAAACAAAACAGACTAAGACATTGGCAAACCCTATAAATCCATATTGATCATTTTTTCCTAAGGAGTTGATTGATAAATATTTGCCAGCACACTGCTGGCTCATCCATATAAATAGATACTCCTTTCTTAATGGATATGTTCAAAAGCAGTCATGGAAACAGCAAGAGAAACACCCGAAACAACTCTAGAAGGTCCACAGGCACCATATTAGAAAATATAAAGAAGAACTATAGCAAGAACGAGAAGTGGGTTTCAGGTTGGGCAAGGTTACTGATTCACCGTCTAAACAGATAAATCTCCTAACATCTTTATATCTGAGTGCTATTACCTGTCAAGAGGAAATAATGACTTAACACAGAAGAATACATATTAAAAGTTAAGTGATTATTTTAAGAAGTTTGACATGCTATGCACGTGAGCTATTATTAGTAACTCAAGGATTTCAACATCAAAAAAGGGTATTCAGACTTCGAAGGCATCACTAAATTTTGCCTTTAGTACCATCTTACTTCACTTGAATTCTCTAAACTCCAGTGGCCTGTAAGTTATATGGCTTTCTGTGCATTGGAATCGTAGTATAACCAATCCTTTTGTTTCTCCACATATATTAGGTATCTCTACATTGGGATTTGCTATCTGTCTTGCTATTAACAATAGGGAAGAGAATCATTGTTGATATTTCTGCTTGGGAAAGCTAGAAATCTAGTTGTGATTGTTTTCAAACCACCTGAGAGCATGGCACTGATAATTTTAGAATTAAATTATGTTTTACTATGTAAATTAGAAAGTGCTTTTGTGATGAGTTTTTCTAATTCAGTTCCTGGAGAGGAGTTGATGCTGCACAGTGAATTGAGGGCCAAATCAGCAATGCAACCTGGGTCTCCTGGATTTCAGCGCATGGTCTTTCCAAGATAACATGCTACTCTCTCGGTATGTAAAAAGAAATTTTTTAAAGCAAAATTGCAATTGTCTATAGTCAGAATTGTCAGGTCCTCTCTCATTCCTCATCCGCGGCAATGTGCCCTTTGAGGTTCAGTTTGAGTCTCACTTTCTTCATGCAGTTACTGCAATGACTTAGCACCCAATGATCCCTTCCATTCCTACAGAAACATAGCACAATTTTAGGATGTGATTATATTCTAGCTTGTAGCATACATGTGAATGAATTTCCCCAAGAAGTATGCAGATTCCTTGATAACAAAGTAAATATCGTTTTATCATTTTATCTTTCTGTATCTCTCACACTGTTTGGCATAAAGTAAACCTAGAATTTTTTTTTTTTTTTTTTTTTTTATTGTAGAGACACAGTCTTGCTCTGTCACCCAGGCTGGAGTACAGTGGCACAATCTCGGCTCACTGCAACCTCCACCTCCCAGGTTCAAGTGATTCTCATGCCTCAGCCTCCCAAGTAGCTGGGATTACAGGCACATGCCACCATGCCCAGCTAATTTCTTTTGTATTTTACTAGAGAGGGGGTTTCACTGTGTTGCCCAGGCCAGTCTCGAACTCCTGATCTCAGGCAATCTGCCCACCTCGACCTACCAAAGTGCTAGGCTTACAGGCATGAGCCACCACATCCAGCCTTAAAATAATTTCTATGTGAATACCAGCTAATAGATAACAGCAAATGTGTGCCAAAAAATCCATACTTAGAGCTAACACTTGTTCCATGCATATTTGGATAAATAGACTATGGAATTCAAAAACATATGTGGCCCACTCAATACATACATGATGAGATGATGTATTTATAGAAGAGATTGTTTTAGAGTTAATTTATGTGTACTATATTTGAAGCCAGTAGTTTCTTAGAAGGTTTTCCCTTGTCCACCTAATGGATATCTAATTGGTATGCTTTAAATTTAGAAAGCATGAATTAGTTGCTGAGAACATTTCTTTGAAGAAAAGGTACTAAAAAATATCTCCCTGAAATAAGATTTTTAGATGAATTATAAAGATGCTCAGCCAGCTGCTTGCCTCCTTGTCTTGACAGAGGAATACTGTGCATTATTTTGTTATTAATTCATGTTTAGTGAAATATTCTAAAAAATAATAAAAATGTGGAAAAACAAAAGCTTTGAAACATAGCAATTCCTATGGCATTTTTTTCCCCTGCTCTGACTCAACTGCATTACCCAGTCTGAAAAATATACCACATGACTCCATATTGGTTTTGAGAACAGAGCTGCTGCTCTCCTGTGCTTGGGATCTGAGTCACTGTCTTACACTCCAGTAAAGCTGGCAGTTGTTGCAACAATGTTTCTGTGTTCTTAGCCAGCATTGTAATCTAGTAATATCTGGATTTATGTATTAAAAATACAGTGTAATGGTCTTTTAGCATACCTCCATTAATTTTTCAATTCTCCATTATTTATCCATTTATTCATCATTCATCAAATAATTCAGTGTCCCTTGGGGGCATTTAATGTACCAAGGATACTGTTGTAAATGTGACATTCCTCACATGGAACAAATCTAGGCAGACAGACACTAAAGACTTCAGAGAGACATTAAAGACCCCAGTAAAGATGCTGGGTAGAGAAACATCTGAGTAGAAGTTAGCTGAGAGCAGAAGGATAAGGAGGAATTAGCCAAAACCTGAAATCCTAAAGGTTTCTCTCCCTTTTTGAATTAACTGAAAACAGATGATATTTCAGGATATTTAATCAAGAGTAAAAGCTGCCATGCAGCACAACTCAACACACTTTCTACCATGCCTACTATAGCAAATCATCTCAATTGTTTAATCTAGTCACCTCACATGCCTCAGTAAAATCTTGTAGGTGTGTGTGGATAATCTGTCTGCTACATCCTCATGTATCTCAAGGCCTTCGAATATACTCATTCTCCAAAGCTGAAAAGACATCTCTCTGCTTAAAATCATCCAGAGGCTTCTGATGTGATTTGGAGAAGGAACTAAAATCCTGAGTCCAGCTATCTTTTCCCCTCTATCTCACTCTGTCCTGTCATGCATGGCTTCTTTCTGTTTCTTGGAAACAGAAACTTGTGTGCTCTTCCTACACAGCCTGGAATACACATCAGGCTGATATCTACATGATTTATGGTGTCACATATTTCAGGTATCTCCTCAAATGTCATCTCAGCATGACAGTTTTCTCACTATCATACTTAAAATAGTCTTTCTGTCTTGTCAATCACTTTTTTTCTTCTATGCTTTATTTTTCTCCATAACACTATTACCATCAGACATGCCATTTACTTTACTCATTTATATCGTTATTTTGTCTTCTTCCTTCCCCCTGGCATATGCTACATTTGGGCAGGCAATATTGTCTGTTGTTTCATCACTGAATTTCCAGTTCCTAAAATAGTGTTTGTCAACATAGAGATTTTGAATGAACAGGTAGGTAGTAATAACAACTTATTCCTAGGTTCCTCTCAACTGCAAATATGTACATTATATACACACATACAAAGCTTTACATTACATTTTTAATCCTCTAACTTGCTGCTTTAGGAAATCGGGGACTTGACGACATAATAAAATTTCTTCTCATTCAAAAGAAACAACCATTGTTTTAAAGTAAGCGATTCTTACAGATGGTCATGAGAAATTCATTAATCTGTCCTTCTACTTTAAATGGAACATGAATATTTAAAAGGTGAGAGACAATGTTGAACAATGTGTTGTCTTTAGCACATAGAATAAAAATCATTAGTTTAATTTCTATTCCACAGATTATGAAGAAAAAAAAAAGCTCACCTAAAGAGAAAATAGTATCAATGTACTATTATAAGTCTCTATTACAAAGACAGATTTGTAGGAAATAAAAAAGCACATAAAGCATGCCACAGGCTCATTACTTAAAATAAAATTTTATGGCAGAATTGGCCAGACAGACTTTTATACTATTAGATAATTAGGTAGTGATATTAGAGTTTTTTAAACAACTTTTTAAAATTATGAGAATATTCAAACATTAACAAAAATAGAAACTACAATATAATGAAACCTACTGTACCAACACCCAGCTGTAACAATTATCAACAGCCTGCTGTACTATAGTCTGTTTGGATGTCTTTTGGGGATGCCAAAAATAAAAGCATTTTTTTTCTTATAAAAGACGGTAAAAAAGGGTCATATGTGTTTAAAATCTTCTCAAAATATATACTCATATTTTCAAAATACCTGGATCTACAATTCAAGAAGAGGTTAATTTTATTAGGTAGTTACTATTATTACTCACACTTGCAATGAATAAAGTGAGCATCAGGGATTTTTGGACACTTGGTCAAGGTTATACAATTAATAATTGAAAGAGTGGAGATATGGACTCATGTTTTCTGACTGTGCTCTAAAATTATCCCGGAATTAAATATGGCTATTTTAATAAGAATTTTATTGCTGATTTTTCTCATGGAATATTTTCTAATTAAATCTATATTTTTCCTCAATTATTTTGTATTATTTGTTAAATCTGGACATTTATTACATTTACCTTTATATCACTTTTGTTTATTGTGTGATTATTTTATATGTGATTATTATAATCTACTCAATGAGAAATCCAGTGTCTAATGTTGTATGCATTAACAAATGCAGAGATTAACAAGTAGTATATTCCAAAAATACTTCTGCCATACTAAATTATCATATTTGTTAAGCAATAACCCCAAAACCAACACATAAATATCTCTTCTTTGCATAGAAGATATTATTATCATAAGATAATTAAAGGAAATGTTTTCCTTTGAATAAATCTATTTATTTTTGTGAACTTGAATAATTCAAACTTTATTAAATAATTCAAATGTAAAGCTGTTGTAACTTTATTCTGAGCCTCGAGAGGAATGAGGCTATGCAGCCTGAGTCATATGGCATGCAACTGCACGACTTTTGTTTCTATAAATAACTAGGAAAACCAAACAGCACCAGAAATAAGAACCCCTCAGATCACTGCCCCTCCTCATGGAACAATAAAGCAATCTTCCTTGGAATGTAACCAATAGAATCTGTACCAATCTGTGACCAGTTGAATCACCATAACATATGCACTAGCCTCACATGAAGAATTCTGTAAATCTGCTAAAGTTCCTCTTTCTCTGCTAATGTAAGTGAAACCTTAACTTTTCCATTTGGAGCATTGACCCTATCCCTTTAGAGTTGGTGTCTCTTTGGTGAATATCCTCAAGTTTGGTATTAATACTTAAATAAACACTAAACTTTTCTGAATATCATTATTTAAGATTGACCTTTTGGGGACCACAAAGGGACCAGAAGCAAACCTCCAGCAATGTCCACCACTTCACCCACAGGTGTACCCTGGGAACCATCACGAATTATATTTGTTTACCTGACCTTGCTAGTCAACGGAATCTCTGGTAAACTTCTCTTGTGTTCAAATCCTCGTGGCTTTGTTGAAGAATTCAGACGTTATTTGAACTACACACATTCTTAACTCAGTAGAGTAGGTATTAAAGCTCCACTGTAAGGTAGGAATTTTGTTTGTTATTTTCTAGAGCTTTGCTAATCATGAATTTGTGATTTTTAGTTTTCTCTGAGGGTAAGATTTTGTTTGAAATTACTAAGAGTTTTTACAAACTTTTCTTTCTTTCAAAATTTTGGTCATGGAGAAAACAGTTTCTCTGAAAAGAAAATGTAAATCTTTTTAGGTTAAGCAAAAAAAAAAAAAAACAACAACCAACCAATAATCGTAATCCTTAAAACTGGCCAGGTTCTGAAGTTGGGTTTAGCTGACAAATCTAAACTTTCTTCTTGAGCGACCAAAATTAGAAAAGGCTCTCTATGAGGATGAGGTAAGTCTCAAAGAGAAGAGACACTGTTCCTCAGAGACACTGTTCCTCCCAGCTGAAAGGCATCTTAGGCGACTAAGGTCTGACAGGAGTGTGGAAGCTTATTGCTAGTGACGTGAAACTGTACTAACAGGGAATCTCTCAAGAACATTCAGGGAAGCTTGCTTAATCCGGTAAGGACACAGAATGCTTGATCACTGAGCGCCTAAAGCACCCAAATCTCTGGGGACTGAGGAGACATGTAAAACAGGTAGAATCAGCTCAATGGCGACACCTTGAGGAGCTATCCCACAAGTAACACACTGGATCCAATACATCTCCCAAGGTCTTGTTGGTCATTCAAAAAAAAGTCTAAATTGTGGGAAATTGTACTCTCAAGTCTTCCTCCTTAAGAACATATCCACCACTAGAAATTCTTGCTGGATTCATGATTAATGTTTATTGTGCCTTTTTGTGCAGCTATTTAGAAAAATAGTGTCATATACTTTGTGATGACCCCAAATTACAATGGCCAAAATGGGGTACCTTTGAAATATCTAAACTCGTTTATCTGTGCACTCAGAGAAAGCTGACTCTAAAGTAAAACTAAATAAATAAATAAATAACTGGGAGAACTATTTTCAGTGGTAGTTAGAACCTTTAAAAGAGTCTCTGATCAAGTCATTTTCTTTCAAGAGGAAAATAAAAGATTTTCAAAAAATTTCTAAATTAAAAACTGCTGAAATTTTGATGCCTTCTTCTGCTTTTCCTTCTCCTTTGTCAGAATTTTCTTGTTTGAACTTACCTCCTTCTCCCTGTCTACCTTTTCTGCTATTATGGCTTCATTTCAGAAATGCCATGTGTACAGTAGAGGAGAACCTGTCTTAGTTTATTAACCACGGTCAAAAGTAGAACTCAAAGGCATACTTAAAGAATTTCCAGATCCTCTTCAGGCTGCTATTGGATTTACTAAAGAATTTGCATTAAATATTCTCATTTGTGACCCCAGATTCTCTGATTCATATAAATTGGTTCACCTGTTAGCATCAGAAAGCAAAGCCAATGATAGGATAGCAAATGCAAATTAGAGAAATTAATTAGAGGACTTTCATAAATTTTGTGAAGCAGATTGTAAATGTATACACAATACTGCAGAAGCTTTATGGCATGCTATCCTGTTAGTTTTCCAAACAGCAGTTGATATGAACAAAATACAACAATGCTGACAAAATCTTGATGATCATGTAATGGCATGCTATGAAAGATTTGGAAAAAATTATTTAAACAATAGTCAGGCCTATCAGAAGAAAGTTATGCTAACCACCAAAATGATACTTTTCTTAACTCAAACATTACAGATGAATTAGATGAAGAATTAGCAATTATAAGAGAGTCTACACCCTAGTTGAGCTATCTCTCAAACTCAAGATCTAGGTTTTTTTTGATTAAATATTCTATACTTGAACACGGAAGAAAAGGAAGAAAAGGTTAAAAAGGAAGGAAAAGCAAATAAGATCATGAGTTTACAACCAAAACAATTGTCTAACTAATTTGTAATACCTCAACAATCTAGTACATTCCAAAACTCACCCAATTCCCTGCATCACAACTACTGCAAAAATCCTGGACATTTCAAAAGGGACTGTAGAAAACTGAAATGGAGAGAACAGCAACAAGTCAAAGAAAAAGAAGAATAAGAATGCTCTGAGAAAATCAAAGAAAACTGCTCTTTTATCTGAACTAATACCTTAGGGGAAAATGAAATTAACTTAAATGGGAGAACAAACACAAGCTCTCATTGACACTGGAGCTACATTATCAGTGACAAAAATCCACCTTATTACAATACCACGTTCCCTGGAGTAAAAAAAAAAAAAAAAAAAAAAAAAAAAAAAAAAATACAGTACCCGCTGAATCTAAAATAAACTTTGAAAAATAAAATTAAAATTAAAACAAAAATATAAATGGTAGATATAATAAGTATTTCTATATCAGTATATAAACCTCAATCTACAATTTTTCAGTTGGGTCCCTTATAGAGAATACATGTTTTCCTCTTGGTCCCTCAACCCCCAGTCATTTAATAGGTAAAGACATTTTAGAATTATACAATACCCATATCTCTTTCTCACAAAAGGGGAAAAGATATTTATAATTAGAATATAAAGTAGAATTGTTACACTTAAATCCTCTCTGACCCTTAAAAAATACTCCAGAGGCCTTGGAAGGGATGAGACCTATAAATTCGCATTATATAAAAAGAGGCTTGATTATTCTCCGTACATGCGTATCCCATGTAACATTTCAATTCAGTGGTACCAAATCCTCCTACGTTTTTTATTGTCGTCCCATGTGAAGGTGAGTTCTTTACTGTGATCATTAATATTTTCAACTTGACTTGACTGAAGGATGCAAAGTATCGTTTCTGGGTGTATCTTGGTGTTTCTGGGTGTTGCCAGAAGAGATTAACATTTTCAGTCAGTGGACTCGGAGAGGAAGACCTGCCTTCTGGAAGACCTACCCATATTGTAGGTAGGCACCATCCAATTGGCTGCCAGCACTGCTAGAAAAAGCAGGCAGAAAAAGGTGAAAGATGCCAATTTGCTGAATCTTCCAGCCTTCATCTTTCTCCCGGGCTGAATGCTTCCCGCCCTTGAACATCAGACTCAAAACTCTTCAGCTTCTGGGCCCTTGGACTTACACTAGTGGTTTGCCAGGGGCTCTTGGGCCTTTAGTCACAGACTGAAGGCTGCACTGCCAGCTTCCTTACTTTTGAAGGTTTGGGACTCGGACCGGCTTCTTTGCTCCTCAGATGGCCTACTGTGAGACTCCATCTTGAGATCTTGTGAGTCAATTCTCCTTAATAAACTCCCTTTATATATACATCTATCCTATTCATTCTTTCCCTCTGGAGAGCCCTGATTAATACATTTACCATAATAGATCTATTTAGTGCATTCTTTAGCATTCCTTCAGATAAAAATAATCAATTGATTTTCACATTCACTTGGGAAGTTAGACAATACATATGAACCGCTACACATTAGGGATATAGTGAGAGTCCAATTTATCTTTTACAAATATTAAAAATAGACATTTCAAATGTCAACTTCCCTAAGAAATCCACCTTGATACACTATAGAGTTCATTTACTTTTCTTCTCTGCTCGGGGATAAGCAGGACTCCACAGAGGATGGAATTTATTTATTGTGACAATTAGCTTCAACGGGACATGAGGTCTTGAGGAAAAAAACTCCAGGTTTGTCACAAACAAGTTAGGTGTTTAGGGCACTTAATACCAAAGGAAGGTCTTTTTATCAATCTGGATATAATAAAACGAATATTGGCTTTTCCTGCCTCTAAAACTAAGAAATAACTGAGAAGAATTTGAGAGTTGGTGAAACAGTGGAGAAATTTTAATTTCAAACCTCATCCTAAAAACTCAAAGTTTATATACTCTTTTAAAACAAAATAGGCCAGGACTCGTGGAATGGACAGAGGGAAATCAGTTAACATTGGAAAAACTTAAAACAAGTCTTATAGATGCTTCACTATTAGGACATCCCACAAATAATATTTTATTTTCATTATTTGTTCATGAAAATCGGGGAGACATTTTAGGCATGCTGACTCAAACACATAGAGATCAAAATAGACCTGTAGAGTACTACAGTTAACAACTGGACCCTGTGGCTAAAAGATTGTCACCTTGCATGAAAGCAATAATTCTTCCCCATGAATAAAAGCAACTGAATAAATTGTGATGAAATCTCCCCTCACTGTCTTTATTCCACATTCTGAGGAAGCACTTCTAAACTCCCACCATGCTCAACACTCTTCAGTTAGTAGACTGGCTTCTTATAAAGTCCTTCTTTCTGCTCCCCTATTACACTCTTCAAATATAATAACCTAAATTTTACCACACTTCTACCCCTGCTTTCAGATGAAATGTGACATGATTACATAATCTTAACTGACCAGCTTCTCTCACCCAGGATACACCTATTAGAAACTCCCTTTAGTAATGCTGATGTTTGGTTTACGGATGGATCTTACTTAAAGGATGAATCTGGAATTTAACATGCAAGTTATGCGGGAGTATCTTTGACTGAGGAAATAGAAAGTGCTTATCTTCTAGGAACAACCTCAGCTCAACAAGCAGAGTTAATAACATTAACTGGAGCCTTCAATTGACAAAAGGAATAATTGCTAATATTTATACAGATAGCAGATATGCTTTTGAAGTAGCTCATGACTTTGGGGCACTATGGAAACAAAGATGATTTTTAACCTCTTCCTATCAGCCCATAAAAAATGGACACCCTGTTTCAAAATTATTGGAAGCTATATTATTGCCAAAATCATTAGACATTGTTAGATTCCCGGCCATTAAAAGACAAACACCCTAGAAAGCAAAGAAAATCAATTAGCAAATAGCACAGCAAAAATAGCTGCCCTACATATATTTAAACAAGAAAATCAAGCCACTTTAGCTTCCAAGGAAGCACTTGATTTTGATAATTTAACTCAATCCAAAGCCCCAAAAAATAGAACAGGAAAATTGAGACAAAAAAGGGAGAAACAATTGAGAAACAAAGAGTTATCCTCTCAAACTGTGTGATGGTATGAACCAAGAGGTCTGCCCATACTTCCATCCCAATTACCATCATCTTTCTGAACGTGTGTGTGTAATTTAACTCATTGGAGACTTGATGAGATGATTGCTTGGAGCAAACAGTATTACTGAAAACCTTCTCCATTTGTTGCTTATAAGGTGTATAATTGTTATCATATCTGCACAAAACATAATCCAGGGAAATCTTTACATCGTTTGCAAAGTCACTTTTCTTTATGGGATGACACTTCCAAAGTATGACAACTAGATTTTATTCAACTACTGCCATCACAAGAGTACAAATATGTCCTAGTGATGGCTTGTAGATTTTCTCATTGAGTAGAAGCATTTTGATGTGAAACAGCAACAGCCATAGTGTTAAGTAAAATTATCTTAGAAAAAAATTATTCTAATGTAAAGAATTTCCCTAAACTTTATACAACAGAAGTATTCATTTTACTAGACAAGTAATCTAGTCAGCATATGATATCTTGCCCATTCTTCAACATTTCTATTGTGCTTATCACCTCCAGTCATCTGAGTTAGTGGAAAACACAAATGGAACAATGAAAACTCAATTGACAGGCCCCGGTGTGTGTTGTTCCCCTCCCTGTCATGTGTTCTCATTGTTCAACTCCCACTTATGAGTGAGAACATGCAGTGTTTGTTTTTCTGTTCCTGTGTTAGTTTGCTAAGGATGATGGCTTCTAGATTCATCCATGTCCCTGCAAAGGACAGGATCTCGTTCCTTTTAATGGCTGCATAGTATTCCATTCCATGGTGTATATGTACCACATTTTCATTATCCAGTCTATCATTGATGGGCATTTGGGTTGGTTCATGTGTTTGCTATTGTAACTAATGCTGCAATAAACATACATATGCATGTGTCTTTGCAGTAGAATGATTTATATTCCTTTGAGTATATACTCAGTAGTGGGATTGCAGGGTCAAATGGTATTTCTGGATATAGATCCTTGAGGAATCGCCACACTGTCTTCTACAATTATTGAACTAATTTATATTCCCATCAACAGTGTAAAAGCATTCCTATTTCTCCACAGCTTAACCACCATCTATTGTTTCTTGACTTTTTAAAAATTGCCATTCTGACTGGAATGAGATGGTATCTCATTGTGGTTTCAATTAGCATTTCTCTAATGATCAGTGATGTTAGGCTTTTTTTCATGTTTGTTGGCCACATAAATGTCTTCTTTTGATAAGTATCTGTTTATACCCTTTGCCCACTATTTGATGTGGTTATTTGTATTTTTCTTGTAAAGTTGTTTAAGTGTCTTGTAGATTCTGGATAATAGACCGTTGTCAGATGTTTAGATTGCAAAAATTTTCTTCCATTCTGTCAGTTGCCTGTTCACTCCGATGATACTTTCTTTTTCTGTGCAGAAGCTCTTGAGTTAGTTTTTGCATAGGTGTAAGTAAGAGCTGCAGTTTCAGTTTGCTGTATATGGCTAGCCAGTTTTCTCAGTATCATTTATCAATTGCTTGTTTTTGTTCAGTTTGTTGATGGGGATGGCATTGAATCTATAAATTACCTTGGGTAGTATGGCCATTTTCATGATATTGATTCTTCCTGTCCATGAGCATGGAATGTTCTTCCATTTCTTTTGTGTCCTCTTTTGTTTCGTTGAACAGTGGTCTGTAGTTCTCCTTGAAGAGGTCCTTCACATCCCTTGTAAGTTGGATTCCTAGGTATTTTATTCTCTTCGAAGCAATTGTGAATGAGAGTTCACTCATGATTTGGCTCTCTGTTTGTCTGTTATTGGTGTATAAGAATGCTTGTGATTTTTGCACATTGATTTTTACCCTGAGACTTTGCTGAAGTTGCTTATCAGCTTAAGGAAATTTTGGGCTGAGACAATGGGGTTTTCTAAATATACAATCATGTCATCTGCAAACAGGGACAAATTGACTTCCTCTTTTCCTAATTGAATACCCTTTATTTCTTTCTCCTGCCTGATTGCCCTGGCCAGAACTTCCAACACTATGTTGAATAGGAGTGGTGAGAGAAGGCAGTCTTGTGCCAGTTTTCAAAGGGAATGCTTCCAGTTTTTGCCCATTCAGTATGATATTGGCTGTGGGTTTGTCAAAAATAGCTCTTATTATTTTGAGATATGTCCCATCAATACCTAATTTGTTGAGAGTTTTTGTCATGAAGGGCTGTTGAATTTTGTCAAAGGCCTTTTCTGCATCCATTGAGATAATCATATGTTTTTTGTCTTTGGTTCTGTTTATATGCTGGATCATGTTTATTGATTTGCATATGTTGAACCAGCCTTGCATCCCAGGGATGAAGCGCACTTGATAAGAAGAGTCTGGGAGGCACAGCAGCTCCAGAAACAGCAGCTTCATTCACTGAGGCCCAGGGCTGGCCCCACGGCTGCTTTCAGAGGCTCTGGGAATTTAGCCAGACCAGCAAGCCCACTGCCAGTGCAGCAGGGGCCCAGGGGACAGCCTAGCACTTCTCTGGCTGGCTCAGGGACCCACATCCGAGGTATATGTCTAGGAGTGGACTTGCTGGATCATATGGTATCTCATTGGTTAATCTTTCAATAAAAAAAAAAAACAGTAGACTATTTTTCAAAGTGATCACACCATTTTATATTCCCATCAACAATGTATGAGAGTTTCCATTTTTCTGCCTCCTTACCAATGCTTTTTATACTCTGTTTTGGATAATAGCCATCCTATTGAGTGAGAAGTGCTATCTCATTTTGGTTTTGATTTGCATTTCTCTCCTGGCACATGACAGTGAGCATCTTTTCATGTACTTATTGGCCATTTTTGTATTTTCTTTGGTCAAATGTGTATTTAGATGCTTTGTCCATTTTAAATTTGGTAACTTGACTTTTTATTATTGAGTTGTAAGAGTTTTTTATATATTCTAAGTAAAAGCTGCATATGTGATCTGCAAATATTTTTTCCAAGAATTGATTAGTAATGTAACCTGTGAGGCTGTGTATGTAGGAACCAAAAGATCTCTCTCCATGTTTCAGATTTAAGGGTAAGGTGCCTGTGACATTTTTTCCAACATATATCCTTTTGGGGTTTGGACAGGGTTTAATATATTATTGCAAGAAAATTAAAAGAATTAAATGAGCTAACATTTTACAGTAAAACATTTCCCTGTTGTTGTTTTATGTTTCTCTTTGGCCAAGTGCCTAAGCTTATGTCACACTTTGAAGAGTTTCTACATATGTCTAAAAACAGGGCAGTAAGTTTAGGGCTGAAGGTCACCTCATCTCAATTCAGAATGTGGATCTTGGCTTCTTCCTGAAATAAACTCAAACCTTACCGGTCAATGTTTGGTTGGGTCAGCAGCTAAGGCTTTCTCAAAGATGGCCTATTAGTGAAGAGGTCAGCCTGTTTACAATGATGAAAGCATAAATCTTGTCTTGAATAATTAATTCAATTATTCATAATGCATGGTAAAAGGGTGAAGCTCCAGGAAGACACAGCATTTCCCAGCAGCTCTCCCTGGCAGTGCTGATGTCAATAAGGAGGAGATGAAGTGCCAAGACTCATATAAATAATGGGAAAACAACAAAAATCCTTAAGAAAACAGCACTATTCACTTAGCAACAATGTGCTTGCAACCCAGTCATTCTGTTCTTAAAAGTCCACCAGCAGGATCTCATTGTTCTAAAATGGAAATTCCAATAGTAAGAAATAGATGCCTTTTTGAAAATAGTGTCTTTTGAAAAGTAGTACAACCTCAGTAAAATCCCAACATATAATTGAAAGTAAAAAGAAGGTATGCTTACAGTAACAAAGGAATGACCTTTGGGTGCCTGTGTATTGTTTTAAGAAGAAAGAAAAAAAAGGAATATAGTGTTGTATATCTCTCAATCTGCCTTCTGATTAATTTTAGGTAAGTCCAGTTGATCAAAGAACAAATATGAGAATGACATACTGTATTTTATTTTTCAGTCTCTTGATAGATGGACAGATAGATGAAAATAACAAAACAGTGTAAGAATCCTTATCTGTTTCCTTTTTATTAATTGATGCAAAAATTTTTAGAAAAAAATCAAAATAGGAAGTGAAGGAAAGATGGAAGAGGAGAGAGGAGTGTGAGAGGGATTAAGTTGGGGAGGCAGTCAATGAATAAAAAAATGTTAGAAATAGGCAGTGAAAGAAAAACTAAAATATTTGCAGATGTGCCACGTATTTGAATCTTCAAAAGAACTTTTTGGAGTAGATCTTATTGAAACATTTCAGATACAAGGCTCAAGTTCAGAGAGGTTAAGTAACTTGATTTAAGTTCACAGCTAATAAGTACATGGGTCTCGTTGTCCCATGAGGGAGACTCAGGGTAGACTCTGTAAGCACCAATCCAGGTGGAATGCAACAAGCATTGATTTTCCTAAGTGCTATATGGCCAATGGCCTTTAGTACTTGCTGAGGTTTCACATTGAGACAATCAGAAATACACTCCCCACAGGACCTCTTCTGTACAGTAAACATGTTTTCTGTATTGATCTGCTCTCTTCAGTATTTTTAAACCATACCCTAATTTCTATATCTGCCTGCCCCATAAATTTCTGTCTTTAATGACTTTCAACTGTGGGACATTTGAATGTGATAAATCAGTGGATATGAATGTAAATGTGTATGTATTTATGTGTATACACACACATAGTGTGTGTGTGTGTGTGTGTGTGTGTGGTGTTGTTGGATGGGAAAATCCCTCTAATATCAACTTTCTTGGCCATTGTGCAGAATTTTCCAGAAGAAACAAAGTATAGTCGATAAGAATATAAATTCTGGATTATTACTTCTTGTGTGTCAATCCCTCTCCACCATTATTAACTATGTAATCAGGTCAATTATTTAACATCCCGGCATTCAGTTTGCTCACCCACAGAGGAACATGAACAAAGATTAGTGAATGTCTTAGAATAATGCTGTGTGTGTAACAAGAACTATTTTGTGTTGGCTAGTTCTACTCCGTGATGAACTGCAATGAATCACTAACTTATGTACTCAACTGTACTCTGGCTTTCCTCAATCTCTTCTCCACACTACAGTCAGTGAGACCCTCTCTTTAGGTAAAATCACTCTTCAAGATAAGGCTGTAAATGGACTGTAAAGCTCTGCATTGTCATAGTTAAGATCAATCTAATTTGACTAATTTGTGATTAGGATCACAGTCTCTCATTCATTTCACCACAGTCCATCTGATTTTTCTCTATTTCTTTAGTGCTCATATCAGTCAGGGTTTTTCAGAGAAACAAAACCAATAAGTGGGGGGAGGAGAGATATTATGAGCGATTGGCTTATTCGTTTGATTATGGAGGCTGAGAGTCCCATGATATGCCATCTGCAAGCTGGAGGTCTGGGAAAATTAGTGGTATAGTTCCAGTCCAACACTGAAGACCTGAGAAACAAGGAGGTAAATACGTAAGTCATGTTCCAAATCTGAGGGCTTGACACTGAAGAACAGCCAATGTTCAAGGGCAAGAGAAGATGGATATTCTATCTTAAGAAGAGAAAATGAATTCTTCCTTTCTCTCTATGCACTATTTGGACTCTCCATGGATGGATGATACTGGCCCACATTGGTGAGGATGATCTTTTTTTACTCAGTCTACTGATTTTCATGCTAATCCTTTCTGGAAACAGCCTCACAGCCACATCCAAAAATAATGTTTTTTCAGCTATCTGGGCATCCTTTAGCCCAGTCAAGTTGACACATAAACCTAACCATCACAGTGCTGCTTTATACATATCTTTGCTCTTCCCTAAAAACTCTTCTCTTTCTAATTACATAGTAATATTCTGCTGGCCTTTCGGAGTTCAAGAGTACTTTCCTCAGGGAAAACTTTATATTTTTAATAGATAAAATTTATCCTTCCTATTTTTAATAGCACCTTATATTTCTTCTACATAAAATGTTCACTGTTGAAATTTTACAGTTTTTAAACTCAATGAGTTACATAATGGCTACCTCTCTCATTAGACTAAAAGATCCATGAGGCCAAGGACTATATTTTTTTGTGTTCACCAGTGTATCCTGGAATCCTAGTGATATGCATTCAGTAAATAATTGTCAAATAAAAGAAAGAGAGAAGGAAGAAAAAAAGAAGAGAAAAAAGAAGATTGTGTAAGTTAGGCAAGGGAATTTGATTTTGTAATTGAGACATTGAGGGTTCATAACAGGACTGATTTAAAAACCTTATGGCAGAGCAGATATGGTTGCAGTATAGAATACAGCATGAGAAATCTTGATATTGGGACTTGAGAAGAAGAGAGTAACTGAGAAAAGAAAAGTCAAGATGAGGGTAGAGAGACCCCAAAATGAACTTCACTGACATCAGAGTTTGAACTGATAGCAACATATACACCAGTTAACACAGATGAATAAGATAAAATAAGTTGCAATATTTTCTTGGATGACCCCTACAAATAAAATTCAGACTTTAATTTTCTTGCCAGGATCTCTAAAGTCCAGCCAAGGCCCCTTTGCTAGCCTTTTTTCAAAGGTAACTTTGCTACCTTTCACCTTGACCTCGAACAGCTCAGTCATTCTGAGGTGGGAGCAGGTTGGAATACAGGTATACCCCATTGAATTTGTGCTTTGCTTTATTGCACTTCTCAGATATTGTGTTCTTTACAAATTGAAGGTTTGTGGCAATCCTGCATCAAGCAAGTCTATTGCTGCCAATTTCCAACAGCATGTGTTCACTTCATGTCTCTGAGTCATATTTTGATACTTCTTGCACTATTTCAAACTTCATTATTTTTACATCTTTTACAGTAATTTGTGATCAGAGATCTTTGAGGTTACTATTGTTATTGTTTTGGGGCACTATGAAACACACCCATATAAGAAAGTGAGCTTAATTTGTTAAATGTTGTGTGTGTTCTGGATGCACCATTGACCAGCCATCTGCCTATCTCTCTCTCCTTGGACCTCTCTATTCCCTGAGACATAACAATATTGAAATTAGGTCAGTTACTAACCATACAATTGCCTCTAAGTGTTCAAGTAAATGAAAGAGTCACAGGTCTCTCATTTTAAATTAAAAGCTTGACATAATTAAGCTTAGTGAGAAAGGCATGTTGAAAGCTGAGGCAGGTTGAAAGCTAGCCCTCTTGTACCAAATTGTGAATGCAAAGTTTAGCCAAATTGTGAATTCAAATGAAAAATACTTGAATGAAATTAAATGTGCTACTTCAGTGAACACAGGCATAATAAGAAAGCAAAACAGCCTTGTTGCTGATCTGGAGAAAGTTTGGGTTGTCTGGATTAAAAAAAAATCAAACCAGCCACAACATACACTTAAGCCAAAACCTAATCTAGAGAAAGACTCCTTCTTCAATTCTATAAAGGCTGAGAGAGGCGGAGAGGCTACAGAAGAAAAGTCTGAAGCTAGCAGAGATTGGTTCATGAGATTTAAGGAAAGAAGTCACTTCTATAACATAAAAGTGCAAGGTCAAGCAGCAAGTGTTGATGTAGAAGTGATAGCAGGTTATCCAGAAGATCTAGCTAAGATAATTGATGAAGGTGGCTACACTAAGCAACAGATTTTCAAAGTAGGTTAAAGAGCCTTCTATTGGAAGAAGATACCATCTAGACCTTTTATAACTAGAAAGGAGAAGTCAATGCCTGGTTTCTTAGCTTTAAAGGACAAGTTGACTCTCCTGTTAGGTGTTAATGCAGCTGCTGACTTTGAGTTGAAGCCAATGCTCATTAACAGTCTGAAAATCCTAGAGCTCATAAGAATTATACTAAACCTACTCTGTTTGTGTTCTATAAATGGAACAAAGCCAGGATGACAGTTTATCTGTTTAAAGTATGGTTTCCTGATATTTTAAGCCCACTGTTGAGACCTACCACTCAAAAAAAAAATATTCATTTCAAAATATTACTGGTAATTGACAATGTACCTGGTCACCCAAGAGCTGTGCTGGAGATGTATAAGGAGGTTAATGTTGTTTTTCTGCCTGCTAACACACATTTATTCCATAGCTAATGCATTAAGAAGTAATTTTGACTTTCAAGTCTTATTACTTAAGAAATACACTTTGTAAGTTTATAGCTGCCATAGATAATGATTCCTCTGATCAATCTGAGCAAAGTAAATTGAAAACCTTCTGAAACGTATTCACCATTTTAGATATTGTTAAGAACATTCATAATTCATAGAAGGAGGTCAAAATATCAACATTAATAGGAGTTTGGAAGAAGTTGATTCCAACCCTCATGGATGACTTTGAGGAGTTCAGCATTCCAGTGGAGGAAACAACTGTAGATATGGAGAAAATAGCAAGAAAACTAGAATTAGAAGTGGGGCCCGAAGATGGGACTGAATTGCTGCAATCTTGTGATCATATTTGAATAGATGAGGAATTACTTCTTATAGGTGAGCAAAGAAAGTGGTTTCTTGAGATGGAATCTACTCTTGGTGAAGAAGCTTTCAACACTGGTGAGATGATAACAAATGATTTAGAATATAAATAAATTTAGTTGATAAAGCAGCAGCAGGGATTGGGAGGATTGACTCCATTTTGAAAGAAGTACTGTGGGTAAAATGCTATCAAATGGCATCTCATGCTATAAACAAATATTTTGTGAAAGAAATAGTCCATCAATGGGGCAAACTTCATTGTTGTCTTATTTCCACAACTACCCCAACCGGCAGCACCTGATCAGCTAGCAGCCATCAACATTAAGACAAGACTCTCCACCAGCAAAAAGATTAAGACTCACCAAAGGCTTAGATGACTACTAGCATATTTTAGCAATAAAGTATTTTTTCATTAATATATGTATATTTATTTGACATAATGCTATTGCACACTTTTTAATAGACTACAGTGTAAATATAACCTTTATATGCACTGGAAAACCAAAAAAAATTGCGTGACTTGCTTTATCATGATATTCAATATTTGCTTTATTGTCGTGATATGAAACTGAACCAGCAATATATTTGAGGTATGCCGGTAGGTGATTTTCTAACCCAATGTGTTAGTTTTATAAAAGGCTCTAAACACAGGTTCCATCTGTTTTGGGACAAAATAGTCTGATCTGATTTATTCTGATTTTCCTCCAGAAAATAGCTTCAACCAGAAAAAAAATCAATCTCAGTATTCTCTAAAGGATAAACATAAAAAAAATTAAAATGAGTCCAAAAATTATGTATGTGTTATACCTTTGAAAAAGCTCAAGCCAAGAAATATAAAAATTTGCTAAATTTCCCACAGCTAATCATAGCAAGTCTCCTAACATCTAGTCCAAAACCAAATCTTATACTCCAAAATAGCTCTTTTAGCAATTTAGAAAAAAAGTGAGGGCTTATTATACTGGTTCTTATTTATGCCACAGTGCTGATGCCCGAACATGTAGAAAAAACAGTAAAAGCCACACCTGAGACACAAAGATGCTTCTACACTTTACCTGCTTTATCTTCACTTCCTCTCCTCTTTTCTCTCATCAACTTTATTAGGTTAAAACACCACATACCAGCTTTCTCCAAATGACTCCCTGTGTCTGGAGTTTAGTGGCTCCTTCAGATGCACAGGGCTTGGCTGGATATATGTGCTTTAGATGAAGGTCTGTAAACTTTTTCCACGAAGGGTCAGATAGTAAATGGTTTTTGCTGTTTTGGCCATACAATCTTTATTGCAACTGCTCATGCTACAATTACTCAACTCTGCTACTTCAGTGAGAAACAATCTATAGGCAACATGTAACCCAATGGAAATGTATTTACCATTAAATGATGTTTTTTTAAAAAGAATAAAAATGACTCATAGATAAAAAATGAACATGGGTTAAAGATTTTATTTAACTCATATGAGAAAATCAGATATTACAACCAACTCAAAGCAGAAGTCAAAAAACAGACACATATATTGATCAAGATATTAAAATGAATCTGCCAATAAAAGGAAAACTGGGTCTTCCACAAGGAGAAAGGAAGTATGTCCCTCCACTGGACAAAATTTAGTTGCGTATCTATACGTAAGAATTATTTTTGCCTTTCTCTCAGTCACTTACAATCTAGAGTTATGAAATAGCTTTCATAGTATCCAAAATTAGAAGAGTGTACTATTAACAGTGCTGAGCTTTTCACTGAAATACCCTTCATTACAAAAACAGATGGAGGGCCAGAGCCTCGTTTGTTTACCACTGCCTTAAATGAACTGAAGGAAATTAAAGAAGGGTAACAGCCTTTTTTTCTCAGCTAAGAATCTGTGAAGGAAGAGAGAAGAGCGTTTCTATTTATTAATATTGCAGAAAAAATAATCAAAACAGCGTTAGAGTGGACTCTGTGGCAGGAGTTAGTTGTGAACAATCGTGAATGCTGTAACCTTCCAACAATGTGCATGCCACTTCAAAGTCTGGGACCCTGAGCTCTGCAAGCATTAAAGAGTAAAAATATTAACTACCTATTTTAATTCTCTTGAGTTTCCTGGGGATTCGACAAGCAACTGGATATGAAAGACTCGGAAATAAATAAAGCACATGAATAATTATACAAAGAACCCACGCACATAAAGCTGTGATTTAAATTGCTAGGCTGGTGACTGATGGCTTCAAGCTTCTTATTCTAGCTTCATTTCAATTTGTTCCTCATCAGTGCCTGCCACCTAGGTAATTTGGGAGCAGATGGCAAGAGGAATGGAGGGTGTTCCATTCAAAACTGCCGCCTACCTGCCTCTCACTCTGGGCCATGAGAGCCTCCCTGCGTACTCTCTAATCCCTCATCACTAGCCCAGAAAAGTGATCTTTATTGCTCATGATATAGCCCTTATTGCCTAATTAGAAGCACTGGAAAGGAAGTGGGAGATGACTTCACTTGAGATCATTAGGAAATAATATATCAGGTCTTGTTTAATTACAACTAAATTACTGCCACATATTATTGAACAGAACCTTGCTGGAATGATGGAGGGTAGCAGAAGTCTCTGTCTTCTACTGCTCCAAGATCCATATTAATGGGAAGGGGGGTTTTGCTCATTTGGGTTGGAGTTGCAATATACACATTGGCAAAAGGTTTTATCTAACTGTGACTCTTTTATCACCAGATAATGTAATCAGTGTCACATGCCATTCAGTGAGTCACTCTTCGCAGTTGCTAAAGGCTCTAGTAGGGGGAAAATGCTAATTTTCATTGTTGGCAGTTGCTTCTGAATGGCATAGAAAAATATCTCACTCATGATCTCTAACTGCTTAATTGCTGGACATAATGTCTTGCACTAAACGGGAGGACAGGATGGATTAAACAAGAACATAAACTCCTTTCAGGTATAAGGCAAAAATAGGAGTCTTCCTTCTTTAGTCGTTTTCCTACTTAGTAGAATAACATATGTTTGCTTGTTATTTGTAAATTTATATTGATAAATTTGACAAGTATGTATTGTATGTCTAATACATAGTTAACTTCATTTTAAACTTTGTAGGGAATACAGAGTTGAATAAGACCTAATCAGTACGTACCAGGAGCCTACACTCACACAAAGGAGATAGAATGTAGGCAAATATTTACACTATGAGGTAAACAAACGTTTAGAAGAGCATTTCGGATTATAAAATTTTCACTGAGGAGTTGAAAATTAGGATAAATTAAAAAATATAATTTAGACATGAAATGACTAGAAAAAGAGCATTAGAGATAAAATGAATATTGTAAACAAAAATATACAGATCTGATAACAGAGATCATGAAAAAGAAACAATATAAATGCAGTTTAGACTTACTGAAAGAATAACAAGGAATAGATCAAAGGCCAGATGTGGCATAATATTTTTAATGAACTATTGTTTTTCTTTTAGGTTGCCCAGCATCTCTTAAGCTGTTACAACCACATACTGAATTCTTTCAGATAATTACCTATCGTACATAAAGTAATGAGGCTTTATGAAAATCAAGGGGCATTGCTCTCCCCTACTCAAAGTATTGCTAGGTACCCCAAGTTGATTAAAGAAATTCTCTAAGATCTTTAAATCATTGACTGATGATTGATTGACAGAGTCTTGCTTTTTTGCCCAGGCTGGAATGCAGTGATGTGATCATATCTCACTGCAAACTCAGACCACTGGGCTCAATAAATGCTTTTGTCTCAGCCCCCTGAGTAGCTAGGACTACAGGTGCACAGTGCCCAGCTAATTTTTATTTGTTGTAGAGAAAGGGTCTTGCTATATTCCCCAGGCTGGTCTTGAATTCCTGATCTCAAGCAGTCCTCCCACCTCAGCCTCCCAAAGCACTGGGATTACAGATGTGAGCCACTGAGCCTGGCCCAGACTTTTAAATCTTGAGCAGAGTGGCAAAGGACTTAAATGTTGCCCAAAACATGATCCTTGGCCCTGGCTCCTAACTAATTTATTCAGTTTTCAAGGCTGGATTTCCTAGAGGCTGTCCATTTTGTTGCTAGCCTTTATCTTGATTTACTAAGTTGTCTTTTCAATAAAATTATCAATGAATTGCTTATAACCAACTCATGGACTATCATATTTATGGAGACCCTAAATGCTATTCAATAGAAGACTTCTACTTCCACATATCAAAATTTTTGAGCAAAGAAGCAATGTTTCAAACACAGGATTCTGGAATCAGTGGAAAATGTATGTTGTTTGGAAGCAGCAAGGAAACCAGAGAATAGGTATATCAATTAGGTCATAGTTTGAGCTACTATACAAAAAAAGAAACAATAATTTAAATAAGAATTTGATTTCTGTCTCATTAACAAATCTGTAGATGAACTGTTCAGGTTGGCAGGATACCTCTGCTCCAGAAAGCATTTTAGGGACACCGGTTCCTTCAATTTTTAGCTCAGCCTTCCTCTAGGGTGTTGTCCTTGTCTGCATGGGGTAATTTATGTCAAATCCACACTCAAGCCTATAGAGGGGGCCAAGGGTAAGTAGCTGTCTCTTTCAATAGGTGATTGAGAAGTTACATAGTTTACTTCTCTTTATAGCTCATTGACAAGAACATAGTCACACGAGCCTGCCCAGCTATAACAGGGCTGATTATAAATACAGTCTTTACGTAGACAGTCACGGGCCCAACTAAAACTTAGTAGTTCTTGCGTGATAGGCAAATGGTCCCACTGACAGGTAATAAAGGCATAAATTAGGTGCTGGCAGTAAAAATGGAGAGAAAAGGGAGAGATATTAGAGACATAATCACTTGAATGTAGTATTTAGGATTAGATACGGTGCAAGAATGACAGAGTTAAACATTAAAAGCTAAAGATAAAGCCTGGATGACTTTGGAGATTACCGATACATTTTTTAAAACAAATGTTCCCAAGGACTTTGAAGGAAAAATTCCATTTCCTTTTGATTTTAATATTTGTGGAGATGTTCTAAATGTTTTGAGCCCTGTTAAAAGATAATTTTCAGAACAAAGATAAAGTCATGACTCTCATATATATATATATATATAAAACGACACATTTCCAAGGTTTGACTTAACTCATTAATTACAGGAGAGAACCAGAAAAAAAAAAATAACCAATTCAAAAGAGAATCCAAAGAACAGTCACATTTATAGATCAGGAATATTGAAATGAATTTGCAAATGAATGTAAAACTGGTTTCTTCTGGAGTGGGTAGAGAAGTGAATTGAACCTATACTAGACAAAATTTGTCTGTCTCTCAGTGTTCTGTAAGATACCTTTCAGCTTTACATGGTTGTAAAATATAGCCTTGTCAAAGACAAAAGCTCTCATCTCTTAAAATCAGACAATCTGCAGAGGCTCCATCATTCCATTAAAAGGTTGTCCAGTAATCTCATTTGCTTATTTCAGTCTTAAATTTCTCCTCACAGTCTTAAGAAATAAGTATAAAGTACTAAAGTAGCTATTATAAGACTTTGTGTTTAAGGTACTTGATACCTGTATTAGAATAAAGTCTGGGGGCAGTGAAATCTAATAACTATTAATTAACACTTCAATATATGGTGTTTTTCCACACTATATGCTTTTCACAGATGTACACAAATTAGCAGTTTGAAGGGATTTCTGGGCAAGAACTGAGGAATAAAGTACAATATAGCTAGATATTACTGAATTGAATCACTATTTCTTCTCCTCATACAATAAATATGCAATATTGCAACAAAAGCTAGCCATTATACCTATTTTAGAGTACCCCATTTATGTCATTTAATGGAGGAACAACAGAATGACTCGCAGGTAGCCTGGCCATAGGCAGTGCTGACATGTTGTGGTTTGAGAGTCACCAAAGAGTTCTGTGTGGTGGTCTTTTTCATGTAGAGAAGTTCCCTCTCCAGAACCTGAAGTTTTGCCATCACCAATTCTTTTCTATAAAGAAGTTAAGGAGTCCCTTTCAAACACTAGTTACATACAAAGCCAGTGTTAGGCTTTGAGGCTTAAGTATGTAACCAATCCTGCACAGAAAGCAAGACCACAGAAGAGCTGGATGTGGATAGAACATCTAGATCAGGAAGAACTCAGCCTGAAGGAGTATAGGAGAAACACAGCAATGGAAAACCTGGAACATGCGGAGTACTCTTGTAAGTGCTAGTACCCATAAGCTCTCATGATTTTTAAAGAAAGGCAATCTCAACTTGAGACTGCTTCTAGAAGAATAATCACTGTTTTCTAGAACTTAGACTTTTTGATCCAGGTGCTCTTACATTAGAATGTAAAGGCAAAATCCTAACTGCAGACACATTTATCTCTTCACTTTCTCTAATGTGTATTACAGCTGTTTCATGATGACAAATAAACCACACAATGAAACAGATTTATGCTGCCAAGAAATCACGATCACCAACATCAATTCCGTTTTCAACAAAGTCCCACAAACTCACTGTGATCTTTTGCTAATTCGTTCTCCCTTTCTATCCAGTGCCTATTTTGACTTTTACCACTCCCCTTTACAGAGAAACCAGACACCATTTAGATAGGAGCCCCAACAGTTTTCTGCAAATCCTATTTTCAAACCTATACTTCCCCACTTATGTATGTATATATATATATGGAGGCTGACATAAAGATTCAGTCAAAACATCTCTTCTCACAATATTCTCTCTCTTTATTCTCTCATATATTGTGTGGTCATGCCTTCAGTTATCCTATTATATATTGTTGTCTCTCAAATTTAAATATTTTGTCCAGTAACAACTTTTGGATCACTAGACATATTTAGTAAACTAACTTTAAGGAATCACTGCTTAGATGGTTATCTCAGCATCAACATCAAAATTTAAGCTCATAATGTTTTTCCCTAACAAACTTCTCAATTTGCACATTCATCATTCTTCCTACTAAACAGGCATATTTTCCAAGTTCAGCTAAAGATACAACTATTCTAATCAGGTTTTCCTCATATCCAACCAATTTATACCCCATTAAAAAAATCCTAAATACAACTTTAATGTCTACACTGTTCTCTAGTTCACTGAAATAGAACAAATGACCATAATTCCTCATCCAAATCATCAAGATGTCAGATACCCTCCCCTCTCCACTCGCCACACAGTTAGGAAGAACTCGTGCTATTCTCCTGCTGAAGACTCTCAAAATCCATTGACTCTACCTGAAAACCCCAAAGCCTTAATGTGGGTTTTTAAGTTAGTGAAGGAATGGAGATCAGTGGTTACCTGTGTGGGACCTGACTCCTCCTTCCCAAGCTCAGCCTCTAAGCAAGTGTCTACCCCATCTGGGTCCCAGATTTTGATTGCTTCCATAAGAAGTTTTCTCCAGGTAAATAATGAGTCTATGGTCTTAGAAAAGAGGAGAGAGAACATTAAAAGAGAGAACAGTTATTAAGAAATCTGATTTCATGTTTGAGAATCAATGAGCAAAGGTAACCTAACCTAAGCTGTGAGTGACTGATTTAGAGAGAGAAAGAGACAGAGAGAAAGAGAGAGACTGTGTGGTGACCGCTTTGAGAGATCAAAAGAGAAGATATTCTTTGTTACACCGCTCTGTTCTATCTTGGTTAGCACAGTCTCATGTACACTTCTTCTAAAACAAGGGTAATACTACTGACCTCACCCACTACCTAAGGACAATAAATTTGGCCACTTGCTAATGATAGCCCTTAATACATCTTCCAACTCCTTCCATTCTTTAAATTTTCCCTTCTCATTTAATGCTATATTGCTTCCCTATCTTTCTTGTAAGTTGAAATGTTTTTCATGACTCTTTTGAGGTATAATATGCATATCATAAAGTCACCCACGTGAAATTCAGCAAATGTATCAAGTCGTGCAACCATCACTATAATCAATTTTAGAACATTTAATCACCTCAGTAAGATTCCCCATACCCTTTGCAGTTAATCCCCCATTTCATCCCCAGCCCCAGGCAACCACTAATCTATTTTCTCTCTTTATAGATTTGCCTTTTCTGGACATTTCATATGAATGGATAGAATTGTACAATATGTGGTTATTATGGCTGGCTTATTTCACTTAACATAATGTTTTTGAGGTTTATCTTTGTGGTAGCATGTATTAATAGTTTATTCATTTTTATTGCTGAATAGCATCGTACCATATAAAAGATGTGCCACACTTTTTGTAGCCACTTTCCAGTCAATAGATATTTGAGTTGTTTCCACTTTTTGTCTATTATGAATAATGCTGCAATGGAAACTAACATAAAAGGTTTTGTTTAAAAATGTGTTTTTATTTGGGTAGATACCTAGGAGTGGAATTGCTAAGTTGTATGTCTAAATTTTTAAGAAACTGGTGAACTGTTTTCCAAAATGGGTGACCCATGTTTTTGTCAGCTGAATTTTATCTTGAAAACAAGCAAACAGACACACACAAAAAAAGTTTTTTACTCTAAAGCTTTAATGTGGGGAGAAAGAAAAGTTTGTATTTATTTTATTTTAAATATGTATTTAAACTTTAAATCTGTATTAAATCTATATTTCTTTTAAAACAATATTAACTGTAGACTAAGCTACTGAGTTAGTAAAAGGGTTGGGTGAATATAGGTGGGGTGATATAGCGGAGAGGTTGGAGAATCACTACATGAATCAATTCTATGTCATTATCCAATTTTAGAAACCTTAATTTTTGAGTTTTTTTTTCCTTAGAACTAAGAATGAATGGTTGAAACACATTGGCTTCAATTTACCAGTGGCTCTTGCTGCCTGCTTTTTTGCATTGAGAAAAATTTTGCATCTAGATCTTTGTGCAGGCTCAATGGAAAGAAGGACGCTGATTGATGAGTCTGCCCTGATCGGTGAGAAGGGAGTTGTTTTATTATTTGGCTATTTATTTACTTTCCAGTACTGAGGGTTAATGTGTTTCCTCTTAGAAAAAGAAGCATTGAGTGAAAACCAATTAAAAAATCATCAAATAACAGATAATTTTTGTTCCACAAGAATGAATTTCTAGTGGTTAATTTCGGGCAGAATTATGGTAATGTTGGGTCAGAGCCTCCTTAAAAATATGCTTCACCTCAAATCATGTGAGTCAACATTTTTCAGTTTTAGGTATTAATTTTAACCAATATAATCTGTGATTTTTAATCCAAAAACGTGGTTTTCTGCTTGCCTTCCACTTGGATCTGCCTCATCTCCTGCATGTTTATTTCTGCTTAACCTTTGCATGACAACATTAACCAAAGGGGGGTTTTAGGAGCACAATATGCATATAAATTTTTTGTGTGTGTGGTGGGGAGTCAGCCAAAATCACAGATTTCCAGCCTTACACAATAGAAGATCTTCAATTTGACCAGCCCTTCCCACCCACTGTGGTGAGTGTTCTCTTTTACAGCCATCAGCATTCTCAAGGCAGCTGAATATGAGTCTGTAATTACAAGGGAAACAATGGCTCCAGGGCAGGAAATGTGCATGAAATATAATGCAGCTCAGAGCAGCATTAGCCCAAAGTGCTCTAATGGTTTTAGGACCTCACCAGGTGGTAAGCCATCTCCCTGGATTTTCATTTCCACCCACCATTTGCCAGGTAACCTTTGCCCAGTCACTTACCTTCCCAGGGTGCTGTCCTCAAAAGGCATGATGGGATTGGTCATTTGCCGGCCTGGCAGGGGGATCTCCCAGCTGGATGAGGTCATGCAGACAAAGCTTACAGAAAGTGGTAAGCCTTCATTATTCGGGCAGAAACGGAGCGGCAGTGGGAGGAAGATCTACTTCACAGCTGAGTCTACATGGAGGGAGAGATGGTGATTAGATGATGAGACTTGAAGCGCCCTGGATAAAGCTTTCCTGTCTCTGTGTATCACCAATAGCATGGCTTTTCTCAGTGGGAAAAACTGATGCAGTTGAATTATTTCCCTACTAAAAAGCATGAATAATATGTAACAGAAGGAAGAACATTTTTTAAATCCCCTCAGCATTTTTCCAACTTAAGTGTGTATATGAATTACTTGGACATTTTGTTAAAATGCAGATCCCAATTCAGTATCTCTGTGATGGGGCCTGAGATTCTGTTTTTTTTGTTTTGTTTTTCTTTTTTCTTTTTTTTTGAGTCGGAGTCTTGCTCTGTCGCCCAGGCTGGAGTGGAGTGGCACGATCTCTGCTCACTACAAGCTCCGCTTCCTGGGTTCACGCCATTCTCTTGCCTCAGCCTCCCTAGTAGCTGGGACTACAGGCACCCACCACCACACCCAGCTAATTTTTTGTATTTTTAGTAGAGATGGGGTTTCACCGTGTTAGCCAGGATGGTCTGGATCTCTTGACCTCGTGATCTGCCCACCTCGGCCTCCCAAAGTGCTTGGATTACAGGCGTGAGCCACCGTGCCCCGCGCAGAGTTTCTGTATTTCTAACAAGCTCCAAGGTTAGCCAGTGCTGCTGGTCATAGGATCATATTTTGAATGGCAAGTCTCTACCATATAGTCCTCCTCATTTTTTTGTGGGGTGAAGAAATGAGACCCAAAGTGGTACAGTGATTGTCAAGACATCATAGGTACCTTTACTGGCAGGATGACTCTAGCCCCTGGGTCTCCTCAAATTCTTTCCCTAACCCCAGCTCTCCTCATACAAGCAACAGGAAGCAGCAGCAGGAGTACTTATAGAAGGCGATATGGTGGCTGAATAGATACAGGCCCTAACAAGACATGATTTCAGCAAACAGGAACAAAGGAGACAGATTAAGAAATGGATTATATGCTTTAGTGAACATTCAGTCTGCTGAGGAGTGTTAGGAGCTGAGTATTCTACCTTCAATTAGCAGCCAATTTGGAGTAAATAATTTCGGTTCTATGCTGCCACTACTCTCAGTTATATTGCCAGGAAGTCCAGAATGATCTGAAGATTGCTTCTAGCTCTGGCATTTTATGATTCTCTAATGGCTTTAAATGTGCCAGAACTGAATGATTGATTATTCATCTGTTTTGTTTTGTTTTTCTTATCTTTTGTTTCTTTGCTCTGCCTCCAAGGAGTATATCTCAGAGATAAGAAAAATGCTAGGGCAAGACCAACACGTTTTAGAAATCTATGCTACTTGCTCACATGTTGTTTTGCCCTACGTTTTCAGAAAAATGTGGTAAAGAGGTCTTGAGTAGATAGCAGTCAATAAACTTGGGTTCAAATTCCACAATAAACAGTATAATAAAGGCTTGGACCACTGTACATGAGGATGGGAAATAGAAGATGGTATCTTTATGTGGTGCATGTTTTTATTCTGCATCACTGTTGAAAATACACATCATAATAATGCTAATGCCAACATGCCCTTGTTAAGATACACCATTCTCCTATTTATATTTATATTTCTAGCTCAGCTACAATTGGCTAGGGAAATTGTTGATTCTACTAGAACATATAAAGAAGTGTATTCCTTGTGCTTTATAAAGTATGCTTCCTATGCTTGAGTTATCATTTACTCAAACCATATTTTCTTCCTCACTAAAAGAGGAAAGTTACCCAAATCTAATCATATCAACAGTTTCCTGTTTCGTTTTATTATTATTATTGTATTTTTAATGCCTGGTTTAGTTAATGAGATTTGAAAGTCTTATAATGAGAACATTTGAAATAGAATTCATTAAGAGGCAGAGATTTTTCTACCATATTCAGAAAATTACATGCTAATAAAATAGGAATATGATTTGAGAAATTTCTAATACAAATTGATTTTTACATTAACGATTTCAGTATTCAGTTCTAGGAAAGGAGAAAGACTGGTTCTGCATGTAGGTTAGATATGAATGAAAATAAGTGAAAATAAGTAGGCTCACTCCTGCACCACGCA
The DNA here is from genome assembly GCF_028878055.3 of Symphalangus syndactylus. NCBI lineage: Eukaryota > Metazoa > Chordata > Mammalia > Primates > Hylobatidae > Symphalangus > Symphalangus syndactylus. Next base: position 43,049,676 of record NC_072423.2, read on the forward strand.
CAACCCCATATGAGACTCTGTGGGGTCACAATAGTGTGATTCCTGCCTGTTGAAGATTCACTGTCTAGCCAGAAAGATGACTGACATACATGAACCAATTAGAGAGCAACGTGAGATAAAACAGAATTAAATTAGTGCAATGTTGTGTTTTGCAGACTGCAAGTGATAGCTTCATTTGGAGACCTAGGAGAACAATGGACCAAGGAAAATGTCAATGAAAGCAAGGGGTAACATGAACCCCCACTTAAATTGAGAAGGGTAGAAAACAGAGCTCATCTAAATCATGATGATACAATTCTCTCTAGTTGCATATAATTTTACTTGTCTTTGTGTTTCCTTTTAAAATAGAGTTTCTATGGTCATTACCAATATTTAGAGAAATAAACTCAGAATCAGAACACCTGGATTCAAGCCCAGGTTTCTGCTATGCGGAAAATTTGCACTTAGCATGCATCTGAGAGAATAATCACTCCCAAGGAAGTAGGAACAGATAATAATGAACTCGCTTTCATTGAAATAAACAAATGTCTTCTTTTCAGTTGAAAAACCGGAGAGTCATTTTTAAGGAGAGCACATTATCTGTCATTCAGATTTATTTTACTGTCCAGATCTCATCTGGATTTATGTACTCAGTATGGTGTTGAATAGGGAGGATGTAAGAAAAAAAATTAAAGAGCTGCTTTTTTTCCTAAAGTCACTAAGACATTGGGATGTGAGCAGCACCACTGTGGTGTCTCAGAGGGTTCCTATTGAAACCAGAAACATTTAGCTTTTTATTTCCTGGATGCCAATTCCTAGCTACAGTGGGCTCCAGCAGAAGAAGGTGCTTCCTGGATGAAAGAGGAGAAGCTGGCAGGTGCCCGGCAAGAGGCCTCGGTCCTTCCTGGAAGACCATGAAGTCCAGTGAAGCTATCGGTACTCAGCACCAGAAGCCCAGAGAGGAAAAAAAACACCAATGCCACACAGTAACTAACTGGAAAGCTTACTAGACTTGTGGGTAGACACAAATGCATATGAGACACTCTGGGGGGTTCTTGGATTGGTGTAGAGGTTTTCTAAAAGGAGTTGGAGGGGACAAGAGAAATAGATGAAAGGAAACAGTAAAATCTGGGTTATTAGTTGAAGCCCCAGACCCTTATGTGAGGACTAATGCTACTCTAAATGTGTACAGTATGTTGATAGCTTTCCGTCTTCTTTATGTTTACTAAATTTTTGAAAAGTAATTGTTTTTTAATCATTTCTCTATCTTTATATAAACTTTTTCAAATTATCATATATTTTCTTACTGTATTATTTTATTTACAAATAAAATTATGAAATACAAAGAACATAATATATTAAATATTTTATAATATACTTTATAAATAGTACAATACAAAGAACATATTATAATATTAAAATATATTTTATTTACAAATAAAACAATACAATACAAACATACAAAGAACCACATATTGCTTTATTTATTTATTTATAGACAGTGTCTCAGTCTGTTGCCCAGGCTGGAGTGCAGTGGCCCAATATTGGCTCACTGCAACCTCAGCCTCCTGGGCTCAAGTAATCCTTCCACCTTAGCCTCCTGAGTGGCTGGGACTATAGGTGTGCCACCATGCCCAGCCAATTTTTATATTTTTTGTTGAAATGAGGTTTCCTCATGTGGTCCAGGCTGGTCTTCAACTCCTGGGCTGAAGCTAGTCACCCACTTCAGTCCCCCAAAATGCTGGGATTATAGGTGTGAGCCACTGTGCTTGGCCTGCATTATTTATTAAGTTCATAGTTTTCCATTTGTATATTTATTTTTAAATCTTATATCTTTGTTTTCTTTTATTTTTATGGGTGGTTTTTGGTACTTTTACTATGTCTCAGTACAGCATCTCTTCCAGTTCAAGCTGAGGGTGGGAACTTGGCTCTCACTCCCACAATCTTATATTATTTCTATCATGTAATTTCATTTTAGGAACACTTCGTATCATCCTTTGGTTTGGGCTTCCAAGAATGATTTCCCCATAATTTTAATGAAAATTTACCTTTGTCCAAAGGGGAGGAGAATATATTGTTTTTGAAATGGTAAATGACTCAAGTGAGGCTTTGAAACATTCTTCCACAAGCTTATTTGAACTATAGCTTGTGAGACAAACCTATTGCCTCTCATGTGAAAAATCTAAAAGGTGAGGAATATTCTGGCCATTTTTGCAGTCTCCTGAAGAAGAAATTAACCAAGGGAAAATAAGCGAGAGAGAGCAAAATAGAGCAAGGGAGCGAGGGCATCAACCACGTGCTTTCTGTCCCATTGGTCCACAATAGCCCTGATTACTTAATTTATTCTGTCATGTCTATTAGCTTCTATAAAATTTACTGAATTTTTTTAAAAAAACTTTCCTTGGTTAAGCTGCTTTGAGTTTTTGTTGTTTGCTCTCAAAAAACTTCTAAGACATCACTCAAATATGATTGAGGTATTTATTGCAATTCTGTCATCTTCCTAATGTCATTCTCTTATCTTTTCCTGTCATGTGATAACTAGAATGTCACTAATTTGAAAGGAATGTTTCCTACATTTTCTATTTTTATAATAATAATAGTAATAAATAATAAAAGAACATTGGAAGCAATGAATTTCCCTCTGGGTACAAGTTTGGTTTACTTCATAGGTCCTGTCTTTATTTTTAATATTCCCTATCTAGAATGTATGAGTACTTACTCTTGTTTTATTTAGATGTTAAAGCTTTAGTTCAACATAGACAGCATGAATTATAATTTTGTAAATGCTTATTATATTTTCCATGAATCAAAAATTATTAGTAGGTTGATGATCATAGGGTGATATAGCTGTAGGGTGATGATTTTAGTATATGTCCATTAAATATGTTGTGAACTTGCTACTACTGCCTTCTATTGATGAGGACAGTTTTTTGAGAAACTTTGATGCAATAGAATGTTAAGTGCTTATCATTACTTTCTTTAGAATATTTTCCTTTTATATTATATATAGTTATAATATTTAGTTGTTTGGATTACAAAAATTTATTTTCTTCTCAAATTTCAATGAAGATACATTACTTTTATAATCAGAAAATGAAATATTACAAAGATAATCCATCTTTATTATCTTTATAGGCTATTCATATAAATAGGCTGAATAACATCTTACTCGTTGAGTCCTACAATTTGCTTTGTCTGCCTGACATTTATTAGCTGTATAGGTACAAGTGATTTAACCTCACTGGATCTCAATTTCCTCATCTGTAAAGCATGAGTATTAATATGAACTTCATATGATCTGTTTAGGAGTAAAAAATGAGAATGTTTCAGTCTGAAGATAAGGTCAATTCAAGAAATAGGAAAGCTTGAAATTTACAGGAATGTTTAATTTTCTGTCATTTTTCTATAGTTCTAAACACAACGCTTTCTCAACCACAGATGCCCAAAGATCAAGAGCGAGCAGAGCACATTATTTCATTGCTCCTGACACAGCTGGATAGGAAACATACCTAAAGTTAAGACCAATAAAATTTACATTCCTCGAAAATTTGTTCCACCTTCCTGACTTTCAGAGTCACAACAACCTTGTCTGTTTGATGGGCTTAATAACTCTTTTGGTAAGTTTGATGTGAAAGATTTAATCTTGGACAGACTCAAAGTGGGTGCTCAGTGAATTGTGGAAGTGCCTATGTCTTGGGGGCCAAGTGCATGTAGGGCATGAGGCTGTTGAATGTCTTGGGCAGAATATTGAGCATAACTGAGAAGCCCCTTTCTCTTTCTAGGTCTGTTCCAAACAGAGCTGTATGATCTTGGGGGATATTACTTAATACTTCCAATACTTTGTGTCTTCCTCTAATACATTTTTATCAGAATTCTTTCCTGACTACCTCATCTGGTTTTATGAAGACCAAAGAGTACAATGGATGTGACTGAGCTTTGTACTTGTCTACTTTATACTCCATGGTATTGTACTTTGAACACTCCAAGTTTCTTAGCTTGGGAATTGAGACCTTTCATGGTCTGGTCTCCTCTTATTCTGACTAAATTTATTTGATATCCCACCTCAAATCTTTGTCCCAGTCATACTAAGTTACCTGAGATTCCCCCAAGTCACCATTTTTTGCATAATGGGGTCCCCTGCAGGGAATATTCCCTCCTATGACCTCTCTCCAATCTCTTTGTTGGACTTACTGTTTTTGGAAACTTAGGCCCCAACCCTCATGTCATCTCATGCTGAAAAACATATTGAATTATCTAGGGGTGGATTGATATCATTTACCAAATTCTCTTGCCCTTAATTATTTTTGTATTTATTTGTATCTCTCAGAAGTATGTGACTATGGTTTCCCAGAGTCTACCCTGGAATAAACTGCACAAAGTTAAAATTGCATTAGCTTTGTTGAGTAGATAAAATAGCAAACCATGTAGATACCCAAATATTATTTTAATGATTATAAATAATCATTTTAAATATAAATTTTGAGTAGGTGGGTGGGTAAATAGTCTTCGTGGAGCAGGACAATGCAATAATAGATATTTTTTAAAAGTTTAAAAAATTTTTAATTACTGAAAACATATAAGGTGTCATCGGGTAAAAGAATCATATATGATAAGAATGATGTTTTGAGCTGGCAAACTTTAAAAGAAGCTCTTTATTTTCTAAAGCATTCCTTTGCGAAGGAGAAGGGTCAAAGATGCCATGCCTCTGTTTCCTGACAATTGCTGGGGCTAGGAAAATTCTTTCTTTTGACTCTACTGCCATCTGTTGTTCAAAGAAGTAATCACATTTTTATTATTTTTCAGTGTGACATTAGATCACCTCACCTGCACATCGAAAGTGCTAACTTTTGGCCCTACCCCAAAATCTGTTGGGTATGGGCCTGTGGTCTTGCATTTTCAACAAGCTGTCCAGTAAGAAAGGAACATACTGGGCAAAGGACTTAATGTATGCATCCATCGTTAGTGTGTACAAGGCTCTGCACTAAGTAGGGGCTGAGTTTCCTATTATTTAAATGAAAGCACTATCACAGATTTGTTCTTGACTCATTGATGCAAGTCTTTTACTTTCTCTTGAGCCATCCCTACTAGCAGACCACTCCTTACTACCAAGCCCCAACTTGAGTGGAAAAGAATAAATTTTAAACCTCACATCACTTTTTGTTGTATTTTATTTTGTTTTTGCTGGGTTCATTCAAAGATGTATCTATCTCATAAATATACTAACTTTACTTTTACTTATCCAAGTCTGTGGAAACCATGGGGTAGGAGAAAACCAGTGTTCATTTATTTGGCTCCCATCAGTGTTTTCACTTCAAATACTTATTTCTCTGTTTCTAACATTTTACCTTCATTAAAGACTCAGTCCTTTGAAATAAAGTTTCTGCTTCACCAAAGTAAGCAAATAAGCATTGGAGTGGTGACATATTAAACAGTTTTAAGTCTTTAACATTTACCAGGCCAGGTGCAGTGGCTCACGCCGGTAATCCCAGCACTTTGGGAGGCTGAGGCGGGCAGATCACCTAAGGTCAGGAGTTCCAGACCAGCCCGGCCAACATGATAAAACCCCGTCTCTACTAAACATACAAAAATTAGCCAGGTGTGGTGGCAGGTGCCTGTTATCCCAGCTACTCGTGAGGCTGAGGCAGAATTGCTTGAACCTGGGAGGCGGAGGTTGCAGTGAGCCGGGATCGCGCCATTGCACTCCAGCCTGGGGGACAAGAGCGAGACTTCATCTCAAAAACAAACAAACAACAAACAAACATTTACCATGAAGTTTCTAAATGAACTTTTCTATACCTTGGTAAAGAGAGATCGGAGCACTGAAATCATGGAATTACAGGGTGGATAAATCTATGTTTGGAGGAAGGAGTGAGTAAAGACACATGGATACAGTTCAGGAAGGGCAATATTTCGCCTTGTGTGTGAGGGAATGACTGTGATATCTGGAGCAGCATTAAAACGTCAACCATCAGGAGCTAGAATGATATTTAAGAATAGTTAGAAAATAGCCATATGTCAATCTTTGCACTGTGTGATTTTGTCCAAAGCTGGCTTTGAATATCAAAAGGACGTATTCTATGCCTTAACTTTAGGATGCTCCAAATTCTAATCCTGCTCATTTTAATTCTGGTGATCTCATTAAAGCTCATGTTCATTCTCTATCCACAAATCTTAAAAAAATAGCTGTGATAATAAATAGCTATTATGTCATTTTCTAGTCAATTATTAATAATATGTAGAAAATTACAGAATTATGCCTGTTGATAAGCATCCAATTCTGGTTGAACTCAAGTTTTAGCTATATCAGAGAGAGCTGAGCTGATAGAGCTAAAAATTGAGATATGCGTGTGTGTGTGTGTGTGTGTGTGTGTGTATATATATATCAGCTATATAGTTGCTATAGCTAAAAATATATTTATACTGTGAATTTATCTATTATACTTTTCTATTTTACTGGTTATATATATATATATCTATATCACCTATGTATATATATATCAGCTATGTGTATATATGTACCAGTTATGTGTATATATATATATCAGCTGTGTGTGTGTATATATATGGCCAGTTTATTATCTTTGAAGGCAGACACCCTTCTTTCATAAATATAGCTTTAACTGTTTTATCACTGTTTATCATGTTAGTATGCTATAAGTTTCTGGTAGAAAAGCTCTATCAAGCTAAGAGAGCATTATATAGAAAGATTATTGAATTTTATTAAATGACTTTTTTCAGCATAAACTAAAATTATGACGTTTGTCTTTTTAAATTGGTTAATATTTTAAAAGTTATTTTATTATTGGCTTAGAATAAACTTACAACATTTTATTTTGAATTTATGTTATGTTTATAGGTGAGATTGGCCTTCTTTCTGTATATTTGTGCATATAAATGTGTGTGATTGTGCATATAGAAATGCTTGTACCCTTATAATATTTTGTTTTGATGCCGATGCTGCTGCAAACTGATAGGTTATGTTGTGAAATATTCTGTTTCATTATGTTTTGGAAGAGTGTATTTAACATATCTGGATCATCTGTTTCTTAATTAGTATAATTTTTTCATCATACTTTCAGTGGCTGATATGTTTTCTAGAGTAGACCTTTGTTTATATTTCAAATTACTTTTTTTTTGCTGTAGAAAATTTTATTTCTAAGGCCTTCAAAATAGATGCATGAGGTACAAAATGTTGCATTCCATTCTTTATAAAGTGATTTGATTTGACCATCCTCCTTGGTGAAATATTCTATCCATATCATTCTTGTGGGCCCCTGTTGGGTCTTGAGTAATCAAAGCTAGTTGCAATGCCTTGGCTGGTGGTCCTCTCTGGTCGTTAGCCTTCTCTCCAAGCAGGCTGCATCTCATTGTGCATTTGCTCTTTTTCCATTGTAACTTTAGGTTTGAGGGTCATTGTTGTTTTCTTTATATATATATATACACACATATATACGTATATATATGTGTATATATGTATCAGTTATGTGTATATATATATCAGCTATGTGTATATATGTATATATATATGTAGATACATATATATATACACATATATATTTTAATTATACTTTAAGTTCTAGGGTACATGTGCACAACATGCAGGTTTGTTACATATGTATACATGTGCCATGTTGGTGTGCTGCACCCATTATCTCATCATTTACATTAGGTATATCTCCTAATGCTATCCCTCCCCGCTCCCCCCACCCCACAACAGGACCCAGTGTGTGATGTTCCCCTTCCTGTGTCCAAGTGTTCTCATCGTTCGATTCCCACCTATGAGTGAGAACATGCGGTGTTTGGTTTTTTGTCCTTGCTATAGTTTGCTGAGAATGATGGTTTCTAGCTTCCCCTACAAAGGACATGAACTCATTCTTTTTTGTGGCTGCATGGTATTCTATGGTGTATATGTGCCACATTTTCTTAATCCAGTCTATCATTGTTGGACATTTGGTTTGGTTACAAGTCTTTGTTATTGTGAATAGTGCTGCAATAAACATGCGTGTGCATATGTCTTTATAGCAGCATGATTTATAATCCTTTGGGTATATACCCAGTAATGGGATGGCTGGGTCAAATGGTATTTCTAGTTCTAGATCCCTGAGGAATTGCCACACTGTCTTCCACAATGGTTGAACTACTTTACAGTCCCACCAACAATGTAAAAGTGTTCCTCTTTCTCCATATCCTTTCCAGCACCTGTTTTTTCCTGACTTTTTAATGATCGCCATTCTAACTGGTGTGAGATGGTATCATTGTGATTTTGATTTGCATTTCTCTGATGGCCAGATGATGAGCATTTTTTCTTGTGTTGTTGGCTGCATAAATGTCTTCTTTTGAGAAGTGTCTGTTCCTATCCTTCACCCACTTGTTGATGGGGTTGTTTGCTTTTTTCTTGTTAATTTGTTTGAGTTCTTTGTAGATTCTGGATATTAGCCCTTTGTCAGATGAGTAGATTGCAAAAATTTTCTCCAATTCTCTAGGTTGCCTGTTCACTCTGATGGTAGTTTGTTTTGCTATGCAGAAGCTTTTTAGTTTAATTAGACCCCCTTTGTCAATTTTGGCTTTTGTTGCCATTGCTTTTGGTGTTTTAGACACGAAGTCCTTGCCCCATGCCTATGTAATCCAGCATATAAACAGTTGCCTGTGCCACGGTGATGAATTATTGCAGGGACCTGTTGGCACCCTGCCACAGTGAATGAACACACACCTCACCACACTGCAGCTGCAGCTAGAACATGCGAATGAGGACAGATGCTGCTGTCACCACACTGCAAAATGATTTGGCCAATACTACCAATTGGAGTGTAATGATCAATTGTCTGGAAGCACCTCATCTTCTTGCACTGCAGCACAGTGGATTCCTAACCTTGAGAAACCAGAGAAAAAAAGTCTGTCCGACACAATTCCCCTGGAGTTAGAGCACACAGTCTGGGAGTTGGGAGCTGAATGCTGGCCTTCCCTTCTAGAAATAAAGCCAATTGGCTGAATGCACCTTATACCACAATCAGACCCTCAAAGTTACCAAACAGAATAAAAGAAAAAAATCCAACGGTGAGCAACTTAAAAGATTGAAAACATCAGCCCACAAAGATGAGAAAGAACCAGTTGCCAGCAAGAATTCTGACAATTCAAAAAGCTGGAGCGCTTTGTTTCCTTCAGACTACTTCACCACCTCCCTAACACTGGTTCTGAACTGGGCTGGGATGGCTGACATCACAGGAATATAATTCAGAATACGTGTAAGAACAAAGATAATTGAGATGAGGAATATGCTGACACTAAAACCAAGGAAGCTGAGAATCACAATAAAATGATGCAGGAGGTGACAGACAAAATAGCCAGTAAAGAAAAAAACATAACAGACCTAATAGAGCTAAAAAACACACTACAGGAATTTCATAATGCAATCACAAGTATTAATAGCAGAATAGACCAAGAACAGGAAAGAATATCAGAGCTTGAAAACCAACTTTCTGAAATGAAACAGTCAGAAAAAAATAGAGAAAAAAATTAGAAAGAAGAAACAAAACCTTCAAGAAATATGGGATTATGTAAATAGATCAAATCTCTGACTCATTGGTGTCCCTGAAAGAGTTAGTGGGGGAGTATAAGCACTTTGGAAAGCATATTTCAGGATTTCTTCAATGAGAACTTCCCCAACTTAGCTAGACAGCCAACATTCAAATTCAGGAAATGCAGAGAACCCCAGTAAGATACTTCATGAGAAAATCACACCCAAGACACATAATCATCAGATTCTCCAATGTTGACATAAAAGAAAAGATGTTGAAGACACCTGGAGAGAAAGGCCAGGTCACCTACAAAGAAAAGCCCATCAGACTAACAGTGGACAGGTCAGCAGAAATTCTAAAAGTCATAAAAGATTGGAGGCCAATACTCATTATTCTTAAAAGAAATTCCAACCCATAATTTTATATCCAGCTCAACTAAGTTTCATTAACAAAGGAGAAATAAGACCTTTAAACAAGCAAATGCTGAGGGAATTTATTGCCACCTCACTTACCTTACAAGACCTCCTCAAGGAGGTACTAAATATGGAAAAGAAAGACCATTATCAGCCTCTACAAAAACACACTGAAATACACAGACCAATGACAGTATAAAGCAAGCACATAAACAAGTCTGCATAATAACCAGTTAACATCATGATCATATCCACACATATCAATATTAACCTTGAATGTAAATGGGTTAAATGCCTCAATTAAAAGACACAGAGAGGCAAGCTGGATAAAGAACTAAAACCCATTGACATGCTGTCTTCAAGAGACCCATCTCATATCCAAAGACACACATAGGTTAAAATAAATGGAGGAAGGAAAATTTACCAAGAAAATAGAAAACAACAATAACAAAAAGCAGAGGTTGCAATTCTAGTTTCTGACAAAACAGACTTTAAACCAACAAAGATCAAAAAAGATGAAATGGGGCATTACATAGTGGCAAAAAGTTCAATTAAATAAGAATATCTAACTATTCTCAATATATATTCACCCAACACAAGAGGACCCAGAATCATAAAACAAATTCTTAAGGACCTTCAAAGAGACTTAAACTCGCACAGAATAATAATGGGAAACTTTAGTCTCCACTGACAGTATTAGATCATCGAGGCAGAAAATTAACAAAGATATTCAGGCCTTGAACTCAGCACTGGATCAAATGGACCTGATAAATATCTTCAGAATGCACCATCCCAAAACTACAGGATATATATTCTCGTCTTCACATGGTGCATACTCTAAAATCCAGACATAAAACACTCCTCATCAAATTCAAAACAACTGAAATCATAACAACCACTCTCTCAGACCAGAGCACAATCACATTAGAAATCAAGCTTATGGAGTTAGCGCAAAACCATACAATCACATGGAAATTGAATAACTTGCTCCTGAATGACTTTTGGGTAAATAATGAAATTAAGGCAGAAGACAAGTTTTTTGAAACTAATGAGAACAAAGATATAACATACCAGAATCTCTGACACAGCTAAGACAGTATTAAGATGGAAATTGACAGCACTAAATGGCTGCATCAAAAAGTTAAAAAGATCTCAAGTTAACAACCTAACATCACAGAGGAGCTAGAAAAAACAAGAGCAAACAAACCCCAAGGCTAGAGAAAGACAAGAAATAGCCAACGTTAGAGCTAAACTGAAAGAGACTGAGACACAAAAGACTGTTCAAAAGATCAACAAATCTAGGAGTTGATTTTTTTTAATTAAAAAAAAAGATAGATTGCTAGCTAGACTAATAAAGAAGAAAATAGAAATTAAAATAAACACAATCAAAAATGACAAAGGGGATATTATCACTGACCTTACAGAAATACAAATAACCGTCAGAGAACATTATGAACATCTCTATGCACATAAACTAGAAAATCTAAAATAAACGAACAAATTTTTGGCACATACACTCTCCCAAGACTGAGCCAGGAAGAAATCAAATCCCTGACGAGGCCAATAACAAGCTCCAAAAGTGAACCAGTAATAAATAGCCTACCAACCAAAAAAATAAGCCCAGGACCAGACTGACAGATGGATTCACAGCCAAATTCTACCACATGTACAAAGAAGAGCTGGTACCATTCCTACTGAAATTATTCCAAAAATTAAAGAGGAAAAACTCATTTCTAACTTATTCCATGAGGCCAGCATCATCCTGATACCAAAACCTGGCAGAGACACACCAACAACAATAAAAAAATCTTCAGGCCACTATCTTTGATTAACATTGAGGCAGAAGTCCTTAACAAAATAGTGGTAAACTGAATCCAGCAACACGTCAAAAAACTTAACCAACACGATCAAGTAGGCTTTATATTTGGGTTGCAAGTTTAGTTCAACGTAGGCAAATGAATAAATGTAATTCATTACATAAACCATAGGTGTCAAACCTTTTGGCTTCCCTGGGCCACACATAAAATACACTAACAGTAACAATCGCTTATGAGCTAAAAAAAAATAGGTCTGTGCATAATTTTCATGTTATTACCACCACAGATAAGCAAAAAAGTCCCCACGTTCAAAGGGTTGGTCACTGCTGATGGAACTAAAAACAAAAACCACATGATTATCTATCTCCATTTTATTACTGGGTAGTTTGTTTTCTTACTGTTAAGTTTTGGTAGTCCTTATATTCTGAATATAAGTCCTTTATTAAGTATATGTTTTACAATAATGTTCTCACAGTTTTGTGTAGTTATTTTTTAAATCTGATAAAGTCAAATTTACCTTCTTTTATTTTATTTTGTGGCTGTTTTTTCTGGTATTATATTTAGATGTTGTTGCCTAACACGAGGTCAGAAAATATAAATACTTGGAGATAAATTGGCCCAATTGTTTTTTCTAAAAGTTTTCTACTTTAAAGTTTTATATTTTAGTCAATGACACATTTTGAGTTAATTTTAACATACATTGTGAAGAGTGGAGTAAATATTTTTTGGGACATACATATGCAAATTTCAACATTACACATTAAGACTACCCCTTCTCCACTAAATTGCAATTGCAACTATGTCAAAATCAGTTGGCCATTTTTGTGTGAATCTATTTCTGAGTTCGTTATTCTGTTCCTTTGATATAGCTGTTTATCTTTGCCAATACTATATTAATAATTGTTTCTTTATAAGCCTTAAAATTGAGTAGTCTTGATCCTTTTTTAAAAAAAATTGTTTATTCTAGATCTTTTGCCTTTTTTGTATGAATTTTAAAGTCAAATTGTCAATTCCTACAAATATCCACATGCTTTGATTTTGACCAGGGTTATGTTTAACCCATGGATTAACTGGTGGAGAATTTATATTTTACAATATTGAGTCTCCGACATTTTAAAATGATATATTCCTTCATTAATTTAGTCTATTTTAACTTCTCTCAGCAATGTTTGTATAATATTTAGAGTACAGGTCAGACACATCTATTGTCAGATTTACCCCTAAGTATTTTATATTTTTGATGCTATTGTAAATAGCATTTTTAATATTTCAATTTTCATTTGTTAGTTGCTAGATTACAAGACAAAACTGATTTTTATGTATTGACCCTATGTACTATGAACTTGCTAAACTAACGTCAGTTTTGGTAGTTTTATTCTTAATTACATCAGATTGTCTACAGTAATGATCTTGTTGTTTAGAAATAAAAATGTTTACTTTTAATTTTTTAAAATATAAATACTTTTTATTTCCTTTTTTCCTTTTGCACTAACTAGAAAATTCATTGAAAATAAGTAGTGAGATCAGAGAACCTGTCTTATTCCTGATCTTAGGGGGAAGGCATTCAGACTTTTCATCTTTGATATGATGAGGCTTTTTTGTTGTTTGCTTTGTTTTGTTTTTATAGATGCTATTTATTAAGTTGATAATATTTATTCCTATTTCAATTTTGTTGAAATTCTAAAATCTGGAATGAGTACTGGATTTTGTCAAGGCTTTTCCTGCATCTATTAAGATAATCATATGCATTTTCAAATTTTTGGTTTGTTAATATGGTAAATTATATTTATTTGCAAATATTAAACCCACCTCACATTCCTAGAATAAACTGCATACCTAGAATAAATTTCATATTATAATGATAGATGATAGATTATTTGTGTGTGTGTGTATATATATATATATATATATATAGCTGTGTTTGGCTAAAATTTTGTTAAGAATATTTACATCACAATAAAGGACATTGCTCTTTAGTTTTTTAAGTAAAGTCTCTTTTTCTTCTATATTAAGGTAATACTAGCCTTTATTAATGAGTCGAAAAATACTTTCTCCTTTTCAACTTTTTAGAAGAGTTTGTGTTAAATTAACATTACATTATTTCTTCCTCAAGTGTTCACTTAGAACTCTATTTCTAAATAAAGCCATAAGGTTTTGGTTCTATAAGCCAGCCAGCCAGCCAGCCAGCCTTCCTTCCTTCCTTCCTTCCTTCCTTCCTTCCTTCCTTCCTTTCCTTTCCTTCCTTTCTTCCATTCCTTCCTTCTTCCCTCTGTCACTCTCTCCCTCTCCCTCTTTCAAAGGTTTTAAATACAAATTGAATATTTTAAATTTAAATAGGATTATTCAGATTTTAACATTTATTCTTAAGTAAGCTTTGGGAGTTTTAGGTTCTCAAGTAATGTGTCCTGGTTTCGGTCATGTTTTTATTAAACATTTATCAACATTAACACTATTCACCATCCATTTTGCATATTTCTAATGCAAAAATCCAAAATTTGAAATGCTCCAAAATCTAAAACTTTTTGAGTGCCTGCATGATACTATAAGTTATACTACAACATTATTTTTTCACTGTATTAATGGAATGACATTTTTTATTGTTAAGCACTTCTGTGTGAATAAGTGTTGGAAAATGATTGTTTATTGAAAGCATACACATACAGAGTCAGGAATGATGGCGATGACAAACAATCATAGATTATCCACAAGGGTGGCTGAGATGGTGAAATCATTGCTTTCTAATGGTTCAGTATATGTTTCATGCTCAAAATTATTAAAAATATTATATAAAATTAGCTTTAGGCTATGTGAATAAAGTGTATATGAAACATAAATGATTTTCATGTTTAGACTTGGGTTTATTTCCAAGATATTATCTAAATATTTGAATTTTCTCAAATATTAAAAACAACCCTGAAATCTGATGCACTTCTGTTCCCAAGCATGTTAGATAAGGGATATTCATTCTGTATTTTCATGTTATCCTCTTACTATCTGAATATGAAGAGACATGACCTTTCTCATTCCTGATATTAATAATTTGTTCTTTGTTTTCTACTGACCAGTCCGGCTGGAGCTTCATCCATTTTATTAAAATCAACAACTTTCTTCTAAAAAAAATTATTTCAAAAAAATATTTGTTTCAGATAACTATTTTTCTGTTTTCTATTTTATTGATTTCCACTCTTATGTTTATTATTTCCTTTATTCTCTTATTTGGGCTCTCCTTTTCTAGTTTCTAAAGGTAGAAACTGAGATCATCAATTTGAGGCCTTTCTTGATTTCTAATACGGTCAACTGATTCTAAGCTGTGCTTTAATGACATCCTATGTAATTATATACGTAGTGTTTTTATTTTTATTAATTTCAGAACACTTCCTAATTTCTCAATGATATGTTCCTTTTTTACCTAAATGGTATTTAAAAGTGTTTTATTTAGGTTCTAAATATTTAGGGGTTTTTCAAATGTCTTTTCTTCATTTCTTACTGAATTCCATTGTGGCCTGAGACCATACTTTTTGTGAAAAATTGTTTTACATTTGTTAAGACATGCTTTATAGCTTAGAATATGGACTAATTTACTTATTCTATTCTATATTCTAAGCATATTCTAAGCAATAAAACATGTCTTAACAAATTTGTAGTTGTGTTTTATACCTTAGAATATGGATTAAATGTGTCTTTTTCTGTTGTTGGGTGAAATAGTCAATAAGCATCAATTAGGTCAGGATGGTTGGTAGTGTTGTTAATGTCTTTTATGTTTTTAGTGCTTTTCTGTCACTTGTTCTAACAAGCTATATAATATATATATAATAATTGAGAGATGAGTATGTGAAGCTACAACTTATAAATTTGACAATTTCTTCTTGCAGTTGTATTAGTTTTTGCTTCCTTTATTCTCAAAGCTATTTTTGCTGCATGGAGTTTTATGTTATCCTAACGAATTGACCTCTTTATAATTATGAAAAGAACTTACTTACTTATCACTGGCAATGTTTTTTAGCCCTGAAATCTATTTTGAATAACATTAATATACTCACTCGTGCCTTCCTCTGATTAGTTTTAGCTTAGTGTATCACTTTTTATCCTGTTACTTATGACATAACCTTATGTTTAAATGTAGGGTGGGTTTGTTTGTAGGCAGCATACATGTGGATTATGTTCTTTTCTCCCATCTAACAATTTGTTCCTTTTAATTGGATGGTTAAGCCATTTATGTTTAATTTGATCATATATTTTATTTGTTTTAACCTATCATCTTTCAATTTGTTGTTTATTTTTTCTAACTGTTCTTTGCTCCTTCTTTCTTTTTCTGTATTGTTTTGAAATAATTGTGTGATTTTTATGATTTCGTTTGACCTCCTTGACAGCTTATGAGCCATAACTATTTTTGTTGTAACTCATTTTCTTTTATTCATATACAGTTAAACAAATTTTGTGAAACAAACCTGCATGTTGTGCACATGAGCCATAACTATTTATTGTTTTATTCTAATGGATGCATCAGGGTTTATAATATATCACTTTAACTTACCACAGTCTTCATCCAAGTTGTATTATACCACCGTATGTATAATAAAAGTACACTGTAACAATAAACTTCCAATTTCCCACTCCAGCTTTTGTGCTATTGATGTCATTCATTTTAATTCTTTAGACATTAACTCCCACAATCATTATTTTTAAAATAATTATGCTTTAAATAAATTTAAATAATACTTCAAAGTTATATATATTTATATACTTATAAATAATACTTCAAAGTTATATATATTTAAATAATACTTCAAAGTTTTATATATTTACAAAGTTTTATATATTTACCTAAATAGTTACACTATTCTAGTAACTTTCATTCCTTTGTGTAGATTCAGATTTACATATGGTATCACTTTCCTTCTGTCTGAAGAGCTTCTTCTTTCAATATGTCTTGTAGTATGTGTGTCTCTTTCAGCATTGGTATTTCTGAAATATCCTTATTTTCATTGTCATTTATGAATGACACTTTCCCAGAATATAGAATTTTAGGTTATAAGCTTTTTTTCCTTTTGATACTGATAAAAGAAAAACTTTAGCTGAATTAAATTTAAAGGAGTTTAGTTGGGCAATGAACGATTTGTGAATCGGGCAGTCCCCAGAATCACAGCAGAATCACAGAAATTCCAGCGCAGTCCGGTGGCTCACGCCAGTAATCCCAGCACTTTGGGAGGCCGAAATGGGCGGATCATGAGGTCAGGAGATCGAGACCATCCTGGCTAACATGGTGAAACCCTGTCTCTACTAAAAATACAAAAAATTAGCCGGGCGTGGTGGCCGGGTGCCTGTAGTCCCAGCTACCTGGGAGGCTGAGGCAGGAGAATGGCGTGAACCCGGGAGGCGGAGCTTGCAGTGAGCCGAGATCGCGCCACTGCACTCCAGCCTGGGCGACAGAGTGAGACTCCGTCTCAAAATAATAATAATAATAAAAAAAAGCTCCAGCACAGTCACATGGTGGAAGATTTATAGACAAAAAAAAAAAAAAAAAAAAGAGAGAGAGAGAGAGAAACGACATACAGAAATTGGAAACGAGGTACAGAATAGCTGGATTGGTTACAGCTCGGCATATGCATTATTTGAACATAGTTTGAACACTCAGCAGTGTTGAAGTATGGCCGCTGGGATTGGCCAAGACCTTTGACAGGTACACACTACTAACACATGTTTTCAATTTTTTCTGCCTATTAAGCTAGGTTACAGTTCATCCACAAGGACTCAAATATAGAAGTATGGAGTCCTTCTCAGGCCACATTCAGTAAGCTTTAAATGTACTTTATGTATATTGTTTCACTGTCTTGTTTGCATTGTTTTCTATTAAAAAAAATCTGCCTCAACCCATATCTTGGTTCTTCTGTATGTAATACATTTTTTTCTTATGCTGCATTTCATATTTTTTTGCTTTATTAGTGGCTTTGCACAATTTCATTATGATGTAACTTTGTGTAGTTTTCTTCATGTTTTCTATATTTGGAATTCACTGAGCTTTCTAGATATGTGGACTTTGAATTTTCATCAAATTTGATAATTTTATGACCATTATTTTTTAAGTGTTGTTGCTTTTCTTTGCAAAACTCTAATGACCTATATATTAATGTGCTTGAAGTTTCCAAAAACTCACCAATGGTCTGCTCAATTTTTTCAGTGTTTTTACTTCTTGTGCTTTATTTTAAAGTTTTTATTGCTGCAGCAGTATGGAAGGTGCCCCCAGGCAGAAAGCCAGTGTGGATTTAACACTCACCTCACGTGTTTTTTTTTTTTCTCTCAAGAATCTCAATGTTGCGATACCTATTATCTGATGCCTGAAATAGTTGCTTCGTATATTTTGTACTGTTTGATTTTTTTAAGTGGTTTTGGGGTAAGTTCATTAGCTAAAACTCTATTATGAGTAGAACTGGAAATATTCCTATCATAGATTTTTGAATAAAAACGTGAGTATCGTCAATAGATTTAAAGCTTCTTAGAATCTGAAGCCATGTATTAAACTTCTATGTAAATTAAGTATACTATTTCAATAGAATAGCATTAAATAAATATCTCTTAATATGATGTTTCCACTTTTTTTATTTAAAAATGAAATAATGACCAGAAAAAGGATCATTAAAACCATAAAGCTATTGGCAATTGTGCTTTGTGAAAGAAAAATATATTGGCCCCCAAGATCACTAAGGAAAACTCAAGCTGGAAACTGCTTAAGGCAAACCTGCCTCCTATTCTATTCAAGGTTATCCTCTACTCACTGAGATAGGTGAATATATGATTGCCTTTTTTGGAAAGGCTAATCAGAAAGTCAAAAGAATGCAACCCTTTGTGTCTTACCTATCTGTGACCTGGAGGCTCCCTCCCCACTTGGATGGAGTCTTCCTGCCCTTGCTTCAAGATGTTCCACCTTTCCAGATTGAAACAATATACTTCTTATGTGTATTGACTGATGTCACATATCTGCCTAAAATGTATACAACCAAGCTGTTCCCTGACCACCTTGGGCACATGTTGTCAGGACTTGCTGAGGCTGTGTCGCAGGCACACATCCTCAACCTTGGCAAAATAAACTTTCTAAATTAACTGAGATCTGTCTCTGATTTTCTGGGTCCACAGCTTCTAAGTTTTTATTATTTTCAATTTCAGTGACACACACAGTGCAAAGATTATACAGATACAGAATCTAGTGTCTACTCATTTCACTAAAAAGTTATTGATGTCTATATTTCTGAAATGTATAAAATGTAATAATAATGAGAGATACTATGCTTGACTAGGAAAAATCTGCCTACAGCTGAGATTGTCAGTGTCCACTAGTAGAAAATTAACTAGAATAACTGACATGAAAGAAAGAGCAGGGAGATGAAATTAACAAAAGAACACTATTTGAAAGGATGGCTATACATTTGCATGTTTGAGCAAATTGGAGAGTGCATCCTGATTTCATCAACTCCAGAGAATTTTTCACTATAGTTTTTCATTAAAGAAATAGGTTTTAAAATATTATGTGATAAAAACTTTATAACTTGTATATTGCTGTGGTAAGCTTTGGGTGATGAAAAGTTTATTATATTCTCTATTTTGTTGTAAGACATTTGTAAGGGTATATGCAGCCTAGTACAAATTCACTGCCATGTCCTAAGAAAGGAGTTCCATATTCAGATAGCATTGGTGTACATTTTCCACTAGATGGCAATCTATACCTATTTGATGTCTTTAAATACAAAGCAGTTCCAGCTTAAAACTGTGCACCTGGCCGGGCGCGGTGGCTCACGCTTGTAATCCCAGCACTTTGGGAGGCCGAGGCGGGCGGATCACGAGGTCAGGAGATCGAGACCACGGTGAAACCCCGTCTCTACTAAAAAAAAAAAAATACAAAAAATTAGCCGGGCGCGGTGGCGGGCGCCTGTAGTCCCAGCTACTCGGAGAGGCTGAGGCAGGAGAATGGCGTGAACCCGGGAGGCGGAGCTTGCAGTGAGCCGAGATTGCGCCACTGCACTCTAGCCTGGGCGACAGAGCGAGACTCCGTCACAAAAAAAAAAAAAAAAAAAAAAAAAAAAAAAAAAACTGTGCACCTGATTCCTGGACTCCTATTAAGAGGGCCTGTTTATTCACTCATTTACTCAATCAGCACTTTCAGAGCACCTACTATGTGCCAATATAAATACTAACGATAAGAATAAATAAGACATAGTTGCTGTCCTGAAGTTTCTCACAGACTCCTGAGGGGAGAGACAAATGTGTAACCCATTAATTAAAAGTCAAAATGATAAGTATTGTAACAAAAAGAAGCTCTCAGAGCCCCTGACTTGAGGAGCACAGGAAATATCTCTAAGGTGTCTTTGCCTTTCCCTAGTACTGCGTTTTTCAAAAGGGGGTGCAATTTTATAACAGGAGGGTTGATGTTTAAAAAGGAATCCAAGCAATATGTATTTATTAAACATCTGGTATATACATGTGCAAACCAAGATATTAGACACTACCACAGAAAATCAATAACTTATTCTTTCATTCATTCACTGCTTAAGAAACTTACATCAGTTGGAGAAGTTGAAAAAAGTACATAGATAACTATAACATGGGAAATACTATAATAAGAAGCCTTAAAGTTTCTGGGGAGAGAAGGCTATGTGCTGGCTAGGGGGATCACGGAGGTCTTCATCTAAGAGGTACCAGGTAAGAGGTACCAGGTAAAGAATCTTTGGCCAGGCGCTGTGGCTCACGCCTGTAATCCCAACACTTTGGGAGGCCGAGGTGGGTGGATCACGAGGTCAGGAGATCGAGACCATCCTGGCTAACACAGTGAAACCCTGTCTCTACTGAAAATACAAAAAATTAGCCGGGCGTGGTGGCGGGTGCCTGTAGTCCCGGCTAGTTGGGAGGCTGAGGCAGGAGAATGGCGTGAACTCGGGAGGCGGAGCTTGCAGTGAGCCGAGATCACGCCACTGCACTCCAGCCTGGGCAACAAAGCGAGACTCCGTCTCAAAAAAAACAAAACAAAACAAAGAATCTTTTAATAGAAGAAGTACCAATCAGAAAAAAAATGAGTAGGAACCTCACTTCAACCAGAAGGAACAGATGAGAGGAAAATTATCATCGGTAGAAAGCCCCTACCATGTTGCTAAGGCTTTATCTGATTCTAACCATGCTACTAACTGACCAGCTCTGTGTCCTTGGGCATGTCAGCTAATTTTTCCGGGTGCCAGTTTTCACCTCTATTAATAAGCTGGCTAGACATACATAATCACTATCTGTCATCTCAAAGATATTCAGTTCAACGATAAGGTGGTGGGAAATGTAGGTTTTATTTACAGAATGGGAATTCTGCATTTCTAGCTAAAATGTAAGGTATGATCAAAGGGAGTTATGGGCTAAATTTTGTGCTTCTTGGCACCCTCAACCTTACCAAATTCATGTGGAATTCCTAATCTCTAGTACCTCAGCACAGCATGTGACTGTATTTAAAGACAGGGCCTTTAAAGTGGTGATTAAGCTAAAATGATGTCCACAGGTTGGGCTCTAATCCAATCTGACTGATGCCCTTATAAGGACAAAATTTGAACACACAAAGAGACATCCGCTATGCATGTGCACAGAAAGGAGACCCCGTGAGGACAGAGTAAGGAGGCACCTATCTGCAAGCCAAGAAAAAAGGCCTCACGACCAATCTAACCTGCTGACACCTTCATCTTGAACCCTCAACCTCCAGAACGATGAGAAAATCAATTTATGTTACTTAAGCCGAACATTCTGCAGCATTTTATTGTGGCAGCCCTGTGAACTAATACAGAAGATATTATAAAATATACCTGGAAAGATAATCTGGACTATTTTATAGGACTCCTTAAAGCTGAGATAGGAATTACATATTTGATCTGGTACTAAGTAAGAAACTATCACAAGTTACGAGCACTGGAAACGGACACTCTTGCGGGAACTCAACCATCAGCTGCTCTCTTGAGAGTAAAGATAGGATGGAAAAAGCAAGTAATGTTGAAAAGGCTTTTTGAAAATCATTTAGAAAAAGAGGAAGGAAAATGGAAGTAAAGTGGCATAGCAAAGTAGAATAGTTCTTTCTAGAGCAGCAGCCAGGAGGTCATGTTCTTATGTCAACACTCCGGTCAGGTCCTCAGTGACTTTTAAAAAGGTCCTTGACATTAGGGGGCTGCTGTTTCTGTGTTGGTAGCACAGAAATGTTAATAGTGGTCATCCTCCTTCTACAGGATGCTTGCTGGTCAAATATGAAACTATTGAGAAAGTACTTTAAAAATTACAGAATGTTAGACAGATATTCTACATTTTCTTAATGCTGGAAGAGACCATAAGGCCATAGAGTCTAATCTCCTTACTTAAAAGTTGTTAGACAAAGGTATGGCATTATTTGTATTGAAGGCAGATAAAAAATGACCCCTCTCCCATGATCTCCAACATTGATAGGTTTTTTAAAAAATTATTCCTCTTATATATCTGAAGAACTTGACAGAATTGAATTGGCATACACTCGGGAAAAAAGTAAGAGGAAGACATTTAATTCAAGCACCCAACAAGACCTGGAAATTCTTTAAATCAAAATTTAGCTATATGTTCTTAGGCAAGTAATTGCATTTGTGTATGTGTGTGTTTGGGGGGGGTGTGAATCTATATTGTATATTGTTAGAGAATATTAGAGAATCTATTTTTAAAGAGCCCAAAAGATCATGAGATAGGTGACAATTATTGGTATTCTTACAAATTGTAGTAATAGTGTCAACATTCTTGTCAGGTTAAATCCTAGTGATGTTTAAGAGCTAAACCATTACATTTTTACTTGCTCTAATGGTTAAAAAACCTTTTTTATATTCAGTTGAATTTTGCATTCCCTGATTTCTAACCAGAGGCCCTTGTTTTCTTCTTTCAATTTTATTTTCCAAAAAATAAGTATCTGTTCTCTTGCAAATAATAGTTCTTTAGTTGTTTGAAATCAACCCTCATGTACCTTTTAATCCTATAATCTTTAGGTAAAGGGTATCAAGTTCATTGTATCAAACCACACATAAAATGATTGGCTATCTCGTCCCTGCACTAGTTGCAGTGTTCTGAATATACTGTAACTCCACAGTTTCTTTAATAAGTAGTACCTAGAACTTAGCATTAAAATTCAGCTGTGGATGGACTATTGCTGAACACTTCTGAGAAATCTTCCAGTCACTATATCTTCTAATTAGCATTCCTTGTACTGTGTCATTTACAATAGTAGGAGCTCAATAAATAGTTTTAGGTTTTAGTAAGGCTTAAATTGACATTTTAGGCTTAAATTAACATTTTAAGTAGCTATTTTCTGTTGCCCACTGCCCTTGTATATTCCAATGAATTCAAATCTAAAGTCAAAGATGTTTGCTAAAGTCACACAGAAATTATGCCCCATGCATAAGCTATAGATAATGTTGGGTCTTATCAGTCCCCTTTTGGTGGTTAATATAAAAATAAAGCCACTTGATAGGCATGACTAAAATTTCAATAATAACATATTATATATTAAGTCACTTAGAGGAATGCAAACATTTTCATGTGACAGGACATGACACTATGTGACTTGCAGCACAGCTGTGAGAAATCAAGTGCTAATCTACATTACATGTGAGTATTTGATACATTTTTAATAGTATAAAAAGTAAAATGATGAGATGATGAGATGTTCACAGTGTGGATGAAAAAGAATGAGGGCAGACCCAAAGCCCAAGGAACATATCTTTCCCACACCCTTTCCTCAGCTTCTCAGAGATATCCTAGCTTCACTTCTTCGTATGTGAAGCTGTCAATCAAACTAGGTGTTTTTGGTGTTGAGATGCCACTCAAAATGGACATTGTGCAAGTGAAACTGTCATTCAACATTGCTGCCTGGCAAATGGAGCTGTCAGTCATCTTGAAGAGTTTAGTCTGTTGAATTGTCAATAAGATTGTCTGTTATGTACTGATAGCTGCTTCTTCAGATTCAAAAAGTCTTGATTAACTCCCTAGTCTGCAGTTCCCCAACCTCTTTTTCTTTTCAATGGAAAGACACTTTTTATTTTCCAAAAGCTAATGATAACCAACAACTAAAACAGAAGGTTATAGTGAAAAGCAAATATCTAGGCTACAAGTTGCTAATAAAAATGGACAAGGAACGAGGTTGGCTGCTCACTCAACTTGTCATCATTAAAGGCCAAAGAGAATGGAGTATATATAGTGTATGATAAGCATTATGGATATTAATTTATTCAAGTATTAACTACATAAACCTCCACGACATATTTATTGGGAACCAGTTGATATTTATTTGAAATAAGATATTGGTGAGTTCAGAGCAAATTAAGACTTCAGGAGCCAACATTTTTCCACAGGCTCTGAGTAAAATGCTCTATCCTGTGGTGCCCCAATTTTGCCTCTTCCTCCATCATATTTGACAGTTTCACTTATGTGATGAAATCACGTTTCCATTTACCTGCTATGTGGCTACAGGTGATGCTTCCCTCTTAATTCTTAACTTACTGGCTTCACCTGGCCAAAGCTGCTTTAGTTTTAACTCTTTTCCTGTTTAGGAAAAGAAAATGCATCTCGCTGCCAGTGCTCATTTAATTTTATCTAAAAAGGCTTTTTGAGGCTGAAGCAAATCTGACTTATTTTCAATGTGAAAATAAAATATAAAAACGGTTCTTGGAGTTATTCTAAGCAGAACTAACATCAGAATCATCTGAATCATCAGGATTGTCTATTTCAGAAAAAGCAGATTCATCAAATGACTATTTGGCCAAGTGCTCGAGAACGATGTTAACATGACGCGTAGGAAAACTGTTTTCTAGAATTTGACATTTTCAGCGATTGAGAATTACTACATTTTGTAAATGGAAATACCACTACTGAAAACAGAATGCTATAATTAGCCTGCTGTCTTTTGTTTTTAAAGTCGATATACTAAAGCGATGCAAAAAATAATAATAAATGATATTTGGTAGCAAAGTTATCTCGGGGTAAACGCTACAGCTGCAAGCTCCACTAGCAAGTAGTCTTGGGACAAACGGGAAAAAGGGTTTAAAGATTATGGCAAATGTATTAGATTGGGAGATATCATTTGAATCTATGTCTATGAAATGTCCATTCAAAAATAATTTAAGCTGACATTAAGTTAATGTATGACTTTCCAGCTACACCTACTAATGTAAAAATAAGATATTAACCTGTAGTTTTAGCAGTAACTAGACTCCATGGAAATTCCCAAGGAAATAAATTCCAGATGCATCTTGGCAGAAAATGCATCTGATTTTTAAGTACTGTATTAGAAACAGTCATTGTGCTCAACACAGAGTACCTTTGGTAAACAGTATTAAATAAAGGAATCTTAGCCAGATTAGGGTGCGCTATAGGAAGCTTCGTTTTAATGATAAGATAACTAGAGACAATATTTCTGGCACAAATAGGCCTAGTATTTGGAATGATAGGGGAACTTCCCTAGATTCTGCGTGCCCAGAGTGACTCAGCCTGGTTCTACACACCCTTCTGATGGCAAGGGCGGGGCACTTGGAGTAGGTGCTGCCATCGGGCCGGCTGCAGCAGGAAGGCACCCGCGGTGGTGGCAGGAGCCTCTGAGGGAGCAACAGTGGCGGCAATGGGATCCTGTGCCCTGCATTTCCAAGGCAGCCAACTGTACCACCCCCAACCTCTCATGGCAGGACAGGACCAACTCCCAGGCCTGAAGCCTCCACTGGAGCTTCAACCTCGCTCCCTGTGCATCCTGGGAGCCCACGAGCACCCAGTGGAAGGTGCAGCCGGAACTGGCTCCAAGAGCATCAGGTTCATTTGTGCAAGGTTGGCCAGGGCGCTATGCCACCTGCACCTCACCCACTGCCGCTGCAGGGAAAATGCGGAGAGGAGGCGGCAGTCCCCAGAGCCTGCTCCTGGGAGCCCCCCCGAGCCTACTGCCCTGGGAGCCACTGCAGTGGGGCCGAGCCACGTCTCTCACCAGCAGGGGAGCAGCGTGGTCCGGCACGGAGGGGCGGGCAAAGAGGGGCCCCAAGGAGGAGCTGGGCCAGGGGCAGTGCCACGCTCCACAGAGCAGGCAGGAGCAGGGAGCAGGCAGGAACCCTGAATTCCCAGGTGCAACTACAGCTGCCCAAGTCATGGCTGTGGACCCGGGCCTCCCTGTGCTCTTGAGGGCCTGGAGCAGGCATGAGCCCTGCGTCCTGGCTGTAGACCCAGGCATCTCTGCACTCTTGGGGCCAGAAGGGCCCCCCATTCCCCTGCAGGCCTGGAGGTGTCTGCTGCCGCTGCCTGGCCTCTCCCCATTC